>NC_051079.1:75743601-76943601 GCF_004664715.2 Peromyscus leucopus
AGTGAACTGGATTTGGAACCCTGGGTGTCATTGCTTTTATCTAATGCTGCTTCTACCTACCCCTGCTGATGTTCAACCTCCGGAAACCATATGACAGTGAGTCTCAGGAAATCTCACCTCAGGGTTGTATGCAGCTCTTGCAAGAAGAGCTTGGAACACTCTGTAGATGATACCGAGCTTAACTTTACACTCACTTCACACATAGCTGTGTACTTAGATCTTTTGACTCAAAATCCGGTTCTCCTAACAAGTACCTCTGCCATGCTTCTCATGTTCACCTGCCAGGACCTGTATTTTATTCTTGTATTCAACTAGTTTTATGAGGATTCATCATGCTGATAATTTGTAAGAGAAGATAACAGGAAGGAAGCAGACACCCTTCTAAGGAACCTCATGTTCAACCCATCTGTTAGAGAACATCCAAGCTGAAACATGAAACAATAGGATGCCAAGGCTCCCGTGGATTCCCAACACTAGCCACATTTTGGAAAACCAGCAGGTACCTTGTAACCTCAGCACATTCTGAAAAACCAAGTGTAGTTTTCAAAACAGTAGTATTCACTGACTCTGAACAAAGTTGTGAGGATAAAGTGGTAATCAGACAGCATGTCAGGCATGGAGGCTTCATTTGTCCAGCAAACATTTTAGACACATAAAATCAAGCTGGTGTGGACCCAGAAGTTTCATCCCTACTGACTTGTTTTCCTAGTACTAAAATGTGCTGTGCACCTTACTAGAGGAGAAAAGTAATTGTCAGCCATATGCAGCGATGAACCTGTGAGGCACAATAATGCCACTGGGAGACATGTACACTGATGCAGTGGTAACGCAAACATGTGGGGGTCACCAACCACTTTCCGTTTGGATTTAAGTTCCACTTCACAAGATGAAGTTCAGAACTGGCACCATCACTGTGCTATAAACCTATGGCTAGTCAGGTCATAAGACCTAGGGAAAACCTACTACTATTACGCTGCTAAATGGACATAATAGTATTAAATCCTAATGGCTTATCATTATAGCAATAGATCAGTGTATCTTCCTGAGAAGTATCATCTGAGAAGCTTCTAATTTACAGTAAAAGTTGATTAATACAGTGGCTCACAACTGTACAAAGTGCGGAGAATATGAGACTGCCAAATGCTCTGCACTAAAGGGAACATGTATACTACACACACACACACACACACACACACACACACACAGAGTTCGATGGGTAGGGAAGAGAGAGTGGAGAAAGGGCAGTAAATATGAAAACACAATCTAAACAAATTGTACAAAACTCTACAAAAACAATTTTAAATAAAAATAACTGAAGAATATAGTAGATTTTATTTTTCAGGTTTATTGGGATTCTCCATCATGACTTCCAATTTGCATTGGAAGTAGATCCCCCGATTTGCATCCCCAAAGTGATCTAGTTTCCTCCTTCTCTACAACCTCATCAGAATTTATTGTCAGTTGTTTTGTTGATCTGGGCCATTCTGACCAGGGTGAGGTGAAATCTCAAGGTTGTTCATTTTCATTCCCCTAATTAGTAGCAATGGAGAACACCTTTTGAGGTGTTTGTTAGCCATTTTTATTTCTTCTACTTGTAAACTTCTTGTTTAGATCCATAGCCCATAGCAGAACAAAAGCAACTCAGATGGAGGAGTTAGAAGGATATGGGAGTAGTTGGATGGATGGCATCTGGGAGGGGCTAGAAGCATGGAAAGGAAGGGAAAAAAGTGATAGAGTTCTATTTAATTAACATTATATAAAAATAAAAAATAAATTATGGAACAAAAAATAAAATAACTAAATGAAAGGAAAAGTTACTGCTTATATATTTTCGAATATATTAGATAAAAGTGCTATATGACCTTAGGGAATTTTTTGTTTGTTAATGACTCATTTTCTTCAACTATATGATGGAACTGTAATGGTCATTACCCCATGAAACAATGATGATGACAAAATAAAATAATTCAGATTAAGAATTCAGAATCTGCTTCTCAGATCTAAAATCTGATGTACATCAGGAAAGAGAAAAATGGAGAGGTGTTGACAAGAGCCAATGCCTAAGTGTAGAGAAGCCCATCTGGAAAAGTTGCTGTGAATACAGTGTAGCTGTGTCCAAGTCGCACAGAGGATCAAGTGGAGAGACGCAGGAATCAGATCACAGAGACCTACTAGACCCTGAATTTTGACTCTGAAGAGTTACTTGATAATTACTAAGCAGGAAAGAGCCAAAACAAAGAGCATGTTTCAGACAGCTCATTCTATTAATGATGTGGATGATTAGGTGTTCATGTAGGTAGAGACAGATGGAGAAACATAGATAAGGCACTCAAACCGTGGAAAAAACTTTTTCCTGATTCGTGTTCAGTACTCAGAATTTCATCTGTACAGTTCCTGATATCTATATGACAGCCTCTTGATCATCAATGAGCCATACTCCACAAATATGAGAGGTTACATTTCCAGTGTGACATTTCAAAGAACAGTGTACTGAAACTCAGCTTTACAAGACACATATAATTACTAATTCAAGGATGATGTGGGGAAACACACAGAGGTGAAGAGCACACTTTCCAGTAGATGCCATGTCAAGTTTGTTTCTTTGCCATATTAAAATGATGTGTTTTCACTTCCTGACGAGCTCATCCTCTGTCTAATATAATAACCACAATCAACACACAAGGCAGATCCAAGTATTATCCTCATCTTACAGAAAAGGAAGCAACTGTCAGTGGTGTAGTTATTGCATCAACTTAAGCCAGAAAACCACATACTCTGACTTTCCTTTTCCAAAAATAGTTCCACCAAGAAAGATCTGAATATTAATTATACATGGCTTTCTTAACTTCATGGCCAGGAGATCAAGCTTGAAACTGCCATAGTGATTAAATGCCAATCAAAAAAGAGACATGAATTAAGCAAGCTCACAGGGATAAAGGTTCGTGGTATCTAGCCATAGAGTAACGAAGGGAAGAAACAGGATACCTATTCCCATTTTGGGGACAGAATACTCGACCAACGTGAGAAAAGTAAGGTTTTTTGGCTCCTGCTTTGTGGGTACAGTGCACTGTGGCAAAGAGGATGGGGCCACAAGAGAGCAAAGTGGCTGTCACATTACATCTACAGTCAGGAATCACATTCACATACATGAATATTAATTTCAAATTACTTTCTTCTTTTTATTCAGTCCCAGGATCACAGTCTATGTAATAGCATATCCAGCCTCAGTTAACCAAATGTAGAAATTCCCTCACAGATATGCCCAGAGGTTTGTCTCCAGGGTTATTCCAGATGATGCAGTTAATTACCAATAGAAGCCATCATAAAGACGAAGAAGAAAACCATGTGGAATGACTCCTAGACCATTGTTTGTATGCTGTGTAAAGAGACAGAGAGGAAGTGTTGGAGAAAGAGTAATTTGAACAGAGATCATGGCTCAGGTGTCTTCAGTTGTAAAAGTTTTAAGAATATGGTCTATCCAATTATCTTGTGGAGGGCCTATCTGGAGTAATGGGTTCAGAAGACTGGAGGAAGATCTAAACATCATCATCATCACCATCATCATCATCATCATCATCATCATGGAGCTGATGTTTTGTTGTTGTTGTTTTGTTGGGGTTTTATTTGTTTTTGTTTTGTTTTGTTTTGTTTTTTGTGGGGTTTTTTTGTCTTTGTTTTTGTTTTTGTTTTTGTTTTTTCGAGACAGGGTTTCTCTGTGTAGCTTTGCGCCTATTCCTGGAACTCACTTTGGAGACCAGGCTGGCCTCGAACTCACAGAGATCTGCCTGCCTCTGCCTCCCGAATGCTGGGATTAAAGGCGCGTGCCACCACCGCCCAGCTGGAGCTGATGTTTAAGTGGCAATTGGGTTCACTATAGGGAAGTTAGTCCAGTGGGGGTTTTGTTTGTTTGTTTGTTTTGTTTGTTTTGTTTTTGCTACAGCTGAATGCCACAGATAGAGGAATTTATGGAGAATAAAGTTTTCCTTGGTTCATTGTTCTAAAGGCTGGAAAGCTGAACATCAGGTGGCTGCAGTTGGTGAGGTCCTTGCTAATGGAGTCTACATACTCAAGACAATATATCTAATAATACAATAAGACAGAACATCTTAGCTCAGGTTTCTTCCATTCTCAGAAAGCCATGGTCTCATCCAGGGCTTCATGTAATGTTAGTCACCTCCCTAAGGTCCCATTTCCAATATGAGAGCATGATTAAGTTTTTTGTCTAATCTTCTTAATATCTCAAAATAGAGATTGAAATCAACATGAGTTTCAGCAAGGACATTCAAAGCATACAGAAGCACTCTGAAAAATCATTGTGTAGTGTTAAATATGCTAACCAGGACTTCCATAGATGTTCCACTACTCAGAGGGACGACTCTACAGAACCATGCATATTCCATGAATGAAAGAAACAAGGTGTTATGGTAGACAGCTTGAAGTCATTACTAACTGAACAGAACCAACAGGAACGATTTTAATTTCCTTAGAATTTAATTCAAAGTGAGAGTGTCATCATATTAGAATAAGTGCTTTATAATATCTATGAATAAGCAGAACAATTATTTTATTGGGGCCATGAAGCAAGTCTGGTGTGAACACAAAAGAGAATCATCATGGAGTCGTCTGTATGATCATCCCATGTCTATCTTGGTAGCCAGCATGAACAAAAAGAGAAAGGGAGAGATTTTATGATCTGGGGATGGAGCTCAGTTAGTAGAGTGGTTGCCTAGCATGCATGAAGCACTGAGTTTGATCCCAACACCTTTAAGATTAGGCATGCAGAACTGTAATCCCAATATTTGGGAGTTGGAGGTAGGAGGATCAGATATTCAGGATCATTCTCAGCTACATAGTGAGTTTCAGAAAAGCCTGGTGTGTGTGTGTGTGTGTGTGTGTGTGTGTGTGTGTGTGTGAGAGAGAGAGAGAGAGAGAGAGAGAGAGAGAGAAGAGGTGGGATTATAATACAAGTTGACAACTTTGTATAAAATTTCACATTATTGTTTAGTCTTCTCTGAATTATTCAAATATATGCCTTACTAAGAGATAAATTGGTAATACTATCAATCTTGTCTTGTTCTAAAGATATAGCATCTGTGTCCTGAATCTCATGCATTAAAAAAAATCATTAATAAAACATTCCAAACCCATCATAATAAAGTCAGTTAAATTAGGAAAATCTCTGTTCAAATGAGAACAGCAGTTACTGCCCATTTTATTTAAGAACTTAGCATTTTTTTTCCTCCAGAGTTCAAACATTTGGAAAACAAAACCAGCATGCTGTCCATAACAAATAGGACCCTCCTGGTGCCTTGTGTATTAAGAACTTTGATTAGTGCCATGTTTGGGATCCTTAATTCAAAGCGAGTCTAAATGCTTTGAGGCTCACAGACAGATTTCCACGATTATGTGGAGAACTGCAAATAAGAGATAAAAATGTGAAGTAAATAAAAATGCCTCTGTGTATAAAGAGCCATGTGTAACAAGGGCCTCAGGAACAAGTCAGTAAAAATACAATGGACAACAGACAAATGGCCAGAGCCTAGTACAAAAAGGAAAAAGAAAGAAAAGTAGATAATAATCCTCAGTGCTGTTAGCTGCAACACCTATTCCAGTTTTCTCGTGTCGAAGTCATATGAAATTAGCTTAACCAAAAAAGTTATTAAGCCAACTATCTTTGCAATGGGTTTCTTTTATCAATTTGTATATGTCATCATTGTATTTTAAAGAATTGGAGATTGGAGAGATGGTTTGGGGGATGAAGTATTTAATGCATAACTGTGGGGATCTTCATTGAAATGGCCAGAGCCACTGCAAGTGTGGGCATGATAGTATGTGTCTGTATCACTAGGGCTCCTACAACACAATGGGATATTGAAAGAGAGGCCTTAAAAGCTCATGGTTGAGCTAGGCTGAAGAACACAATGGCCAACAATAAGATAAGAGACCCTTCTCAAACAAATTGGAAAATGAGAACCAACATCTGAGGTTGTCCTCTGACCTCTACACACCAAAGTAAGCACACATGCGCTTATGTTCACACACTTACATGCACACACATCATATACACACAATAGAAAATGTTAAGAGACATTTTTGTTTCCCTCAATCTATTTCTCACTATGTCTTTCAAAGCTAATTTCTTTTATAACATATTTCTCTACCCAAGTTGTATATTCCTAAAGACATAACACACATATATCCAATTCACACATACACCAGGTGTTTTTTAATTAAGTAATAGATCTTGGCTGATAAAAATACAATGTGAATTCAACTAAGAGTAGTGGTAAGTGTACTGTTCATATTTGACCCTCTATGATTCAGTAACATAAGAAAATATGTTCAAAGGGCTGGAGACACGGCTCAGCAGTTGAGAACATCCCTTATTCTTATAGTGAATGAGTTTGTATGCCAGCAGCATGGTGGACAGCTTAAACTACATGTAACCCCAGATCCAGGGGATCTAACACCCTCTTCTGACCTCTGCAAGCACATGAACACATGCACACATACCCAAGCAAAGACACACAGATACACACATGTACATAAAAATAAATCTTTTAAAACACAGAAAATATCTTCAAATTACTGAAATTTTAATTGGTAGAGAAATTTTTAGAGCAAACATAGGTTATACTATCTGTTCTTTCACTCACATAACTATGTTTTCACTAGATGGAATGATTAAAATAAGAATATTTTTATACTAAAAATTTAAGATATGATAATTCACATTTGCAGTTTGGGACTTTTTCTCATTATTATATTGCACAATGCTTTAAAGATATGTCACCCTGAAGGTAATACTTTTACAAAATTCTAGAAGTTGACAATCCCTTTCTTTGAACAAACAGGATTTCTTCATACTTTTCTGATATTTGATTTATTTATTTAGTGTTTGCTGAATTATTTAGCACAAAGTTTTTTGAACCTACAACTCACTGACAAATGATAGGTAAATGTGGGGGAAATCTAAATAACTTCCCTGATTACAAAAATAGGCCAACATTGGTTCAAGTATGATTCCTTAATTCTAGTTGTTGGTTTTAAGATAGCTTTTAAATAAGAAATTGAGTCGGACCACTTCCTGTTGCCTGCAAGATGTAGGACTCTTAGCTGCCTCTCCAGCACTTTGTCTGCCTGTATAATACTGCCATGTCCCACCATGATGATAATGGATTGAAATTCTGAAACTGTAAGCTACCACATCAATTAAATGTTTTCCTTTATAAGAGTTGTTTTGGTCATAGTGTCTCTTCACAGCAATAAAAACCTTAACTAACACAGAAATTGGTACCAGAAATGGGATATTGATGTGATAGGTCTGACCATGTTTTTATTTGGAGGAATTTGGACCTTGGTATTTTGGATTAGAAAAGCAGTAGAATGCTGTAAGCACTGTTAATGGGCCATACCAGCAGGAACATGAAGACAGTGGTGCTAAGAATTATTTGAACTTTGGGAGGCTTGCTCAAGAGATTTTAGAGGAGAAAATTTTTGGTATGTTGCCTAGATATCATTCTTGTGATATTTTAGTGAAGAACGTGGTCTGCTTTTAGCCCACATCCAAAAAGGTTGCATGAGGCTAAAATAAAGAGTTGTGGATTATTTCCCTTGGCAGGGGACCTCTCAAAGCAAGTATAGACTAGTACAGACTCTGTCATATGGTTACTAGTACTAACTCTAATGAAGATATATAATGAAAAGAAGCAAGCTGAGCAAGAAAAAATATTTGAGAAGAAAAGGCTCACAGGAAGTTGTGGTGATATTATGTTCCTCAACATATCGTGCACCCTAATAAATTTATCTGGGATCAGAGAACAGAACAGCCACTAGACAGACATAGAAGCCAGAAAATGGTGGCACTCACACCTTTAATCCTAGCCTTCTGGAGGCAGAGATCCATCCGGATCTCTGTGAGTTTAAAGCCACACTGGAAACAGTCAGGCATGGTCAAACATGCCTTTAATCCCAGAAAGTGATGGCAGGAAGCAGAAAGGTATATAAGATTGTGAAGACCAGGAACTAGAAGCTGGTTAAGCTTTTAAGCTTTTGAGCAGCACATTTAGATAAGAACACAGAGGCTTCCAGTCTGAGGAAACAGGATCAGCTTGTTCTGTTTCTCTGATCTTCTAGCGTTGACCCCAATACCTGGCTACAGGTTTGTTTTTATTAATAAGACCCTTTAAGTTTCTTGCTACAGGAAGTGGAAGGAGCTAAGTCCTGTATCCAAGGAGATGAACAGATTAAGAAATGGAATAAAAGGAGTGGTGACCTTAGGGCAAGATCCTACCCGACTAAGTTTTTAGCTTGTGAAAAGGAATTAAAGAGAAGCTTAGAGCCAGATATGGTGATGCATGCTTCCAATCCCAGCACTCAGAAGGCAGAGGCTGGCAGTCTCTTGAGTTTGAGGTCAGCCTGATCTACAGATCCAGTTTCAGGACATCTAAGCTTAGGCAGTAAAGGAAAATAGAAAACTGTTGGAGATGTAATTGAATAAGGGGTCCATGTTCCAGACCCAACAAACAATAGAACTTAGCAATTTGAGCTCTGTAATTTTGGCCTTAATGATAGAAGAAAGGGGTTATGGAATTTACCTCTATGACTAAAGAAAGCCACTGAAGCCAGGCATGTGTCAGGGGTGTCCCTGAATGTAAGCCTACAGAGGCCACTGTATGAAGCTATGAAGTTGAAACCTGAATTTGCCTTGGAGACCCTAAGATGTTAGATATTGGTGAAATTATTAAGGCCACTCCACTTAGTTAAAAGGAAGATTTACTTAGTGGGCAACTTACAAAAAGGGAAAGGTAGGCCGCAGGGTCTGGGGAAGGTATATCGCAATCCAGCCGTGTTCTCTGGAGCTCTGCTCGGTCCACCTCCACCGTTCATGGTCCCGGCACAGAGAGAGTGCTGACCATCCCGCTCTCGGGTCTCTAGGTGCCTACCCTGGCCCTGCCTCGTAGGCGTGACAGTTGCCAGAGTCTCAATGGGAGTTGGAAATTCCAGATCCAAGCTGGAATGGCTACCCACTACAGTTAGAGATGCCAGAGCCATGGGATAAAAGTTGAGGAAAGCTGTAACAGGGAGTGGAAATAGCCCCAGATGAAGAAGTATGTTGCAGTCAACAAAGATGAAAGGAATTGGAGATCTGAAGAACATTTTGACATCAGACATGAAGATGCAGAGTTTGGAGTTTGCCTGGCTGGTTTTTGGTCTTGCTTTGGTCCACTATTTCCTCACTGTGCCCCCTTCCCTATGTTTGAAATGATAATGTATATACCATGCCACTATATGTTGGAAGTATGTGATCTGCTTTCTGATTTTGATTTTACAGGGGATTACAGTTAAGAGATTGCCATTAGTCTCAGAAGAGACTTTGGACTTTGAAACAACTTTGAGACTGTTGTAGACTATGAGGACTTTTGAAATTGGACTGAATGTATTTTTACACAAGCCTTTGGGGTCTAGGGAGTGGAATACCGTGATGTGGAAGAAAATGGTCCCCAAAGGAAGTGGCACTATTTGGAGGCATGGCCTAGGAGGAAATATGTTACTGTGGAGGCAGATTTTGGTGTCTTATGCATGCTCAAGCCATTCCCATTGAGACAGACCACTCCCTGTTGCCTCCAAGATGTAGAACTCTCAGCTAACGCTCTAGCACTGTGTCTGCCTGCATGCCACCATGCCTCTCCATGATGATAATGGATTGAAACTCTGAAACTATAAGCCACCATCTCAATTAAATGTTTTCCTTTATAAGACTTGCCATGGTCATGGTGTCTCTTCACAGCAATAGAAACCCCAACTGAGACACTTGCTTATTATCATTAGTGTGAGTTCCTCAAGGGGCTGTAGATATCATAGACACTTGTGTCTTATCTGCATATAAAGACCAACACATCAGCAGACACACAAAAAAAAATGTAAGAAACAACAAAAGGAACAGGGAGAAGGAGAAACTGAGAAGCACTTACTCTGCATCATCATATGAGGCCTATGCTAGGCTATAATGAACAAAATTCCTCAGAAGACACCAAGCAGAGGCCAGCAATATGTACCACCTGTGTTTCAGTCCTCAGAATTCTAGGCATATAAACTCATAGTTTCTATAAATTTTCTCCTCTTAGGTATTTTTGTCACAGCAATAGAAAATGCACTAAGACAAATGGTGCCAATGAACTAGGCCACTTAGAGTTTCAAAGAAATGCACTAGTCCATTGAAACTAAGAAGGGCATTTTATAGTTTTCTCATTTATGAAGTCCAGACTGTCTATATGAAATCCTGGCTAAAAAAAAAATCAATGAATATAATACTTAAAAGCCATGAATCTACCTGTATGAAACTTCATAAAAAGCCAGCTGAATAAAAAAAACTCCATTGTGAAATATCCAGAAATAGATAATAATTAACCAACCAATCCAATCATGTGGGCAAGAGAGCGGGTCCGTGGATGCCTCCTGCTTGTCCAGCTCTTGAAACCATATCTTTTAAAAACACCACAGGATCCACCTTTGAATAAAACAAAGTCCCCAGAAATAAGGGGACTACCAAACTGAAAAGATCCCAGCCCAAACTCAGACCAGTGCTGGCAGCTCTGTGGCAGGCGGCTTTGTTCTGTTCTGCCTTTCCCTGTTGCTGCATATCGCTGTCTGTAGCCCACAGCCTTGTTTCAGGGCTTTGTCATGGTGTGACTTTAGTGTGTAAGTAGCTAACTTTCAAACTCTGCAGGTACTTCAAGATGCCACTAAAAGTCACCAGGAGCCTTTTAAGTGCCGATTCTATGGTAGTTGATGGATAAACATTTAGTAAATATGTAAGGATTGGTATCTTCTGGCTCATTTGAAGTCTAAATATCTGCTTTCATAATATTAATATTTCCAAGTTTTACCACACTTTAAATTTTGCCATTAAAATAATAAGTGGCTTTTAAAATTCTGTTTATGTTCTCAGAAAATCTACTAAAAGCGAAACAAGACAGAGCCAGCTAACTACAGAATGAATGAAAGTTAAGACATAGTCAGTGGCATTTGAAAGCACTGAGCATATTAATAAAAGGCAGACAGTATACTTGAAAGAAAACATCTTTATGAAACCCATCAGTAGAAACAATGAATTTAGGCCAATAAAAGTTTAAAAACAATAAAGCTTACATAATTCCTACTGAATCTATCTTTCTAAAAAGGGAGTCAAAGGAAAAGTACAGTAAAGAAAATTCCAGACATTCTGGATAAGACAATTCTAGGTGATTTGTTCAGAAATGGAGAGAGGGCCCCAAAATGTTTGGAAGGAGCACATGAACAGAGAACTCAGGAAGAATAGAGATAAAGGGAGACTCAGTGTAAACAGAGTCTCTGAAGAGACTGAACAAGGCAGGGATATAAACAAGGAAATGGACTACATTCACAAGGAAGGAATGCATAGCTGTGTCTGTCTCTGTCTCTGTCTCTGTCTCTCTCTCTCTCTCTCTCTCTCTCTCTCTCTCTCTCTCTCTCTGGTGTGGTGTGCATCTGTCTGTCTTTCTGTCTGTCTGTGTCTGTGTAGAGGTTTACTTGCCTCTGAGTATGAGTGTGAATGCCAGAGGTTGACATCAAGTGTATTGCTTTATGACTCCTTCCTAAATATTTTGAGAGATAAGGCCTCCCATTGAACATGGAACTCATCCATTTGGTGACACTGGTTGGCCAGTAAGACCCCAGGGAACCATCTGTCTTCATCACGCACCTTCCGTTCTCGGGTCACAGGGACTCATCTCTGTGCCCAGCTTTTATGGGGGTGTTAGGGATCCGAACTCACACCTTCATGCTTATACAATAAGCACTTTACCCACTGAGCTATCTCCTCAGTCCATAAAGAACGCACATTGACACTAAAACAGAAGGCACAAGGAGAAAGCAAGAGTGACGATCAGATCAATCTACATATTTTTTATTTTATTTTATTTTACAATACCATTCAGTTCTACATAACAGCCACAGATTCCCTTGTTCTCCCCCTTCCTGCTCCCTCCCCTTCCCCCCAGCCCACCCCCCATTCCCACCTCCTCCAGGGCAAAGCCTCCCCCGAGGAATGAGATCAACCTGGTCAATCTACATATTAAAGGCTAAAAAATGACATTGTGAAATTTTTCTTAAACCCAAATCAGTCCTCAGACTGAAAAAAGAGGTAGAAAATGAATTCAGCAACTAGACATAAGTATAGTAAACTTGAAATAGCCAATTGCTACAAATTAGTGTTTCATTGTATGGATGTACCATCAATTGTTTATTGACTAAGCAGCTGACAGATACCGAGATATTTAAAGTTCTAACAATGGAGAAACAATAGTTTCATTTGCTTCATATCTGAAGCAACAATTTGAGTTCTAAAAATGTAACTAATAATGAATAATATTTGAATGGTGAATTCTGTTTATTTGTTTTCATTTCCCTAATGAACAAATGATACTTTTTTTAGCGACTCACAAGTCATTTGTATCTTATGAATTTTTAAAATCTTTGGCTCATTTTCAATTGTACTACTTGTCATATTAATGATGTGATGGTAGATAGATGGAGATATAATTACAGACATACAGATGGCATAGTGTCACGTGACTGTTGCTGGGATATATGAATTAGTGTGTGTTCACTCCAGAGAAGGTACCAAAAACATGCAAAAAGAATGGTTCTTTCATTCATAGGACAGTAAACAGTGAGTGTATTTTAAATTACTTAAAGAAGCATGGTTGCTTAAAGGGAGCTGCAGCACCAAAAGTCCACACCCACGTGGGTGACAATGCAGAGAAACTCTAGAGCCTCCTGCGCCATTTGTAAGGAAATACACAGGATGCACTCTCCTTCTTCCTAGCTATTGTTAGCACTTGCGTTACTTCTGTGGCATTACTTTGTAAAATTTGCAACTTTCAGGAGCTGCCTGAGCCTTGTAAGTTTCTTTTACTTCCTGGGCCTTGTATATTTCATTTATTTGTTGAGTCTGGGAGCCTCCTTTCTCACTCTAAGAAGTAATATTTTTGAGAGGAATTAGCAACACAGTGCCTAGATACAGTACTGTGTAGATATATTCCTGAATACAATCCTTCAATCAGATCAATGCCTTCTACATATTTGCTTCCAGCCTATAAATTGTCCATTGCCTTAATGATGTTTCCTAATGCATATTTATGAATTTAGATTGAAGCTAATTTTATTAGTTTACTTTTGCTACTATGACAAAACACCAAAACCCTTGATAGCTAAAAACAACACAAATTCATTACTGTTCTATCTGTTAGATGTTAGCTATAGTTTAGATGTGGAGTAAGGTCCCTTAAAGGCTCAGTGTTGGAAACTTCATCTTCAATGTGATACTATCAAGAGGTAATGGGGCCTTTAAAGGGCAGAACCTAGAAGGAGGTCCTTAGGACTCTCCTTTGAAGAGAGTTAATGTAGCACTTCTAGATCCTAGTTAGGCATGAGAAAATTTCGTTGCAAAACAAAATTCTGTATCCTTGTGGTGGTCCGAATGAGAATGAATGGCTTTCATAAACTTGAATACTTGGTCCCCGGTTAATGGAACTGTTTGGGAAGGATTAGGATGTATGGTTTTGTTAGAAGAGGTGTGTGACTGAGGGTAGGCTTTTGGGTTCCAAAAGCCCTGGACATTTCCAGTTTGCTCTCTCTGCCAGCTACTTGAGAACAAGAAAGTGAACTCTCAGCTGTTGGTCTGGAACTATGCCTGCTACCATGCTTCCAGCCATGATAGTCATGGACTCCAACCCTCTGCAACTGTAAGGCCCCACCACATGCCTCTATAAATTGCCTTGGTCATGGTGTCTCTTCACTGCAATAAAAAAGTAACTAAGACAGCCCTCTCTAGCCACTCTTGCTTCCTGTGTTTTCATGACATTCCTCCCTCTTGTTAGCAATTCCTATAGTGATGCTACCTGCTATGATGTGGTACACCCTAGAACTCACTCATCAGAGGCTGCATTGACAGTTTTACTTGATCTGTTAACTTTTATCCTCCAGAATAGTGGGATAATAGTCTTGTATACTTTATAAGTTCCCCAGCCTCTGGTATTTCATCATAGCTACAGAAGACAGACTAAATATCTCTAGCAGAGATTCACTATTGCAAGCTCAAGGTTATTAACAGGTTACATTCTTTTCTCAAGGCTCTCTCGGAGAAAGCATTTTTATGCTTTCCCAACTTTTCAAAAGCTATTCACCCATGGCCTCTTGGTCCCCTTCCACCATTTAGAAGCCAGTAATAAGACATATCTCTGACTCTAATTTCTTAATCATATCTTCTGCATTTAAGGATTTTTGTGGTTAGGGGTTGGGGAGATAGTTCAGAAGTTAAGATGGTTTGCTGATCTTCAGAGGACATGAATTTGGTTACAATTACTCCATTCAGGAGGCTTACAAACACCTGTAACTCCATATCCAAAGTAAACAGTGACCTATTCTGAACTCCAGAGGAAGGAAAACAGATACACAGAGAGAAAGGGCAGGGAGAGGAGAGGAAGAGAGAAAAAAATAAAAATAAATCTAAATAGAAAAATTCTTATGGTTAGATCAATCCTATTGCAATTTCTTGCATCTTGCATTCCAAATTTTGATGTCAACACATCCTTTTTGCCACGTAAGAGAACGTATTCAGAGGCATTGAATACAAAGATATGGATAGATTGAGAGGGGCAGATTATTTTGCCCACTAAACAAAGGTATCTTGGTGCTTCTTTTATGGTAATAGCTTGTAAAGCACTTTGTAAAAAGTCTTTACCTAAACTAGGTTCCAAAGGTTTTATCTTCTACTACGTAGCAAGCTCTTATAGTTAGTTCTTTCATTCAAATATACTATATAACTTAGCTTAAATCATTTATTTACTATGAAAAAGGATTGATATTAATTTGTCTCCTGTTTACTTATGAGTCTGTATCAGTGAATTTCTCCTTGAATTGTTGACCCTTTTTAAAATTCAGCCTTGATCATATGACTCATGATGCATTTCTGGGTTTTCATTTTATTCTATTGATATGTATATGTTTAGTCTTATGCTGATTTTAATTGCTGTGGCATTCTAGTAAGTTTGGACTCTAGATATTTCACAGCAATAGAATAAGTTTTATAAACTTTTTTGCATTAAAATGAATGAAACAATTGATTAAATAATGATAATGACAGCTTGATGAAATTTTGGCATTTAATTTCTACCTACAAAAATATGCTTCTGTTTTTCCAGGATCCTACTAAAAATATATTACTATTTATGACCCTGTATAACAATCATTCCTTAGAATGCCATTCACTGTCTGTGACTTCCCATGGCATGTATTTTGTATAGTGCCTTGGACTTTTTAAACAATGTGTAGAATATTTATCAGTCTAAATTGTGGATCCACCAGTAGTTTAAATGCAATTTTAATATCTTGTATTTTGCAACAGCAGGCATTCAATAAGTGTCATTAACATGGAATGTAATCTATTACTAACCAAAACGAATTCTTAGGAAATAGTACATTAGTGTTTGCTGTTAATAAATGAGATTTCCTCTAAATAACAATATAGTTGCTCACCAAAGAAGATCTGAAAAAGAACAGATAACTCAGGAAAATACCACTGAAACAACAGAGTATGGCTCTAGGAAGAACTGAAATTGATGTGCCCCTGCCGAGCTGTAGGTGAGGAGCTGAATTCATCTAAGCTATGACCTCTGCTTTGCTTCTTATCTTGCTATTGTGGCCCTGATTCTTTCTTCCATGAGTGTCTATATGTTCTCAAGATAGAATATTGCTAATTGCCTGACATATGCCTAGTGAAAGTACCTATGTATCCAAATCCCTGCATGTTCACTAAGTGATCCCAGGTTACTCTTGCCTGGTAGTGTAGTTATACCTTCTGTGATCCTGGATGAGGTGCAGCAGGAAGGTCAAGTGTTACAATGTGAGGGAAACAGTAACATGAGTCAATCCAGCAAGACTACCGTGTTGGTGAATGTATATATCAAGCACAGTTTTCTCCAAGGGGAGAAGGCAACTCCATCTGTGGAGTAAGTATAGCTCCAAAGAGGAACTCAAAAGCTAAGTGGTTTAAAAGGAAATTGGAATTTCCCCGCAGGAAATGAAATAGCTTTTGAGAGGTGACTCCTATGATATCTTCAAATTCATACCCATTAAATTTAATGTTGCTTGCTTGGAATGTGTTCCTAGTATACTGAGTGGTTTTTGAAAACTCTTAATACATATTATGTAAGCAAATTTATGTAACATCATCTGTGAAGTGATATATGCTTGTCAACTAGACCAGGAGGCATGAATTTATGAAAATATGTCCCCAGAAAGGAAGAAGCAAAGAGTAGGTGACAATCAGGCATTGAAGACTTCCTAGGATGTCTTAACAATGAAGGACTGAAACATATTTTCAGATCCTGGAAGTGCTAATTATCATATTCTGTAGCCAGGTGGTGGTGGGTATGGGGGACCCACCAGATATATTGTCTGCTTAGTAACAAACGGATGGAGGACTCTAAGACTGCTGTCTTGTTCTACACTGTGTCTGTTTCCTAGAACTGCTGAATGAAAGAACTGAACAGTTTAAAATGATATAAATTTATTTAACATAGTTCTGTGGGTCAGAAATTAAAATTTAAAGTATTGGCACTTGCAGAGAAGAATGGGATGTGGAGATGAAGCCACCCACAAGCCAGGAAGAATGGACAGCTGAATTAAAAAAATCAACAATTTCCAGAATTTAAAACCCTGAATCATGACAGGACAGTAGTGGAATTCAGGTATTTCTGGAACATGGACTGCTCTCACCAAATGTGAGGTCAAACTGTAGGCCTTATGTACATCCTACTTCACAAATGAGTCTGTCAGATACGCTGAGCCTATAGGCTGAAGATGATGCCCCACCATTGTGGAAAAACCTCAGGTGACTGTCCAGGCAGCTGGCTGTTTCTGTCAACTCACATTTTTCTGGAAGCCACTTGCATGCACTTCCTGTTTTTTTAGGTAATATTATTTCCTTCTTGGGTCTCTGAGGGATTTGAAGATTAGATAGTTATAGTTAGTTAAAGATTAGATAGCTATAGTTTTCCTTGTAAGAATTTCAGAAAAGAAACTCACTAAAGCATTATAAGTGTATAAATTTGAAAGACAATATAAGATAGCTCTCTGTTAGTAATATAAGTTAGGATGGAAAGTGAATTAGGTACATTTTGGACTTACCAAAATAGGATAGATAATGGAATTATTTTCTCTGAGTTTGTCAAGTGTAAATGGACTAGACATTGTTGAGGTATTTATTGCTTGTATATATTGTATATAGTTATTGTATTTATTTTATATAGTTTTTTCTTATATTAGTTATAAGTTTTTCCTTATTTCTTTTTATTAGAATAGAAAGGAAATATGGTTATATTTTATTTGTGCTGAAATGTGATATTTTATTTGTATGTTAATAAATAAAGTTTTCCTGGAGATCATCAGTCATAGCCATTTAGCAGAAGTCAGGCGGTGGTAGCACACACCCTTAATCTGATCACATGGCAGACAGAGTCTCTGTGTGTTCAAGGACACAGCCAAGCATGATGACACAGGCCTTTAATCCCAATACCAATCATAGAGACCTGGAGGTCTGCATAGACAGGCAGTGATGAGGAAGTCATGTGGTTGAGTTTAGAGCCAATGAGAAAGCAGAACAGAAAGGCAATACAAAGACAGGACACAGGAAGAAGGTCTCTCTCTCTCAGAGGAAGGACGGCAGCAACTGGTAAGCTAAAGGCTATTCACTCTGACCTCTTGGCAACTTTATTAACATACAAATAAAATCACATTTCAGCACAAACAAAATATCACCATGGGCACTCCCCCTCCCCACTTCTCTCCTTCTCCCACCCTCCCACCCTATGACAATTCCAGGGGATACTTAATCTAGCTTTCTGTTTGAAGACAAACCTTGTGTTCTTTCGTTTGTAGATGTCTCAGTTCAACTGTTCAGCCAGCATCCCTCTGCCTGTGCACCAGCTTCTCTGTTTATGTCTACCTTGTGTTCAAGTTCCCTTTTAAAAAAAATCCAATCCTCTTGGAATATGGCCCATATTAGCCACTAACTAAAGACTATATTCACAAATGAGGTCACATTGTAGGCCACGGAAACTTACAGCTTCCAGGTGTGTGTCAGTGCACATACAGAAATCTTACGTTTCATAGTCAGACTGTGTTCACAGTTACATTCTTGTCTGATTATTATTCACATATTATTCATTGATGCCAGGAGATCTGAGTTTCCCAAAATAACAAAGTGCCTTTTGATTCTTCATAGCCATTTCCTGAAAGCCAACCATTTTTCTGTTGTCTGTCATATCTGATTTTAGTAGTAGTTTTAACCTGCTCCCATTTCTTTTCAAAATTCAGTCTCAGAGTTGTGTGTGTGTGTGTGTGTGTGTGTGTGTGTGTGTGTGTGTAAATTTCTAACATGCACATACACACATCGGGTTTGTGGGGAGAAAGAGAAAGGCTGGGCATTCCTGTGTGTGCCTATAACCAAGTGCTGGTTGGAGAGAGACAGGTAGATCCTGGAAGCTGGCCAGCCAGCAAGCTTGGTTCAGTTAAAGATTCTATCTCAAGGAAACAAGGTGGAGAGTGATAAAGATAACACCCAGTATCTTCACTGGACTTTGTGTGCACATGCATGGTCATGTGTGCATATATATATAGATAGATAGATAGATAGATAGATAGATAGATAGATAGATAGATATAGATATAGATATATAGATATAGATATAGATATGTGTGTGTGTGTGTGCGTATCACCAATGTAGAAGGGTGAAAGAGAGAGATAGATTGAGACATACACACACACACACACACACACACACACACACACACAAAGAGAGAGAGAGAGAGAGAGAGAGAGAGAGAGATTTTGCAAATACCATCTAATGATATTGTACTCACTTATTTAGTAAAAGAAACCACCTGACTTTATTTGCTTTCTCCTCTGTTAATCAACTCAGTCTTGTGCATTGATGTAGACATAGTTCAGAAGCATATTTCTTCTCATTCAAGAAGAAAACTGCTTAGCATTATTAAGTCTGGTTGGGGCCAGCCCTGCTTGAGAGTGAGTAAGACATAAACATTCCACCTTCCCTGTGAATGACACATAGGAAACAAACTAAAAGATTTCTCCTTCAAAATATTGAAGTCAAGGCAGTCCAGTTGAAGAGAAGGAAGAGGGATTATATGCATTGTGAGCATGATGGGGAAATCCACAGAGACAACTGAACCAAGCTCATAGAAACTCATAAACTTTAGACCAACAGCTGTGGAACCTGCATGGCACCAGACTAGACCCTCTGCATACAGGAGACAGTTGTGTAGCTGGGTCTGTTTGAGGGGCCCCCGGCAGTGTGATCAGGATCTATGCCTGGTGAATGAGGGGCTTTTTGGATCTCATTACCTATGGTCAGACACCTTGCTCACCCTCTAGACAGTGGGGAGGGGCTTGGTCCTGCCTCAACTGAATGTGCCAGGCTTTCCTGGCCCCCCATAGGAGAATGTACCCTTGTGGAGGAGGAGATGAAGGGTGGGTCTGGGAGGGAGGGTTAGGCAGGGATGGGGAGAGTGAGAGGAGGAATGAGAGGGGGATCTGTGGTTGGTATATAAAATGAATTAAAAATTTTTAAAAAGAAATATTGAAGTCCAAATATGGAGGAAGATAAAGTGTGAAATAAAGAGAATGGTTTGGAAAAAGAACCAGAGAGGAAAGTCCAAGGAGGAGAGAAGAGATAAAAGATTCTGAGCTCTCCTGAAACCACAGGATATAAAAATTGCAGGGTATTTTGTTTTGCTCAGTCATGCCTTACTTTTCTGCCCAGACAGGACTTGTGTTAACCTTGTGTCTCTGGTAACTGGTGCAGCTCTTCAGTATCAATGTTTTTACTTATTAGCAAGGCATCAATAGCTCCTAGAGTTAACACTTACCCAAATGATACCAAGCAGATTGAATATATTTCCATTTAGCACTGGCCCTAATTTAATGCAGAAATAAGTGATAATGAGGTTTCCTTCTTGGTTCCATTTCCTTTAGGGTTGGCATTCTGCACGTATAATGGGCTTTTTCCTCAGAGTAACTTGAATAAGAGCAGAAATGATATGTTGCCTTATTTGTACCCATCATAAATCTCAGCCAAGTGCTCAATAAATATTTGTTAAATTAAATTAAATGATTTCTTTGATGTCTTAGCAGATAGTGCATTATAGAGCTTATTGATCATAATTAATTGCCCCCTCTCCTATTAAAATTCATCCAGTGTAACATAAACAGTACACTCATCTTAAGATGTTTTACATAAATTGTGTTCCAAATTGAGTATCTGGTTGAGAGATTTCCTCCGCCCTTGCTTCTGGCAGCCTGCTTTTCCTTAGTTTGAAATATTAGTCTCTAAAGACCAGTTTCCTCTGAGCAGATTATCAAGATTAACAGGCATTCTGTGCTTTCTAGTCTGTGAGGAAAGCATTCCTCCATTTCTCTGAGGAAATAAATATACTCTCTACTCTTCCTAGTGTTAATTTATGTTATTTTGTTGTTTCTGAAGTAGTGGTTGTTATGGTGTTCAATTACTGGACTTGGGCTCTCCTACAACATTAAGAATATACACATAAATATCTGTGGATTTTTGTTTGATTTTTATTTTGTTTATTTATTTTTGGTTTCTTGAAGTACTGAGGAACAGCATTGCCACAGAAACTGTAACAGAAAAATAATCTTTCACTCTATATCTTTCCATTCTGTTGAGATGTGTCTTATAGCCCCTATAGGATATCATGAACAAAAACTTGAGCAGTCATTATTTAACATCAACATCTATTTTCTTTTTGTTGTGTGTTTAATATATTTTATTTGGAGTAGAATTACATCTTACATCACTTTCCCCCTCCCTCACCTCCCTCCAGTTCCTCACACCTACCCTCTCTCCAACTCCCCCCTCCATTCTCAAGTTGATAGTCTCTTTTTCTTTGATTGGTATTATTATGCTTTAATGTTTGGATATATATGGCTTCAGGGCTGACTATTGGGGACTATGGGGGTCCAGCCCCTCTATAGTCCCCTCGCAGGGTCTGGGAATAATCTACAACCAGCTGATAATTAATTTTTGATAAAAAAGACATGAATCTATGTACACGAAACTCCTTAGTCCATACACTTTATTCCTCTGAGTCAGTTCTCTCTATATACAGCTTCTATTCTGCTCTCATGCCGAGCTCCTTTCTTGCCTGATTTCTATCTTCATTAATCTGCTGTCCCCTCTAAATTCTATCTTAATTCTCTCATCTTAGTTCTGTCCCATCTAGGTTCTCATCCATCTAGTTCTTTCCCATCTTAGCTCCTTTACTATCTCCTTCTTTCTCATATTGTTCTTCCTCATCTTGTTCTTCCCATCTGGCTCTTCCTCATCCTCCAAGTTCTTCCCCATTTCAGTTTGTTCCTCTCAAGTTCTTACCCATCTAGTTCTTCCATTCTCTTCTGCATCTCCTTATTCTTTCAGTTCTCCCTAAGTCTCTCTGGAATCCAGTTATAAACCCAAGCAATAGCAATCCTCTGGCGTAGCAAAGTCACCAGGTTTGAATTCTATGGGGTCATAAAGGCAGGTAAGAATTTTCCTCAGGCAGTGACCACCAAGATTTCTCTTACAACCCAAAATGGGAAGGGTAAAAGAGGAGGTCAACTGAGTGCTAATGACTGGTTAGTATATCAAAAAAAGGGGATCTATGTGCTCAGTCTACATTCCTAGAAGTGGTTAGGTAAGAAGTTAGGGGTCTGTTTGTAAGGTTGTATAAGAAAGGAGGGTCTCACCCTAAATTGCACAAGAAGTAAAGCTATTCACCTGACCTAGGAGACAGGTGTTTTTCGTATGGCCTTGGATGCTTGGTAGGCATTTTAGATAAATACACTGTTAGGAGTTCTTGGAAGCATGCAAGAAGATCATTTTAGGAACCAGCTAATATATATGATTTATATATAATATAAAATATCACCAAGACTCTTTAAGCCATGGCTTGACCTTTGGAGAACTCCTTGACTTTACCAAGTAGTAGCTTTTATGATAGTAGCTGAATTTCATTATGTTTTCCTGTGGCTTGCAGCAGCTGGTCACTCTGCACAGGACAAACAATCAGGGGAACCATGCTCAGGAGAGACTGGTTTACCCTCTTACAGTAGTCATTAATTACCTGTAGCTATTGGTTTGGAAGTGAGACCCCAAGAAACTTTCCCCATTCCGTGTAACCATGTTCATTGGCATTGCAGTTGCTTCTGTCTTGTTGATGCAACCACTTCTAGGAAAGTGTTTCACAGGAGACTTCCTAGTATTCTGGCTCTTACAGTCTTTCAGCTCCCTCTTCTGCAACATTCTCTGAGCCACAGATGCAGAAGCTGTAATATAGATGTATCCACTGGGGTGGGCTCCCCACCATACATTGATCTCTGCATCAGGTCCAACTGTGGTTTTCTGCGATGGTCTCCATTTGCTGTGACAGAAAGTTCCTTTGATGAAGGGTGGTAGCTTTACTTTTTCGTGGATATAAGGATAAGATTTAGAATGTAGGCCGGGCGGTGGTGGCGCATGCCTTTAATCCCAGCACTTGGGAGGCAGAGGCAGGCGGATCTCTATGAGTTCGAGGCCAGCCTGGGCTACCAAGTGAGTCCCAGGAAAGGCGCAAAGCTACACAGAGAAACCCTGTCTCGAAAAACCAAAAAAAAAAAAAAAAAAAAAAAAAAAAAAAGACTTAGAATGTAGTAAGGAATTATATTGGTCCAGCAAAAGATATAGTAGATTCTTTCCTAATGTTCATGACCTCACTAGCTTTGGGAAGCTGGCTTCCACTGTCTTCTGCCCTTGACCTTATGAAGACAAAGTTCAAAAATGGGAAGAAAAAACTTACATTTTGTTTTTCAGCAAATGCCTTTGTTTTGTAATATCAACTCTGTAGCCTAACTCTAATTGTGTCTATTTTATTTCTGCTATTTGGGGAGAGGGTTAATTTCCTCATACCTTCTGCAAAGATTAAGATAAATATGGCTGCTGCAACCTAGAACCCAAGTGAACTCAGTAGCTTAGATATGATTAACTTTTTTCCTCACGTGCCTAATGGTCTTTGTGAAAGGAGTCCATGGCTTGTATGATTGCTCAGCAGTGTTAGGGTAACAGGCACATCCTTTAATGCCAATGTCTGCCGTTCTAATCAGATAACTTCATCCCCATGGCACCAAGGGGCTCACTCTCACATATATCACTCTGAAGAAAGAAAAAAGTGAATGGAGTACAGACTGTATATACCTCTTCAACTCAAATCCCATAGGGCAGAATGTGGCTACAATGTTCCATGAGAAAACATTACCCTATTTTCATCTTCTGTGTTTCATCTTAATAAGACAAAGGAGAGAAAGTTATCAAAGACAGCAGAGGTGTCTTAGCACTCAAGTTTAGCTACTCTTTCTTTGCTCTCCCACACAAATCTCCAGGTACAAGTTTTATATATTCTTTGAAATTATAAGATATTCTACCTGCAATGAAAGTTTATCCTTAGTTATGAAACAGGTCATTAGATGTTAAGAACCATAATTTATGTTAAGGCTTTGCCACTAAATTTCCTCTAATCACTAACAAATAACTTCTGTGAAGTCCAGCTTCCTCTGGCAGTAATCTTAATCAACCACCCAGGAGCTGCCAGAAGGTAGAGATTTTAGGTCTTTTTCTCATTAGTTGAAAAGATAACTGTATGTTAAGTAATCCTCATCCTTGGAATCCAGAGGTACAATAGACACCTGCAAAGTGCATGTAAGTCTCATCTTCCATAAATTTCTCATATCTGCCTCTCTAGGAAAACAGACAGAGTATAATGTGTGATAACAGTGTAATTACAACACAATCGGTTCAGCTCATTTCAGTATTGTCCTTAGCATCAGAGTACTCTCCTTGCTTTTGCACGTAACAAATGACAAGAATACAGGAAAGGAAATTAGTATGTGATGTGATTGGTTCTTTTTTCATGTCCTCACACAAAGGTGATATCAGAGAAGGACCACTTGTTCAGAAGATATTAGAGTCTGCTCTAGGGAATGAATGTGAAATAATTACCAGCAGCTGAGAACAAAGAAAGACGGGAATTGTTTAATGTTCATAGGCGATCCCAAACAACAATGAAATATTGGGATGTAAAAACTGGTTTTGCATAGTAAATGTGCTTTATGATACAGATGCATTGCTTTGAAATGAAGGTAAAAAGCACATCAACCCTAAGTGCCCTATTCATCATACACAAAGCTTCCGTGGTCGGGTGGCATTAATTCTATGGTTTTGTATTGCAAGTCAGACCACAGGATACATATTATTTTATAAGGAAATATTGGAAATGGTTGGAGGTGTTTGCCGACATATACTGGAGATAGAATAATGATGCATGGCACATTTACTGTACACACAGAATTTAGATAAGTGGAAGAAGTGTTCTGGCTCATCTTACAGGCTCAGCCCACCAGTCCTTAGGTAAGGTTTTTATACTGGCTTAGCACAGCCACATTATGTATGAGGAAAGCAATGTGCACCAAACAATTAATTGAAAGCCTTGAAGGGCATAAGTATTCCATTAGCAGTCTCTAAACAAGAAGGCCTTTCTCACCATGGTAACCAGGAAGAGCTGTCAGAGTTTTAACAGCTGAGGCTGCTGTTGTTGCTCTGGGGAATCCAGCGGATGCCTTAATTTCCTCTGCTTCTAGACAGGTTTTCCAAAGGTTATGGCATTTTTTGAGGGTCATGTTTAAGGTTCATTTTTAGTATCAAGAATGAAATCAAATAAAGCGGCCCTAACTGAAAACTCTGTATGAACTCTTAGAACTTACTAAACAGGAGTGGCTCTTTCATTCCCGAAACCCTGGCACAAGGCACAAGAGGAAAACACTATGGAGCTCGGAAGAGTAATAATGGATTGCAGTACATAAGCACACAGGGACTCCTGGAGCCCATAGTAGAATTTATGTGTAGGCATATTACCACTTCCTGTGAGAAGTGGTGTCTAAGATTTGAATACCCTTAGTGATTCTCAGGGAAAGACATTGTAACTCAAATGTTCAAATGCTCAGTTTCAGCCTGAAAGGAAGAACACAGATGCCCATTAGAGAAAAGTTAGATCATGAAAAAGAGGAAGTACATGGGAATAAATGGCACTGGCTGCTTATCACATGATCCCATTACAAATGAACTTTCTCAAAAAATGGCCTTCTTTTAAAAAATATTCTTGATGGAGTTGCCTGTGCTCAATCCTAATTCACCAACGTCTTGTGCTTATATTCTATAGTTGATACTTTAAGTCTCTCATATGGCACATCAGAGGTCAATGAGCTGTGACAGGTTGATGCTGATACTAAGAAAACAACTTAAACTTGACACCCCCCCCCCAAAAAAAAAAGTACCATAGCCTTTGGAAAACATGTCTAGATGCAGAGAAAATTAAAGAATGTGTTGATGATAGTTAATTATATATGCCAATTTGTCTGGGCAAGAGATGTACAAAAAGGCGGTGAAACATTATTTCTGTGTCTGTGAGGCACTTTCTGAATTAGATTGGCATCTGCATCCATAGATTAGGTGAGTACGAGATTTGCCTTTACCCATGTGGATCTGCTGAAGGCCAAACATAGCAAACAAACAGAGGAAGGTAAATCCACTCTCTCCTTTAGCTGAGATGTCAGTTTGCTCCTACTGTCAAATATTGGAAGTCCTGTCACTGGACCTTCAGTGTATCAACTTCTACACTCCACCTCATGCACCCTCCCACACAGGTCCTAAATCACTGTTGTCAGATTGAGAGTCCTTCCCTGGTCCTCGGGCCTTCAGATGCAGGTGACTCACATCAACAATTTTTCTGACTCTCCAGTTGCATATGGCAGATCATGAGACTCCATAACAATTGGGACCAATCACAACACAAATATTGCATATATCTATAGGATGTTCTGGAAAACCTAACACAGAGCCCAAAGGAATATGCCACTGAATCCACTGAGTTCCTTACAGGGCTTTGAAGAGAGTGAAGTTTGTCCATCAGGAATGAGTCATGAAAAACTCTCCTTTGTGCTTTAATTACAATAACTGAGTTTATAGTCTCAAGATTTGAATGTACAATTATTATAGACATGCCATAACAATTATTATAGACATGCTACACCATATTTTCCATATAACACTTGAAAGGAAGACTAAGCTTATTTGGGGGACACATTGATATATATGAACTAAAAGCAGTATGGTGACACACACATAACTGGGTATATAACATATCATAAAAATGTTCATCAATATGTAGCAAAGCTTTAGAAGAGAATGTTCATAAACTGTCTCAGCACACTATCCTTCTTTTTTCCCATTTTACATAGAGATGAAGAAGGTTATATTCTTTCTAGAATGTACTTTTCTTTGAATGTAACAGATTTCAGAAAGAAATTTAGTCAACATACATCTAATTGTCAGATCATTTAATTATCATTCAATCAACTTTTTAATGTGGACTAAGTTTGAAATGTACATCAATAAGGTTCTAAAACAGTCAACTTTAGTCCATATGGTGAAGCATCAACATAGGACAACAACGGAGAACAGTATTATTTAAATAGTAAGTGTGAAGTAAGGAAAAGTTGATAGAAATAAAACAAGAAATCAGTATATATCAGTCACTCATTAACATTACAAAACATTTTATGCACACATGTATTGTGAATCTGGTCAATAAGGACTTTATTATTGCAAGTACTGTGAGAGAGATACGAAAGAACATAGGCCAGCAAGGGCAGCACACAAAGATGGCAATCAGCAGTGCCCTCCAGGTTACAGTCTAGCATTGGCTCTAGCTAATGATGCTTACATCGACTAAACCTCAACCAGTAATAGGGGTCTATAAAATGTAATTCCTAAAGATAAATTGAGTATCTAGTAAGGCAGAATCCAGGAATTCAGGAACCAACACTGAATCATCCTGAAGCCTTGAAACAAAAAAATGTAGTAAGTGTGTGTGACCAGAGATTTAGAGTCCATGGAAGGGCTTTAAAGACAGGTGGACCTGGAGAGCTGGAAAATGAGTCAAGGGACAGATTCAGAAATCACTTCCTTGGGTATAATGGTTACAGCGACAGAACGAAACACAATGAAGGAAGAGGACAAAAAAATGAAAAGACAGCCCACCAGATAAAAATGAGATTTGTATTCAAGAGAAAATACTTCTTTAATTACTGGAGATCAGTAATACAGAACATAGGCATTTCACGGAAAATAAGCCCAGAGGACATAGCTTTCTATATGTGTGCTCTAGCGCCATGAATATAATCAAATAACAAAGTGAACACAAAATAGGAAGAGGCTTTAACTGTGTTTGCTTCCAATTCTGTTTGCATAGCTTTCAAATAAATACTTCAGTTTGATGATGGAAAGTTTTCAAATCATACACAGCCAAATTGAGTCCTCTTGGGATTCTTTGGCCTCAGGAACAACAACCAGAAGTCATAGGTTTGTTCATTCCTTGGTTTTACAAACTTTCTTATCCAACACCTTCCTCTGCAACTACAATAACTTTATAAAAGAAAAAAAAAAGATCTTTGAACAAGTACGTTTTCTTTTATATGTAGAAATTAGTGTTGTGGGATATTTGTCACTGTGTGAAAAGGTATTGCTGTGACTGGTGTAATAAAAGCTGAACAGCCAAGAGCTAGGAAGAAGTTAGGTGGAACTTCCAGGGACAGAAAGGACCCTGGGAAGAAGATGGGTGGAGTGGCCATCCAGATGGAGAGGATAACAGGAGGTGCAAGATAAAAAAGAGGTAATGCCAAGCAACAGAATGTAGATTAATTTAGGAACAAGCCTAGGCTATAGGCCTAGCTTTCATAATTAATAATTCTCTGTGTTGTTATTTGGGGCTGGAGGTAGAAAAGAAAGTCCATTTGTAAACTAGATTTAAAATTATATATATATATACATATATATATAGAGAGAGAGAGAAGTGTGCATGTGTGTGTGTCATTTGTGTGTGTGTGTGTGTGTGTGTGTGTGTGTGTGTGTGTGTGTGTGTGAAGGTCATGAAACCAGAAAAAAAAGATCATGAGAGGGAAGGAAGAGATGGATCTCAAGGCAGCTTAGAAATGACGTAATGGGGTCTATGTGGCAGGAAAGCAGAGAGGAGGGTTAATGGGTGGAAGGAAATGGGCGCCAGCTTGGGTGGGGCAGAAGGCACAGAAGAGGACAGTGGAGAATGACGAAAGGTGGCACAGCTCCAGAGGCGCCGTGGTGAAACCCGCTGTTCTGTATGTTCACCTGAAAATTAGTTTATGAAACAAGAAGTCTTTTCACATAGTTATCTCAGAAGTGCTCAGAACTGTAAGTGATGAGCACTCTCAGCTGTCCTCTGATTTGACCTTGGTCCCTGTAAGGTTCTGTTCCTCAGCATCCCCATGCTGTAGCATCCCCTGACTGGAGCAGTGTGTCCCTGTCTCTGCTGCAGCACTCACTCACCTACCTTACTGCTGTGCCGTGGAGAAGCCGCCTCTTCCTTCTACACACAGTGTCAGCAATAACCGGACCCTCTGGCCCTCTGGTAGAACGTCACAGTTGGGCAATTTTATCATTATTGAAGGTGGTGATCAAAAGCTCAGCAGTGAACATCACCCTTGACAGAGGTTGTTTGAGCAACCAGAACTTCATTTTATAGCTGCTACTTTCACACTGCACATATTTATGAAATCATCCTTATAAAGTTCAGTATAGTCTTGATGGAAAACCTTGTCATTGTTTCATGATGTGTACCAGTGGCAGAAGCTGGAAATACCCTTAAATCAGAAATAGTGACACCAGCTGCAGTGTTTTTATTTAAAAAGAAAACAGGAGAGTGGAATGCATTCTAAGAATGGCCTCTCATTCCAAGCCAACTGTCGGAGCAGAGAACCACCCTGGCTGCAGTTGTGGTATGCTGAGAAAATCTGCTGCAAGCAACCGTCACAGCTGTCACTTGAGTAGGCAGGTTGGTGAGAGCTGTGTGGTGGCGCGACCATTGTCTGTGCATGGTTGGGTATGCAAAGTCCTGTCTTATTAAGGTGCTGTAAGGTGACGGCGCATACCACATAAGTGCTGTGCTTTGCTAGGGGCATGTTATAGGAGGCCCTGACACATCTGTGTGACAGCCCACAGGTTGAGAATGCAGGCTGTTGGTGCTTGCAAAGTGCTGATTCTAAATGAATTTGGCCTCCTTTAAAGGCACTGCCCTGTTATTATGTAAAGTCAGAGTGTCCTTTGTGTGTGAGCACAGAACCCCCGGGATATCACTGGGTCACAAGAACTCCCATCAGAGACATTCCCCAGTTCTCGTTTTTATTGGACAGATCACCTGTGTGTGGCTTTTGACAGCTCTTTATTGGAGTTACATTGCTTACGCTCAGGAGTTCTGCATATTCTTTCCTGTGGCTCCTTCAAATCCTCCTGCAGTACACATTTTTATGGCATGTGCTGTTGCACTGAAGAGGGTAAAATTGTGCATTGCTGAAATGGTAAGCTAGACTGGCATGCTCACTCTGTTTTAAAGTGGAAGAAGGCAAGAGAAGAGTTGAGTGGTTGTGTGTTTGTTTAGATCTTACATCAGACTGTTGATGCCCACCCCGCCCCCAAACCTTTTCTCTGATTCCCGATTTCTCTGGAACCCTGAACTCTGAAGAATTTCTAAGTGTCAGTGAGCATTCTTCTTATGCATGTTTGCATTACAATGTTGTTGTTCTTGTTACTCCGTAATCTGAGAAAAGGTATAAAGGAGATGCTAACTCTCTTCTCTTATACATTAAGTCACTTTAAATTGGGGAAAACAGCACAACAGAGAATTTCACCATGTAAAATTTATACGCACACACACACTTCCACCTTCCATTGCATTCTAGGAAGAGCTATAAAGAGGAAGATTCATGAGCGTATTTTAGAAGCATACAGTCTTCCACATAACCATTTTAAAAGAAGATTTTTTTTCATCTCTAAATTACATGCAAGTTTAAAACTAAGTAATGAGTGCTGAAGCTGTCAACCTTGGTGGGAAAGGACTTCTTACACGAAAATATAAAATACTTGAGAAGTTGCTCTATGAGCTTAGCACAGGGTCTGAATTAACAGCCAAGGGAGACAGAAGCCAGGAGCCCATGACTGAAAACTAATCCCAGGGCAGTCAAATAAATAGAGGTGGGCCATTTAAGTATGTGAACCATGCTGTCCATTTTAAAACAAATAGAGTAATTTGAAAGGGCATTTGAGGGCTCTTCATTTTTACTGTAGCTGAAGCCTGAGCTGGCAAAAAGGGTTCCCCTGACAAGGCTGCCTTCCAAGACAGGTCTTAAATCTCTCCTTGATCCAACTGAAGTGTGAGGTGTGGTGTAACCATTTCCTCCAAATTGACACGCTGCCTCCTGGTGAAAGGAGAAAGGCTCCGAAGACCCAAGAAGCCAATAAAACAGAAAGTTCAGGAAGTTAATGAAACTTATTAAGCTCAGAAAGTTGTAAGATTCACAAGACCTCTCCCCAGTCTTTCAAGTGCTAAGCAATTGCCAGAGAGACTCTTTCTGGGGTCCTGAAAGCTGTGGAGGGAGCTGCTTTTGTCAATCATCACCCATACTATCGTTTTGAATATGCAGCTTCCTTTGAGTCATTCATACTCCTAACAGTAACCCAAATGAATTCATTGGTTCACTAACCTGAGTTAGTGAGAGGCACCATTTCCTTGGTCTGTGTTCAGTACCTTATTTGAAGTGAATAGTTGCCTAACAATACCTTCCCCAAAAAAGTCAAACAAAAAAATCCAGAGATCTTGTTGAAAGCACATTTAACTTTAAACTCAAGCTGTCCATTAAGAATTTCTACTGGAATTCAATGCATGTGCATCTATCATTCAGAAAAGTGCAGTCTACCCAGGGTGAGGAGTAAAGATCATACATCAAGGCATGCAGACTACATTCTCTCTCAAATAAAGGTTCTTTGCTTGTAATGAGCTCTGTAAGTGCAATAGGTGAATTATGTAGTCACCTTGATCTTATTTTCTGACTTCATAAATAATACTATGACTTCTGCATTGCAACTTAGCTCCAAAGAAATTCATTGTTTTCCTCCAATTTCTTTTCAAAAAAGTAAACACAGCAGGATAACAGCAGTAGCAAAACTTCCAGTTGTGCACATTTTGAAGGAGTAATTAACGCTGAGCAAAACAGAAGGTCTTCTGTCCTCATCTTCTAGTAGAAACAATTGGGTAGCCATCCATAGAAAAGAGTGCTTCCATAGCAGCCTTGAGATCTAAGCAGAAGGATGTAGGACCTGATAGAATCCATGTTGGAAGGGTTACTTCTCTCAGTTACAGCTACTGATTCTGGTGCTGTGCTGCCTATGACCCAGAAGCACGAACATCAGTCTAGAGAGACTCTTTCTGGGGTCCTGAAAGCTGTGGAGGGAGCTGCTTTTGTAATTGATGAAACCAGAACACAGAGTGGAAGAAACACTGATGCTTTACAGAACAACAGGATGACTGTGGCTCACAATAAGCTATGACATATGTTGTAAATAACTAAAAGTGTGGACCTTAAAATTTCCAAATAAAAGAAATAAGGAAATGGAAATGCCAACTATTCTGACTTGGTCAGTGTACACTCAATACATGTACTAACATACCATACTCTTCTCCAGAAATCTGTGCAATTGATTGTGCCAATTAAAGGAAAGTCAAACTTAAAAAATACAAAAAAAAAAAATAAAAAGCAAGTAATTTGGAAAGGAAGGTGTAAATTCTTCTCAATTTTCATATGGCATGATTGTGATGGTTAAACTTCATCTTCAACTTGACTGTATTTAGAATTACTTGGAATGAAACAATCAAAATCTTTGTTTCTTGGATTCCATTAATTTGGGTATATTTTTCTCTCAGGATTGAGCTAATTCCTTTGATTTGAGTTACTAGAATACAGATATTAAGCATAATATACTAAAATGTATTTATTAAAATAAGTTATGCATTTGGTTATATAAATTATCTTTTCCAATAAGAAAAACAATAGCATCCTTGAGTCACATAAAACTTGACCTATCTTGGCAGCCACATACAAAAATTATCAGAGCACATCATTTTATTTACCACTTCTGGTATTATGTTCTTTTGCTTTTAATAACTAGCTTCTTGCTCAATAAATGTTACAGAGAGATCTTATTAAATTTTTAGACAAACTTCTCAGAAACAAATAAACTAACCATCTTCACTGGGATATCAAAAATTAGATTCCTCTATAGTTCTAGGTTGTTATACTGTGCTAAATTCAATAACAGAATGCAGCTATACAACTCTGACACTTTTCTGTAAATGTGATACCTGCATATCATCTCTTTTGTTACCCCATCCTCAGCCAAAAATGGGTCATGGTTCATGGTGGAAGGCATAGAGCACAGTTACAGGTGATTCAGTGAAGCTTTACCAAGAAGTATTTATAAAGAAGGGAGAACTGACGGACAAGTGTTGGCAAAGCCAGTGGGGAATTCACCACCAAGAAGCATAAAGGGAACCTTTCAGGATATGGATAGATGATGAATGATAAATAGATAGATAGATAGATAGATAGATAGATAGATAGATAGATGGATGGATGGATGGATGGATGGATGGATGGATGGATGGATGGATGGATAGATAGATAGATAGATAGATAGATAGATAGATAGATAGATAGATAGATAGATGATAGATAGATAGATAGATAGATAGATAGATAGATAGATAGATATTTAGAGATAGATAGATGAAACAAGGAGAAACTGTCAGAAAACGAGAACCAGAGACTGTGCCTCTTTCAACGGGGTCCTGGTGCTGCCTACTCACTACTCCCACTGACAACAGCCAGGCATAAGAAATCATTTCAACCTGATTCTCATGCACCTGCCCAGTTTTTCCCCAGCCAAGTCTACCTAATTACCAAAATACATAGAGCTTTGAAGTGGCAGAACAAGGAATTGAAGGTGTGTTTTCTGATTTTAAATCACATCCTTTTCCAGCAGAGAACTCACACTCCTGCCAGTGGTGGGGCTGTGTGGGATCTCTTCAACCTGAAAGATATCTGTGGCTGGAAACATCACATCTGATCATAACCCTGTTTTGCATCTAGATTAAAAACAAGGTCCTGGTGACTTGGATATCCACACAACCCATTAAGCACCTTAAAGAATGAAGCCATCCATTCAGACTTTACCTTATCTGTGCCTTTCATTCACTAAAAACATATACTGGAGGAAAATTTGCTACACAGATTTTTTTCCTCATTGTCAAAGACATTTCTACCACTTGATAGGAAAAACCGTCATTTTTATAATACTGAAGTGGCTGTATTTGCATGCAGTTGTCTGCAACTATCTACCCCAGTACAAGTTGAGCTAATTTTTAGGAGATAACTGGAAATATACTCTGTAACAATAAAAAATTACAAGTCACAAAGCTGTATTGGATTGATATTAATAAATATCCCTCCACTAACCAACCTGCTTCAATATCCAATAATTCTCAGGAGAAAAACAATGTATTACCTCTTTTATTTTGGAAAATATTTATGCTTAATTAAATGGATTTGTTGAGCACTTTGATACTAGACTTAATTAAGAAGTTATTTTGATAGGATTCTTCCTGGGCTCATTGCATGAGTTAGCTGTTTGAAACCTGGGACTTATGCAGGGACGCTTGGCTCAATCTGGGAGGAGGGGACTGGACCTGCCTGGACTGAGTCTATCAGGTCGATCTCAGTCCTAAGGGGAGGCTTTGCCTTGGAGGAGGTGGGAATGGGGAGCAGGCTGGGGGGAACGGGAGGGGGGCAGGAAGGGGGAGAACAAGGGAAACTGTGGCTGTTATGTAGAACTGAATAGTATTGTAAAATAAAATAATAATAAAAAAGAGAAAAAAAGAAGTTATTTTGAGGGCCACTTAAAATTATAATTTCTAATAAATTTTAATGAAAATATTTTAGAAATTCCTTCTGTTTTAACATTGCACAAAATTTCCTACTGAAATTCTAGAACAATATTTCACTTTTTGGTAAGTATATTTGATACCCAAGTCATTCCTTGGTGTTTTGTTCTGTTTGCACTCTGCTCAGTCTTACAGAATTGATGAAGGATTCACATAATTACATAATGCTACCTATTAAAATAGTGGACATACATCTAGACATTGTTGAGGGGAAAGAGAGCATATAAAAGGGGTGAAATGATGACATACATGTATGTTAATTGGATCTCGTATGACCATACCCATTTAGACAGAAATTAAACAAACACACTGAACACGTAGGTCAATTTGCAATGTTTGAATGTATGGAGAAAACTGTACTGCAAGGAAACAGACCAAATACATAATCAAATAAATTATTAATTCACAGGAAATCATGTGTGTTGTTACACCAATTCTGGGAAATTGTGTAACAATTTTCTGTAAAAACAAATACTTGTAAGTGAAGTTTCTGTCCCGCCAGCAACTTCCAAATAATTGACTCAGAGGCTTAATATTACTTATAAATGCTCGGCCAGTAGCTTAGCCTTATTACTAACTAGCTCTTATACTTAAATTATCCCATAATTCCTATCTATGTTTAACCACATGGCTTGGTACCTTTTCTCAGTATGACATTCTCATCTTGCTTCCTCTGTGTCTGTCTGGCGACTCCTGACTCCTCCCTCCTCTTCCCAGCATTCTTATTTTGATCATTCCACCTATACTTCCCACCTGGCTACTGGCCAATCAGTGTTTTATTAAACCAATTCAAGTGACAAATCTTTGTAGTGTACAAGAGGATTATTCACAACAAATGCTGTTCCTTAAAGGTTAAAGGTATTCATATATATAAGTAGAAACTGGTTGACACAATATTCTCTACCTAGACTCAATCCAAGGACTGTGGGAAGGAGACAAGACTTTATTTTCATCTGTAATGCTTCAGTATTCTTGGTGCTAGGGATTGAACCAAAAATTTATACATGGTAGACAAAGTTTGCCATTGAGCTATGCCCCTAATGCTGAATAGTTTATTTAGGGGGAGGGGGTTAAGACAGGGTTTCTCTATGTAGTTTTGGTGTCTATCCTGGATCTCCCTCTGTACATCAGGCTGGGCTTGAACTCACAGAGATCTGCCTGGCTCTGCTTCCTGAGTGCTGGGATTAAAGGCATGGGCCACCACCACCTGGCTTGAATAGTTTAAATTTAAAGTAGATTTTATTTTTAAAATTATTTGTGTGCCTTTAATTTTTTTTAAATTTCTCAAGTTGTATAAATACAATATCCAAATTTGTTTTCCAATTTTGTATCAAAATATCTGAGTATTTTTTGAAAATAAGAGAGGATGGAGAAAAGATTTAAATAGAGATGCGGTGCCACAAGCCTATACTCCCAGAACTTGATAGTCTGTAGCATGAGGATCCCAAATTCACAATCCCAGTCTAGACTGGGTAGTCAGTTTTTTTCTCAAAAGACAAAAAAAAAGGAGGAGGAAGGGGAGCAAAAGAAAAGAAGAAGAGGGAGAGGGGTGGAAGGAAGGAGGGAGGAAGGGAAAGGAAAGTGGGTGGGGGGAAAGAATAAAGAAGGGAGAGAGGAGGGGTCCTGGCTCTGGTGAGGGATCTTCCTCCAGTTGCAATGCAGTGTGGAAGTTGACATAACAGTGTCTAGACAAGTAAGCAGAAGAAATCACACAGTGAGACAGAAATCCAGAAAAAGACTCAGGACCAAGCACTCTTTAAAAACAACATACTCTAATAGAACTCAGCTCATTCATCTCTGCACTGGGGGACACTTCCTGTGATCTAGCATCTCCCACTAGGCCCTACATCTTAAAGGGTCCACACTGGAAGCCAAGCTTTCAACATATGACATGCTGTGGGGTGCGTTCAATTTCTGTCTAAGCCATAGCAAAGGCCATGAGCGATGAGGAGTTGGTGTGGGTGAAGGAAGTATCAAAAGTGTTTATGCCACTACAGATGCCAGGTCAGAGGAGGTGCCATTTGAATATACTTCTGGTGATGAATAGAGATTCTCTGTTTAGACCTGTGAAAACCATGAGCATATCCAGAGGAAAGTCACAGCCTAGGCAGAGATAAAGTGGGACAAATTCAAAATGATCAAACTTCATTAGTTTTGAAGTAGAATGAGGGCAAAGGGGCAGGAGGGTGTTGTAGGAGCATTTACTATATTTGGAAGAAACTGGGAGACTAGAGTTCAAAAGCAGGATTATCAACTTTGTTACTACATTCTCTGTATTTATAAAATTTACCTGATAATTTTATACATGTAAATAAAGCATTTTAACTCTCAATTCCCACCTGTCCACACCTATAAGCCCTCCCTCCTTGTTACATGTCCCTTTCACATGGTTGTGCCTTTTAATTTTGTTCTGTGATCTACTGAGATTAACCAAGGGCTGTCTGAGTAACCATAGATATAGAACTACTAATCAATGGCCTTTTAAGGATTTTTTTAAAGCTATGGGCATATGCAGGAGGTGGTATGTTCATGTGAGTGGAATGTCATCAGAGTTCAGAGAAAGATGGTAGATCCCCTGGAGATGGAGTTATAGGCAGTTGTGAGCTGAATAAAATGATTCAGGTCCTCTGTAAGAGCAATATGCACTCTCAAACACTAACCCATCTCTCTGGTCCCAGTTAAAAAACACACAGTCTTTTAGATAAACAGCAAGAACGTCATGTTTTCCTTTAATGTTAATTGACATTTTACAAAAAATTATATTGGACCCGAAATGATACAAGAGATTTGTAACTTGAGAATTGTGTGTATTATTTTATGCATATAAGCATCATTTAACCATGTGATCTATTTGCTGGCTATACTTTTTCCATTCTATGCATTACAAAAGAAGAGAAAATAATGCACACATTCAGTACTGAGGCATTTATGCTACTTACATCCATAGAGACAGATGCAGACAAAGCAACTATTCAATGTTTTTGCAGATAAAAAGCAAAACAAGACTAAAATAAGAAAAGAAAAATGATAATAGCCAAAGCTGGTAAGATGACACCATTTTACCTCAAAATCATCCTGAAAGATCTTTTCCAGAAATTAATTCTGCCAAATTTAGAAACGATTAACTTTTAACTCTCAATATTCTCTGGGACATTTAACAAGACCCGTATATCTTTGAAGAAGAGTTGTGCACAAGCAGCCTTTTTAACCACAGCATAGGATATGGTGGAATCCTTCCCCAGATGTGAGATGCTTTTCTTCCCTTCAATCACTGTCAAAACCAGCATCCCTGGAGATCTTCATTAAAGGATGAGGCATTTGGTGCACAGTTTTGCTATCCAGGGCTGGAGTTTATATACAGACGCTAGAGGGTTGTTTCTGTCAGTTAGAGGTTCAGCATGTTTGAAGTTCAAATACATTTGCCAAATATGCTAAGCTTTTTTTGTAAATTATCATTTTGGGGAGTTTGAAACATTTGGTATTTTTCCATGATGTTCTGAAACAGGGGAGACTTCAGGTTGTACATCTGGGTAAACACATTTCCTTCTGACAAGGTTGCAGCATGTTTTCTATGAGCTAATTTCAATAATTTATAAACAGCTTATTCCAGGTCTCCTGAGCCAAGCTTCATGGCTCACCAAGTATCTGTTTTTCTTTTTAACACTGTGCATTTGAATAAAAGAAGTCACTGCATTGGCTGGGTGGGCAAAAGGGACAGATTTGGAGTGGTGTCTAGTCCCTGTTTCCACTGAGCCTGTTCCGTGTAAGGAATCTTCACCAGGAGCAGGTGTCAGAACCAGAGGAACTGTGCTTTATGAAATAAAGTTTAACTGAGTAACAGCACCTTTCCAGCCTCAGATGAATGTGGGTGTAAGGATGGTGCCTTACTGATGCTACCAGAAAGTTCTTACAGCCAAGACAGCTGACTGAGGCACAGCTATTGATTTTTTAATGGCTGTTCCCACCTTTCTTCACTGTCTATGAAAACAAAATCTGACTCTCCCTGATTCCATAGAGTATTTCAAAGAGAAAGGACTGTGTTAATCATATTGACCACTTTCTTTTAAGACCCTGGTGGAGGACTGAGGCTCTAAGAACTACTAGCTAAATTAATATTGATGGAGAAGAACCAAACCTATCTGATTTTTTTTTTTTTTTTTTTTTTGGTTTTTTGAGAGAGGGTTTCCCTGTGTAGTTTTGGTGCCTGTCCTAGATCTCGCTCTGTAGACCAGGCTGGCCTCGAACTCACAAAGATCCACCTGGTTCTGCCTCCCGAGTGCGGGGATTAAAGACATGTACCACCACTGCCTGGCCAATCTGAATATTTTTAAGTTATCTTTTAAAATATGACACATTGGAATAAAATGCATTGGACCCCAAAACTCTAAAAGTGGGGAAGCATTTTGCTGCACTTATATTCTTCTGTAGCACAGTAAAAATCATCTTCAAATAAAGGTAAAACTAGATCCCTCTTCTCAAACCTCCAATACAGTTGGAAAGTGCTCATGATACAGAGCTTTTCACATAGACTTTCAATTAATCTTACTATTGAAAATAAACAAATTCTGTTTATCATTCAATATCATTATGTTGCAATTTGAATGTTGCTATTCAACAATTTTAATTTAGCTGTATTATTAGGAAAAATGGACTGTTGCTGCAGATTTCAAAAAGAGGCTTCAAAGCTAATATTTAGTAGAGTGGTCAACCAAATATACTGTCAGTGGTCCTTCCTCTGACACTTCACTGGAACACTCTCTTACAAAGACAGCATCTCTTGCATTCCAACTATGTTTTCTCCAACTGAGATTCTTCCTATTTCAATCTATTGTGTCCAATCATTTTATTCAGCTGCAAAGTCATCTACAACTTCTCTAGGATTTTCTTTTCTTTCTTTTGTTCTTTTGTTGTTGTTGTTGTTGTTGTTGTTGTTGTTCTTCTTCTTCTTCTTCTTCTTCTTCTTCTTCTTCTTCTTCTTCTTCTTCTTCTTCTTCTTCTTCTTCTTCCTTCTCCTTCTTCTTCTTCTTTAAGAATTTCATAGAATGGGTTTTTTATTCTGTTCACCCCTTCCCTCCACTTCTCCCAGATCCATACTTCTTTTCCCTATGCACCCAAATTTCTATGCTCTTTTTTTTTCACCCAACAATTCCACTTTGTGTTGCTCCTATGCTCTTGGGTGTGTGGCCTTCACTGGAGTATGATTATCCTACAACTGGTAGCAAAGAAAACAGACTCTCTCCCTCCTGGTAACTGTTAATTGCCAATAACTCCTCAGCTCAGAATGGAGGATTCATATCCAACTTTCCTCTCCTTGCTGGAGTATGGTATAGCTTGTCCTGCACAGGGCTTATTTATGTGTGCTGTCATAACTAACATTAGTTCCTATCTGCAGTTACCCTGTTGTGCCCAGAGGACAATGTTTCCTTGTGTTCATTAATTGCTTCTGGCTCTTATAGTCTTTCTCTTCCCTCTCACACAATGGTCCCTGAATCTTGTGAGAAAATAATGTAATATAGATATCCCACTTAAGCATAAGCATTCCACAATTTCTTTTTCTCTGCATCTTGGTTAGTTTTGTACTAATCACCATCCACTGCAAATAGAAGTTTCTCTAATGAGGGGTAAGAGATACATTAATCTATACGACATTAGGAGTCAGTTTAATACTATGTCCAGAATAACAGTTGTAAGCTCTCATTAGAAGAGCAGGTACCTCTATAGTAGGACACAAAATAGTTGACATATTCGTAGTAGTGATATAGCTGGATCATGTGGTAGATCTATTCTTTCTTTCCTTCCTTCCTTTTTTTTTTAGGATCTACCACACTGATTTCCATCGTGGCTGCACTAGTTGGTATTCCCACCAATAATAAGTGTTTCCCACACCAACATTTGCCATCATTTACTTTTCCAGTCTGACTAGGGTAAGATGAAATCTCAAAGTACCTTTAATTTGCATTCCTATGAATCTCCGTCATTTCTTAAAGTGTTCTCAACTATTTGTGTTTCACCTTTTGAGAAGTCTCTGTTTAGTTCCACAGTCTATTCTTTATTGGATTGTTTTCTTGGCTTTCAGTCTTTTACTTCTTTGGATAGTCTGGATACTAATGCTTTATCAGTTATGTAGCTATTTTTCCCTGTTCTGTAGGATGTCTCTTTACTCAAACAATGGTATCCTTTGTTATGCAAAAAAACCTTTCATTTCATGAGGTGTCACGATTCTTGATCAATGCTTATGTTACTGAAGTCAGAAAATCCTTTATTGTACCAATGACCACAAGTGTATTCCTTACTTTGAGATTCTGCATAATCCCCATGAAAATTCCAACACAATTTTTCAATTTTACAGAAAATGAAAAAATAAACTTAAATTTCACATGGAAACAGAAACAGCTCAGGATAGTTAAAACAATTGTGAACAGTATAATAATAATAAGTGTGAGAGAACAGAGTTGCCAACATCATTTAGGCCAGAAGCTTTCCATTAATACCTATCATCTTAATTAATTCTATTTACTCCTTTTATTTCTTCCAAGCCCCAGCCTACAGGGTGCTACAGCCGATATTGAGAGGTACACTTTACTAGTATCTGGAGGTTTTCAGTCCAACCAAATTAATACTCAACATTAACCATCGTGGCCAGGAAAGATGATTAAACAGGTAAAGATGTTTGCCACCCATGGGTGAGGGAAAGATGCTTCCCCCCATCAAACCCCTTGCTACCTGCAACAGGCGAGAGATGTCAGAAGAGTGAAAGAATTAGCTCTGCCCCTCATCAGCTGCAGCACACAAGAGAGCGGGTCCTTTACCCCATCAGGACAACACACTAGAGCTGAACCTGTTATAGGGTGGGCAGGTGAGCCAGCCCTGAGAGCATTAGAGCTGAGCTGCACCCACTCCCCATATGGTATGCCCCTATAGCAATCAAGAGAGAGCATCCTGCACCTTGCCAGGTGAAAACAGCAGAGCTGGCCCTGCTGGTGAGACTGTGGGTGACCAGATCTGAGGACCTGAGAGCAGAACTGGCCCTACTCCTTGCTGCAGGCTTCTGTGAACTAGCACAGGCAGTGCTGGAGAGCTTGCCTGGGTAATGATGAAGAAAGAAAGCTGGCCAACCTAGCTCACCACTCAGGTCCAGGCCCAGGACTATGAGCTGGTCCTGTGGTGGTATTGTGTTCCCCAAAATATTGTGTACCCTACTAAACGTATCTGGGGTCAGAGAACAAAAAAGCCACTAGATATTTAGGCTAGGCAGTGGTAGCACACACCTTTAATCCTAGCATTCCAGAGGCAGAAATCCATGTGTTCAAGGATACAGCCAAGCATGGTGGCTCACGTCTTTAATCTCAGAAAGCGAACCTTTAATCCCAGGGAGTGGTGGTAGAAAGCAAAAAGGTATATAAGGCGTGAAGACCAGAAACTAGAAGCATTTGGCCTGGTTAAGCTTTCAGGCTTTAGAGCAGCAGTTCAGCTGAGATTCATTCTGGATGAGGACTCAGAGGCTTCCAGTCTGAGGAAACAAGACCAGCTGAGAAGTTGGCCAGGTGAGGTTAGCTGTGGCTTGTTCTGTCTCTCTGATCTTCCAGAGTTCACCCCAATACTTGGATCGAGGTTTGATTTTATTTATATGAACTTCTAAGATTCATGCTACATGGTCCACCCCAACATCCACCTTATCTATGAACTGTTGGAGCAGGTGAAGGGGACGAACCTACAAATCCAAAACAACAGGATCTCCATGACACAGGACAGCAAAAGGATAACCAAGAGAGACCATTATCAGTGGCATAGCAGAAGCCAGAGGCCTGAAGCCAGACCAATGACTCATGGCAATGAAAACTTGCAAGTAAAGGTGAATGGACTAAAGGATAAACTGTGTGACTCAATGGGGCTACCCTATAGCTTCCAGGACAAGATTCTCCTCTCTTTTTTCATTTGTTTGTTTGTTTTGTTTTTGTTTTTTCTTTTAAATTCGGTTTTGTTTTGGGGGAAGGTTGTAAGGACAGATGGTAGATGTGAGGGGACGGGGAGATGAGTGGGATCGAACTGCATGATGTGAAATCCACAAAGAATCAATTAAAGTTCTAAAAAAAAAAAAGTTTGCCACCAATTCTGGCAACCTGAGTTCAATTGTTGAAACCCACATAGTGAAGGGAGAGAGAACTGACTCCTAAAAGTTGTCCTCTGACCTTCACTCCCCGTGGCATGGCATATTCACCACACACACACACACAGAGAGAGAGAGAGAGAGAGAGAGAGAGAGAGAGAGAGAGAGAGAGAGAGAGAGAGAGAGAGAGAGAGAGAGAGAGAGAAGAGAAAGAGAGAGAGAGAGAGAGAGAGAGAGAGAGAGAGAGAGAGAGAGAGAGAGAGAGATGCATCCAGGGTTTTATCAGAAGACCCTGCTTCTCCACTCCTTGCATCTCCCTCTCCCACAGAGTGTGACAGCTTCCCATGTCACCTACCATCCTGGTGACTAAAGTCTTTTGCAAATTTATCTTTTTTTCTTTCAGACTTCTTTCTAACTTTATTTGACATTGCAGTGCTAAATAATAGATGTGAAAGTCTTAACATCCATACTGAAAAAAAAAGCTACAAAATAAAGTTGTATGATGCCTCCAGCTATCATTATAACTGAAGAGTAGAGAATATTTCGTGATATTTTGGAAGAGAACTGTTATAAAATATCCACATTGCATTACTGTTTTTTTCTCCTAGACTTGGGATTTTTCTGAACTTTGTAAAATCTCTACAAACAGTATATGGTTCTTTAATTTCAAAAATGATCTATTCTTCTAATAGTCTTATTAACATGACATATTAATTTAGGGTATGTTTTCAAATGACAACTAGCAATCATAACAGTATGATGGTTCTGGTACTCTCATAAGTATTGTGGACAAATACAGTCTACCTTGAAAACAACTAGTATGTCATCTTTTTAAAGGTTTTATTTACATCTGTGCACATGTTCAGGTGTCTCTATGGTTCAGAGGACTGAAAAAGTTATCAGTTGGTTTCTTCTATCAGTCTTACCTCTTCATTTGGTGTTTGTATTTTCTTAGCTAAATTTGAAGCAAGCAAGCTCCTCAAGGCCTCTGTCTTTTTCATCATCAGAACTAGAGTTAGAGGCACACCCTCGATGCCTATTGTACTGATGATAGGACTCAAACTCCAGCCCTCATGATCATAGAGCAAGCATTTTTTTTTTCTTACCCACCAAGCCATCTCCCAAGCTCATGTGTTACTTTTGATGATGATAGTCATCAACATAGTAACATCACACAACAAAATTTCTCTCTAGGAAGAAATTGTAAATAAGGATCCAATTCCACATGCAGGAAATGTTAACTGCTATATTTTATATGTTCTTAAAAGCTTAGTAAAACTAAAATATCTGAAATTTATTAATGATTAAAGTATATCCATACTATAAATATAATCATAAAATTAAGTGAATCAAGAGCCTTTAACTCTCTACCATTGAGGTGTTTAAATATATTTAATACATGGAGAATTGTATAGTGAATTCTCAAATTCTCATCTTCTAGCATCAACTATTATCAATACTTTGCCAAGCTTGTTTGGTAAGCATTCCCCTTTACTTTATCACTCTCACAAATACGTTTTGAAGCAAAACTTTAATATACTTTCAAGACAAGGACTCTGAGAATAGACCTAAAACCTCATTAGTGCCTCAAGAGTAATAAAGTGTTATCAATACTTTTATTACTTATGACAGAATACTTTTAGCTCGATTCATGATGTGATAAATGCCTACCATGTTAAGAGAAAAATGCAGAATACTGATCTGCATATAGAATGCTGCTCAAATGCATTAAATCAAGTGTAACAAGAAAGCACATGTGAAACTTTGAAACTATCTGTAATGAATGCTCTCTACAAGCCCTATCCTCACTTCTGAAAGGTAGTCATATTCTTACATTTTTCTACCTGGATTGATACTCTATCTGTGAAATATATGTAAACATGAGTGGTTGCAGGAGGTAGGGCTGTAAATCAAGCCCATCTCCAAGCCTGTGCTCCAAAAATGACCATGCCATTCTGTAAACCATCTTACTTGTACTTTATGGGAAGTCATGCGTGCGGATGTGAAGATCTCCAAACAATTCCTGAAAGTTCCTTCCCAAATATCTTGAGTCCAATGTAGGAGAATGATTAAGGAAATGGTTTCTGTTGATGGTAACATGATTTTGAAATGTATTGATTAAATGCATTTTGTTTTCTGTTTTTTAAAAAAAAAATGAGGAAAATTATACTTTCAGAGACCATTTCTGTAGTTCATGAAGAACCAGCGACAACATATTACCTGTCACACTTTGCAGTGAGAATAGCTGGTACTTGCCAAGCATCTCAGAAAATCTGGAGCCCTGACAAATGTCTAGAAATGGAGGCAATTACTATGTTTATCTCTGGGGGTTAAAAAGGGAGACTATACAATAATGGCTTTCCATCTAGGAGGAATAGACTGAGTAAATTTTATTTATTATCTCTATTTTACCATAATTCTGAACATTACTCTTTCCAGTTGTTAAATTATATGGTCTAATTATAACCAGGATATAAATACCCTGGGTTATTTTTTACCCAAGACTGTAAGTTTCCTGTCCATATTGTTCTGAGTTTATACTTTCAAGGACTTAGCACTCCTTAGCTGATTTATGCCTACTTCATTGTTTTACATAACATCCAAGCAGGGAACTGCTATCAAAATTTTATTATAAGGAAAGAATGACTAAAGAAAATTAATAATGAGTATCCAGAATCCTTTTATAGACAGCTCTCCAGGTTTCTCCAAAATTAAGCCCGATGATAGATGTGTTGCTTGCTGATGACTGAGTTGGAGGAAGATATTCTACAGCTTTATGTTGGGTAGATTCCTATCTAGCTGTCATTTCTACTCTGTTGTCCTGTCGTCTGTGAGTCCAGCACCCTCAGGCCAAACTGCTTCAACCCCGTGCCCCCCCCCCCCCGTGGCTGTGTGTGTATACATTCTACTCTACAATCTCCCTTAACTCCTTCACTCCTAATGTTCCCTTTATTATCAGCACTCCCCATGCTAGAATTCATTATTGCATACTATATTGCATACTATAAATTTGTTCTTTTCTTCACTTAAGGATGTTTGAGCGTTAAAAAAAAAAAAACATATCTGTCACAAAAATCCATAACATCATCATGACAATCTGAAGAAAAAAAATGTGAGTAGTCCATCCACTTATATTTGTTCTCCATAGCACATCTTTCAACAACTCTGTATTGACTAAGCCTCAATTACTGTGAAGCTAACCATAAAGTCTAAAAAAGCAAAGAAAAATAACCAAAAAGCTGCTGCGACTGAATACAGAAGAACTTGATGGGTCTAATCCACAATATTTGGCGTCACTAAAATAATCTCAGTGAAGTGTGCTGACTTGGGTGAAAAATAATAATAAGCACAAGTTATAGAATGAAAAAGAGGAGCCAATGAGATTAATCCATGAGTAAAAGCACTTGCTGTCAAGTCTGACAACCTGAGTTAGGTCTATGTCCCACACAATAGAAAGAAAAACCTACTTCCCCAACACACACACACATACACACACACACACACACACACACACACACACACACACACACACACACGACAGCATGTATATGCCCATGCCCATGCACAGTAAATAAATAAATAAACGGAATTTTAAAATGAAAGCAACATTGATAACAAAGAGAGGTCTTATGAGACTGTTTCCAGGCTCTGTTCCTCCTATATTCCTGGACTAGACTGAGCCTCTGTCTAAATCCCATTGATTTTTCCTTTCTTGAGTCAAAGTACAAAGACACAGCATGAGCAGCACATGGAAATCACTGCTTCTCAAGGGCTTTGGGGAGTGAAAGGACGAGCTGCATGTGTAGTAAAATTCAGAAAATAGCACAGAATTCTGTGCCCTGATTTAGCATCATATCTAGCACAAATCAGAACTGTGGACACACTGGCTCTTAATTTCTAAACTGACTCTTATCTGATGGATGTCATATGGACATGAGCAAATGGCTTTTAGCTTATGTGATATCACAATACACACATAGCATGTAAAACTTGCCAATTGACTTTATCTTAAAAAAATAATACAAACAAGGGAAAAACAAAGATGGCCAAGGAAAATAAATGTGCCACTGTAACTAAGTTGCAATTATTTTAACAATACTTAAGGAGATTTTCAATAAACCTGAAGTAGGTTGAATCCCAAGTATGGCATTCAAGTTGGTTGACACCCACGTTTCTCCCAAATTTATGAGGTGCAGGTAAGCTGCTGTGGGAGAGAGACGGTATCTTACTGAAGGCGTCAGGCACACAGGAAGTCCACATTACACTCTGTGCTGGGTGATCTTTTGAACCATTCTAGGAACTCCTCAATCTCTCTTGGAAAAAGTTACATCACCTCTTTCAGAGAAAGTATGAGCCAACCATTAAAATTAGAAGCCAACAAATCTCTGTTTATCCCATTGAAATGTGGATATAAATCACAAAATTGTGTGATATTAAAACCTCTGAACTCTACCCTTAATATGTCATCACAGATTTTAGTATCATCATCTATGGCCTTCAGAATTTTGCCAGAACATGTTAGAAAAGCACAATATTAAATTTAAATTTCTTTTCATGCCGGGCAGTGGTGGCGCACGCCTTTAATTCCAGCACTCGGGAGGCAGAGCCAGGCGGATCTCTGTGAGTTCGAGGCCAGCCTGGGCTACAGAGTGAGTTCCAGGAAAGGCGCAAAGCTACACAGAGAAACCCTGTCTCAAAAAAATAAAAAATTTAAACTTCTTTTCAAATTAAAAAAAAAAAAAGATTGCAATAACAACTCATCAACAAAAATTCTGCCAAGGAGATGCTGGGTAATATGCTACACCGAGTATGTTTTTACCTGGAACTGTATTGATGCTACTCAATCCACGGTGTCCATTTTACCACATTCAGACTAGACAGCCCATCAATATGGAGGTTTTCCGATAAGGATGAAGGAGAAGAGGCAAGGGGAAAAGAGAGGAAGAGAAAAGCAGGAAGTAACCTGAGCATTGGAAGCACTGTTTGCCTTTTACTCGCAAGAGCCCTTGCTCCTCTTGTGGTTTTTCCTACTTCTCCAAGTAGGAGTGTGCAGGGAAGAGCAGTGTATACCCAGAAACTAATTTCCTACACATAATTTGCATATTTCACAAAAGATTTGAAAGGGCATATGATATTTATTAAAGAAGTTCACACCAGATACTCTTACAAAGAACTTGAGAAATGAGTGAACAGCAATCACAATGGACGTGTGAGTGAACAGTAGGCTGAATCCCTCGGAGAAGAGTGCCCTAGTCAGTTCAGAAAGTTTAACAAAAAGAGACTTGACAGGACTTGTAGCTCAAGCATGTTGTTAAAAGGAAAATGCAAACTCCCTGTATCATGCCAGAATAAGAGCCATCTTCTGCTATGGGACAGGACAAAAGCCAAATTAATTAAGGGACTATTCTATTACTAATCTCAACTCTTTGATTCTATTCTGATTCTTTAAACTTTTCTCAAAGTATAAATTTTATATCAAAATTTACAAGATTAATATATATATACATTTTAAACTTTGTTAAGATATGAATGGTCACATAGAGTACTAACTAATTCTAGAAAAAAGGCTAGCTGCATATATATGTTTTTGTGTTCGAGTCTCTTATCAGTTTTCTGCAGGAAATCACGGCCAGGCCTAACATCAACTGAAGTCTCCAGAAAGAAGATGGGGCCCCACAACAACAACAATTCCCCGTGGACAATAATAATATCATTAAGCTGACAAACATCATCCACAGATCAGCTTTGAACTACAAGGTGCTCAGAGCAAATTTGAGATGACTAGCTGAGATGATTCAGTCTCAAAGACTACTTGAATAAGGACTTGAGATAAACCCTGAACTTTGGCATTATACACAGACTGGATAATGAAGGATATAGTTACCTCTCCTAGAATTTGACAATTAACCTAAAATTTTTCTTTCAGGATAAAGAAAACTTCGCCCATACCCAGCAGGAAGCAATTTTAAGAATACGACGCCCACATTCCCAAAGAGGTGGTGTGGGGCGGGTGGTTTTTTGGTCTTTTTAATGGGTTTTGGGTCTGGGATAATTTTCAGTATTTAGGGGGGTTGGTTACAAGTTATTGTCAAGGGTTAGGAAAAAGGCTAAGCAAAGGAGATTAGATTTAAGGTTCTTGTTTAAAAAAAAAAAGAAAGAAAGAAAAGAAAAAGACAATTACTAGTTTTAAATACTTTACATTGGATTGAATTGTTTTATATTGTATACAAATTTGAAACTGATATTGTTAGAAAATGCTATATGTATATTTCTAATTGCATTTATACCATTCTTTTAACAATGTAATGCAAATTTCTGATCCCTGAATGTTATTATTACCAACTATTAGGATATAAAGAAATGAAAGTTAGTAGTTAGACATTACAATAGAACTTTTAGTCATATTAGATATGTTTTAAAAATTGAGCAGAGATGTTTTAGACAGGTCATCTTCAAACCCTTCAGAGATCTATAGAATATGGCATTTAAAATGTTTTAATAACTTAGAAAATTTTTCTTTTTTGAGACATGCCGGCTCCTGGCAGTACTAATCTACTTCAGAGAAAATATGGGCATTGAAGAAACTGCATATGGAGTCAACTTTCATTTTGGCAAAAGTTAGCCACTGGACAACAAAGTATCCTCGAATCAACAGGACAAAATGGACAGACAGATCACGAAACAAGGGACTACTGATTCTTGCCAAAACAAGTGTGGTTATGGCTTTATCAAAAGGCATCTTCTGAGGCCAGGACAATATGGCCCCATCCCTGAAGTGGCCTTCGCATCCGGAAAAGGTACAGTGCCCTTTTCTTCAAAGGCAGCTTAACAGGCAGAGGGCCGATGGATTCTGTTGTACAATGGAACAGCAGCTGAAAGCTCATGCCTCTCAAAAGTAGACTGGCATTTAATAGAGGGATGTGGAGAAGAAGGGGATGCTGAGATGAAGCCATATATACACAGCCAAGAAGAATGGACAGCTGAATTTAAAAACTGTCAACAATTTCCAGAATTTAAAATCCTGAATCATGACAGGAGACTAGTGGAATTCAGGTGTTTCTGGTACGTGGACTGCTCTCACCCAATGTGAGGTTGAACTGTTGACCTTGCATACATCCTACTTCACAAATGAGTCTGTCAGATACACTAAGCCTATAGGCTGAAGATGATGCCCCAACACTACGGAGAAACCTCAGGTGACTGCCCAGGCAGCTGGCTGTTTCTGTCAACTCACAAATTTTTTGGAAGTTGCTTGCATGCACTTCCTGTTTTTTTATTTTTGTTAGCTAATTATTCCCTTCTTGGGTCTCTGAGGGAGTTGAAGATTAGTTAGTTATGGTTGAAGATTAGTTAGTTATAGTTGAAAATTAATTAGGATAGAAAGTGCATTAGATACATCTTGGATTTACCAAAATAGGATAGATAATGGAATTATTTTCTCTGATTTGTCAAATACCTGTTTAGGTATTTATTACTTGTATATATTGTATATAGTTATTGTACTTTTGTATATAGTTTTTCTTTTGTTAGTTATAACCTTTTGCTTTTTTTCTTTTTATTAAAATAGAAAAGGGGAAATGTGGTGGTAATCTAATTGTACTGAAATGTTATTTTGATTGTATGTTAATAAATAAAGTTGTCCAGGGGTCAGAGCTATTAGAGCCATAGCAAGAGTGTGGCGGTGGTGGCACACGCCTTTAATCCCATAAGATCTCTGCGTGTTCAGGGATATAGCCAGCATTGGAGACATATGCCTTTAAGACCTAGGGGGCTGTACATTCAGACAGTGACGAGGCAGTCATGTGTTTGGGTTTACAACCAATGAGAAGGCAGAACAACATACTATAAAAAAACGAACCGACAGGAAGTAGGTCTCTTTCGCGAAGCTGGGACAGCAGGAGGAAGGGTGAGATTTTAGCTCTGAGCTCTGACCTCTCGGCTTTCTCCTTTACATTGTTTCTGTGTTTCTTATTTAATAAGACGGTTAGTTACATCAATAAGGACTTAAAGTGACTTTAGGGTAAGTGAGGGTGGGAGGGCGTACAGGATAGGAAAAAGAGAAGACTAAATGTTCAGAAGCTACAAGGGGAGGCATATGTGGTGGCTAGTGTTAGATGGGAGATGGGCCTTTGGATGTGCCTGTGGGAGACTCTCTTGAATGTGTTGATTAAGGTCAGAAGACCCACCCACTGTGGATGGCATCATTCTCTGATTGGGATCCTGCACTGTTAAGTGAAGAAAGCAACCTGAGGATCTGTGTGCATTCATTACTCTTTGTTACTGATGGTGAACATGATGTGGCCCACAGTTCAAATTCAGCTGCTTCAAGCTCCTGCCATTTCAGCTTCCCCACCTTGAGCTGTAGGTCAAAACAAACCCTTTCTCCTCCAAGTTGCGTTTATAGGAGAATTTTAGCATAGCAACAGGAAAAGAAACTCAGACAGCATGTTACTGAGATACTGCCCTGTGGTCATCACTATTTTCATAGTTTCTAACATCACCCCATACTACTGATATCATGGCTATGAGGAGTTGTACTGGAACATGTTTAAAGCAAACATCTAAAACAAAAGCTCAGAAAGTTAGTGTGGTTGCAGTACATGGTTTATGAAAGGAAGGCTTTCACATAGCTTTTTTCTTTTCTTGGAAAGTGAGGCTGAAAGTAAAAATCTGGTGTAAACTATATAAGAATAGAAATCAAAAAGACAAGTGTGTTTAAGCTGCAGTCATCAAGGAGCATGGGAGGGACGTACTCCAGAGCCAAGGTAATTGAAGAGCTAGTTCAGAACCATTAGATAAGCAGGGATATTTGAAGCAACCTGGGAGGGAAGTAGGAACCTCCATCATTCAAAGGCAGTAAGCTCATTGATATGGAAGACAAATTACATTTTGATAATATCTATAGCTAGAAGTATCTCCTGTCCTACACAGCCCTGAGGTCCCACAGCAGCTTATAAAATAATCACTCAGAGGCTTAATATCAATTACAAACTGTGTGGACTATTGTAGCAGGGTCCTGTGCTGCTGTTTCCTTTGGGGGTGGGGACCAAGTAGGCACAGAGTCAATGACACAGACTCTGGGAGAATGTCAAAACAACAAGCTCAGTTTATTCAGGAAGAGGAAAGGCTTATATACCCTCCACCCCACCCTGGGGGAAGGTCTGATGAATATGCATCTGCTGATGTGACATGGCTGTCTTTCATTGGTTCAGGTCATCTCCAGATTGTGTTTCAGCTGCTATTACTAAGACCATCAGGCAGACCCAGGTTGGCTCTTAGAAAGTATCTTTTTTACTTATTTGGGCCCCACTGGCCCTCAAGCCTGTTAGGGATGATTCATCCCACAGACTATGGCTCAAGCTTCTTACTATCTGGCTCTTATAACTTAACTCAACCCATTTCTATTAATCTTTGTATTGCCACGTGTTCCTTGGCTTTACCTATGTTCCCTTACATCCTGCTCCTTGGATAGTGGGCTCATGTCTCCCCACTCTGCTTTTTTTCCCTCACTATCACTTTTGGATTTTCCTACCTGGCTCCATCCTGCCCTGCCATAGACCAATGCAGCTTTATTTATTATTCAATGGGAGCCATACATATTCACAGCGTACAGAAAGACATCCCACAGTATTTCCCCTTTTCTGTCTAATCAAAAAGGAAGATTTTAACTTTAACATAGTAAAACTATATATAACAAAACAGTCATCAAGCAAGAATTACAGTTACAATATCTAACCTATTTGCATTTGGCAAAATTAAAGAAAATATTCTATCATCTATCCTATTTTTTTAGTCTAAAGTTTCATATCTAATTTACCTTTTACCATGACAAAGGAAAACTATGACTATCTAATCTTCAACTCCATCAGAGACTCCAAAAGAATATATTACCTGAGTAAACAGGGAGTACATTCCAAGCAACTTCCATAATTCTAGAAATGACAGAGATATCTGGGTGCCTGGACAGTAATCCAAAGTTCCTCTGTAGTGATGGGGCATCTATCTTCTGCCTACAGGCCTAGAGTCTCTGACATGGCTTTCAGTAAAGCAGAAAATTTTAAGGACTGTTCTGCCCATTCTGGCAAAGTTTGTCAGTTGCTTCTCCCCATGTCCTGTAGAATGTCTGGCAGTTTCTTCTGCGAAGCAGGAACCTGAAGGACCATCTCACCTTGCAGAGTTCAGTGGTCATCTTCCTATGGGTCCTGCATGTCCAGTTAATATAGCATCCTGTCAAGCAGTCAAGGCAAGGGCATGTTTTTGCCCAGTGACTAACTTTTGCCACAAATTAAGCAAACTCCATATGGAGTGTCTTTGGTACCCATCTTCCTCTTTGAAGTAAACTGGTGCTGCCAGGAGCAGACATGTCTCATTGTCCAGAAAAGTCTAAGTTTTTAAAACATTTTTAATGCCATATTCTATATGTCTTTGAAATGTTTGAAGACTACCTATCTTATTGAAATATATCTATGTATACCTAGAAAACTTAACTAATATGACTATAAGTTTGATTATCATAAATGACTAATTATTAATCTGTAGTTCTTAATTATACATTGCAATTTTAAATGAGTTGCATAAACATAATACCTTAAACAAGAGTGGAATATACATACAGTATAACAAAATTGACCTTAAATTTGTATTAATAAACCAAAATCCATATGAATATAAAGTATTTTGAGATGTTTTTTGAACTAAAGTAGATTCAATAATCTACCATTTTCTCATCTTTCTTTTTTTCTTTCTTTATTAAAAATTTTTTTTATTCATTTTATACACTAATCAAAGATCCTCTTCTTCCCTCCTCCAACCCTCCTAGCCTCCCCCTCCCATTTCACCCCTACTCCCGCCCACAAGAAGGCAAGGCCTCCCATGGGGAGGCACATTCAGTAGAGGTAAGTCCAAGTCAATGTAGCTTTATTTATTATCCAATGGGAGCCACACATATTCACAGCATACAGAAAGACATCCCATAGAAGATATCATTGACTTAAGCTCTGAAAAACATAAATAGGTGTTGACAATTCAGAGTTCCAAAGAAAAGATGGAGCATTAATGAAGAAATACATCTGTGGAACTTATGTTAATTAAATAATTCACAAACTGGACCCTGTTCAATACTTAAATGACTATTCCCAACATTTTCTACCCTGTCATTCTTTAATAACCAGCAAGCTGAAAAAAATTAGTATGACTCACTAAACATCAATATGGAAAATTGTTTTGACTAATGAAATACCTACAGAAGGAATTTCTCCCTAAATGCTGTGCACTAGCTACAGCCAATACTTTGAGTACATTGGAAACAGGGAGGATGGAGGATGAATGGCAAAGACCATATGGACAGGTAGACGGACAGGAGCCTGGAACTGCATGCTGTATGGATCAAGATACCAAATCCACATGTATTAGAAGACTCTTGGGAATTTTTTTTTCTGAGGGATCAAAGCCAGTATTGCTGAGTTTCTGCTTCAGTAATACAGGGTATCTTTCATTTCTTTTTAAAATTATTTTTATTTTATATTTTTGTTGTGTGTATGTGTGTGTATGATACATGTGTGCAGGTGCCCGTCAAGGCCAGGAAAGAATATTGAATCCCCTAGAGCTAAAGTTATAGACAGTTATGATCTGACTTAAATGCTACAAACAAAACCTGGGTCTTCTATAAGAGCACTTCGGTAGTTGCTCTTAACAGCTGAGACATCTGTACCCTCTCGGAACACTTTCTTATTTCATGATGCCCCAAGGATCTTTGTGCTCATTTCATTTCAACCAGCACCCCCATTCTCCACAATGACACCCCAGAATCTCTATCCATTGCATAGCTCTCCCACCTCCTCTGACTTTACTCCTGTTTGTATTGGCAAGAGACTAATATATTTAATTACAAGCACAATCCATTTCTCTCTTATACTGCCATCTCACTAAATAAAGAACTCAGACCATATGGCAAAACATGCATAAGAAAGCAAGATAATGATAAACAAGTTGGGATTTTGAAAATAAGAGGAATTAGAAGAGGAAAAATAAGATAACAGGAATAAAGGTGATAAGAAGATACATGGAGGTATCAGATTCTGCCCTGAAGATAGTGTGTGGAGCTCAAGAAAAAATGTTGGATAGCAAAGCTGTGTAAATAGAAGAAAAGATAAGATAAGTTGCTAAACCACCAGACCTATCTTCACTGTGAGTCTTTGAAGGAACTGTGTAAAACATGTCAAAAAGATGCCTAGAGTAGAGAAAGGTAAGTAGTTAAATATAAAATTGAGGCACAATCCACAGCCAGAATAGCTGAAAAGAACCATGAAGTTCTACACACAGGTGGCAGCAGAGATCCTAGCAGCAGTGGCCTTGCTGATGTTTCCTGGTAGGAGGGATGGAGTGGAAGATGAACTTCCATAAGCATATCTGTGGCCACTAAGGGCAGACCCCATGAATACTTAAGTGTATATGTTTAGTTTTCACTTTGAGCCTCTTTGCAATCAAAACAAAGAAAAAGACAAAGGTGAAGGGAAAATCATGAAATTTCACCCATCTCTTATCTGCTTTAAGCTGTCTACTAACTCTTAATTGAACTGACAAATACACCTACATACATGGTGGAAAACAGCAGAAAATGGAGGATTAATACATGTCTGCTTCTTCTTCACTGTTGAGTATATACACAAAGGAGATAGTATAATGTAAGGCACAGATATCCCAGACCACTATCTATCCTTGTTTAGAAAGGTTTCTGCAGGATACAGCTTGAGAGATAATGACTCATAAGATTCAACACTGGAGCCAGGCGGTGGTGGCACACGCCTTTAATCCCAGCACTCGGGAGGCAGAGCCAGGCGAATCTCTATGTGTTCCAGTGTTCCAGGCCAGCCCGGTCTACAGAGAGAGATCCAGGATATGCACCAAAACTACACAGAGAAACCCTGTCTCAATAAAAAAAAAAAAAAAAAAAAAAAAGATTCAACTATGGTGACAAGGTATTTAGAAATAGTTTTATCTTGATCGGGTATCAAGAACTATGAGATAGCTACCATGGGAGTCTCCTCACAGGGCAATCTGTATGTGTAGCATAACATCTGTGCCATCAGCCGTAGATGTCCTGACAGTCTTGATATCATGGTATCTTGGACATGATCATCTGTATACAACTGCAGAGAAATTGTAATTTAGACACAAAAGTCCAAAGCTGTTGCTGAATTATCTATATGTGTGGCTCTCTAGCAATCTGACTTTATTCAAGTAGAATTTTTAACAGTAAGAAGGATAAATTATTACATACACTTAATAATCTTGCTTAATATTCTGGGCTGACACACATATGCTGGGCTCCTACTGGTAAAATAGAGCTAAAGTTCCTTGAAAAGAATTTATCAAGAATAAATTGATGAATTTTGTGCCTAAATAACAACATAGAGACTACAATTCTGGTCCTTGAATAAAAGAGAAGGACTTACTCTTGAAAGCTCAGCAAGCTGTATGTGCGGGCTGGTGAAGGGGATTTGGCAGAGTCAAGTTTTCTCAGCAAATAGACCGAGTACACTCAAACAAAAGTAGTCTCGATATTCTTGTACAGCACACACATAAGCATTTTATACTGGAGAACTTTACATTAGGTCTTGAAAATTATCCTATTTGCAACCTCTCCAATATATTACTCAAAGGACACCTCATTAATTAATTAATTAAGGTAAGTTCTTGGTACACCTATAAGATAAATTTGATTTACAAAATGTAATCCCAAATAGCTAAATGAATTGACTTGCTATATAAGAGTTTTAGCTGTATGTCAATTATACTTATAAAATGCTCTCAAAACCATGAAGACTAGGTTTTCAAAGAACTTGCTCTTAAGCCATTCCTTTTTTAAAAATATTTTATTATTAATTAAATTTTTCCTATATTTTGATTATATCCTTTTCCTTTCCCCAACTTCTCCAAAATCATCCTCAAATCCCTACCCATCCTCTTTCTCTTCCTCCCCCCCCCAAAAAAATGAAAATCAAAACATATTACTGTCACAGTGTTAAGAAGAGGATACCCATCTGCTAAAGCATGCCAAGTTTTGACAGGATAGTCTTGTCCTCTGCACTGACTGTCCAGGCTGGCTATGTGTGTCCACTTGACATAAACTAGTCATCAGAGAAGAAGGAATCTCAGTTGAGGAAATGCCTCCATGAGATCCAGCTGTAAGGCATTTTCTCAATTAGTGATCAATGGGGGAGGGCTCAGCCCACTGTGAAAGATACCATCCCTCAGTTCTACAAGAAGGAGAGATGAGCAATTTAGGAGAAACAAACCAGTAAGCAGCATGCCTCCATGGCCTCTGCATCAGCTTCTATCTCCACGACCCTGCCCTGTTTGAGTTTCTTGACTTTCTTCAGTGATAAACAGCAATGCCAAGTAAACCCTTTCCTCCCAAACTTGCCTTTTGGTCATGGTGTTTCATTGCAGCAATAGAAACCCTGACTAAAGCAGGGTTTGATTCTCATATCAGCAGAATGTCCAGCTTCCATAGGAAAATAAGGTAAGAAGGAAAGGAGGCTATGTTGGTCCTGTTTGTATTGACTGTGGTAAGTTTTATTGTTCCTACTTAACATGAAGCCCAAAGTCAAGTGGATCCAATACACAGAATTGTGACCCACAGACATTCTACCACCTAACATCACATGAAGTAGAAATTTCATTTGCTTTTTCAGAGTGGACAGTGTAGTGATATTGTGTTCCCCAATATATTGTGCCCCCTAGTAAACTTATCTGGGGTCAGAGCAGAACAGAACACAACAGAGCAGCCACTAGATATAGAGTCCAGAAAAGGTTGGCACACATACCTTTAATCCTAACATTCTGAAGGCAGAGATCTGTCTGGATCTCGGTGAGTTCAAAGCCACACTGAAAACAGCCAGGCATGATGACACATGCCTTTAATCCCAGGAAGTGATGGCAAGAAGCAGAAAGGTGTATAAGATGTGAAAACTAGGAACTAGAGTCTGTTAAGCTTTTAGGCTTTTGAGCAGCAGTTCAGCTGAGATCCATTCGGATGAGGACACAGAAGTTTCCAGTTTGAGGAAATGAGATCAGCTGAATAATTGGCTGAGGTTAGCTGTGGCTGTTCTGTTTCTCTGATCTTTCAGCATTCACCCCAATACCTGGCTCTGGGTTTGTTTTTACTAATAAGACCTTTTAAGATTCGTGTTACAGGACAGGACCATTTCTCTTATTCTGCTACGGCTATCTCTTATTCAATGTCACTGTGTTATTATACTTGGAATCAAAAGTGACAAGAAAATTAAGCCAACATGAATTAATACAAACTTTGAACCCAAAGACAGAAGACAATAAGATTGGTTTACAGAAATATTGGGATAAGGAGATTAGTCATTTGTTTTGCCAGATGATCTACTGGAATAAGCCCAGAAGCTTCTCTTGGATAAGGTCCACACGCTGGTTTGGTCATTATACTGTAAATCATTGTGGGGGATAGAGAGGTCTATATTTCAATCTTCTAACACCTCTCTACAAAAAAAAAGAAAGAAAGAAAAAAAACTACTCTATTCACAGTAATTTGCATTACTCTAGGCTTCTAAAAAAGGAGACACTGTTGTACTGAGACTCTCTAGGAAGTGAACTCGTCACCTCTTATGTCATACTTGCCTTATTACTTACCACTAAATTCTGCCAAGTATAAACTGACCAAATGATGATTCCCAGTTATAGCCAATATACTCTGCTAAAGAAGAGCAAAATCATGAAGAATTCATCAGAGGTTCAAGAAGCTAAAGACTGTGTCTTTTGGGATTGGGTTCTCCTGCTATGGAATCTGACTCTACATTCTTACCACTTCGAACAGTGGCCAAAGTATTGAGCTGCATTGTTTCACATAGGAGCCACTAATGTGGCTGTTTCAATTTAGATTCAAGTAAAAAAAAATTAAATCTAATTCCAGCTGTATCATTTACAGTTCAGTGATTCAAAAAGCCACATGGGGCTGTGACTATGCTATTGGATGTTGAACATACAGTAAAAATATCTCTATCATCAGAATGTTCCACTAACAGGACCAACATAAGAAGCCATGCACTACAGGCACAAAAAACAATAACATCAGATAAGTCAAAGCCATTGTGAATTAAGAAAGCTGTAATTGAGCCGGGCAGTGGTGGCGCACGCCTTTAATCCCAGCACTCGGGAGGCAGAGGCAAATGGATCTCTCTGAGTTCGAGGCCAGCCTGGGCTACAGAGTGAGTTCCAGGAAAGGCGCAAAGCTACACAGAGAAACCCTGACTCAGAAAACCAAAAAAAAAAAAAAAAAAAGAAAGAAAGAAAGAAAGCTGTAATTGTGTAACCCTCAATGTTGCTGCCATCATTAGTGTGAGTGACAGAGTAAAACATGTAAACATTCTATTTTTCTATTTTAGGTCTAGATGATGAAGGAAGAAGCTATCTTTCTAGAAGCTATGGTTATCTAACTAACATAACTCTGTTGAGTTCAGAGTAGAATTATTTTAATTGTAAGCTTTTCATCATTACTGCAGTAAAACTTCTACAACTAAAATGATGTGTATGGATCAGGGTGCTTGGGATCCCACTGTGGATGTGTGAATATCAGCTCCTTTGAAAATCATTTGGCTCCATGTCTTTTCCTTTGGGTTTGCCTTGATGGCTGCTTCTGTTTTGTTGTGGCTGTCTTATGTGTTGTAGCCAAAAGTTTTTTTGGTCCCACCCAGCTCACAGCAGCGCAAACCCAAATAAACACACAGATGCTTATATTAATTAAAACTGTTTGGCCTAATGGCTCAGGCTTCTTGCTAGCAAGATCTTACACTTAAATTAACCCATAATTCTTATTCATGTTTAGCCTCGTGGATTGGTACCTTTTTCCAGTTCTGCCTTTACATCTTGCTTCTCATGGTGGTGGCAGCATCTCCTCACCCAGCCTTCCACTTCCCAGAATTCTCCTCTCTGCTTATTCTACCTACACTATAATTCCTACCTGCTACTGGCCAATCAGCATTTTATTTATCAATCAATCAGAGCAACACATTTCACAGCACAAAGAAAGACATCCCCAGCAGTGTGGTTGGTTTTTTTTTTTTTTTTTTTTTTTTTTGGTTTATTTTTTTCCTAACATGATAATATAAATGGCCAAGCATTTGAATTGATTTACTAAGAACTCAGCTCACTCAACATTATTTTCTAAATTACTCATAGAATAACATGTTCCCTTGCATTTCATTCATTCATTTATCATGAAGTGTTTTTGTGGCTGAAATCATAACATTTTTCAAGAAAAAAAAATGACTGGAAGTGGTGATTATTGTGTTATGTGAAACAGGCCTGACTCAGAGTGACAAATACCTTATATGTTCTCTCCTATGCAGTTTTTGTGCATTGAAAGTATAAAGAGGATCATGAACTGGAAGGGAAGAGATTTGAAGCAAGAGGCAAAGGAGAGGGTAAAGGAATTTATGACATGAAACCTGAGGAGGGGATTGTCTGGAGAAAGAAAAGGAACCAGGCAGAAGACAGCCAAGGGTGCTGGGGAGGACAGTTGGGGAGAAGTATAGATTAGAATAAGTATAAGCTGTAATGAAGCCCATTACTTTGTCTGCAAACTTAAAAAATAAGAGAAAAATATTATTACTGACTTTTTGTCTATTGGATTTGTCTATTGCTGAGGAAGCAAAGGACAATCAAATGAAACTTTGCCATAAATCCCAATTTCCTGTCTTCATGAAGTGTTTAGATTTTTAGTATAAAAAATATTTTGAGTTTAATAACACATCCCAGATACAACAAAGCAATCATCACTAGGACACAAATTTCTCATTTCTTATTTCTTCATTCTTCTAGCTTATTATTGCTTGGTCCTAAACTAAAAGCCCAGTAAGGATTACATTGATTCTCAGAGAAACTTTCATATTTTTCTTGAAATATAGAGTAAAGAGATCCCAAACAGTCTACTGTTTCCTCAAGCTTACACACTAAGTGGTGACCCTAGAACTAGGAATCATGCCCATGGAAGAAAACCAGAGCTGTGTAGTAAAGCAGAGAGAGCAAGCTTCAATTAGTAACCAATGTAGCAGAAAAGAGGAGGCCTCAGTGCAACATAGCTTAGTTCTCAATGAGCATGGATGAGTGGAGGAGATTCAGAGCCAAGCAGCAGTGGGGGCCACTGAACGGGAAATAACTCAAAGGAAACAGAAGGAGTGTATTTTATTCAGCCAAGACAGCTTGACACAGATGGGGACAACTAGGTGTAAAGACTCAGAAAGCCTGGAGGAGGGGTTCCTCCCTTTCACATAAACTGTTGATAATTCTTCAAATGCTGAGTCCTCAGAGGCCAATGTAAATAAAGACTGTTTCCTGTTCTGTAAATGAAATATGCACACTAGCTACAGGCCACTCGTGAGCAGTTGTCACTATTGACTAGGCACTAACAAAGCAATGTTTCTAAGTCCACACTAAAGGAGAAGTCCCTAGGGGGGAAAAAGGCACAGATCCTATGGTAAGATAATATTAAAGGGACGGATAATGTCAGTCATTTCATTTTTGGTAATGCATCTCTATAGAACGAAAAGGCAAATTGTCTTACTATTGTCTGAAAAACTTTGGAGAAATTAAAAAAAAATACAGTACACTAAGCAGTGGTGAGTACCATCAGTGATATTCAGGGAGCAGATGCTGATCCTAATGGCCTCTGTTCAGCATTCTGACTTTGCTTTGAAGAGATTAAGAAAATAAGAAGGAGATTACCACTTTAAATATGAAATAAAATGTCTCAATCATGTGTTTTTTTCTCTCTTGGAACCTCACAAAATCACCTAAAATGCAGCTATCAGCAGAATGTTTTAATGTAGAGACATGATTCCTCTATACAGGAAGACCAGCATGTACTTTGCAAGGGGTAGACTGTGCATTAGCTTTTCTATCTGAAAAATGACAGAAGTTACATTGCATCAAGGAAAAATGGGAGACAAGTAAGAGAAATTCACCAGCTATCCCTTAATTCGTCTAATTTTCCCTCTCATTTTTTTCTTTAAAAAAAATACATATTTTTCTTCTTTCTCTAAAAATTTTTGTTCACATGTCAATGGCCTATAGTGAATACTTTGCCTTCTTAATCTCAAATTCACAACTTTTAATTTCCAAAACGTTTTTCCATCAAATATATAAGGTTTCTTTTCTGACTTCCTCTGGCAAATTAACTACTTTGTTCCCAAATGGTGTCTGCCATAGTTGGTGACCTTGTTTATTCAAACTTCTTATCACATGTTTTCTATGTTTTGTTAGAATGGGAGAGCAAGGCGCATTGTTCTCCCCCAGATAACTCAGAATTAGTTAAGGAAAATAAGTTACATGCACATGAGTCACTAAAGAACAAGTTCTCCGAAGAATTCCTAGACTCATATTCACTGTGGAACAACAGTTATCAGAAAAGTCCTCTTTGTTGTTGATTTTTAGGAAAAATATATTCAACTAGGTGCTAATGTGCAAAGAATATCAAATAGATAAATGAAAACTATGAGGCCCAGAAGCAGAAACGGCATCCATGCGTTCTATTTTAGAAGACATTGGCTGAACTGGTCAAAGGGAACCAGTTTTCCTAGACTCTCTTAGTCACTGACTTGTACCAACCTCCTTTCCAGAACGTTCAGTACTGGGGGTTAATTCCCTTGAAATGTTGAAATACATTCATTCAAAGAAATGTGAGATGGAATGCATAAGGTATGGTAGTTGTCTCCAAATTGTATTTCTGTGTTTTTAGATTCTTTACAATCCATAAGAGCAGAACAGTGAAGGCCTCAAGCTAAGCAAATTCTGCCCTGCCCTTCATTACTGATGAAAATGGAATAGGGATAGAGAGCCATTACTGCCACATCTGTGGTGGGAACTAAACATTTAGCCTCCTTATATAGTGTCCTGCAGTGCTACAGAGCCATTTCATAAGCTTGTTTCATGCTCTCAGTGAGCAAATTTAAAGGTCATATTTTGACTCATGTAATGCATAGGTTAACATCTGTCCTTAGAGATGAGAATATCTGAAGTGTGCACACTACACTTGATCACACTGCTATCCATTGCTGAGGCAAGGTTTTTTTGTTTTGTTTTGTTTTGTGTGTGTGTGTGTGTGTGTGTGTGTGTTGATAGACATGAAACCTAGGGTCTTGAACAGGCTGAATAGGCCCTCTACCACGTTTTTATCTCAGACAGGATGGTCTGGAACTCAGATGGCAGCCCAGATAGACCTTGAACATATGCTCCTCCTGACTGAGACCCTGTTAGCTGGGATTACAGTTCTGTGCCACCATTTTAATCCAAGGCCTAGTATTGAACCTTGCCTTGGGATGCCATACACCCTCAGCCACCAATTCCACCATCACTGGTAGAACTCTGGGTGTGTATGGCCCTGCTGATGAGGTCACTATTGGTATTTCCTATAGGTTCTTCCTAACTTGTATCACTCTGATGCAAGGCTGACTTAATTATCTCAATTTGCTATATAGCCAGTAGGTAAAAATATTAGATGTCTATGCTTTCCTGTTAGGTCTCCATGGGCAATTACACTATACATTTGTGACATTATTAACAAAAGGTTAAAGAACCATCATTACTAGCAGGAAAATGCAGGTTTCGTTGGCTTCTACTCACTACAATTTGAAATAAATACGTGAAGATGCAGCTGTAAGTACATCTCTGCCTGTCCAGTGATGATCTAATACACATACAAGAGGCTTCATTTTGTTGGGTGTTTCTTCCACTAGCTGTTCAATACACTGCAGTCCCCAGATGTTTTGCTTGAGAGGCACTCATGTCACTGCTACTTTGCCAAATGATAAAACAGCTTCTGGTTTTAGAAAGATTCATCTTGCACATGTTAGATTTCTTTATCTGTGATCTATCTAGCAAAACCAAAATTCTGCATAAAATTAGGCGTGATCATATCTCAGTCAACTCCATAGCCACCAGTGGGCTGTATATACTCAATACTATTAGAACTCTATAGCCAAGGTAAATTGCCATGCCTCTCTCCTTTGAAAAAAAAATCTAAATAATAATCACTTAAGAGTGAAACAGAGGTGTAGAATTCTAATTAAAGTTTGAAGAGTGTCTTAACTTTCTTAAAGATTAATAGCATGGCAGAACCTGCTTTTCAAAGGGGATCATTAATTTTCCTTAATTTAAAGCTAAATCTCAAAGTATATTTTATTCATATTCAGAAAAGGATAAATGGAAGATCAAAAAGAAATAATGCAGACCTCACCAGTGCCCAGCCCCCAGGGGAACCATTGCACTGTATTTTTTATGTGAGCTGACCTTTTCCTTTTAGTATTCATGAAAACTTAGCAAATAATCACATTGAATCGATTTCAGGGACATATATCCTTTGCTTTCTACCTGAACTGTGAAGCTGAAGTGTGGTTATCTGACACTGGAATGCCCTTCCATTCCGTATTTTGTAAAAGTAACTGTACTGAACCAGTAAATGAGCAACTGCTGGAATCCCCATCCCAAAGCTACACATGCCTTGCTATTCATCTTCCTCCATCCGCACAGCACTCTTGTTCTATTTCAAAGTGAGCTCTGGGGCTAAGGAGGTATCTTCCGGCACAACGAGCAGAAACCACTTCACTTAGACAAGCTGATATTTAAGGTGCTGGGAAACACAAAGTTGATACAAGGTATCATTTGGTCTCAGTAAATCACCTTTAAGTTTAACATCTTAAAAGGGTCTATCAGCCATCTTGCCCTGTGTATCCTTATATCACTCATGAGTTTCATTATGACTCAGTGACTGAGAAAAACAATGCATTACAATGCAAGATTGAGTAGCAGCTATTTATTTTCACTTTATAAGACAGACAGTTAAGAGATAACTTGTTCAAAGGAAAGCAAAAGGCACTCAAATGTCATAGGCTCAAGATAAGCCAGCTGGCACTATCGAGCACGCCAGGCAGGCTACAATTTATAATTCAAATGTTGGGATGTTTATCATTAGAATGTCCAACTTCCTGGAGCAAACATTTATTGTTTGCCAGTGAGAGAAGCCAAAATGCTATTACATTCCACAGAGGGGTTGCAAAAGGATAACAGGCTAAACAGCCCATCTTCCCCAAACTCCCCATTTGTCATCAGTGGCTACAGGGGGAAGCCACTTGCCAGTTCACATGATGTGCTACAATTTGTAGAATAAGAATTAATTTTCTCCCATAGCTAATAGGCCTAGGAATCTTGACAGGGCATTTTTTTCCTTTTATTTTTAACTTTTATTTATTGATATTTTTACTATTCCATACATAAACGAAAGTATGATCATTTTGCCGCTGTTACTCTCTTACCTTCTTCCCACTCCTGCTGCTGACCCCTTCTCTTTTCCAACTCTTCCTTCCCCTGCTTTGATGCTGCCTGTGTTCAGGGAGCCACGGCTGCTGGGAGTTCATGCAATGACCATCTCCATACCCATCAGATTCATGCACTCTAGTTCTTACAGTTCTCCCACCCATCTTCAGTGATGATCCCTAGACCGAGGTAGGGAAACTATAGGTGTCCTGTTTAGGGCTGAGCACTCAGCAGTCACTCATTCTTGGCAAACAAATTATCATTTGAAGATAAAATGTTAGTCTCTGTAATGCCTTCCCTAAAATAGATTCATACGTATGTGTAGTTTTCTATGATCCATGCTAGCCCAGGTCAACAGATTCTATCTTACCACCACCCAGCAGAGCAGGAACAAAATAGGCTCCTGTTCTCAGGAGACAGGATGTTTACAGATGTTTACAGATCCGAACACTGAGGCAGAGAACAGGGTGAACTTGTTCCAAGACTATGGTTGGAGCAAGGACCCTGTGAGTAGATGATAGAAAAAGCTTAACACTCCTGTCCTAATTCTGAGTTTTGCCTCACTCTCTAATGTAGCTTGAGTTTTCCTGCCTTGCCCACAGTCAGAACAAATCTTTGTCACCTGCCAGTCCCACAGCCGCTCAGACCCAACCAAGTAAACACAGAGACTTATATTGCTTACAAACTGTATGGCCGTGGCAGGCTTCTTGCTAACTGTTCTTATAGCTTAATTTAATCCATTTCCATAAATCTATACCTTCCACGTGGCTGGTGGCTTACCGGCGTCTTCACATGCTGCTGGTCATGGCAGCGGCTGCAGTGTCTCTCTTCCTCAGCCTTCTGCTTCCCAGAATTCTCCTCCCTCCTTGTCCCACCTACTTCCTGCCTGGCCACTGGCCAACCAGTGTTTTATTTATTGACCAATCAGAGCAATTTGACATATAGACCGTCCCACAGCACTCTAATAATCCTAAAATTCAAATTTCTACCAAACTCATTAACTACAAGATTAAGAGCAAACTACCCTACCATTCACAGTGAAAAGACTAACCCCAGGTGGAAAATAAGAACACCAAAAGAAAACAGCATGCCAGGCAGTTTGGAAGTAAGACTCAGGAAACTCCGTATTCACTGTTAATTTTCACATGAATCCCTCATATTGTCTTATTTTCTGTCTCTAGCCAGCTGTGCTTTTTAATGGGACAATTATCTACTATTTTCATGTGTTTCAATTATTTCTTTAAAAATAAAAACTTCTATAGAATTGTCAAGTTTGTCTATTTGAGAAATTTTATTTACACTCTTGATTGCCCAATGTGGCATCCACTATACGATTTAGATCATATGGAATGACATTATTCATAGTTACTAATAACAGTCACCTTAACCAGCAAAGATATAGATATTCTTTATAGCTTTGTTTTGAATAGAAACAATGCAAGCTAAACACAGGAAGTAAGAGAAAAATTTGGTGTGGATTAGGCCACAGGAAAGCAGTTTCCAGAGGTGTGGATGATGGAGGCACAAGTGAAAGCTGGGATCAGTCACACTGTGGCTCTCACACACCAGCCCCACTGGAACGGAGTTTGTTAAATGCCAGCAAAACCTCCAACTGCTCATTATCACACTCTGCAGAGGAAAAAAAGGAGCTGCTGCCTTCATTATTACTTTAAAGGAAACAGCGTTTTCAACACAACGAATACTGCAGACATTGACCTACTCAGAAGAGTTTTTTTAATGTAAACAGCTTACACTTGGGGCACAGGGCACTCGAGTGTGTGTGTGTGTGTGTGTGTGTGTGTGTGTGTGTGTGTGTGTGTGTGTTCACATGACCTTTTTTTTTGTTTGTTACTCTGTTTTTAATGGAACAGTTCTCTACTAATTCACTTTGGCAAATATAGTCCATGGGTAAAGATGTTCAGTACCCTTTCTCTGTCTCTACATTTTGACATCATTATTTATTTCTCACCATTTTCATTTTAAATTTTGAAAATTAGTATAGAAGGTATCAGGTTTCCTTATGTCATCTTTTAATATGTACAATTTTCTTAATTCTTCTCCCCTGTCTGTATCTCTCCTGTGTCCTTCCACTCCCCTCCCTTTTCTTGTTACATGTGCTTTAATATCCCCCAGTCCATCACTGTCATCTCTAGTTTCATGATTTACACCGACCACGCTATATATATTAAAAACTAGGATCCACGATCAGGAAGAATATGTGATATTTGTCTTTTGGAGTCTGGGTCATCTTAAACAATACAGTAACTTCTAGATCCATTCACTTCCCTGAAAGTTTCACAATTTTATTAATTTTTTTAGCTCAGTAAAATTTCACTGTGTGTATGTATCACACATTTTGCATCCCTTCGTCTGTTAATGGACATCTAGTTGACATTTTCTTTTAATGAATTATTCACACCTGTGTAAAAGCGACTGTCCTGGTTTGTCTCATTTATCACCTCATCTTTAAATTAAAAGAAAGAAACAAGAAGAAGACAACACCAAGTCCCTGTTGTCAAAGCACCGTGACACCAGTCTGGTGAAAGCATGCTTATCTGTTTCATTATTCATCACATTCTCTACTTGAACCTACATTTTCTATTTTTAAAAGTGTCCTGGAAAAGTCAGCTTAAATCATAACTGGCCCTCAGTGCTCACCTGGAGAGAAGCAGAAAGCAGGTCCACCCCAAAAATGCCCTGGGAAATAAAGGAATGACCTACTTCTCACCAAATCTAATGGTGCATTTTTCAATCCCCATTCTCCTTGTTTTGTTTTGTTTCCATTTCAAACTGTTTAACACCTACTTTCTCCTGAAGTGCCTCCTTGGCTTGTTCACAATCCCCAAACCTCATCTTCTAGCCTCCAAGCACAGCTGCTCACCCACTCACTGCTGCACAAGGACCTCATTCTCTTCCCCAGCCTCCACCTGGGCACTTCCCCAAATCCAATCTTCCATTTACCACTCTTCCTATACCTGTAAGAAAGTCCACCCTTGATTTCATCTGTTATCACCTCTGTGTATTTGAAAATCAAATATTACTTGACAGCTCATCCTTCATCCGATTCCAGGGCTGCATCTATGAAAAATCACATAGATTTTTCCAGAAAAAAGAATGGGGTTGTCAATTTTCACAGAACTATGTACCCAAATGATTATCTCTCCATGTTCTTTAATCTTGCCTTTATCCTCCATGAAACAGTAATGACTAGAAATGTCATTGAAATAGAAGGGACAGTTACACAAATTTCATGACTACATTTCTGTTTTCAATCACTATGTTTATTTTTAAATCAAAATTATTAAGCATTCATGTATTCATAGATATTCTAGTTTCTACATATATTCTTCTTATGGGTCATACACCTCAAAATTCTGTATCTCCTTTTTCTGACCTTAAAATAAGAAGGACAGATATTTTATTGGAATCAACAAACACAGGAGTTTCCTGAAGGAAAACATTTCTAATTCCATTAGAAATTAAAGTTGATCCATGAGAGCATATTATAAACTTCTGCTACTCTGTTCTCAGCAAGAATCAAATGGTCCTTTGTAAACAACCTGCCTTTTTATTACTGGGAAGCAGAATCTCAGCAGATGGCCAATATGTTAAAGTCTCATGAGCTGTTGCCCTAAAATCACAAATGCATGCTTGTTCTTCAGAGTTCTGCTCTCCCATCTTACCTAGGAGAGTGTCCTAGTAGGCAAAGTATCACAGATTTTCAACTTTAATTTTCATTAAATGTGAACCAGCCAACACTTACTGAGCAGGTGCTAGGTACTCAAAAATAAATATAGTAGAACACTCACTTATTAATTGTTGATCTTGGTGCCTGTACTATTGGTGTTCTGTCCAAGTGATTCCCTTGTTTCTCTTCTACCAGGTTCAGTGTATCTTTTCTGAACAGAATACTGATACTGAGTCAAAGCCTGCGACAAGTCGACTGGGCATCTGGGAGGAGGCATGGGGATTGTAGAGACAATGAAAAGACAGAACAGAGTCAAGAAGACTGCCAGTCAATGCCAGACAGTCCTGAGTTTATTTCACAGTCAGCTTATGTACAGTCTTGAATGACAGAAGTAGCACAATGCACAGCACAGGCATTCAACCACTATCTATTCTGTCCTTGAGTCAAGGAACAGGCAGTTTCATTTCCTGTCTCAATGTACCTCCAGGTGCTATCAGCAGCCTGCATCTAGCTAGATAGTATGTTTCTTCCCATGGGCTAATCAGGACTTTCTCGGGGCCCTGGAGCAAGCAAGCCTGAACTCTATTGACTCAGAATAGACTTCAGATTCAAACTGGGAAACTGAATCCGTTGTGGGCTCCTACAATAGTGTAGGCACTAAAATCAACAATTAGTAAATCAGACCTCATGAAACTGAAAAGCTTCAATAAGGCAAAGGACACCATAATTTGGACAAAGTGGCAGCCTACAGAATGGGAAAAGATTTTTACCAACTCTACATCTGGTAGAGGAATAATATCAAAAATATATAAAGAACTCCAGAAACTAGATATCAAAAAATACCAAATAGTCTAATTTATATAATTTTAAAATGGGATACAGAGTTAAAAAATTCTCAATAGAGGAATCTCAAATGACTGAGAAACACAAATAAATGTTTAACATCCTTAGCCATGAGAGAAATGCAAATCAAAACTATTTTGAGATTCTATCTTACACCTGTCAGTATAGCTAAGATCAATAACAGAAGTGACAGCTCAAGCTGGCAAGGATGTGGAACAAGGGGAACACTCCTCCATTGCTTGTGGGAGGGCAAACTTGTACAGCCAGTATGGAAATCCATATGGAGGTTCCTCACGATGTTGGGAACCAATTACTTCAAGATCCAGCTATGCCATTCTTTGACACACAGCCAAAGGCCACTCCAAACTACCACAAGTACAGTTGCTCAGCTATGTTCATTGAGACTTATTCGTAATAGTCAGAAACTGGAAACAACCTAGATGTCCCAATTGAAGAATGAATTAAAAAAAAAATGTGCGGATACATTTACAGAATAGAGTAATACTCAACTGATTTAAAAAAAAAATGACATCATGAAATTTACAGGCAAGTGAATGGAACTAGAAAAAAAATCATCCTGAGTGAGATAACCCAAACCCAGAAAAATAAATATGGTATGTATTCACTTAAAAGTGAATATTAGCTGTTAAGTAAATGATAACCAAGCTACAATCCATAGATCCAGAAAGGTTAGGTAAAGAGAAGGAGTCTAGGGAGGAGAAATGTATCTTCCTAGGAGGGGAAATCAGAATAGTTTTACAGGTAGACTAGGGGCAGGTAGGGACTTGACCAAGTGGGAGGATCAGGAATAGGGTTAGATTGGGTAGAGGGGGAGAGTGTGGGGAGACAGCTGGGATTGGGGGCACTGGGGTGGTGTGGAAACCCAGTGTGGAAACGTCCTAGAACGCATGAAGGTGATTCTAATGAGGACTCCAGTAATGGGGGTACAGAGTCTCAACTGGCCATCTCTTGTAGTCAGGTGAGGTTTCCTGTAGTAGAATGTTATTTTAAGGTGTGTTACTTTTGTTTATGTTGCATTTATTTAATTCTGTGAAGCTGTAATACTACACCCATGTAAAACACCTGATGGTCTAATAAAGAACTGGCTAAAAGCAAGAGAAAGGATAGGTGGGGCTAGCAGGCAGAAAGAACATATATAGGAAGAGAAATCTGAGAAGAGAGAGATCTGGGAGCAGCCAGAGAAGGAAGACTCCAGGGGCCAGCCACTCAGCCACACAGCCAGCCACTGAGTAGGAAACAAAGAGAGGTATACAGGAATAGGAAAGGAAAAGCCAGAGACAAAAGACAGATGGATTAATTTAAAGTTAAGAAAAGCTGGCTAGAAACTAAGCCAAGCTAAGGCTGGGTATTCATAAGTAATAATAAGCCTCCATATGTGATTTATTTGGGAGCTGGGTGGCGGTCCCCCCCAAAAAAAGAGTAAAGAACAAACAACAACAGTTTCCAGTGGCAGGACTAGGTTGCATTCAATTAATTTGTTGGCTACGTGGGTCCCATGGAAATCGTAAACAACCCAGGCTAATGCTAAGACAAAGGGTAGCTCTCTACAAACCAACAGTAGGGCCCCATTGCTGAGGAAAACACCCACACAACTCACTGAACTTGGAAAAGTCGAGTTGGTGCCTACATGTAGCCTTCACCCCTACAACATGGACACCAACCCAGCCACAAAAGCTTTGACCTGCAATCTGACCTGCCTGCAAACGGCAGTAGGGCAGTGGTGGCATAGAACTTCTGGGAGCAGCCAACCAATGTCTGATTTGACTTAAGGTCTCCTCCATAATAGGAAATCCATGGCCAACACTGCTTGGGTAACCTAGAACCAGAGACTAGCTAGCCCGGAGACATAAAGTAAAACCAAACATAGCTGGTCTTTAAAAAAATATCAATAAAATGACTCCTGATGATATTCTGCTATACCCATAGATCAGTGCTTCATCTCCATCATCATCAGAGAGGCTTCCCCTGTCAGCAGATGAGAAGAGATGCGGAGACCCATAGCCAGACATTAAGCAGAGAGAGACTCTAAATGGGAGGTCTCTATCAAATCTCTCCCCTTAGAGCTTAGGATGTCCCAGGAGGCAGAAGGATGAAAGGATTGGGAGAGCCAGTTGGGAAAAAGGGGAACAGACACCTGGAGAACATGGCCCTCTGAATCAACTAAGCAAGGCACAGATGGGCTCATGGAGCCTGAGGCAGCAAGCATAGGGTCTACACGGATCTGCAGCAGGTCCTCTGCATATATATTGTAGCTTAGTGTCTTTATGGGACTCCTAACTATGGGAACAAGTAGGTCTCTGACTCTGGTGCCTGCTCTTGGGACTCTTCTCCTTTTGGGTTGCCATATCCAACTTCAATATGATGATTTTTTGCTTCATCTTAAGTACATTTTGTTTTGTCCTGTTTGGTTGTTGTCTCTTAGAGGCTTGTTCTTTTCTGGTGAGAAACAGAAAGAGAGTGGATTGGGAAGGGGAATGAAGCAGGAGAGGGAGGAACTGGGAGGAATGGAGGGAGGGAAAACTGTGATCAGGGTGTATTGTATGGTAAAGAAGCTATTTTCAATAAATAAATAAATACAGATTAAAGGGATTTATGACTACTAAGTCATCTCTAAAGAAGATTCTAGAAAGAATACTGAAGAGAAGAAAAAGACACCAAAGAGATCACAGGAAACAAATATCCAATGCCAGGACAGATAATCAGAAGAGATCTGAGAAAACACCACAAAATCAGCAGAGATATGGGAATTAGCATACATATTTCGATAATAACAGTATTAATTGAATTGTATTGATGGCTCAAAAGACACAGACTAGCAGATTTTGTTAGAAAGTGGGATCCATGTTTTGCTGTTTCCAAAAAAACATACACCTCACACCCAGAAATAGATGCTACCTAGAGACAAAGGTAGAAAAAATTATTCTGAGAAAATGGAACTAAGAAACACCTGGTGTAACTATTCTTAGGTATCACAAAATATTTTTCAAACTGAAATTAATGACAAGCGATGAAGAGGAACATTTCATGCTCATTAAATGAAAAATCCACCAACAGGGTTTAATATTCCCAAACATACACTTACCAAACACAGACACAACCAATTTCATAAGAGAAAGTCTAGGTTGGGCGGAGGTGGTGCACGCCTTTAATCCCAGCACTCAGGAGGCAGAGGCAGGTGGATCTCTGTGAGTGCGAGGCCAGCCTGGTCTACAAAGCGAGTTCCAGGAAGGGCGCAAAGCTACACAGAGAAACCCTGTCTCAAAAAAAAACCAAAAAACAAAAATAAAAAGAGGAATTCTATCACATCTAAAACCGAAGGCCATACAGTGATAACACAGTGATAATAAGAGAATTCAAAACCCTTCTCTCACCAGTAGACAATTATCTGGGGGAAAAAACAAACAGGGAAACTCCAGAGTAAAATGACATCGTGAGTCGAACGGGCCTAACAGATAGATACAATCGCTGAAGAATACACATTATTCTCAGAATCCCGTGCAACTTTCTCCAAAATCAACCACATATTATGATAGAAAACAATCTCCATAAAAAACAAGATAATTTGAATAACATCCAGAATTGTGTCTGACGACAAGAGAATACAGCTGAATATCAACAGTAATGGAAACTACAAATAATACCCTAACTCGTAGAAACTAAAAAACACATTAGTGAATAATAATTGGGTCAAGGAAAACACCAAGAAAAAAAAAACTTTTTAATTCCTAGGATTGAATGTTTCAGACTCTTGAGGACAATGTCGTCTCGTGTTTATGTGCTGGCATCTGTAAGTGGTTTTTCACATTATCAAGTTTTAGGCTCTCCTGTTCTTCCCACTTTCACTCTTTTCAGCTCTGCTGATTAAGTACTGTTCCTATGGAGTATCTATGTATTTATTTTCTTTAAAGAGCCCGAGTTATACAGCACTTGAGGCCAGCTGTAGTCCTGGGGAGTATCACTCAAAGCTAGCATCCCAGTATTGATCTGCTGATCTCTGGGTTGAGAAGAGTGATCTCTTTATTAGCAGTAGAAAATAGATATCTAGTAAGCTGTGGCTTTGAATGACATTACAATAACTTAATTAACCTCTGGTAGCATGAGATAAAAATTCTATTGAGAAATAGGTTTGGGAAACCACATGACTACTTCATTTGACTGTGTGTGACTTTGAGTAATTGATTTTAAAGACTGAATACAAGGTTATGTATGGGATCCTGGTAGCCAGACAGGTACATTATTTAGTATTTACATGTTGACCTTGACACTATCTGTATTCTGTGGAGGCTGATTTTTGAATGGCAACTTAGTTGGACTGAGAAGCTCCTAGGTGATAGCTAAGTCACCCCTCTGGGCATGTATAGGTGTATGAGGAATTAACAAAGAAAAAATAATCCATAGTGGATGTGTGTGGGAGATACCATCCCAGATACTGAAGGCCCAAGTGGAATTAAGGGGAGAGAAAGAGAGAGCTTGCTGATACATACATCCTCTTCCTCTGCTTCCTCTGCCATGATATGAGCTGCTCAGCCATACCACACTTTCCCTACCTGAGGCCTGTGAAACTATGCACACTGGCATTGTCCTGCATCTCTTCCTCCTCTGAAGCACTTTGTACAGCAACAGAAGTCTGACTAATTTACCTCTTATATAAGTGGCTCTACTACACTATGTCAAAAAACTACTCATCCCAGATGTACCCACTGGTTTGCTATGAAGTTTCTTTCTGCATGACTAGTAAACTAAATGATAGAAAACAACAGGGGCAACAAGCAAACCCTGAGTTTGTCCCTGTTGCCCAAATCCTCCTATACCAGTGTCTCTGGAGTGGCTCTGAGACAGTTATGTGCAGCATCAGCCTAGACATGAGGCTCCATCAGGAACTTAAACAGCTAGTTCCACAGCCATCATTCATCTCAGAGCCCTGCTCTACAATGCCAGTACTGACCTGCAGGTTACAGTGCTGGATGCCCAGACTACCTTATTGCCTTCTGACACTAGTGACACAGTGAGACTCCCATTCAGGGTTAGTAAACCATTTCCGCCCCTTTTCTCCTTCCTGAACTGATCTCATGCATCTCTAGGTGATAGCAGCTGCCGTTTTCTGATCTTTGATCCATTCAGTACTCTTATATCTTGTGTCTTTTCTGATCATAGTGCTCACGATATGTATTTGTCTTTTGGGACCCTTAGAGAAAATGTCGCAATTTTAACCATGTCTTTATAGAAAAGGGTAGATCATTGAATCTATTCTGAAAAAAGAGAAGATATAGAAATGATAAGATAAAAGGTAGATTTTTGGATCTACTAAAAAAAAGAGAATATGGGTATAAGATAAAAAGGGAGACTATTGAATCTACTTTTAAAAAGGAACTATTTGTTTTAAAAAGGATTAGTAGTGAAATTTTTTTTGTCTGAATCTGTCAAGTGTTAATGGACTAGACATTGTTAATGTAATTCTTGATTGTATATACTTATTGGATATAGTTTTTCTTGTATTAGTTATAAGCTTTTTTTAATTTTAGACAAAAAACTGGGAAATGTGGTGATATTGTGTTCCCCAATATATTGTGCACCCGAATAAACTTATCTGGGGTCAGAGAACAGAACAGCCACTAGATATAGAAGCCAGAAAATTGTGGCACTCACACCTTTAATCCTAGCATTCCGTAGGCAGAGATCTGTCTGGATCTCTGTGAGTTCAAAGCCACACTGAAAACAGCCAGGCATGGTGACACACGCCTTTAATCCCAGGAAGTGATGGCAGGAAGCAGAAAGGTATATAAGGCTTGAAAACCAGGAACTAGAGTCTGTTAAGCTTTTAGGCTTTTGAACAGCAGCTCAGCTGAGATCTATTCAGGTGAGGACTCAGAGGCTTCCAGTCTGAGGAAACAGGATCAGCTGAGGAATTGGCGAGGTGAGGTGAGCTGTGGCCTGTTCTATCTCTCTACTCTTTCAGCGTTCACTCCAATACCTGACTTCAAGTTTGTTTTAATTAATAAAACTTTTTAAGATAGTGCTACATCTGGCACCCAACTTGTCAGGTATGAATTCTCGAAAAAGCTGCTTGCCTGTGGCCTGCCAGGCCCCAGCTCAGACCCAGACTACATGTTGCCGGTTGTAGTGGCTCACACTGGTAGGATTTGCTGAATGAGGCAGAGGCAGGAGGATCCCGAGTTTGAGGCCAGCCTGGGAGACTTGCTGAGGAGAAGATGCAGCTGGGCCAAGCCACAAACGGTGGCAGCAGGACCATGAAAGTGTTGGCTGCTACTCCAAGCTGCCAGCTGCTTCTTATGGTGTTGATGGCAGCAGCAACACTGTTACTGGAGATGTATTTATTGCTTGTATATGTTGTATATAGTTATTGTACTTACTGTATATAGTTTTTCCTATATTAGTTATATTTTTTATTCTTTTTATTTTCATTACCAAAAAGGGGAAATGTGGTGATATTTCACTTGTGCTGAAATGTGATATTTTATTTGTAGGTTAATAAATAAAGTTTGCCTGGAGATCAGAGGTCATAGCCAGCCATAAACAGAAGTCAGGTGGTTGTAGCACACACCCTTAATCTGATCACATGGCAGGCAGAGTCTTTGTGTGTTCAAGGACACAGCCAAGCGTGGTGACACAGGCCTTTAATCCCAGTGCCAACCATAGAGACCTGGAGGTCTGTATAGACAGGCAGTGATGAGGAAGTGAGATGGCTGGGTTAAGAGTCAATGAGAAGGCAGAACAGCAAGGCAATAAAGGTGCAGGTTAGACAGGAAGAGGCTCTCTTGGGAAGCTGTGGTGAGGTGGTGAGCTAAGGTTAGTTGGCAGCTATTGCTCTGATCTCCACAGCTTGCACCTCTGTATTTGGCTCTGTTTTTCTTATTTAATAAGACTATTTAGAAATTCGTCTACATGTCTTGATGACGTATAAGTTATACACACCGTTCTTCAACCATTTCTTCTTTCATGGCACTCTTTGCTTCCCCACACTGGGTTTTGTAATGGACCCTACTATGTCTTCCCCTTCACAGCCCATTTGCCCTCTCCACTTCAACTGGGAGGGAATTATAATGATATAACAGTGCTCTGGCAGGAGATGCATACCAGACTCAGACTAAACATATATATGTGTGTGTGTGTGTATGTGTGTGTGTGTGTGTGTGTGTGTGTGTGTGTGTGTATGTATATACATTATTACATGGACATTTATCAACTCTTACTACTTAGGTGTTGTGGAATATTCCTTTACACTGTGTGAAGATGTGTCACTGTGATTGGTTCAATAAAAAGCTAAATGGCCAATAGCTAGACAGGAAGTATAGGTGGGATTTCAGAAAGGTGGCATTGCCAGTCAGATGGAGAGGATGCAGGATGGGAGGACAGAGTAAAGGAGACCAAGCCACATAAAGGAACCTAGATTTAAAAATATGTGTTAGTTTAAATTATAAGAACTACTTAGGAACAAGCCTAAGCTATGGCCAAGATTTCATGATTAATAAGGCTCTGTATCATTTTTGTGAGCTGGCAGCCCAAAAAGAAAAGTCCATCTATGCTTAGGAGCCATTTCCTCTGTCACTGCTGTGAGGATACCCTGCCCAAGACACAGAAGTTACTGTTGTGTTCACATAGAATTCCTCACCTCCTCTTTCAAGACTAAGTTGATAGTATTAAGTGTGTGAATAAATAATATTTATTTTATATAAAGTCAGTATTTTCATGTGACAATAGAGACTTTTTGCTAAACACTTCATATTCCTATCTTTCATCCTGCCAGCAGAGGCTACTGTTGGGACCTCTCTCTTTAGACCTCAGAAGACCTCATGTTTCCTCATCAAAGCAAAGTTCTTGATAGCCAAGATGAAAGTGCAATCAGACTTAATATACAGAATTTCTGCTATATCTGTGCATGCTACAAATAATTTTGATACATGGGTTTAATATGTCAATTATCATCCCTGTGTTTTAAAGTAAAGACAAGGCTTACACCATCAGAAAGGAAAAAATGGAGAACCATATTAGTGCTGTCTGAAAGATTTTTATCAAACTTATTTCTGAAGCATAACTGGTATTTCACTTTGAGAATCTAATAAATATTTTAGAATGGCATTTCATTTGTTTTACAATGACATTTGGCATTGGAATGAAAGAGCCAGAAAAAGAAATATAAAAAGGTTCCTTCCACTGCTCACAGGATTCCTTATACTTAAAGACCAAGTTGGCTTATGATGCTCATAAGAGTAGCTTTAAATTATGAGCAACTGCAGGAGGATCCCAAACAGCAATACAAAGGTGAAACCCATTGAACCTTAAATGCACAAACCTACAATTGACTCTAAGTGCTTAGACTTGTTTATTTAACATTTTCTAATACCTCATTCTGAGTTATCTATTAGCATTTTGTGGGATGCTACTGAAAGGTGCCATTTCACATATGATTAGGTGTGGTGATATATTGTGTACCCTAATAAACTTATCTGGGGATCAGAGGACAGAGCCAGCCACTAGATTAGACATAGAGGCCAGACAGTGGTGGCACACGCCTGTAATCCTATCACTCAGGAGACAGAGATCCACCTGGATCTCTGTGAGTTCAAGACCACACTGGAAACAGAGCCAGGCATTGTGGCACATGCCATAATTCTCAGCACATGAGATCTCATGCCTTTGCTCCCAAGTATTTGGGAAGCACACACACCTTTAATCCCAGCACTAGGAAGGAAGGAAGATGGCAGGGCACAGAAAGGTGTATAAGGTGAGTAAACTGGAAGTCTCGCTCTGGAAGCTGAGGTGTTGGTAAGGTGAGGTTGGCTGTGGCTTGTTCTTTTTCTCTGATCTTTCAGCTTTCAACCCAATATCTAGCTAGTTTTTTTTTAATTAATAAAACTAGCAATTTGTGTTATAATTAAGAAATTTAGGATGCAGACAGATCATATTATGTTTAATAAAATCATAGCGATGTCCAGTCAGTTGATTTCAGTCCTCTGGCGGCCAAGATACTCAACTGGAGGTTATTCTCAGCAGAGCACAGTGGTCCAGAGCAGGGCAAGAGGTGGAGGTAGGCAGCATTAGCTATGTAGAATCTTAAGCCAGCAGTGCCCAAGTGTGTGATTTCACTGTTGAGGGGATACACCGCTCATCTCAATCGCTTACAACATCAACATGTAGTATAGTGAAGCAAGAACAAAGGAAAATCCAGGTGTGGGTGCACAGATAAAGCAAGCAGCCAGAAAATAATTGGTCATGTTTCTCTCCTTTCCAGTCAAACCTTCACAGCTAGTGACTTACCATCTAAAGTGTGAAGGCTCTGCTCTCTCTATTGGGGTCTACATCCTGGCATTTGTTCCCAAAAGCTCTTTAGGAGCTTGGCCACAAAATCAAATCACAGGACGTTTGGGGAACACAACCCCTATGAATAAAAGTATCATATTGGAAACAAATTCCAATGGGCAACCATGGTATTATAAGAGCTAAAGTAAGAACTTTAAGTTAATACAATATACAAAATACTTGGGTGTGACAATGTGTCAGGTATTTAAAAGGATAAAATGATAAAAGAGAATTAAGAAGAACTATTATATTTGAAAAATAAAACAGTAAAAATAAAGGCACAATGGGTGGGTATCTTTGAGCTGTACATGGGACACGTTTTAACCAGTGTAATTTGTTTGTAGACATGACACAAAGCAAAACATTCCTGTGTGATTGATTCCATGCTTTTGTATTAACAAGAGAAGAGCATGCCTTGAGTAGGAGAATTGTCCTGAGAAAAACATGAGGGGTGGATGGAGCAGAGTCACCAAAATGATTACAGATGCATGGCTAAAAGGCACATGCTTATTTGTATACTCAACTGGCAGTGGTTCCATATCTGCATCACTTTGAAGGCATTATATGATGCTATAAGTGGCAAAATTGATACAGCAGAAGGACAAGTTAATGAACTGTGAAGTCAGATCCACACCAATTTTAGTGTATGTTCTAGATACTTATCTTATTCTGATACATGTACATGGAACAGTGAGGGCCAAGCAGAAACAAATGCAGGAAAGAGGAATGTAACAATGATTAAGGTTTGATGGCTATTAGAAAAGTTAATAGTAATAATAATAATAATAATAATAATAATAATAAACAAGTGTCTGGTATTCTCATAAGGAGACCAATTTAACAATAAAATAAATAAGAGCTAGAACGTTAGCTCCTGGTGGAAGTGATCTGTCCGAACACAGGTCTTGCTGCTCCATCACTAGAGCTGGGAAAGAGACAATAAATGAGATCCTTATATCGGATCTATTAAAACCACAAAATAGTTTAGAATTTCCTATATAGAAAGAAACATTTCTTTTCCAAGTAGGAAAGTTTCAGCTTAATAGTTTATGACAACTAATTCCTACATCTTATATACTTCTTGTTTTTAATTGAAATAGAATTACATAAAGTCTTCCTCCCTTTCCTGCCCCTACCCCATCCCAGTTACCCTTCCTCAAAGCTCCCCCATGCTACTCTACTCCCGAGTTAACAGCCTCTTTTTCTTTTATTATATTTGTTACATATGTGTGTGCACAATATATATTACTAGAACCCATTGAGTCCATTTTTTGTTTGTGTGTATACGGTTTCAGTGCTACCACTTTGCATTGTTTGAGAAATAAGGGGCCTCATATCTGGAAAAGGCTAATTCCGTTTCTTTAGTTGCTTGCAGTTTGTGGGCAGTGACGGGACCATTCAAAAACTACCCTCTTCCATATTAACTTATTGATATTGATATTGCTTTGGTCTTGCTTATGTACCCATATCTAGAACTGACTGTTTCACAGCAGTCATCCTGGTATTCTGGCCCTCACAATCTGGCCCCTTCTTCTGAAATGCTCCCTAACCAAAAGATGCAGAAGCTGTGATGTAGATGTATACACTGGGGTGGGCTCTCAGCCATACATTGGTCTCTGTACAGAGTCCGATTGTAGTTTCATATGATGGGCTCCACTTGCTGTAACAAGAAATTTCTTTGATGAGGGGTGGTACCTACACTTATCTGTGGATATAAGAATAAGATGTAGAATGTAATCAGGAATTATTCTGGCTTATTCTAGTAAAGCAAAGTGGCCATAGTAGATTATTTTTCTAGGTCCATGACTTCACTAGCTCTGGAAAGCTGGGTAGGTCTCTAGTAGCAGGACTGATTTCTCTCGTTGAGTGAGCCTCAACCCCAATTAGACAGCGGCTGGTTGCCACCCAACATGTGAGTGACAGTTCTTGCACCTTCATGTGCATCTTACCATTGTGACTGTGTGAGACTATTAATTGCTTCCCTCCCTTGGCAGCTTTCATAGTATTTTCTGGAACCATTAATCCCAGACCACAGGAAAGAAGCTTTCAGGTCAGATCCAGCTTGAGTCATTGAAAAAGTGTGCCCTAAGCATTTTGTGTCTTAAGCAGTGGAGTCCCACCCTTCATCCCTGAGAGACAATCAAGAGCTAAATAGTTAATCTATATAAATAATTAATACATGTTTTTAGGAGTCCTTAGACTACCCTGACCAGCTCTCCAAAAGGAGGTTTTTCATATCTGGTACTAGGGTCTGTGTTAGTCTATGGTCTGTCTCATAGTGAGTATTGTCAGTCCAATTGGCTCATCTTCAACATATACATACATAAATACATATATATGTATATATGGGGGGTTGAATAAGAATGGCCCCCATACGTCTTAAAAGAGTGCACTATTAAAAGGATTAGAAGGTGTGGCCTTACTGGAGGAAGTGTCACTGGGGTAGGCTTTTAGGTTTCAAAAGCCCATAGCAGGCCCAGTCTCTCTCTCTGTGTGTGTCTCTCTTTGTCTCTCTGTCTCCCTCTCTCTGTCTCTGTGTGTGTGTCTGTCTGTCTGTCTATGTCTGTGTCTGTCTGTCTGTCTCTGTGTCTCTCTCTCTTTGTGTCTGTCTGTGTCTGTCTGTCTGTCTGTCTGTCTGTCTCTCTCTCTCTCTCTCTCTCTCTCTCTCTCTCTCTCTCTCTCTCTCTCTCTCTCTCTCTCAGCTAGCAGAGCAGCAGATAAGAATGTAGCTCTTAGCTATTTCTCCAGCACCATGCATGCCACCATGTTCCCACCATGATTATAATGGACTAAACTGCTGAAACTGTAAGCAAGTCCCCAATTAAATGCTTTCTTTTATAAGATTTGCCTTGGTCATAGTGTCTCTTCCCAGAAATAGAACAGTAACTTAGAAAATGTGTGTCTGTATGTATGTATATTTGTGTGTGTATACATTTATACATGTGTACTTATATGTATTGTGTATAATTTTAGGTAAATATAAAATAATATGATTCCTTGAGGTTTTGTCAAACAAATGTTCAATGTTACTCTTTATCCTTTGGTATTGATCTCCCACCTTCTATCCCAACTGGAGGCCTCTCCCCATTATATTGTTTCCCACTTAATATCACCTGTATCCTGCTTTATCTTCCCAATCACCCACCACTAGTCCCTTTATGTATTCCTGGTTTTTAAGGTTATTTCATGTTGTATGCTCATATCTGAGGATTCAGAGCTAATAAAACAGATGAGAGAGAATATGTTTTATTGTTCTCCTGGATCTGGATTACATGACTCAATATAATCTATTATAGGTTCATCCATTAACCCACAAATTTCTTTATTTCATTTTCTTTATAGCTAAATAGCAATCCATTGTATGTATGTACTGAATTTTCATTATCCATTCATCTGTTTAAAGACATTAGGTTGTTTTCACTTCCTGGATATTGTGAATAAGGAGGCTATGCTATGAACATGCTGAGCAAATATCTGTGGAATGGGATGTCGGGTCCTTTGGGTATATGCCAAAGAATAATGTAGGTGGATCATATGGTAGATTTGTTTTTAGATTTTGTGGATTCACCATCATGATTTTCAAAGTGACTCCACCAAGTTGATCTCCTACTAAAAGAGAATTAGGTTTCCTCTTCCTCCACAACCTTTTTGATCTTGGCCATTCAGCATAGGAGTAGATGCAAACAAAATTATTTTAGTTTGCACTTCTTCATTGCTAAAGATGATGAATACTTTTAGAAGTATTTCTTAGCCAATTTTATTTCTCTATTGAGAACTTTCTGTTTAGATCTCCACCACATTTTTAATTGGGTCATTTGTTTCCTTGACTCTATTTTTTTTTAGTTCTCTGTATGTTCTGGATATTACTCCTCTATCAGTCATATAGCTGGCAGAATACTCTCCCATTCTGTGAGTTTCTTCTTTACTCAATTGAGTCTTTCCTTGGCTGTACAGAAGCTTTAAGTTTTACAAGATACTAGTTGTTGATTGCAGGTCTTAGTTCTTTGGCAAATGAAGTCATGTTCAAAAAGGTAGATAGAATAGATATCATGAAAATGGCCTCCCTCCCAAAAGTAATTGATAGATTCAATGCAGCCCCAATCAAAATACTTATAACGTTCTTCACAGAAATATATTTTTAAAAATTCTAGAATTTATATGAAACCAGAAAAGATCCCAGATAGGTAAAGTAAACTTTAGCACAAAGAATAATAGAACCGTAGCTATTCCAGTCTTTAAGATACACTATAGAGTTATAGTAATAAACAATACAGTACTAGCTCAAAACTGACAAGTAGACCAGTGTAATAAAATAAAAAACCCAAACATGAATTCTTACAACTACAGTGATATGATATTTGACAGGAAAAAAATACATTAGAGAAAAGATAGCATCTTCAAAAATGCTATCAGGAAACCTAGATGTCCCCATGCAGAAGAATGAAATTAGATCCATATATATCACTCTTCATAATAATTAAACCCAAGTAGATCAAAGACCTCATTTTGAAACCCAAAACACTAAAACTACTATAAGAAAATGTAGGCAGCACCCTAAAATGATATGAGTGTAAAAAAGGACTTTTTGAACTATAAAGGTTTCTTAAGATGTGAAACTATTGAGGATAAAAGAAAATGTTAATATGTTTAATTATGTTAAAACTGTACATTTTGTTGTACCAATGACATGTTTAAAAGGTTAAAAGACAGTTGTCAAGATGAGAGATTATATTCACAGCACAAACAACTGAAAGGGAATTATACATGAATAAGTAAGTCATTCAAAGTAGCTAACTCTCAAAAATGTTATCATAAAATTCCAAGTATCATAAAAGGAAAAAAACTACTTGAATTGACTTTCAAAGAAGATCAAGCATGTATAGAGCAAACAAAGTGATCCTGGCAGAAGTCATGTGGTTGTCTGTGGTCCATGTTGCTGCCAGAAACCGGGTGTAAGTTATGATCCATACTGACATTGGCTGTTATGGGCAAGGAAGCTTCTTGTATAGTGGTATCAATGACTACAGACTCATAATTGAGAATGAGAGACATTGAAGACTTCTGTGACAATATCCCCCATTCCCGCAAAAAGAAACAGTCCAGACAGAAAGCTATTGAGGAGAGTTCTTAAAAATTATGATAAAGATGCTGAGGTGTAGTTCATAACAGTCGATAACTTCTGGTGGTGGGGTGGGGAATGACTCAGTTATCTTTAACGGGCTGGCCACTGGGAGTTTAACCATGTTCCAATGAGTATATGGGCAACACAAATGGACTTGGTGTTTCATTTGTTTTGTTTTGTTTCTTTTGGGGGGGAAGAGCACAAGGGTTGTAGAGTGGACCTGGGAGGAATGGGAAGCAATGTATGAAATTCCCAAATAATTAATAAAAATATTATGTTTGGGGAAATTCAGAAAAAGGAAAGTTACTGCCAAAATAAGGCATGAAGCAATGGGAGATTCAGGGAAAATTGTAAATGTAACCTTCTTGTTAAATAAGAAACACAGAGCCAATGCAGAGATGAAAGTCCAAGAGGTCAGAGCAATAGCTAAGAGCTAAAAACCTTACCCTTCACTGCTGCTACTGTCCTCCTCAGCAAGAGAGCTACATCCTGTGTGTTTGTCCTTTTTATTGACTTTCTATTCTGCCTTCTCATTGGTTGTAAACCCAACCACATGACCTCCTCATCACTGCCCATCTATACAGACCTCCAGGTCTTCTATGGTTGGTATTGAGATTAAAGGTGTGTGTCTCCATGCTGGCTGTATCCTTGAACACACAGAGGTGTGCCTAATCCCAAGTGCTCAGATTAAAGACGTACACCACCACTGTCCAGCTTCTGCTATGGCTTGCTATTAGCTCTGACCCCCAGGCAACTTTATTAACATACAAATAAAATCACATTTTAGTACAAATAAAATATCACCATAAAAAATGATAATGATAATTCTGAGGGACATCAACCCCAAGGATTTCCTGTGTATTGGGGATGCATGTGTATGTGCATGTGTGAAATATTCACAAGTTTGTGAGTCTGTGTACACATGCAAAGACCATATAATAAACTCAGGGCCTTCCTGAATCATCTACAACTAATTTTTTTTTTGATTCAGGGTCCCTCACTGAGATCCAGGTTAGCCTGACTGGCCAGTTAGCACCAGGAATCCTCTTATCTCTACTTTCCAACATTAGTATTACATATGTGCACTGTCTCACCACGCTTTTTAATATAGCTTCTAGATATTGACCTCTAGTGCTTAGGTTTGCACAGTACACGCTTTTCTAAGTAAACTACCTTCTCAGCTTCAGCAAGGATATTTTCCCATGTAACAGAATATTATTCAGCTATGAAATTAGAAATCTAATATATGTTGCATGAATAAACCTTGAAAACACTTATATAAAATAAACTACACACAAAAAAGGCACATTATTTCAATAATGTGAAATATCTAAAAACATAACACTCATGGTATAAAAGGAGTCTTACAAGTTAGGAGGAGTCGGGATAAAACAGAATGGGAAATAACAGCTAATACTTACAGAGTTTCTTTTTGTAGTACTGAAGATATTCTAAAATTAGAAAGCAATGATGATCACATCATCTTGAAAAGCTGGATTTCTAAGCTGCAGTTTGCATCTTAGTTCTTTTTTTATATTTATTTAAATTTTTTTCCATATGATATACTTTGGTTAGATTCTTTGTATTCCCTCAGCTCCTTCCAGATCACCCTTCCCTACCAACCCAACTGCGTAGTATTTCTTTCTTAAAAAAAAAAAAAAATGAAACTATCACAAAACAAAAACAAAAAAGTACAACAAACCAAAGTATGAAGTTCATTTTTCATTAGCCCGTTGTCCCTAAGTATGTGGCCCTCCCTGGGGTGTGATCGCTATTCCACAGGGTCATTCCTTTTAAGAAAACTGATTTTCCCCGTCTAGCAGTCATCAGTTGTAAATAACTTCTTAGTTAGAGGAAGAACTTTGTTCCCACTTCCTCTTCTGCTTCTTGGGATTGTGTCTAGTTTGAGCAGGCTCGATGTCCATCAGTTGATTAAGGAATGATGAAAATGTAGTACATTTACACACTGAGAGGTAGGGGAGGGATAACTAGTACTAAAGGCCTTTTGAAAGTTTATATAGAAACCTACTACTGTGGAAGCTTTCTAAAATATGGACATATATAAATGAAAATTTGTTGTTGTTGTTGTTTTATTATTTTATTTTATTTTATTTTACAATACTATTCAGTTCTACATAACAGCCACAGATTCTCTTGTTCTCCCACTTCCTGCTCCCCTCCCCTTTCCCCCAGCCCACCCCCCATTCCCACCTCCTCCAGAGCAAGGGCTCTCCCAAGGACTGAGATCAACCTGATAGACTCAGTCCAGGCAGGTCCAGTCCCCTCCTCCCAGATTGAGCCAAGCGTCCCTGCATAAGTCCCAGGTTTCAAACAGCTAACTCATGCAATGAGCACAGGACCTGGTACCACTGCCTAGATGCCTCCCAAACAGATCAAGCCAATCAACTGTCTCACCTATTCAGAGGGCCTGATCCAGTTGGGGGCCCCTCAGCCTTTGGTTCATAGTTCATGTGTTTCCATTCGTTTGGCTATTTGTCCCTGTGCTTTATCCAACCTTGGTTTCAACAATTCTCGCTCATCTAAACCCTCCTCTTTCTCACTAATTAGACTCCCGGCGCTCCACTCGGGGCCTAGCCATGGATGTCTGCATCCAGATTCCTCAGTCCTTGGATGGGGTTTCTGGCACAACTATTAGGGTGTTTGGCCATCCCATCACCAGAGTAGGTCAGTCCCGGCTGTCTCTTGGCCATTGCCAGTAGTCTTTTGTGGGGGTATCTTTGTGGATTTCTGTGGGCCTCTTTAGCACTTTGTTACCAAGTACATGAACTGGCTGTTTGGAACCTGGGGCCTATGCAGGGACACTTTGCTCAGCCTGGGAGGAGTGGACTGGGCCTGCCTCCACTGAATCTACCAGGTTGAGCTGAATCCTTGGGGGAGTCTTTGCCCTGGAGGAGATGGGAATGGAGGGGGGCTGGGAGGGGGGAGGAGGGAGGACAGGGGAATCCGTGGCTGATATGTAAGATTAAATTAAATTATAAAATAAAAAATACAATAAATAAAATAAATAAAAATAAAAGTAGTTACCAATAATGGGAGAGACAATAGCCCTACTAGACATCATATGCTCCAAATAAAACCCCCATTACCAGAATTGTTAAACATCCTTTTCAGTCATTGATGAAAAGAGTTTTATCCTTCCATCAGCCATAGAAAGGCTGAAGTGTTGAAAATACCACATGCTTTATATCACCAAAACGGAAGAAATAGCTGGTGTTCAATTAGAAGCTTTGCTCCTACTGATTAGAATTCATAGTGTGGGAAGGTACCCTAGACCCTACTGAAAAAGTAAAAATCAGTCTCACCCAGCTATGAACCTGTGAACTATAATACTAATATGCTGGCAAGATATGCCTACTGATGCAGTAATAGCACAAATGTTATGGGCGTAACCAACTACTTTTTGATTGGATTTAATACTCATTCCATGAGATGGAACCCAAACATGATACTGTTAATGAGGCCAAGAATCTGAGGTCATGGGACCCGGGGGAAAATCTACCACAATTATTCTAGTAAATGAACTTATCAATAAAATGACCTCTAAGAACATATAGCTATTCTCATAGATCATTCTAGCAATAGTTCCTGGCAACAGAAACTAGCATGTAGTGGGAATTTGCTCCACCCATGACTTTGGGCTATCTGGCCTGATAGATGCAGTGCTTCTAATCTGCCTATATGACCACTCACTTAAAAGGAAGGAGAAAGGGAGTTGAGCTCTCTTGGGTAGTGAAGACTGGATCAGGTGGCATGAAACAGCGTGTGATCAATCCCCAGCTTTCTAAGGACTCTGCAACTGGATTTATCATATCCTGTATCAGTGAGTCTGTTTTCCTCCATAGAACCCCTTAATAAATTGATATATACAGACCACTGAAGCTCTAATTACACTAGAAACTACTTTATAAAATACCTTTACATTGTCTATTGAATTTAGACATTTGTGTATGCAATTATACTACAATTCCACTTTTATCTTTATAGCCAAGAAATTCTTTCACATGAAAATTAAGAGGCAAGTACAGAACTGGTCATGACATGGTGCTTTCAAATTGAAAAGCTCAGAAATAATCCAAATGTTGACCATCTAAGAAAGCAAACAAATGAGCATTAAGACATTATACAATAGTTCAAATAATCAGAACAGAACAGAGTTGTTCAAGTTTGGTAATAGATTATAAATCTTAGACATGGTTTTCTCAAACATTGTAATATAGTTAGAAACAGTGCTATAACTATAACTTACCTGTAATTTAAATTTCTAACCAAACTATAGATTTTAATTTAGTACTTCTTGAAATCACATTCTGCTAACAAATGAAATTTGCAATGGAAATATAATCTGTCCATATCTGTGTGTTTTGCATGCATGAATGGATTCAACCAAAAAATGTAAACATTCAGAAAAAAAAGAAAGAAAAATTAGTACCAGGACTCAGGGGATTATTCAGTTATTAAGGTACTTGTCTTGCTTGGTTGTTAAATAGCTTGCCTTGAGAGCATAAAAGCATAAGGACCTGATACCAGTCCCCACTTTCAAAAATAAAAAAGATCGAGAGCATCTGAGGAACAACATCTGAGGTTGTTCTCTGACCTCCATAGGTACATGCATACATGTGCATACACACCAGCACACATGTACACACAAAATAACAAAAATTACATACAAACCAAGCACTCTTTATTAAGCTAAAAATAACTAAAATAGATAAACATAATCTTAAAGAAAATATTTAGTTATAAAAATAAGTATAAAATTCAGAATGATACTGTGTTGAATAATGATGCAAGTTTGAAGGATAAGACAGATATACATATCTTTTACATCTTTAGAATAACAGTATAGATGCAGAAGAAAGGCATGCATAGATCACCAGTTTATGGAGTATCATCAATATAGATTATAATGATTTGTTTTTTGCTCCTAATATCAAATTTTCAGGGCAAAATAATTATTTGAATTAGTCAGAAAGTATGAAGTATAAAATAAAAACTAGGTCACTGGGAACCAGAGTCTTGGAACAGGGTTTCTCAGAACTCAAGTGGAGGAGCAAAAAGATAGTCCTTCCCAGGTAGCCTGGAGAGCAAAGGCTAGTCAATCAGTGAGGATGGGGTTAGAGAGAGATTCTGGGAACTGATGGTTGTTAAAATAAATCCTCCTGGAAGCAAGAATGTGAAGATAGATATAAATGGTAGATCTTTAAACCTAAGCAGAGCTCAATGTCCTTTCATGGCAGGGTTTATACTGTGGAAGAAAACATTGTCAAAATTTAAAAAAAAATACATTAGATAATTAGCAAGCAGCAGGAAGGGTAAAAATGATATGTATACTTTCAGGAAGTACTAGGAATTAAGGAACCACTGGAGTCATCAACTTGCCTACTATTTATATATTTTCATACATACATACACACACATGCACACACGCACACACACACACACACGCACACACACACACACACACATGCACATATGAGAGAAAGCATTGAGTCTGGGACACAGTTTTTGTAAACTTTGCATGGAACTTTTTATTTACTGTTGCAAATGCCATAGGATAACAGTGATGTTAACAAAAGCCAGCAATCTAAAAACAGGAATTCCTCTTGCAGTAGATAAGGGAAATAGCTTAGACACAGAGACGTTTATTTTATGAGTATTTGGAATATTTTACTCCCCTGAGTCCAAACACACATAGCACTTAGTTTGGGTAAGTTTTACTTTTCAACATGTTACCAGTATCTCTAAGAATTCCTGAACACCATCAAACACATCCATTGAGATCCATATTGGATGACCTCATCAGTTCAGCTAGACAGGCACTCAGGGTGGAGCACTGTGAGCCCAAGCCCATGACTTAAATGGAACTTCTTAGATCTGCTATGCCCAGATGAAAACATACAGTGTGCATGCCAGGCTGGGTCTTCTTCAATCTGTGCTCTTTGACTACTCGAGTATTTTCTTCATGCCAGACCCCCAAGACTCTGTTAATTCTGTTACACACCCTTTCTCTTCAGGAGCTTTCTATATAAAATGAACCTCACAGACAGAAGTTTCCTTACAAGTTACAGATAATCATTTGGAGTCATCAGAGTTCTTTTTTTTCTGTGTTCGTTTTTACTGTTGAGAATTCAACAGTATTCAGAGGTATTTGAATGAAGTTTTCCCCTTAGAAATTATTATTTAAAGGTAAAATGGCTCCCAAATAGACTGAAAGTTTTAAGTAAACTCAAAGTTTTTCAGAACATAGGGATATTAAAAGAAAATCATTACAAAGAAAAAAATTATCATCCAGAAGTGTTGCTGGAAGGCTTCTCTCCAGGTTCCACCAAGCCCTGCAGTCCCACAATCCACGTATAAAATAATCACTCAGACGCTTATATTACTTATAAACTGTATGGCCATGGCAGGCTTCTTGCTAACTGTTCTTATATCTTAAATTAACCCATTTCTATAAATCTATACCTTGCCATATGGCTGGTGGCTTACCGGCATCTTTACATGTTGCTTGTCCTGGCGGTGGCTGCAGTATCTCTCCCCACTTCCTCCTGTTTCCTCAATTCTCCTCTCTCCTTGTCCTGCCTATACTTCCTGTCTGGTCACTGGGCATCAGTGTTTTATTTATATAGAGCGCTATCCACAGCACTTCCCCTTTTAACATGGTAAAATTACATATAACAAAACAATTATTGAGCAAGAATTACAGTTACAATATTAAAGAAGACGTCCTATCTATCTTATATTTGTGAGTTTAAGGTTTTATATCTAACTTATCTTTTATCATAACTGAGGAAATTATAACTATCTAGTCTTTAACCACATCAAAGACCTGAGAAGGAACATAATGGTACCTGAGAAATGGTAGATGGATGCAAGCAACTTTCGGGAATCTTGCAAGAGTAGACCAAGACAGCTGGCAGCCTGGACAGTCACCTAATGTTTTTCAGCATTGTTGGTGCATTCAAATTGGCTACAGGCCTAGAGTATCTGACAGACCATTTTCAGAAGCAGGAATTCTGAAAGACCATCTCACCCTGTCTTGGCAGAGTACAGTGGTCACTTTCCTTGTGTCCCACTTGTCCAGAAAGGACAGCATTGCATTCGTACTGTCAGCCGTCAAGGCAAGGGCAGTTCTTTGCCCAGTAGGCCATTTTGTGCCAAGAAACAAACTTCCAAATGGAAATGTCTTAGAAGCCCAACATTCTCTCCGGATCAAATTGATGCAGCCAGGAGCATTGTGTCTCATGTCAACAGAATTCTAAGTTATTTAAATGCCATATTCTCTAGGTCTATGAAGTGTTTGAAGATTACCTATCTATCTGAAATATATCTATGTATACCTAGAAGACTTAACTAACATGGCTACAAATGATTATCATAGATGACTAATTATTAATCTATTTTTAATTATCCATTACAATTTTAAATGAGTTACATAAACATAATACCTCAAACAAGAATAGAAATATATATACACAGTATAACAAAATTAACTTCAAGTTTGTATCACTAAACTAAAATTTATACCAATGTAAAACATTTTAAACATAAACTAAAATCTATACCAATGTAAAACATTTTAAACAAGTTGTTCTTTAAAAGTAGGTTCATTAGTCTACCCTTTTATCTTATCATCTCTATATCCTCCTATATATCTATATCATATCCCCTTTTCTTTTTTAGAAAGAGATCACATTTATAATCAACCTGTTTTAAATAAAAATATTGGCTTTTCTCTGTCCCACACCAGAGGGCTCTTCTGATTTGGGACACAAGAATCTCTTAACCATTTTTTTAAAGCAATATGTCTGGGTTTAGAGGAAGAGTGAGCCAATTCCACCTCTAAAGCCAGTTTGTTATATTTGGGAATTTGGACGTAGCATCTCTTACTACTTCCTGCTGTAGGGGGGCACTATATCTTATGGGAATGCAAAGAAAATTTTAGGCCTATGGGATAGTCAGTGAGGCTGTATTGTGTGAACCAGTTGCCTTGAAACCACTCTGGATGTTAGATTATCTGGGCCATGGTGTCATCGGAAACCTTTCAGGGGGTCTTGGCTGGTGAAACCTGATGTATCTTAATCTGGAACAAAACCACAGTCTCTGGCTTTCTGTGGAAACAAAAGCAGAACCTCTTTTTTAAAGCAACATATCCTTAAATCCAAATTTTGAAGTCAAGTTACCTTTAAAATATACATATTGGTTTAATTTAACATCTTTTTTGATCAAATGTTTTTTTGCAGTTAAAAATCCCAAAGACAACACAATCCAGATTCTCTGTGTTATATTTATCTTTACATGGCTTTTTTATATTAATTTATCTTTTTTTGTCTCTTTCAAGCCTACGTATATTTTACACACATTGTAAATGATTTTATCTGAATCAGTCTTATTGTGAATCTATTGCTTTAAACTGTAGTATTCTAAGACTGAAACCCGTGCTGTGGCTGCTGGCTCCGCCCATTTCAGCTTACCAACATGGCGTTTTCTGCCAGTTTTGTAAGTCATCAAGTCTCAGAAATAGTGGGTCTAAGCTTTTATCAAAGCAGTGTGTAGCCCAGAAACCGTTTTTTTTTTAATACTAGTAAAGACTAAATCTACCACATAGCGTAATGTGCCGCTGGCAGACACCTCATTACCGCCATACTGCCGGTCAAACGCAAATGCCAGGAACCCGCCAGTAGTTCAAACCCGCATTTTGAGGCATCTAGCTGCCCATATGAGACATGAAGCAGGAACCTGTTTTTGGCTCTGTTTAAAATTGGTTATTAAATATTCTCAGGTTTAAGGTGGAAACTCGAGCCGTTGGGCGCCATTTGATGTGGAGGGCTTCTCTCCAGGTTCCCCAAGCCCCGCAGACCCACAATCCACGTATAAAATAATCACTCAGACGCTTATATCACTTATAAACTGTATGGCTATGGCAGGCTTCTTGCTAACTGTTCTTATATCTTAAATTAACCCATTTCTATAAATCTATACCTTGCCACATGGCTGGTGGCTTACCGGCATCTTTACATGTTGCTTGTCCTGGCGGTGGCTGCAGTGTCTCTCCCCTCTTCTTTCTGTTTTCCCAATTCTCCTCTCTCCTTGTCCTGCCTATACTTCCTGTCTGGTCACAGGCCATCAGTGTTTTATTTATATAGAGCAATATCCACAGCACAGAAGTGTTCCATATGATAGCAACATAGTTTCTAAAACTTTGGTAGCTGAAGTTATGCCAAATTGTATGATCTACCATGCCTCCTCATCCCCACCTCAGCATCATTCTGAAACTGAATCAACACGATATACAATTAAGTGGTCAAGGAATAAAGTCATTTGAAAAGTATGGGTGCTCTTTGTTTGAAAAAATATATTCCAGTAAGACCTCTACAAGGCCTTGGGTAACACTCAGGTGACTTCAGATAAACGTTAATCAAAGCTGTTTCCTTTTCCATCAAATTTGTGATATAGACCTAAGCCAAAAAGGGGAGGTGGAGAATTTCTGTGACCTTCACAACAGCTGGGCTAGCTTTCATCACACAGCTCATTACTGCCAGCATGCTGACTGACAAGGTTACCCTAAACTGAGGAACAGGAGCCAAATACATCATTTGCATAGTATATTAATGATATGCAGAGTACCATTTGGTGCCACTAAGGGAATAGAAGAACAAGCTGTAATTTTCACAATCATTAATTGTTTAAAGGAGACTACAGCATTTTCTAACACAGGGTAGTAAAGAAATTTCAGTTGAATAGAAGAGGATAAAACTGGTGTCTAATCACCAGAAAACCTGTGTTTAATGGTTTTACTCAAGGTTGACTCTGCATGGTGCCTTTCTATCAAACTTTAATATATTTTGCAATTTCTCAATCTAATGGAAATAGCATTTTGGTATTCACTGTTCATCTTTATATAGAAACAGATCTTTTTTTCACATTGAGCTTTTATTATAAATCTTGTGAAACATGTTTTGTTTACTATATGGTTTTTGTGTAATTTCTTTGTATTTTATGGAGGCAATTGTCTTTGTCAAATGAAATTGTTTTGCCTACTCTATTACAAATTTAATCATTATATCACTTACTGATCTATCTTTTGAGATGAGGTCTCACTGTGTAGCCTAAGCAGTCCTGAAACTTGCATTCTTGTCTCTTTGGGCTAGGATCCAAGGACTGAGATTACATGCCTGTAAAACCATATCCAGCCTAATTCATTCTCCTTATTGACCATCTCCTGTGAAATGAAATAATTGATAAAAGGGATGAATAAACATCCATGCACCAGTGGGGATACCCAATTTAGTTGAAAACAACCACTATTTATTTAACTATTAATCTTGTTGTACACTCTAATTTTAAATCACTGCTGTTTATCCTAGTCTTTTTATTTTTATTTATATGTATACATATGTATCTGTATAAGCGAATGTCATGTGTCTGCAGGTGCAAACTGGTCCACCCACTCTCGAAATCAGTGTGGAGAATTCTCAAAGAGCACTCTGAATTGTATTGTTCTAATCAGAGACTCCAATAACAAAGGATAGCCACATACTATGAGTTCACATGCACTACAATTTTAGGTCAGATGCTCAATAAGAAGTGAACTTTTCTAGTGTCTTCTTGCTGGCAAAAACTGTTAACTACACTGTGATAATTTCAAGAGGGGTGGCATTTAAAGCCGCATTTCACTAACACTGACCGTATTCAATTTCCATTAAAGTTCATTATTCTAGGAGACAGCTAAATAGTAACACTTCAGAGCAATAAATTTAAAGAGACTTGAGGTCTTCAGGGCCCTTACTCACATACCTTAAGCCTATATTGTAAACAGAAGACAGGGCTAGTACATGAAAAATGTAAGTAATGTGAACTAACATAAAAGGTAAAGTTGCTTGAAATAACAAGAAACTAAGAAGTTCCTCTTCTCTCAGACCAGAGGGGAAAATCCTGGAAAACTGGAATAATTTATGTTTTAAATAAATAAATTAAGCAGTGGCATACTTACTGAGATGATTCTTCATTGTAACAGCTCACAAAATGTATTCAGAAATGAATTCAAGATTATGAACTTAGAAAAGAGCAGAAGAAATAAGGAAAAGACACCCAGAGTGGGAGACTAAGTGGTCGGCTCCTTCATGTTGCTAGGTAGTACTCTACCATCTCCCCAGTTGGTTTTTTGTGTTAGGTTTCTTTTACTGATTTCCTGAAAATTCAGTTTCGTGTATTGAAAGAAAAGCCACACCAGCTTTCAGGACGAAAGGAGGCACACTGTACAATATAAAAACAGACTTGATACCTTATAGGGTGGGCAGCAGGCTACGAGGACATTCACTTATTCCTAGGGGTGGAGGGTACATGTCGAGGTCAGAAGACAACTTTCAGGATGGAAATCTCCTTTCACTCTGGTCCCCAGGGATCAAATTCAAGTAGTCGAGAACGATTAGCAAGCACCTTTACCTGCTGAGCCACCTCGCCAGCCTCATTTATTCTTTTCATTTGGCCACAAATGGGAGAATCTGGGAACAAAACAATTTCAAAGCTCAGTCAGAAGTTCTTGCACCACTCAAAATTCTATGACTACACCCAGAGTAGGAATTTTTTTTTTTTTTTTTTTTTTTTTTTGGTTTTTTGAGACAAGGTTTCTCTGTGTAGCTTTGCACCTTTCCTGGAACTCACTCTGTAGCTCAGGCTGGCCACCAACTCATAGAGATCCACCTGCCTCTGCCTCCCAAGTGCTGAGATTAAAGGTGTGCGTCACCACCACCTGGTGGAATTTCTATTAGTAGATTAACAGTTGAAGGGAAAACTTCCATGAGCTGAAATCTTTTTTTAATTTTAATTTTAAATATTCATTGTGTATATTCATTGTACATGGTACGAATGCTTTCATACAAGCATATATTTTGTGTTTTGCATAAAATCTTTATTTCAGTCTTTGGATGAACAGAATTGTACAGGTTACTATCTTTTGTTGACACAAGAGGAATCTCATTGAGGCAGGTAGGTGGCAGAGATGGCTTAGCAATTTGGTATTCCACTTAGCTTGAGCTAAATACATCCCCTTCATCACTAAATGCTTTAGCAACCCAGGATCCCCACCAGCATTAAGCTCTCCAAATGAAGCAACTGGTCATGCTGTTCTACTAGCTCCTTAGTATCCCCCACTTTGTACTCAAACACATTGAGGAACACATACCCAAACCATAGATACTGTGCTAATCCAGCCTGAATTGATTTGGGGTACATGAGAAATACTGTGTTCTCTGAGTAAATGTATAATAAAATCCCATTTTTCATAATTAGATATGCATATGGCTAAAGTCAGATGTATCATGAGAAGGTACAGGTGCAGAGGACCAAGGCTTCTACAACCCACACCTAAACATCAGAACAGAAAACCACCCATAGCTCACCCCTGTAATCAACTCCTCTTCCTTCTGGAGTCACAAAGGGAAGCTCTCAGAATCGACCAAGTGCCCACTGTTCCTCTCTGGACTTTTACTTTGCTTTTGACAAAGTCCTTTGTTACTTTCCAATATATGCAACTTCTTTAGCAGTTTAATAAAATGTCAAGAACTGGGAAACACCCATTCCAGACAGAGATGACTAGAAAGACCATGGCCTGGCACTAACAAAAATGTAAGTTAAAATGATTAACTCCTATTGGCAGATTATACCATATATAAGTAGTCATTTTTTATTCAAATTCTCAATAATTTATTTTTCAAGAATAGATAAAATCAATCTTTAAATCAACATGAGATAGAAATAAATCGAAATAAACCTTCATATATATGTCAAATTATTTGGCAAGGGGACCAATACTGCACAGTGGAGAAAGAATTTCTTTAAAAGCCAAAAAGAAAAATTTCATATCTATATGTAAAGAATGAACTTGTAATTATTCTAAACACCATATACAAACACGTATGTTTTCTCTAAATTATGTGTGTGACATAAAAATGGGAGTAAAACTGTCTAGTGAAACAAGAGGGGAGTGGGAAAGGGGAGGGCACAGGGATGGGAGGAATGTGCTCTAATCTTTTTATTTACCATCCTCTGCATTGGGGCTTCACTTACTCTTGTTTTCCAGGACCTCTTCAGTGACATCATTAAGTTATTTGCTATCTCACTGATTTTTTAATGTTCATGTAGCTGTTTATTAAAAAGTTTATTGAAAGCATAAAGAATATAAGAGCTGGAGAATGACAGTGCTGTGGGATGCTGTTTTCAGAACATGAAATGACTATTGCCTTCATGAATTCATCAGAACTGTGGCTACCTGTGCAAGGCCTGCACAAGATTAAGCCAGCCAAAGTTTTGGCATAGATGATGTAGATTCTCCCCAAGGCCCATCCCTTACTGAAGAGCTATTGTCACATGATAGCTTCTGGAGGAGGAAAGAATCATCCTTTCTTGAGGATGTAGTAGTCACTGGTGTGCTTTCCATGTTCAAGTGGACAGTCCCACACCCATACATATATGGGCAACATTAATTGGATTGAAAAAATATATTTTATATTTTTGGTGAGATTTATATTAATAATTAAATAGTAGGATAATAATGTAAATAGTGTAAAATGTGAAGAAGAGGGAAAGAACCTATGTTAAATGCAGAAGAAATAACAGAACAGGTTGCAGATAGGTACAGAGAAATAAAGGGCAGGGGTAAAAATCCATTCAGGAGACACAAATCAAAACTGAAATATCAAACAATATCAGGGTTCATAGATGGGAAAGACAAATGACTACTTTCCTTCTCTTGTGTCCATTTTAACTATTTTAAAATGTATAATTCAATAAAAATATGAAAATGTACATAAAAAGGTGAAAAGAATATAGAAGAAATAAAATGGAATAGAAAATAGAATAACCTCACTTAGTATTTCTTCCCAGTTGGAAAGGATGTGGCATCTTCCTCTCTCCAGATTGTCTTTTGTAGAAGTCTCTGCAGGTAGGGGGAGGGCTGTTTGCCTCAATGCCTCGGTGTGGTTACATCATCTTCATGATGAGAGAGATTTCTGCATGGAGGTTCCATTTACTGCCAGAACTCCCCAGTCTCAGGCCACTGCATGTTGGTTGCAATTTAATTCCTGCATCTTAGGAATCAGTGTTTTCACAGGCAGAGATTTCTGTGACTGAGTCTCTGAGGAGAAATGGAAGGCTTTGTCCAGCTTATGTTTACTTCTTGCACTAGGTGGTCTCTTCTAACCCAGACCCGAGAATGAGCGTGCACCATGTTTGGCTGCAAACACTTCGCCAATTCCCATCTCATGGCTTGCTCAGACAGCAGCTGGAGAGATGCCCTCTTGAGACATGAAATCCAGGGCACTGGAGTAGAATCTCAGATTTAGACCACAGTTTTCTCTCTGTCTGTGCAACGTCCGCTGTCTCTCTGCTGATATTGTATCCATCCACAGGCTAATTCTCCACAGCCCAGACAATTTCTCTCTAGCTTGCTGTTCTCTTAGCATCTGTGTCCAGTAGTATTCTGGATGATACAACTGATTATGTCCCAAAATATGGGACATAATTATGGGAATATTTATGGGAAGCTTGTCATGTGTCAACAGAAACTTGTGACTGTGTCTTTGTGTAGGTCTTATCTAGGCTTGTTTTCCTTTTTTCTTTTGTTCTTTCTCATAAGAATAGAATATTGCTATTAATTTTTATTTTCATTTACCAGCTCACATAAAGTGGCTTTTAATTTGTCATCTTATCTGTAATCCTGTATATTTCCTACTGACTGACTTATCTCTAATAGTCAAATACAAAGAGATAGAAAGTTACCAGGAACTGGATATAGAAGAGAATAGGAAGTTACTGTTTAATGGATATAGAGTTTCATTTTTGAAAGATGAAAAAGTTCAAGACATGGATATTGATGATAGTGCCATACAATGTGAATGTACTTACGGCCAATGAATTATACAAATAATACAAGAAGAGGAAATTAATCGTCCATCTTATTCAACTGCGTGTTGTGGGATTTTGTAAACTGTGTGAAGCTAAATTACTGTGATTGGCTTAATAAAGAGCTGAACAACCTATAGCTAGTCAGGAGATATAGGTGAGACTTCTGGGCAGAGAGAAAGGAAACAGGAGAGATAAATCTAGTTGTATGTCAGATGCCAACAAGACATGGAGGGAGGCAGACATACAGAATAAAAGAAAGGTAAAAAGCCATGAGGCAAAACATAGATTAATATAAATGGGTCAATTTAAGCCATAAGAGCTAGTGGTCTAAGACCAAGCTTTCATAATTAGTAAGTCTCTGTGTCATTATTTGGGAGCTGGCTGATAGGAAAGAAAGATGCATTACAACTGTGAACCCTGTGAACTACAATAATGACTGCCCTAGCAAGACATTCCCACTGGTTCAATAGTGGCTCAAACATCATGGGAGTAACCAACTACTATCATATTGGATTTAAGTCCTATTCCATAAGATGAAACCCATTCCTTATATTGTTGGGCCAAGAAGCTGAGCAGATCATAGGCCCTAGGGAGAACTTCCTACTATTATTCTGCTAAATGTACATAGCATTAAGTTTACTTATTGGTGAAATTATTAAGGCCACTCCACATAGTTAAAAGGGAAATTTATTTAATGGCATAACTTACAAATGAAGGGATAGGTAGGTTGCGGGTTCTGTGAAAGACGCAGCGCAGTCTGGCTGTGTTTTCTGGAGAACTCTTCTCGGTCTACCTTTAACATCCATGGTCCAAGAAGGAAGAGAGTGCAGCGCATCCCAATCTCAGGTCTTCAGGGTCCTCCCTTCGCCCCGCCTTGTAGGCGTGATAGTGACCGAAGCCTCAGTGGGGGTTGGAACTTCCACACCAAAGCTGGAATGGCTACCCACTACATTTAATCCTGGTGACATCATTATAACCCTAAACTTACGCTTCTGTCAGACTTCATCAAAGAACCTTCTCTTTTCAGTAGATGGTACTTAACACAAAGACCCACAACTGATAAAGGTGCAAAGAGTAAGAGACTGAAGAATGCTCATCCCAAAATGAACATCTATACCACACACCCTCTTCAGAAGGACTGTAAGAGCCATAGGTAGTGAGTTAACACAAGGAAACAGTATCCTCCAGACAACAGGACAGTTGTACAGAAAATCACAGCTGGCATATCAGCATGCACAAGCCCCGTACAATCTCAAGCCAGACCAACTCCAGCATGGAGATGGGAGGAGAATCTGAAAGAAGTTGGTGATTGGTAGCTGATGGAACAGGAAAGTTAGTTTTCTTTAAGAGTGTTGTCCCTAGAAGATTGACCATGCTTCAGAAGAAGGATACACACCCATTAATATATATATAGGCAACACAAACTGGAATTGGTGGGTGAAAACAAACAAAATAAAACCCAAAGTTGGTGGATCTGGGAAGGAATTGGATCTGGTAAGAGTTGAGGGAAAGCCTGAATACAGTCAAAGTTCATTGTATGAAATTCCAAAATAACCAATAAAAAATAAAGGAAAAGTAATTAAAATGGTCAGATCATTCCAATTATGTGATGTAGATGTTAACATAATAAAGATATATGAATTTGAAAGTAAAAGATTTTCATGAGATCTATCTTACTGAAATTCTAGTTAAAATTTAAAGATTTGAAGACACACAAAAATTGGGTATTCAAATTCTCTTATCACTTAGGACAGGCCAACTCACATGTGACAGAATAGAGTTATATAACATCTGGTGTGTTAATTTTTCCTAGAGAGATGTGAACAAATATCTATACACCCCAAATAAGGCAACAACAATATATCAAAGTAATAATTCCACTGAAGTCCAGCTTGGTGAACCAGTGAGTTTATTGCTATTACTTATAGAAGTGTGGATGAGGGGTTCCCTACAGGAGCATGGATGACTCAAACTACATCACCAAAAAGACACCCAAAGCCCCAGTCTAGATGGTGGCTTATGCAAGCTACACACCTAGAACTCTCTGAAGTGCTACAGGTTGGAGATTCTCCAGGAAGCTCAGTCAGTGGAAGAATCTCCTGTTAGGCAGATCAGTCTCTTTTCCCGGCAATTATTCTCTGCTTGTATTACTCCAAGGAAGGGCCTTGTCAATCTTGTAAGTTTCAGCTTTCCTTAGACTTTATACTGGGTTGCTTTACTTCTGAGTCTCGTGAGTGTCCAGCTTCCCTCCATGAGAGAATGTTTTGATTCAGAGGAAATTGCTACTCAAAACTATTGCAAAGGGTCTCTCATGTTTTTATGTTTATGTATATCATTAAATTATTTTTAATGTCTATCTCTAAATTAACTTTCACTTATTTTGTGATTGGCCATCAGTTTTCTAGATAGAAATAAAATGACATAATATACTCCTCAAAAAAAAAAAGAAAGAAATTGGATTCATTTCATTTGTAAATAATCTGTGTGTGGAAGTTTATCAATATCCTAATATAAAAACATATTATCTACAAAAATTAGAAAATTATCTGCCACAATGACTACAGTGATATGTAAAATTCTAACCAATTTAATCAAAAACAGTTCCCTAAGCACAAAATTTGATAACATTTCATGACTAAGAACTGGGTGCTTGAAAGCTTATAATATTTTTCTCAAATTGTAGACTATTCAGTTGCAGATTTTTTTCTTTTCAGTGATAATAAAAACCTGTATCTGTCAAGAAGTTATTATTTTTTAGTGGATGATGCATACTTATAAAATTTCAAATGTCTATTAAATTAGCATTTCAAAAAATGTTAACATTTCATATTTTAGGATCATTTTTTGGAACTTCTATGTTTAAATTCTCCTTTTCTTAGTAGTAACAATTTAACTGACTATTTAAACTTCATCTATATTTCACATATTGTTTCTCCTTTGATAACTGAAAATATCTTAACAAAACAAGGTACTTTGATAATTTGATTTACCAAATATAAATATCCCTTATGATGGAGGCATGTTAGATATCAATTATACAGAGAATGACATAATCTACTGTGTATTGTCTAGAAGCACTTCCTTTTATAGAATAAATGAAATTTAATAGAAATTAATATAAAAATTGAAATATGACAGTAATTGGGGGATCTTGTCAATTTCAACACCGCACACCATTAAAGCTGTTTTAGTAGAAAAGTTCAACTTTAATTACTTTGTGTGTTGCCACTGACTACTCTCAGTAAATGCACCAAAGAAATAAAAATAATCCAAACTATCAGCAGCCTGGAGTGGAGGAAGTCAATCAAATAAAAGAAAACAAAGAAAGAAGGAATCTCAAACTTGAGCTCTAAGTTAGGCTGAGGACTACCTCCGAACTTGGATATTGAGACACGCTTATGAACACTGAAGCCAGTTGCAATTTTTTCTTGATAATGTAGAAGCTTTAAGGCATGAAATGTTCCTAACAGAACAGCACTGAACTTGAAAGCACAAATTCTCCTTTATGAACGAAAACTGTTTCTCTTTGCTACTTCAGAAGCACACAATTTTGTTAGCAACGGGATCACAGAACAGTGACTTTTTCCTGAAATTTTGACTTATCGCCCAAAGGATCTGTACAGCATTGCTCATTGCTGCGGTCTAGAGGCCCCTTTGACTTCAAAGGCCACAAGAGAAGAGCAGGCTGCAATTGTGGGCTAGTCAAACAGTAATGGAATGTGGCCCTTGAGTAAAGACTGCTAACTCTTACCTTTGAAGTTCAAAATGCCTCTCATCTAAAAAAAACGAGTATCCTAAACCTTTACAAATGTGTTATTACAAAATTAAAGTCTATTAAATATTAGCTTTCTCACAAATACTACACATCTCTCTTGAGACTAATGCATGTTCATTGTTCTGTTGTTGTTCAATGCATGTTCATTGTATCTCCTTTGCCTCCACAGCAGAATTGCCTGCCTACAACTCAATCTGATCATTCATTGTAGATTCCCATAGAATGAATAGAAGCTATCATATTTTAATAAATGGCAATGAAAATTGACAGGCATTCCGGCAATAGTCAAAAGGTTTCTAATATGGAAAGATGTGTGCCTGGATATGATACTAGTACATTTTCTTTTCTTTCAAATGCCAGTTCTTTGACACAGTATTCATCTTCAGTTGTATCAAAGAGAACGAGCTCATAAAGAAATCACTTTTATTATAAAGAGGTAAAAAGATGGCTGTGTAAGCAGATTTTAGAACCATTTTCTGTTGTGATGGCTTTGCTTCTTCATATTTATTTTTAGACAGTTTGTTTTGCCTGTTTCTGTATGACAAGTTACTTCCATAATATATCCCCACCACTTCACACCTCTCCTGTTACTAAATGTCACCTTTGGATGAGAGTCTACAGTTGGGCTCAGTTCTCTTGCTCCATACACACTGGTGACTGGGGTTACCTGACAGAGAAACTCGTTTCAAATGCCCAAAATACCTTCACTCACTGGGTTGGAAACATGACTACAGTCAGCAGGAATTCTCATTGAGAGACACACAGCTCTATGGCACAAGAGTGTTAGAAATCTCAGACTTTCTGTACAGTAGCCAGAGTGCCCACAGATAACATTCCAAAAAACCAGGAGGTAGTAGCTGTCATTTTCCTAAGAAATAGATGCCATAGGTCTAGTACAGCATGACTTCTATCATAAAACATTGGTTGTCAATACAGTCTCAGAGCCCAGATGTCTTCAGGAGGAAGAATGTGAACTCTACCTTCCTAGAAAAGCATCAAAGAACTCTTGGCCATCTTAATTTGTTCCAGCAACACAATTTCCACACTCCTAGAGACACAAACTCCAGTATATTATTCTTTTTTATTTTTCTATGTATGAGTGTGTGGGTGTGTTAAGCATGTGTTGTGTTTGAATGTTTGCATGTGTGTAGGCACACATGTGAGTATGGTTGCAAGTATGTGTGCATACATTCAGTAGCCCAAGGTTGACCTTGGGAACCATCTTCTATTCCCTCTGACCTTATTCACTGAAAGCAAGAACTGACAGATATGGCTAACCTCTGTAGCCAGCTTGCCTAGGGTATTTCTCTATACTTCATGTGGATTCTGGGGATTTCAACTCTGGTCCTCATACATGTACAACAAGCTCTGTAACTACTGAACTATCTCTGTAGCCAATTAGTTCTTTCCTTTTATCTGTTACTAAATAATTTGGCTACTACTTTTAGTTAAAGAATTACCTTGGTTTTCAATGAGAGCTTTTTCTAAACAAAAAAAGCAACAGAATATAAAAATACAGTTTTAGCATAGATTTGATAATTTATAGAATGTCTATTTTAATGATAAAATAGTCATTTGTTACCATGCCTCAATGCCATTATAACTGTGCCACTATCAAATATAAAAATTGTAGATGTAACCAACCATCTTATTAAATAAGAAACACAGAAACAATGTAAAAGAGAAAGCCAAGAGGTCGGAGCTCAGAGCTAAAATCTCACCCTTCCTCCTGCGGTGTCCCAGCTTCCCGAAAAGAGAGCTATTTCCTGTGTGTAAGTCGTTTCATAGTCATTCTGCCTTCTCATTGGTTGTAAACCCAAACACATGAGTGCCTTGTCACTGTCTGTATGTACAACCCCCCAGGTCTTAAAGGCATATGTCTCCAATGCTGGCTGTATCCCTGAACACACAGAGACCTATGGGGTTAAAGGCGTGTGCTGCCACCGCCACACTCTGTCTATGGCTCTAATAGCTCTGACCCCTGGGCAACTTTATTTATTAACATACAATGAAAATCACATTTCAGTACAATTAGAATACCACCACAAAAAATCATGTTACTATCTTAAAAATGTTGATGGGTTCTCAGATTTGGTGGTAGTCTTCTGTGAAGCAACACTACATTCATTTCAGGAGTTGAAATTTGAAGACTATTAAAATTAAATGCCTTTATTCAGGTCACCTGGTTGGTGGCAGTCCAAGTTGGGACAATCTGTCTGTCTTGTAGCTGAGGATCTATGTTGCATCTGTGCAATGGAATTGCATCAATATTTTAGTATAAACCCCTGCAATGACATTCTGCGGCATTTGCCCCCATTCTCTGTGAAACTTTGACATTCAATATTCAGAAGCTCTAATGATCAGCTATGCACAGTACTTTGTAAAAGTCTCAAGGCATTTATGTTCAAAACCTGCCACCTGAGCCCTAAGGACATAATAATCTATATTTATGCACTCTACAATGTAGAGATAATTACATGGCAGTTGGGCTATTTTTTATAACTACCATACATACACACATACATAATATTCAATAACTGCGCTTTTGACAATCGGCTGACATCTAATTAGCAAACAAAAAGCCACCATGCCCATTTGGTAGTCCCAAATTGGGCTATTTGAGATTGGGGAAAAAATGAGTCCCAATGCTCCAAGCATGTTTTAATGTACCAGATAAGCTCAAAGACCTGAATTTCTTATAATTACAAAGTAAAATTTTATCATTTAACAAGATTGACATATAGATGAACTCTAAATAAATAGCAGATGTAAAGCATACTTCCAGTACCATCAATGTATACACAAGTTTTTTTTTTCCCCGAGATAGAGTTTCTCTCTGTAATTTTGGTGTGTGTCCTGGATCATGCTCTGTAGACCAGGCTGGTCTCTCGAAGCAATTTTTAACAGTAGTGAGGTAAGTAATTGCTATAAAAAGTCAGTCAGAGGACAGACAGATCACGGATAGTATCTAATAAAAAATTATTCATAACCATGAAATTTATAAATGGTGTGAAATTTGTACTTATATATACATTTAAATAAGTATAGTTCATACAAAAAAAGCCTATGATTAACAAGAATCCAAATATTTCTCAAATCGGTCCTTAAACTAATCAAGAAGAAACATATAATGAATTGCCTTGTTATTCTGCACTGGAATATATTTTTGTTCCTTTATTGATGTCAAAAATCCTTGGTTTTTCATGTTCCTTGAGGTCTTATGTTGCTCTCTTTAAATAATAATAAACAGTATTTGTGGTAGTTTGAATGTAATTGTCCCCCATAAGCTCATAGGGAGTGGCACTATTAGGAGACATGGCTTTGCTGGATTAGGTATGGCCTTGTTGGAGGATGTCACTGTGGGAGTGGGCTTTGAAGTTTCCTATGTTCAAGATACTGCCCAGTGTCTGAGTCTACTTCCTGATGCCTTCTGATCAATATGTAGCCAGCATGTCTGCCAGCATGCCTCCATACTCCCTGCCATGATGGTAATGGGTTGAACTTCTGAAACTGTAAGTGAGCCACCTCAACTAAACATTTTCCCTGTAAGAGTTGCCATGCTCATGGTATTTCTTCACAGCAATAGAAACCCTAAGACCTAAGACAGTACTCTTTTCAAAATCCATCAATTGGCTTTGGAAGGGAAATGTTTTGAGCAAATAACTCATCTAGAGACACTAGACTCTCTCAGATAGGCTCCATGGTGAACTTACTCTGCCACACTTGTTTCCTCTCAAGAAAATTTTGAGATTGCCTTTGCCTAACTCCAGAAGCCAAGTGCTGAGAACCTCCTGTTAGTTTTCAGTAAAATGATGTCTGCTAATGCTCATTTCTGTGCCCTCTCACAACCCTGCAGTGTATAGCTGGTTTTCTTTGTAAACTATGTACACCCTCAGTCTTTGGGAGTCTTGCTCTCTGCTCTCTTTTCTACTTCCCACCCTCAAACCATTTAACTCTAATCTGTGTGAGAAGGAAGAGTTCTTAGGAGGGTCAGACACACTTTCAGCATTGTGTAATTTTTCTCCATTGGAGAAATCATAGGCTTTATTTGGAATTCCTGTGTGCCACTTTGGGTAAGAGTTGGCATGGGCAAAATGAAATTCTTCTCTCCATTTTGCTCCAGTGTTATGCTGGAATGTCTCCATTTGTCTTAATGGCAGACACAAAGATTCTCTTATCCTATGCTGCTGTTGAAGGCAATGATTCTGTCTTTGATGAATATGCTGGTAAGAAGCTTCTATTTTGTTATTTTGCTGGTGCCACCCATTTTTCTGAAGATAAGAGAAAGTAGAGCACACTTGAGTACTAATCATGATTGTATAGAAAGTAAGAAAGTGATGAGCAAGAAAAATTAAAGCATTTTCAAAAAAAAATGGTTAAATGAGGTGAGCTCAACAACATTAGATAAATGTTGCCAAATCCCACCAACAGCTGCAACAGTGACTTCAGATGCACTGACAATTCATAGGAAAATAGACGACCTTGTCATTTACCTGCTCTGTCTACTGCCATGATTCTAAATCAAGGGCTCATAAATGCTGAAAATAATTGTCTTTCCCATGGTAGCTCCTTCTCCACTGGGTCTTGCCAGCCTGCTTCAGGTTTCAAGTACTTGACCTACCCTCTGACTCTACAGGAGTGATTCCATAAGAATCCTCACAACAAATATAAAAGCTCTTTGTTTTTAGATAATATCTCATACACAACCAGAGACTAAAGGAATCAGAAACTATGAGGATGCAGCCCTGCAACATATATCAGCACATCCCCCATGTATGCTGATGCATGGTTCAGCCTAAAATTTACTATTGAGAAGGGTGAAAGTCATTCAATAGGCATTACAGACTAATTTTCAAGAGCTACTGTCCTCATATTTACTTTTTGAAGAAGTTTTGTGTCAATTATTGCCAGCATCAACCCACCTTCCAATGATAGTCTCTAAGAGAAATAGTAAAAGCCAAATGAATATCATTCTAAATTTATGCTGTTTTCTGTGATCATATATAACAAAAAAATCTTAATTTTATGAAAACCTAATTATATTTGAAGAAAAGGACTTTAAAAATTGTTAAAAAGTCAATTCTAGTTATCAATGTGCATAATACACCATGAAAATAACATACATATTTATTAATGAAAATATGTAAAAATATCATTTTATATCCATATAATTTTTCCTGACACTTCTTGTAGACAAGGAAACACTAAAATATTGACTTGGGGGTGGGGGAAGTCATGGAACAGCAATGAAACTGTCCTTCTATGAGTTAGGGAAGAAGTATACATATTGTTTTCCTGCAATTTCAGAACACAAATTCTAGATACCATGAAGTTTATCTAAATAAGTGAATATTTTACATATCTAAAATATGGTAAGCTTATCTTCTCAAAATGGTATTTAATTCTTCCTCTGGGTATCATTCAGATTGATCAAAATTGGAATGAAAGAACTGCTTTTTCCCTGTTTTAAATGTTAAAACTCATCTCAGTTGGAAGCATCATAAACTCTATTTAATGTTCTTCCTTTATAGCATAAGCATCACCTTTGTCATATTAAAATCCATTCCTTGTTAGGAAGATAAAATTAAAAAAGAACTCCAGCAGAATATAATTAAAAACTTGGACTATATATCTCCTAAGAACCCGAGCAATTCCTACATGGCAGGGAGTCTGATAAGCTTTTCCACTGTGGCTAAGTTCATAAGTGCATTTTCAAAGATCCATGCTGATTATAATTACATTCTAAATTAGCAAATATTAGCAGCGTGCCAAATAATTCACATAGCACGGTTTCTATGTTAGACAATCAATTACAGTTCAGATGAATCCATAGGAAAATCCATATTTTTTACTTAGGATCACAGTTTTTGTAATTTAGCATATTATTGGAGCAAAGTCTTAAGAAAGGTCAGGCAGAACAATAGAGAGTGGGTTCTAGTTTTTAGATGCTCCTTCATTGTCACAAACCACTAGGAAAATCAATTATAGCCACATGCTTCTTAGGATCAGCCTTTACATTTATTTTGACATAAACCTTACAGTGTATTTTAAAATGCAGAACAATTTTATCTAAAATTTAATAAAACTTCCCAAATACAGCAGGGCGACACCTGTCTCTTGTTGAAACTTTGTGTGTTAGCCTCTTGGGCGTTGCAGGGGTGAGGAAGGAAGATCACAGGTAGGTCGTGGCAGGCGGGCGGCCACATACCTGCTTGCAGGCCTGGGAGGGAAGAATTTCAGTGTTTCCAAGTTAAGAACTTAACAGCATCATGCTTCTGCTTAAGGAAACAGCACAATAAAGCCCTTCCATAAAATCCCGTGGTTTATCCCTACCACTGTATGAGGCCTGGAAAATGCCTGCTATGTTTCTTTTCCATAACTAGAGTATATATTTCAGATTGCCAACCAGTGGGTTAAATTAAGTCCCTAAATTCCTTAATGTACTAAAATATTCAAGCATAATGATTAGAGCCTGGTTATTCATTTCATTGAAAGGTAGCATTGCTGGATTTAAAACTATTTAAATTGGCAGTCACGAGAAGCTTCAAATTATCGAGTAAACTAAAAAGATACCTCACTGCAATTGTTGCTGGTCTACCACAAGAAAGCACAGGTAATAAATCATGGATGATTAAGAAAGTTAACTGGACTTCCCCATCTGACACTGGTCATCTAGGCCAGGGTGGTTCTTATATGACTTTCACTCCCTTCCTGTTAATTTTCAGAGACCCTCCTTGAAAAGAGGTGCTGTGTGGAAGTGTATCCATTGAAATAACCTCCCCCATGAGGGAAAGTGGGTCACTTTGATCTGGTGTATAAGCTTCAGTGGTTTCAAAAAACAGATCCAAAAGAAAAGAATAAATATAAACATGTAAACAGTATTAAAAAAAAAAAAAAAAGATGACCAAGACACTGAGGCTCAATGTGAGAAGGATAAACTCAGAAAGATGCTTCACTGGGTGTGGCAGGGTCACACAACAGCCAGGGGCCCCTCGAGGTGGTAGACAGGGAGGGCATTTCCCCCAAAGACTGCATTCTAGGAAGCCTGGACAAGAGCCAGTCAACCTCAGTTCGAGTCCAATCTGTCTCCTAGGAGATGTGGAAAGAAGAGCCAACTTCTTGACTTCTCTGGGTCTACTTGTTTCCTTTGCAAATGTGAACAGTGTCCACCAGCACCCACTGGGTGGCTTTGGGGAGCTAAAGCCTTCAATCAGTATCTGACATATCCTAATGAACAAAAAAATATTTATTCATGTTATCAACACCACCCAAAATAGTCACTGTGCCAAAATTAAAATCATAGTCTAGTGTGCAAGAAAGAACAAACACATTGCTCTAATTTCCCTTACTGCTGTTGCCATGTTTTGGGTGTTCATCACCTAGCTTGGTTAACACACTCTGTGGACTCTCTCTTTTCTTGGAGAAAGAAGTAAGCCAGGAAGAAAAGTGGTTTAGGTTTAGTTTACCTGCATACGCTCAGTAAGTGTTTCTGCCTTTCCCAGGAAGCTTGCTCTAGCCTGTAACACATCAGTGGGGAGCCAGAAGGGTTGTGCTCCTTCCTTAGCACAAAGCCAACAGTGGGCAAGAAGGGAGACGCTGAGCAACCAGCTCAGTGGCTGCTCACAGTTACCCACAAGCCACTTCTGGCCTCTCTCTTCTGTTAGTGTTCTGTTTTCATTGTTATTGATTCTTTGGGAATTTGTATTTTTCAAAACATAAAAAATGTCCACAATGCTTAAAAAAATTTCAATAAGTTCTAAGTATCTACAAAGAAGCTGTGCCTATGTAAGCAATGCTGTGTTGTGTACTTTTAAAACGTCTTTCTAGAAGAGTTGCCCCATTGAGGAGTTGTTACCACAATAAAACAAAAATAAAATTCCTGAAAAGAAACACTTCAATCAAATGTGGACATGTTAGATTATTTACTAGAGACTAAATAGTGAATACATAAAACAGAATGTAATTGATGTGTAGTTTTTATTTACTATGCTTAAAGGCCTTATGGTCCTGTCCTTTAGTAACAAGTTCAAAAGGAATGAGTTATTCATAGCTGTAAAAAACAAATAAGGTGTGTAATATACATGAAATTCACAATAACAAAAGCAGCAATTTTTCTGTGGCATCTGGCTCGATGAATCACATCATTTCTATTTACTGAACATTTTCTTGGTGTCCTCTATGTGTCTGGCACTGCTTAATAGGTGCTAATGACAGAATTAAACAAACAGAGGAACATTGCTCAACAAGCTTCTATAGTTGAGGCTCTGTATGAATACCAGAAGAGGAGGAAGGACTGGCAGTGAAATACAAAGATAAAGTAACTAACATAACGAACAATGACCATGGCTGCCCAGCAAAATTAAACGTGCAAAGGGAAAATAAGGAGGTATAAGAAGTTGGGGCAGGAGGGTTGCAGTTTTCCCCAGAGGGCTGTGGACTACACCTCAGTGAAAAGGTGATATTTAAGCAAAGGTTGAAGAGTGTGGGAGCACAGTGAGAAGATAGATCCTGGAGGGTGATCATTCAAGTAAGAGGACACTAAAGTTGGCTCTGAAATAGGCGGAGACTGGGGTCAAGGAAGACCTGTCAACAGGGTAAATGAAGGTGTGAATATCAGAGAAGATCACAGAATATTGAGGTGGGTGGGTGGGTACATGATGTAGGAACTAAAATTCCATTCTGGGATGTGCCTTTGCTGTGGAGATCAGACACACTGAAAGAGATGTAAGAGAGACAAAGGAACAAGCCACTGGAGAAACTTCTCACCACTACCAAATGCTCAGGCAGAATGGAAAGCAAGATCCTATCTCCATGAATCCTCTGACTGAAGCCTCTGAGTCCTCAGCCAATAAGGGCCTTGGTTCCTGTCTCCTCACACCTTATATGCCTTTTTCTGTCCAGCCATTTCACTTCCTTCCTAGTACTGGGATTAAAGGTGTGTGTGCTTCCCAAATACTGGTAGGAGAGGCATGAGATCTCAGGTGCTGGGATTAAAGGCCTGTGACTCCCAAGTACTGGGATTAAAAGTGTGTGCCACCACTGCCTGGCTCTGTTTCTCTCCTAGACAGAATCAATCTCATGTAATCCAGGGTGGCTTTGAACTCACAGAGATCCAGATGGATCTCTGCCTCCCAAGTGCTAGGATTAACAGTGTGTGCCACTACTGCCTGACCTCTATGTTTAATATAGTAGCTTGTTGTGTACTCTGATCTTCAGGCAAATTTTATTAGAGTATAACGAAATATCACATTTCTCCTTTTTGTCTAGTATAATAAAAGAAGGTTATAACTAATATAAGAAAAACTATATGTGAGTACAATAACTGTATACCATATATACAGTCAAAAATTACACTAATAATGTCCAGTCCATAAGCATTTGACAAATTCAGAGAAAATACTCCATTGTTTATCATATTTTGGTGAATCCAAAGCGTTGTACTAAATTCACTTTCTATCCTAACTTGTATTACCAACCGAATACTATCTTTTGATGTCTCTCAAAATTAACACGCTTTACACCTCTTTTGTGAGTTTCTTTTCTGAATTTGTTGACAAGGAAAACTGTAACTATCTAGTCTTTAACTCCCTCAGAGACCAAGGAAGGAAATAATATTAACCGAGTAAGCAGGAAGTACAAACAGGCAACTTCCAAAAAAAAAAAAAAAATGTGAGAAATGACAGAAACAGCTGGATGCCTGGATAGTCACCCAAGGTTCCTTTGCAATGTTGGGGCATCATCTTCAGCCTACAGGCCTAGCATATCTGACAGACTTTTCTATGAAGCAGGATATTCTGGAGGGCCTTCCTACCTTGTCTTGACAAAGTTCAGCAATCCTTTCTTTTGTGTCCTACTTGTCCATTTTGGACAGCATACTGTCAGCAGTCAAGGCAAGGGCACTTTCTTTCCCAGTGGCTAACTTTTGCAACAAAGATAATAAAGCCCATAGGAGTTTCTTCAATGCCCATCTGTAGATGTAACCAACCGTCTTATTAAAATAAGAGACACAGAACCAATGTAAAGAGAAAGCCGAGAGGTCAGAGCTCAGAGCTAAAATCTTACCTCCTGCAGTGCTCCTAGCTTCCCCGAAAGAGAGCTACTTCCTGTGTGTCTGTCTTTAAATAGTCTTTCTGTTCTGCCTTCTCATTGGTTGTAAACCCAAACACATGACTGCCTCATCACTGCCTGTAAGTACCACCCTCCAGGTCTTAAAGGCTTGTGTCTCCAATGCTGGCTGTATCCCTGAACACACAGAGATCTACCTAGCTCTCCTACCAAGTGCTGGGATTAAAGGCGTGTGCTGCTGCTGCCGCCGCCGCCGCCGCCGCCGCCGCCACCACCACCACCACCACCACCACCACCACCACCACCACGCTCTTGCTATGGCTCTAATAGCTCTGACCCCTGGGCAACTTTATTTATTAACATACAATTAAACCCACATTTCAGTACAAATAAAATACCACCATACCCATCATCTTCTCCAAAGTAGATTGGTGCTGCCAGGAGCAGACATGTCTCATTGTCTTAAAAAAAAAAAAAAAAAAAAAAAAAAAAAAAAAAAAAAAAAAAAGAATCTGTTATTAAAATATCTTAAATGCCATATTCTGCAGATCTCTGAAGTGTTTGAAGATGACCTATTTATCTAAAATATATCTGTTTGACCTTGGAAACATAACTAACATGACTACAAGTTTGACTGCAATGACTTTCATTTCTTTATTATCCTAAATAGTTGGTAATAATAACTTTCAAGGACTAGCAATTTGTACTACATTGCTAAATGAACTGTATAGGTATAATATCTTGAACAAGAGTAGAAATGTATGTATAGTAGTCAACAAAAATAATCTCAACTTTGTATCATATACACAATTTTTTTACAATATACAAAAATCCAATCCAATGTAAAATATTTAAAGCCAGTAGTTGCTTTTTAAAAGCACATTCAATAATCTACCTTTTTATCTTACCATATCCATATTCTCTCTTTTTTCTTTTCAGAGAAGATTCAACAATCTATCCTTTTATCCTATCAATCACCTTTGGTTGCACTGCACATACTTGAGTTCAGATTTCTTATTCTCATTTCAGCTTAAAATGGAATGAGGATGGTTTTCTTTGCACCATCATCCATTTTCTCAATTTCTTGAAAATAAGATACAAAGAGAAAGCCAAATATTTCTTCCCGAGGACACTGTGCACACATCTTCAGAAAACAACTGAAAGTCATGTTTGTATTGCCCCGTAGTTTAAATTTTCTACCCATCCCCCACATATTCTGGAATGATATGCCCTAGCCCTGTCAAATGGTTCATGCAGTGCTCTGTTGACAATTTCCTTTGATAAAATCTTCATATGTAGCAATAGTATTCATATATATCACCAAGATCTCCAGATATAATCTCACACTCCTATTGCTTCTATGAACACGGCAAGATTTCGATGTATAATCTAAAATAACCTTTGAAGGTTTGTCCCCAACATTAATCAGGCCATTACAAAAAAGAAATATAAGTATGGTAATTGATTAACATTAGCACTGAGAGTCCAGTTGTCAGGTTTTTGTGGTGGATATAGATCACAGAGTGGTGAAACTTTTTGAAGCAGCTTTGTATTTCAGTCGTATCTAATTAACTTCCCTCATCTTCATTACCATCATATAGATTTTAATCAAACTGCAAAATGTCTTGGTCATCATTGTTTCATTTATGGACCACCAAGTTATCTTCAAAGAATAAGATGATTAAAGAATTTTGTGCTGAGGCTCCAGGAAAACAGGATTTGAAAATAGATAATTAGATAACCAAATAAATCATGGTGATTGTCTCATTTTTTTTTCTTTAGTCATTAATGAGACTAGAAATAATCACCTTCTTGGCTTTATCCACTTGATTAAAAATGTTTTCAGGCTAACAACAAATTGCTTGAGCAATGTTCAGGTCTTGTAAGGACAGTATTTTGGCATTTTTAAGGTCAGCATCAACGAACACATAAAGGCAAAGCCGAGTCAAAGCTTTCCTCAATAGTTTCGATCTGCCAGTCTTTTGGAGAGGACATATTTTAGAACACCAAATACACATTTGTGCTGCAGAGATTTTTAATTAGCTTTGCAGCCTAACTGCAATAATAGAGGGATCAAGACTTGGGTCACCACTTAGTGTGTCTTAGGCCCTTTGAAAACTGACTTTTGTTCTCTTCTGAGCCACGGCATTGGCTTTCCTGTGTCCCTCCACAGGAGATTTGCACTGAAAAAAAAAACAGCTTGGGAATAAACAGTTTCAGATTAATAGAAACAGAATATTGACCAGAGTGTCCATGTCGTGACAAGGACGGAAGGAAAGTATTCATACCAGGAGCTTCCCATTATTTTCAGAACTGATTAAATTGTAACTAGATCATTATCTTTCTCCCACAAATTGGGGCATCCCCCTTTTTAAAAATTATACTGTCTTAGCTCAGTTAGAAATGGATAAAAGATAACTGTTTTGAAAATGAATTGGCTCGTGTCACCAATTCTTATAAAATACCGTAATTGCTGAAATGATAAGCAACAAGACAGATTTTGAACCCACATTTCCCATCTAATTAAAAAATAGAACAATAAATTCTTCTGTGGAAGTTTTTTTCATTTTTTTTCTCACCTTTCTTTAAACAGGGCTATGCTATTAAAAATTAATGGTTGGTCCCTCGGTTACTTGGTTATTTTCCAGTTTGCTGTGATAAAATAATCTGAGGAGAGCAACTCTAGGATATGGGAGCTGGAGAGGTTGTGAAGAAAACTCATTACTGTTGTTCTGTTCCCAGCACCCACATAGTGCTCTCACAACATCTGTAACTCCAGTTCCAGAAAATACAATATTTCCTCTGACTTCAATGGGCATTGCACATACATGGTGCATGTATACACTCAGGCCTACACACATATTTGTAAATTAAATAAATAAATCTTTAAATAAAGGTAATGGGATAAAAAGTTTATTTAGCTCACAGTATGAAGATGGGGAGTCCTTGCATCAGGAACTAGAAACATCTGGTTATATTGTACTTGCAGACATGTCCATGCTTAGTTAACTTTCTCTTTTTATACAGTTGGGGAATCCCACACCCCAAATAACCTAATCAAAATAATCCCCACAGCCATGCCCAGAAGTTAGCCTAACCTAAATAAACCCTCACATGTGTATCTGGAAGCTTGTCAGCTAGGAGATTCAAGATCCTGTCAAGCTGACACTCAGCACTAATCATCACACCAAAATATCTATATGGTATCAAGGTTCTAAGACCTGCTACTCCAGAATGGAGGATTTCACAAATACATGAAGGTGCAAGTCTGGCTTCCCAAGTCCTGTCTGGTGAATACTACATCCATACACAAAAATAGTTGATTCCTGTTTCTTAAAGATAATTTTTGTTAAGTGAATGAATAAGCGATATTTCATTCCCCAAGTTAAGAAAAATACCAGCCCACTAGAAAGAATAAGTAGAAGTAATCTTCATACAGAAATGACTAGAGAAGTCTTCTCTCAGCTGTGCTTCATCCAGCATTCAAACAGAAGCAGGGCAAGAAAAAAAAAAAAAAACATTAAAATTGACCTTGAAGAAACACCTTGCCTTGTGTACTCAAAGAACTCCATGGGTGATAGCTAACGCTTTTATCAGGCAATCTTTACAGGAATTATCCAATCAGAATACCCACTCTACATTGTGCTTTAGACAGATGGGTGTTTATCAGCCTTTCTTCGGCTCCCAGTTGACATACCAGGATTGATTTTATTTGCTGTAGATGCAATCCCAACAATAGTTCATGAGTAAAATGTGTTAACTGCTTAAAGGTTTTAAAGGAACTCCTATAAGGAATAAATATTTCCATTTTAACCTGTCACAACTGCACTATTCAGGACCCATTGGGAGAACAACAAGTGTCATATAGAATATAATGAATTTGTTCCACTTGTTAGTAAAGTGATGGTCTTAGTAGAATCAGGAAGAACTTTAAATGCCAACTAATTCAACTGCACTTATGGGTACTTGAAAATCCCTCCACACATCTCAGCTAAGTATCAACCATGCTTAGAGACAATTTCAGAGGTGGAGGCATCCCAAAAATAAGGAGCAGAAAAACAAAGGAGCTCTAATATAAGAACACACCTGTTATATTTGATGAGTAGCTAGGGGAGGCCAGAATACCAGAGCAGAGTGCATCACAAGGCTAGAGAAGAAGCCCATAGGAGGTGAGGAGATGTGGGATATATAAGACCTTTTAGGTCATACTAAGGAGCACAGCTGATAATATGTGATGGAAGCGGAGGGTTGGATGCCGTAAATAACACAAGCATATCCCTCTTAAGGGATCATTTTGACTGCCATGCAAGGTACACACTGAAAAGTCAACAGGCCGTGCATACATGGGAAAGCTTGGCCATCTAATAATGCAGACAAAGTTTGAAGGAGACGTGGAGAAGGGCGTTAGCAGAAAAGATAGTATTTAGATTTGCGAGGTGACTTTATCCCTGAAAGAAAAAGGATAGACCCCAGTGTCTGTTTCGAACACCTGGAAATACAGGGTTGTCTTTACCTGAGCTGAAGTAAGAACAGGTTTACTGGGGTTATATCATATCAAGTGTTTCAATTGGACAAATCAAATTCTGAGAGCTGTCCCCAGAGTAGGGCATTCAATCTAGTCCCTAGAAGAATATTTTATGTAGAGAGTGTGTATTTTTAATTGGAGTTAGCTGTATATAAATAATATTTACTCTTTTGTGACATTGACATCAACTGGCAATGGTAGGTCAATGAGGACACCAAAGACTGGCACCGCTTACTCTGTCATCCAAGACTGGGGACAACGTGATACAACAAAGGACAGTGAGAAGGAACAGCCCTAAGTGAAGGGCAAACCGGCATTTGAAGCAAAATGAAGACCAAGTTTTAAAGACCAGAAAATGACCAAAATCTCAGAACAATTGTAGAATGCACAATACTGAGGCCAAGAAACCTTCACAAGAGGAGTCATGGTGGTCACATTGGCATCTACACAAGACTGGAAATAAAGAAATAGAAAAACTCACCATGTCACTGGGATCTCTATCTGGACTCCCCTGGGCTCCCCAGTTGTGGTTAGTTTTACTATCAACTTAACACAACCTGGAATAACCTGGAAGAGAATCTCACTAGGAGATTTTGGATTGTTGACAATAGATTTGCATTTACATTGGATAGGTCTGTGAACACAACTGTGGAGGAGTATCTTAATTAAATAAAGTGATGAGAGAAACTTCAGCCTGTTGTAGGTGGTGCCTAAACTGTGTAAGAGTGGAAAAATTGAGCTGAGCACAAGCAAATAAGTGAGCATGCACGCATTTATTTTGCTCTGCTTTGGGCTATAGATGTGATATGAGCAGCTATCTTGAGTTCCTGCTACCATGACTTCTTCAAGATAATGGACTATAACCTAGAATTGTAAGCTAAAATAAATCATTTCTCCCCTAAATTAATTGTCACAGTGTGTTATCACACCAACAGAAATAAAACTAGAATGCTAGTCCTTGTGATCTTTAGCCAAAGAACTCAGAATAAACACAGAGTACTGTAGAAGACATGCAGAGTTTACTAAAGAGTAAAATGGAGCATGCTCTTAAGGATGAGAGCTGACAGTGGTCGAAAGACCACTGCATGAATGTAAGACAAATTGCTAAATGGTCTTATTAATAAAAAAAATCTGGAGCCAGATATTGGGGTAAAAACTGAGAGATCAGAAAACACAAAGAAGCCAGCCACGTTCTTACCACTTTGAAATCCTCAGCCAAAGAGACCTATTTCTATATAGGTATATCCACATCTGTATATCTTTGTTCTGCATCTCACTTCCTCTCTCCACCCAGCTACATCACTTCTTGTCTGTCTATACAGACCTCCAGACTTCTATGGTTAGTGCTGGGATTAAAGGCGTGTGTCACCATGCCTGGCTTTGTTCCCCAGTGCGGCCTTGAACTCACAGAAATCCTAGTGGATTTCTGCCTCCCAAATGCTAGGATTAAAGTCATGTGCTACCATTGCCTGACTTCTATGTTTACTATAGTAGCTGGCTTTTTTCTCTGATCCTCAGATAAGCTTTATTAGGGTGCACAATATATTGGGGGACACAATATATCACCACACACAAATCCACATTTTCTGTGGGTTTTATAATCTTTCTTGGGTCTCTAGAATGGAAAAGTTTTCCTGAGGGACTTCATCCTATGCAGGTAATTGATAGCTTTGGGTGGACTGATCCTTTTAAAAGAGAGTAATACTGCCTTTTTTCTTTATTAGGAAACCACCAGCTACATAGTAGTCTCACATGTTTAAGACTCCTGGAGCCAGATTTAGATAGATGACCTTCCAGGCAATTGAGAGTATCACATCTCATTCTAATATGAGAGACAAGACTTGCCCCTCTTTATCTCACCCATAACAAGAATTTTGCTGTTCCAGTCCTGTTTTACATAGGCTGTTGATTATAAGGTAACAATTTGGCTTCATTGTTCTCCAAATCTGATAGTATCTAACTAGCTACTTAGCAATCACAGGTCATTCATCCAAGATTTACTATAGAGAGTTTGTCTCACTTTATAATAACAAGCATGCAAAGAGGCAGTAGTGTGTATCCATTCGGCTTGAAGAAACAGGTTCTGACGATTTGTGTTAATGTTCTGAGTCATGGAGTCAGTCTTCAAGGGCCAGATCCATGCCAAGCCTCTTCACTGCACAGCTGGTTTCACCTTCTCTGGAGTATCTAAAATTCCAATATTATAAATCAAATCCCTTTCAACTCTGCTCATGTTATACTTGCACTTTTATGCAAATTTTCAGTTTATTCTGATCAACTTCCTTTTTGTTAGAGCCATTAATTTATTCCTACATATAAAGTTTTAAAACTCTGTTTCTATTATACGTATGTGCTATTCTCTTTCATATGATTCAAATATATGAAATGAATGTGATGTTTCATGGATTTGCTTTATTTTTTAATAGAGATTCAAGTACTTATATCTCACCTCAATTTTTCTTAATATATAAATGAAGTTTTTCCATCAGACAAATGTAAAATCCTCCCATTGCAACTTTACCTAGAAAATACTTATTTTTAAATCCTAGAGACCTTATTTCCATATATAATGAAATATTAATATTCTCTCTGGAATATTTCAAGCACAAGTGTTACCATACATCAACCTTCCTTGTTTAAAACAGAAAAGAAAATTTGCCTTCATAATCGAAGAACAGAATGGAATTTTTTTATTTTCTCTGCCTCATAGTAGCTATGTAGGACATAAAACATAACTTCAGGTGTGGCTAGAAGGAAAGTGCCAAGAACAAAGACTTCATATCTAATGTCATTGAGGTGTTTGTTCTGCCCAAAATTAAGAATGGAAATCTTTACTTTCCAATGTTCTCCAAATGAATGACGCTAAAATTCTCGCCCAGAATGGGTTCCGTGTATTGTCTCTATCTGCATATACATCCCAGCCAATGCAGGGATTCAGGAGATGACTCAGTGGGTAAGAGACCTTGCTCTCCAGACATACAGACCTGTATTCTAATCCCAAGCACTCATACGAAGCTCCAGACATGGTTGTGTGTATCTATGACCTAAGAGCTTGTTGGACAGCCAGACTAACCCAAATAGCAAATTTCTGGTTCAATGACAGATCCTGTCTCAAGACAATAAGGCAAAGACCCACAGAGAAAGACACCAGATATCCTTCTCTGATTGCGTATACATGCAACACACACACACACACACACACACACACACACACACACACACACACACACCAAAATAGCTGGTATACATGAAATTTCTCTTAAATGTATATAGAGAGGCTTTAACGTGCTAGTGACTTTTTCAGATCTACCAGAATGACTGAATAATCAGTGCTTTGAAATGAAAATAAGCAAAGTCTGAGAAGTCTGAGTCCCTGACGTCTTCAATTAGTCACACTACTGATGGCACCTTATTTCCACAGTTCCAGTGATGTTGGGGATCTCCACTGGGAAAACTCACACAGTGAGCTGTGACTTCACAATGACATAAGCAGCCTGGCCAGTAACTTGGGGAATCAAGAGTTGGTGGTCCCCTCTCTTTACACAGTCACTAGAGACTAGCAACCTTCAGTCTTTGGACACCAATTACCTGCTACCTTCTTGGTGTCTGCAGGACATGGTGTGGACTTTAGGTGAGCCTTGTAGACTGGAAACATTGGCTTTCATCGCCCAACAGTGTCAGTGCCTGTGTGTGGCCAGGATAAACAATGATAAATAATAGAGTAAGTTTGAGCAGCAGGTGAGAATACTACTAACAAAAAAAAAACAGCTTAGCAATTTTTGTTGCTGTGATTTTTCTGATTATTCAAGTAAGCCTTTTGAAAATATACCCTGATAGATATATTATGATGCAGACCAGTGAACAAGAAATTATTATTCACCTTCAGATACCATGCAGGTTACAGAATATCTTTTTTTTAAAGTTTTATCAATTTTTTTTCATAGAGTACAAGCAGGCTTACAAAACAATTAATTTCTTTCTCATTTCATATAATCAATTGTTATATCATAGTGGAGAGATAAAATGAGAGAAACTATTATTCAAGCATCTAATACACACAAGAAGATACTACATTGATATTTCAAAACAGAATGATAAATGGTAAAGAAGCAATTTGAGAATCAGAAAAAATGTAGAAGGACAAAATAAGATTTCAGAAACTGAATTTCACCACTGCCAGTGGAAAAAATTGAAAACTTAATTATATAAAACATTAGCTTGAAGGTCGTTATATAACAGAGAATAGAAAAATGAAAATTATGATAAAAGTAAGAGGCATTAAACTTTGACAGCAATATAATATCTACACAGCAGTAGTTCTACAAAAACATGAGACATTTATAAAAAGAGAAGCAGTCATGACAGAAATAAAACAAGACTCCCTTTGCTGAAATAAATACAATGTGGTTTGAGTTAGTGTTACTAACAGTCAAGAAAGGACAGGGGAAGGCAGAGAAGAGAGTGGAAGAAGAAAACAGGAGACAAAACATAAACATGCAGACTAATCCCGATCATGTGTTCTAACAACAGAGAAGCAAGGTCAGGCTTTCCTGGATAAGACCATAACACTGACCAAGCATGGGCTTTCACCGATGTTCTTATGGGACTCTCAAACTGGGACATGACATTCAGAGTACTTCCCAAAACCATGTGTGTGACTGCCATATCAGTCATCTGTGAAGGTCAAGATCACATGTGCTCAACTGGTAATAACTCAAAATATTCCACCTATGTAGTATTCCCTTATGTGAAAAAGAAGTCACCCACTATAAAAATGTTTTTACATACATAAGGGAATTTCAGTCAGAATCTCAACATGATTTGGGATAAAAAGGCAGAAGAACCTCCATTAAAAAAATCACTGATAGTGATAGCTACTATCAAAAAGAATACAAGAAAACAAAATAATGAGTAAATTGGAATTAGCCATATAAATAACAAAACAAATAATAAAATGCTGTGAGATGTCCTGTATGCTGTAAATATATGTTGCTATGATTGATTGATAAATAAAACGCTGATTGGCCAGTAGCCAGGAAGGAAGGTTAGTGTAGGTGGGACAAGGAGGAGGAGAATTCTGGGAGGTGGAAGGCTGAGACAGGGAGACACTGCCAGCCACGCCATGAGGTACAGGATGTAAAGTACCGGTAAGCCATGAGCCACGTGGCAAGGTATAGATTAATAGAAATGGGTTAATTTAAGATGTAAGAACTAGATAACAAGAAGCCTGAGCCATTAGGCCAAACAGTTTAAATAATATAAGCATTTGTGTGTTTATTTGAGTCTGAGTGGCTGCCAGCCCAGGCAGGACTGGGGATAACTCCAGCTACAATAAAAGTACTCAATTAAGATAGTACATACAGGCTTAGACAAATCAATTAGTGGGCAAAACAAAAATTAGAGAAATAAATCCAAGCACAGTAGAGATTTAATATATGACAAATTAAATGTTTTTAATGATAGTAGTATCATCTGATATATAGGAAATGAAATTAGAACAAACAGTATTTATTTTCTTAAAATGCCCTAATTCCTGAATATAAAAGTAGTTGTAAGCCACTTGTGGCATGACACTAGCCTGTAGCCCCAGCATTCAGGAAGCAGAGGCAAAAGGATCACAAGTCTAGGACCAGCCTGGGCTACACTAGGAATTCCAAGCAAAAAAAAAAAAAAAAAAAGACTACATAGTAAAACTCCATCTTAGAAAATCTTACTAAAAATCTATATAAAACACAGCTTGAAGAAGTTTTGATTTTTATAAATATCACAATAAGACATTGAACTTTCCTATTCACTATGCTCAAATCCTTAGAAAAAAGCAAAACTGTGTAATAACTATTATGAAGCAATATTTAGCATGTTTACTAGTGTGGCCCATGGTAGGCTTCTACGTCCAGTGGAAGGACCTACACTCAAGCTCATAGGGGCGGCAATAATTGTATTCAGTGGGTTATGGAGGAGGAAGAGGAGGAGGAGTGAAATTGGCAGGAAGACCTGGTATGGTGGTAATAGGGTCAAGGAAGGAAGACTGGTTAAATTTGACTTAAATACATTGTACTGTTAGGAAATTACCAAATAATATATGATGAGTGTCTTAGTCAGGGTTTCTATTACTGTGAAGAGACACCATAACCACAGTAACTCTTATAAAGGACAACATTTAATTGGAGTAGCTTACAGGTCAGAGGTTCAGTCCATTATCATCATGGTGGAAAATGGCGGCATGTAGGCAGACATGGTGCTGAAGAAGTAGCTGAGAGTCCTACATCTTGCAGGCAACAGGAAGTGGTCAGAGATACTGGGTGGTATCTTGAGCATATATGAGACCTCAAAGCCCAGCTCCACAGTGACACCCTTCCTCCAAGACCACGCCTATTCCAACAAAGCCATACCTCCTAATAGTGCTGCTCCCTTTGGGGACCATTTTTTATTCAAACCACCACAATGAATGTAATGAAATAACAAAAATATTTAAACAATATCATTACTCAGTTCCACTCAAAATTCCAACTGTGTTTTTTAGAGTGACTGAAAAGTTGATTCCCAACTTGCCAAATATAGCTAATGGATAAGAAACAGGGCAAAAATATAAAACTTCCAATTCTAAAGTTAAACAGAAGTGTGTGCCAGGTAGTTTCTGTCATCTTAACACAAACTAAATAACCTGAGAAGAGGAATCCTCAATTAAAGAATTGTCTCCACCAGGTATATTGCCTGTGGCCATGTTTGGGGAGCATTTTCTTAATTGTTAACTAAATCAGGAGGACTTAGCCCACAGTGAGTGGTACCTCTCTAGGGAGTTTGCCTGGGATGCATACGAAAAACAGCTGAGCAAACCATAGAAAGTATGCCAGTAAGCATCGTTACTCTGATCTTCAGTTCTTGCCTTTAGGTTGCTAACTGGATTTTTAAGTTGTATTTTCTCAGTGATGGATTGCAGCTCCCATGGGAGTTGTAAGATGAAATGATCTATTTCTTCCTCAAGTAAGTTTTGGTTAGTGTTTTATCACAGTATCAGAAACCAAAGTAGGGCAGAAAATTGTGCTAGAGAATGGGTGTTGCTGTAGTGGACTTGACCATGTGGCTTTATGTCTTGGACTGTTTTATAGGAGGAAGGTGGGAGATTTTGGAGCTTTGAGTGGAAAAGCACTTGAGTACTAAGAGCTTAATAAACTGTTGTAAGAACTTAGAAGACAATGCTAAGAGCAGTGGAGGCCCAGGTTATGAAGCTTCAGAGGGAAGTTTGAGAATCCCTTAAAGACTCTATCAAGGCTGTTCATGTGATATATTTGCATGAAGACTATGTAGACGTGAATCTGTCATGTGACTTACTGGGACAATTGATACTGATCAAGTGGAGCTAAAAATTCAGTCATGATTAATAGGAAACCAACATCACTGAGACAAAAGTCTGGGAAGTATGTCCTCAGGGTCAGTACATGGAAGCTGTAGTCCAGAAAGGGTCAAGGCTGCATCTCAAGATGAGAGTCTCCTACATGGTACTTGTATTGAAGGCATGAAGGAGTCATGGAAAGCTGCTGAGACTTTGCACTGTGTGACAGACAGACACTCCCCAAAGAGAAACTGGACGAGGCCTTTGGTGGAGGTAAAGACTCAGTCATAGTGGCAACCTGAGGATTAAGGATTTAAGGGGTAGTGGAAAGAAGCTGAGGCTTGTTACCACGTGGAAGGAACAGAGACCATGAGAGGCCATTGGTGAAGGTGCAGCCTCAGTTTCACTGGAGACCCTAGCATGTTGGAGATGTTGGGACTGTAGGATGACTGCTAAGGACAGAAGCAGATGAGGAGGGGAACCAACACGAGCCTAACAGACCAGCTGTGTATGTTGTAGATATCAAAGCTGGAGAAACAGAGCTGCCCAAGCTCAAAAGATCATGAACTATTCAAAGATGCTGGACATATCAGTTGCAGGCTTAACTGTTGAACGTTGATTGTGCTTTGATTTGAATATAACTGTTCTCATGTTCCTCCCTCTTGGAATAAGAAGTAACTTATTTTTCATGTCACAGGTGCCCAGCGTTGAGAGACTTTGAACTTGTAAAGAAAATAGATTCTTTTTTTTTTTAATAAATCAACAGAACCAATTTTAATCATTTAAAATACCAAAAGTACTCAGTAAGATCAAGATATTATTAATTAGCTTTAATTTTTTTTTTTTTTTACTATTTGCTTAATTCTTTTTTTTTTTTTTTTTTACCAAAGGCTGAGGGGCCCCCAACTGGATCAGGCCCCCTGAACGGGTGAGACAGTCATTTGGCTTGAACTGTTTGGGAGGCAGCTGTGCGTTGGTGCCGGGTCCTGGGCTCGTTGCACGAGTTGGCTGTTTGAATCCTGGGACTTATGCAGGGACACTTGGCTCGGTCTGGGAGGGGGGGACTGGACCTGCCTGGACTGAGTCTACCAGGTCGACCCCGGTCCTCGGGGGAGACCTTGATCTGGAGGAGGTGGGAATGGGGGGTGGGCTGGGGGGAGGGGTGGGCGAGAGGGGGAGAACAGGGGAATCTGTGGCTATTATGTTGAACTGAATGGTGTTGTAAAATAATAATAATAAAAAAGAAAATAGATTCTTAAAGTGTACTTGGACATTTAAGGTGTCAAAATTTTTAAAGACTGTTGGACTGTGTTTTGTGTCTTGTGATGCCAATATGAGATCTGAGAATAAGCTTGAAAGAAAGACTATGGTTAAGTAGTGATGTGTTTCTCTGCTACACTGATGAGGGGTCATCTGCGATGGCTAATCTTTGTCAAGTTATAAGAAACTAGAGTCACCTAGTAATAGGGAACTTCAATTGAAGAACTTCCTCCATCAGAGGCGGCTGACTACAGGCATGTCTATGGGATCACTTCTAGGTTGCTAATTTATATACGAGGACCCAGGACCCTGAATAGTGCCATCCCTAGACAAGTGGGTTTGGACTGTATAAAGAGTAGTTGAGCAAGCTGGAGGAAGGACACCAATAAGTAGTGTTTCTCCATGTTTCCTGCCTCTGCTCTGCCATGAGTTCCTGCCCTGGCTTACTTCAGCCACAGTCTACGATACAGTAAGCCAAGAAGACCCTTTCCAATCCCAAGCTGTTTTTGGTCAGTGTTTTCTCATCCACAGAAAAGCAAAGTAGAACAAGAAGATTTCAAATAAATTATTTAACCTTGCAGAATTCTAGGAAAAGACCACAAGCTAAGGAAATGTCTAGTGTATGATAAAGAGGCATTTCATCTCTGTGTATTAATGAGTGAATATACAGTGTTAGAATAATTGTCACTAGGAAAGGAAGAAGTTAGATTACAAGCTTATGATAAAAAAATTCAATTCACATAGTTCGATGAATAAAGCTATAAAAACTGTATGAGAAAATGTAGATAATAAATATGAATAATACACTTATCATTTTATAGGCAGAGCGGTGGTGGTGCACGCCTCTAATCCCAGCACTCGGGGACAGAGCCAGGTGGATCTCTTTCAGTTCACGGCGAGCCTGGTCTACAGAGGGAGTTCCAGGAGAGGTGACAAAACTACAAAGAGAAACCCTGTCTCAAAAAAAAATACATTTATCATTTTATAAGAATCTTTGATCAGTGTGAGAGAGTTGCAAAGGCTTTTATTGTAGAATAAGAAAATTGATTACATAATTTGCACACTTTAGTATAGCTAATATATCATAAGCAAAGTTAAATAACAAGCAAAAGAAGAGAAGAAAATATCACTGATACCCAAAGAAATAATATTCAAAATATTTAAGAAAATAAAACAAATTATTATAGGGAAAAAAGCAAAATAAAAAATAAAAAGCCAAAATATTTACAAGTGAGTGAAGAAAAGAAGGTACAAATGATTACTAACAATGTAAGAGGCTATGAAACTTCACTAGTGACAGAGAAAACCCAGGCAAAACAAATGGATGCAAGAGATAAGGAAACAGGTCAGTTGTTAAACTACTTGGCATGCAGGCATTAAGACTGAGTTCAGATCTTCAGCACTGAAATAAAAAGCCAGGCACGGTGGTCCACACCTATAACCTCAAAGCCAGGCATGGTGGCACACTTCTATAACCTCAAGGTCAGGCATGGTGGCACACTTCTATAACCTCAAGGTCAGGCATGGTGGCACACTTCTATAACCTCAAGGTCAGGCATGGTGGCACACTTCTGTAACCTCAAGGTCAGGCATGGTGGCACACTTCTGTAACCTCAAGGTCAGGCATGGTGGCACACACCCATAACCTCATCTAGTTGTGTGCAAAGGAGAGGGTGTGAAGAAACAGAAGATTCCTGGGGCTTGCTTGCCAACTAGTTTTATAACACAGTGAACTCATGGTTCAGTGAGAGATTCTGTCTCAAAAGCAAACAATAAATAAGGTGGCATGAAAAAGAGGAACATACCCACATGTCAAGTTCATGTACACACACACTCATATACACACACAAACATATATACTTATATATACCACACACCAAAAATTTGTTTTCAAAAGTGGATACAAATATGTGCGCAACAATTATTAGAATAAACCAGTTAGGGACTCTACCCAAAACAGTGAAATATTCAAAAATTAAATGTTGTCTGGTTGACAGCTACATGTTCTGAATTACAGAGCTGGCCTTTGTATGTCAAGTGAGAGAGCAAATGTTAGCACAAAATAAATGGCACAGTGTAAGTTTGTGGTTAAATAAGGCAACCAATATGCATCAGAATATATACAAATATTCATTTGTGAAAATATTCAACTTACAAGCATTTAAACCCATAATTGATATAGACCTTAGACATGAAATAAAATGATTACAAGTAAACCATGGAGACCATCAAATTACAAGGACTATGACTGGAAATAGACCACATGAGCTGCCCTGTTCACATGGGTACCATTTAAATATTTAAATGATATTCTAAAAGAACCAGTAACTCCTTGACCTACTTTCCAAAGAGCTTTGTTTGGAAGATGAAATTGGATGCACTACTTCTCTGCAATATTGTCTCAAGTTCCATAAAATTCAGAGTACTTTAATAATCTGTTAGTGTGAATAATGCCACAATTGTAAAATCTCTTAAAAATCCCCTCCCCCAAAGAGAAAGGCATCTATTAAGGCTGCACAAGTAAGAAGAGCATAATTAAATCAGCTGATCTTTGTCGCTACTCTGATTGTACAAACTCTGTTAGCATGAAGGCATTGAGACAACAAACAACCCAGCATCATTACAAAGCCCTGGAGTGTCACCCTCATACTATTTTCAGCCAGTAAAAGGAGGGTATATCATTGAGCACTGCAGACAACCTCGTGCTATCACTAGTTAATCCTCAACCCCTTCTTACTGCTTTCTACACTCTTTCAGTAAGACTTTCATTTTATGTTGCATTTCAAATCTAAATTTACCATTTGAAAACAGGTCACTCTTTAATTCTGCTTTCCACTACATCAGCACATGAAAGTTTTGTGAAAACTGTGTCAAATTATTGTGTACATACACACACATGCACACACACACACACACACACACACACACACGAGAGAGAGAGAGAGAGAGAGAGAGAGAGAGAGAGAGAGAGAGAGAGAGAGAGGAGAAGCAGATGCAGACTCAGGGTATTCAACCTCTGTCCTTACTGCAGTTAGAAACCAATATGCTTTAGTAATGTGCTCTTGCAAATTAGTTTCATTGAAAGCATAAATGTAAGAAATCAATATGTAGTGGGTTGCATAACTCAGTGGCATAATACCTCTTGTCACATGGGCATATATACATTTAGACAACAACCAGTCATCCAAGTTGAAATTCCTATTACAATTCAGACTGTTACTCATTTTGGTTTTCTCACTTTAATGTAGCAGGTAGACTATTAAAGAAGCAGTTGAAAACAGTAGGACAATCATATTATAATACCACAAATGTCAAAAGAATAAAGGTGTGCAATTTTACTCATTTTAAAGCAATTATTAAAGACAGGAAAGCCATTTCTGCTTGCAAGGCAATTATTTTTAAGAGGTCAAGACCTCAGGTGGAAGCTGCTCAGAGGTCTTTGATAATCACAAAAAGTGTTCTAAGTTCTAGCTTTATTCACTGATCACTTTACATATCGTGTTTAAATTATTACAGAAGGGATGTAACAAGTACCTAGCAAGTACTCTTTGAATTTCTTTTTTTTTTTTTTTTTTTGTTTTTTTTTTTTTGTTTTTCGAGACAGGGTTTCTCTGTGTAGCTTTGCGCCTTTCCTGGAGCTCACTTGGTAGCCCAGGCTGGCCTCGAACTCACAGAGATCCGCCTGCCTCTGCCTCCCGAGTGCTGGGATTAAAGGCGCGCGCCACCACCGCCCGGCTTGAATTTCTTTAATGGTATTCCTAATCTTTAAAATTAAAATATCAGGCCAGTAAAACATTTTTATTAAATAGTAATTTTATCTTTTGTGCTCACCTTCACAAAGAGATTTCCCTATTCTTTTGCATCTTAAAGCATTGATTTAAGAAGTAGGGTGGGCACGGACTAGGTTGGGAGCACGGCTCAGTTCTGTAGCATAGCAAGAGGTCTGGGCACTTGCCTAAATGCACAAGGCAATGGCTTTAATCCCCAGTGCAGAAAATGAAAAGTAAGATTGAAGAGAGAGGGGGAGGGGAAGAGGAGGGAAGGAAACAAGAGAGAGAAAAAGAGGCGAGGGGGGGGGGATGAGGAACGTGAGAGCCGACCACGTCCAACATTTGCAATAGAACTCTAGAAGGGAAACACAACAATAAGTACTTCAAGTGCTGCCGTCTCCAGAGCATTTATAGCATGGCTAAAGTTCCCTGTGTGGAGTGACTCTCATTCTAGCCTCCCCACTCCCCACTATGTAACACCTTGAGCTGGAAGGAAGCCACACATTTGGTGAAACTCTTTAGGGGAGACTAAAAGCTAATATGGCTTTAATCAGGACAAACACATGAGATACAATTCAATGTAAAGTTTGCCAGGCAAGACTCTGCACAAGCCTGCTGGTGCCACAGCTCTTCTCAATGGGGTGGGCTCTCACCACTCATGTCTATATACTATTACAAAGTAATCAGGGGGTCTTGACTTAATGAAAGAGAGAGGACAAAATTCGGATCCTTGAGCCTCAGTCATGCTAATCAAGAAATCCAGCATTTCTTGATCGTTTTGCAAATCCTCTTTTAGGTCTTAATGTGATTCCTAACATCATTAATATAATTTTCCTAAAACCCTAATACTTATTTTATATCATAAGACAAAGATTTTCATCATCATTTTGCACAGAAATATAATCGGGCTTAAATTAAAAGGGACAACATTGTAGCACAAGTTCTGTTCCTGAATATCATGAACATCCTAGACAGGATGGATGTGCATTTTGTCTAAGTACCATTGATATTAGCAAAGAAAGAAAACCTATAGGATTAGGTAGGATGAAAATCTCAGGGGTAAATAATGAAAACAATGTCTGAGTTCCTTCTTGCAATATTCAGTCCTACAAGAGTTAGTCTTGTTATAGCTACATGTCTTTACTAACAGGACCTCAAATGTAACTCAAAAGTGAGTTTGTGAATGTTGGGGAGATGACTCAGTTGGCAAAGTGCATGTTGATCTCCAAGTTTGATACCAAGTGCCCAGTAGCAAGTCAGGAGTGCTGGTACATTCTTCCAATGCCAACACTGGAGAAGCAAACACAGAAGGCTCCTGGCAATTCAGCCTAGCTGGTTGAGTGAGCCTTAGTTCTCGGAGAGGGAATCTGTCTCAAAACAAAGTGAGCAGCTCCTGAGAAATGACAGCAAAGATTGAGTGGCCTCAACATACGTGGCAATACTTACACATGCATTTGCACCATGTGAAAATACACGAGAGAGAGAGAGAGAGAGAGAGAGAGAGAGAGAGAGAGAGAGAGAGAGAGAGAAGGAGAGAAAGAGGGAGGGAGAGAGAGAGACAGAGAAAGAGAGGAGAGTAGAATTACAAATTAAGGTTTATTTTATTTTTATTTAGGGCATCAGATCTCCTGAAGATTGGGTTACAGAAAGTTGTGAGCCGCCTGAAGTGGGTATTGAGAACTGAACTCTGGTCCTCTGTCAGAGCTGTTCATGAATTTAACCACCAAACCATCTCTCCAGCCCCTAAAATTAAATTTAATGAGAAAAAAAAACACATGTTTATGATAAGTACAATGATTAGACATAAATGTCTCTGAAAATAAAATCAAAGGTTAGGAACACAAATGAAAATATTTAAAGCCAAGCACAAAATAAGAAAAGATATGAACAGTTAAAAAAAGAAAGGAAGAAAGAAAGAAAGACCTTTAAAGGGCCAGCGAATCGTCTGAGTGGGTAAATGCCCTTGCCATCAAGCCTGACAACCTGGGTTCTATCCCAGAATCCACATAACAAAAGGAGAGAACCAACTTCTAAACATTGTCCTATGATCTCCACATATGTGCACACAAATGAGTTAATGTAAGAAATGTAAATATCTTTAAAATGATCAATGCCAAAATGTTTTAAATGTTTAAAGAAACAGAGCATAAAGACAATCCACATACCTATAAATTAAAAAACAAAAAAAGCTTAAATTAAGAAGTAACAATTATAGACAAAATTAAAAATAAATAAAATAAAAGTCCATGGAAAATAATAGAAACAAACTATGGAGAATAGTTGACAAACACCTAGTGGCAAATTGAGTTATATTAAATAGGGGAGAATATCCAGCAATATCAGTGTAAAAAATTCAAATGTGTTTTCTTTCATTACAAACTAACCAAATAACTGTTCAATAAAATGAAATGTCAAGAACACAGCCAAGGAGAGTAAAAAGGGTACACCTGAAAACAGTGGGAGCTGCACACGGGTTCACAGACGGCGCTCCAGTCGGACAGCCTCTTTGTGCACATGGACTCCTGGCGGGGAGCACTAGTTGGAGCTCAGTACAAAGCCTTGGTTTCCTTTTTCTACTGCTGGCACACACTCCACCTGTCACTCCTGTGGGTTAGGAGTTTACATCCCACAAGAGTACCTGGGGCAAATGGCAAGTAAACACATCAGTCACCCCTTGTACTTAGGCAGAGAAATAAAGTTTCTTTAAAAAATTACTGGAATGTCGTACATAGAACAGGCTGCATGAGTCCAACGATGGCTAGAGATACTGAGAACCCGGGAGCTGTTCATTCCAAGACGTCAGAAGCCACCTCAGTCTGGCACTGAAGGTCTGAAGGATTCCCCGAGAACCACTGATCTTCAGTGCACTCCTCTGGAGGGCCAATTCGGAGTCTGATGCAGAAGGGCAGCCGCAGAGTGCAGGCACCAGCAGCAGGGGTCGATGTAGACAGGCAGGCAACTATGTGCATCATTACCTTTGAACCTCTTCATATTTGGGCACAATCTGCAAGGGGCTACCCACTCAAGGCTCAAACAGAGGGTCTTCTCCACTCAATCGTCCTTCCTGTAAATGCCTACCCAAGCTCCCAGAAGTATTTATTTTGGTTCATTCCAGATCCAATCAAATTTTCAATCAAGATTAACAATCACAGTCCATAAGACTCTAAACAAAAAATTATTCATGGGAACAATATGTGTTAACAACCCAGCACAATGAAGTTTTCACATAAAAGTCAATCAACAGCTCTAAGTGAGGATTTCTATTGCTGTGAAGAGACACCATGACCATGGTAACTCTCCCCGCCCCCACTCCCCGAGTTTTGTTTTAATTTTTTTTTCATTTTACATACCAACCACGGTTTCCCCTCCCTCCCCTCCTCTTGCTCCTCCCACCTCCCCTACCCCCCATCCTCCATTCCCTCAGAAAGGGTAAGGACTACCTTGGGGAGTCAACAAATCCTGGCATATCAAGTTGAGGCAGGACTAAGCCCCTTCCCATAGCATCAAGGCTGAGCAAGGTATTCCACCATAGGGAATGGGCTCCAAAAAGCCAGTTCATTTACCAGCGATTAATCCTAGTTCCACCGCCACAAACAGACCAAGCCCCATAGTCACCCACATTCAGAGGACCTAGTTTGGTCCCATGCATGCTCCCCAGGCGTCAGTCCATAGTCCATGAGCTCTCACTAGCTCTGGTCAACTGTCTCTGTGGGTTTCCCCATCATGATCTTCACAGACACAGACACACACACACACACACACACACACACACACACACACACACACACTGCTCATACAATCCCTCTTCCCCCTCTTTGACTGGACTCCAGGTGCTTAGCCCAGTGCCTAGCTGTGGATCTCTGTGTCTGCTTGCATCAGTCACTGGATGAAGGCTTTATGATTACAATTAGGGTAGTCACCAATATGGTTACAGGAGAAGGCCAGTTCAGGCACCCTCTCCATTATTGCTAGGAGTCTTAGCTGGAGTCATCTTTGTGGATTCCTGGAGATTTTTCTAGCATCGGGTTTCTCCCTAACCCCATATTGTCTCCCTCAATCAAGATATTGCTTTCATTGCTCTCCCTCTCCATCCCTCCCCCTGCTGGACCATCCTGTTCCCTCATGGTCTCATCCCTCATCCCCCATCCCAGTTTACCTAGGAGTTCCTATCTACTGCCCCCTCCCAGGGCGATTCATGTGTGTCCCCCTTAGGGTCCTCTTTGTTACCTAGTTTCTCTGGGATTGTGGACTGTAGCCTGGTTATCCTTTCTTTACATCGAATATCCACTTATGAGTGAGTACATACCAGACCATGGTAACTCTTACAAGGGAAAATATTTAATTGGGTGGCTTACAGTTTCAGAGGTTTAATCCATTATTATCATGGTGGATAATGGCAGCCTGCCATTATCCACCATGGTGCTGGAGAAGGAGCTGAGAGTCCTCCACCTCTCAGGCAACAAGAAGTGGTCAGAGACACTGAGTGGTATCTTGTAGCTGAACTTTTCCTGTGTCCCACCTGGCCCATGGTCAGGACAAATCTCTCTCACCTGCCAGTCCTGCAGCCGCTTAGACCCAAGTAAACACAGAGTCTTATATTAATTACAACTGCTCAGCCGTTAGCTCAGGCTATTGACTAGCTCTTAAACTTAAATTAACCCATAATTCTTATTTATGGTTAGCCACGTGGCTTGGTACTTTTTCTAAGTTCTGCTTTCACATCTTGCTTCCTCTGTGTCTGGCTGGCTACCCCTGACTCAGCCTTCCTGTTATTCTTCCCAGAATTCTCCTCTCCACTTATCCCGCCTATACTATACTTCCTGCCTGGCTACTGGCCAATCAGCATTTTATTTATCAACCAAATCAGAGCAACACACATTCACAGCATAGAGAACGACATTCTCATCAGTCTCGTGAACATAGATGAGACCTCAAAGCCCATCTCCATGGTGACAGACTTCCTCCAATTAGACCACACCTTCTCCAACAAAGCCATACCTCCTAATAGGGAGCCATTTTCTTTCAAACCACCACATTCCCCTCCCTGGCCCCTAAAGGCTTGTAGCCATATCATAGTGCAAAAATGCATTCAATCCAACTTCAAAAGTCCCCATAGTCTATAACAGTCTCCAACTTATTTAAAAGTCTAAAGTTCAAAGTCTCTTCTGAGATTCATGCAATCTCTTAAGTATAATCTCCTGTAAAATCAAAATCAAAAAAACAGATCATGTACTTCCAACATACATTGGCACAGGATATACATTACCATTCCAAAACTTAGGGAAGGGAGCATAGAGATGAAATATTGCACCAAAGTAAAACCAAAACCCACCTGTGCAAACTCCAAACTCTGCATCTCCCTGTCTGATATCAAAGTGCTCTTCAGATCTCTAACTCCATTCAGCTTTGTAGATTGCAACACATTTCTTTTTCTTGGGCTGTTTCTACTTCCTGTTAGAAGTTTTTCTTGCCAGATATCCCATGGATCTGGCATCTCCAACATCTTGGGGTTTCCAAGGCAATCCAAGCTTTAACTTCACAGCTGTTCACAATGGCTTCTCTTGGCCTCCATGAAAGTACACCCCTGGCACATGTTTGGCCTCAGTGGCTTTCCTTAGTCACAGAGGAAGGTTCCACAACCCCTTTCTTCTATCCTTGACTCTAAGGCCAGAACCATGTGGCCAAAGTTTCTAAGTTTTGCTACTTGCTGGGGCTGGAACATGGCCCCTTTGTTCAATTACATCTTTACCAGCTTTCTGTTTTCCATGGTTTCTTTCACTGCCTAAGCTTGGTTGTCCTGAAACTGGATCTGTAAGACCAGGCTGGCCTCAAATTCAGAGATCTGAGTTTTGATATCTGATCTCAAAACCCAGTCTCTGTCTTCCAAGTGCTAGGATTAAAGACATACACCACCATACCTAGCTCTAAACTTTTCTTTAATTCCCTTTCAAAAGTTGAAAATTTAGCTGGGTGGGATCTTGCCCTGAGGTCACCACTCCCTTTATTCCATTTCTTAATCTGTTTATCTCCTTGAACACAGGATTTAGCTCCATTCCTTTCCTGGTACTATTTTTCTCAAATTTTACATTTTGTATTTTTCCTTTTTTATCTTACTCTGTTTCATTAAAAATCTTCATTAGAGTTACCACTAGTAACAACACAACAGAGTTTCTACTAGGCTATTTTGAGATTTCCTCTGCCAATGAAATTAATCCAAAATTCTTCACTTTAGCCTGAAGCAGATTCTTTGGACAAGGATGAAAAGCAGCCACTTTCTTCACCAAATTTCACAAGAACAATCTCTAGGCCACATAATAACACTCTTCTCCTTTGAAACCTCTTAAAGCACCCACAGTTCAAATCACACTCCACCCCACTGCCTTCCATGCTTCTACTAGTATGGCCTATTAAGTACCATATAACGTATTCCACTGCTTTCCTAACCCAAAGTACCAAAGTCCAAATTCTTCCAAACAAAAACATGGTCAGGCCTATCACAGCAATACCCTAGTCCCTGGAACCAATTTCTCTCTTAACTATGGTTTTTATTGTTGTAAAAAGACAGTATGACCACAGTAACTCACATAAATGAAAACATTTAATTGGGTAGCTTACAATTTCAGAAGTTTGGTCCATTATCATCATGGTGGGACATGGTGGCATGCATCCCGACATGGTGCTGAAGCTGAGAGTCCTACATCTTGATAGGAAGGCAAGAGTAAGTGAACTTTCTCACTGGGCATATGAGACCTCAAAGTCTGCCTCCACAGTAACATACTTCCTCCAACAAGGTCACACCTACTCCAACAAGGCCACATGTCGTAATAGTGCCACTCCCTTTGGAGGCCATTTTCTTCTGAATCACAACAGCACTACCCAGCTGCGATGCCCATGAATCACACACACACACACACACACACACACAAAAAAAAAAAAAAAAAAAAAAAAAAAGGACCAGCATGTCACAATAACACAAAGAGTGCAGTGGTGGTACACATACCTTGGCAGTAACCAACAGCTCTCTGCTGAGACTTAAGACCTGCTCAATCAGAGAGAAATCATACTTAGTACTGGAAGCCTTGCTAACTACCTGGGAAAGTCAAGTCATGGATCTTGGAAGAGAAACTACAACCACCACTTTACTAAACTAGTAAAATCCCTAAATATACTTTAAATATTCATCCTTGTATTCACAGATGAGTGTAGTCCTCATTCCCCACTTATTATGTGTTATTATGTGGCCTAGAGATCGTTCTTGTGAAATTTGGTGAAGAAAGTGGCTGCTTTTCATCCTTGTCCAAAGAGTCTGCCTGAAGCTAAAGTGAAGAACTTTGGATTAATCCCATTGGCAGAGGAAATCTCAAAACAGCCTAGTAGAGACTCAGTTGTGTGGTTATTAGTGGTAACTCTAATGAAGATTTTTAATGAAGCAGAGTAAGATATAAAAGGAAACTTCTCTTTTCAACAGATAAAGGCCATTTACAAAAATCACAACCAATCAAAATGCAGAGTTGTGGAGCCCATACCTAATGACTAGGTACACAAAACAATTCCCCACCTAAAGCTCAGGGAACATTGTGGAAAAGGGGTCAAGAAGATTAATAAGAGACAGAGGATCAGAGAATTTGCTGTGAGAATGTGTCTCCTAGAAATGTCAGAAGCTACATCCATAAATTCTCACCAACATGACTGCCTAAACACGAGCTGGACAGACACAACAATAAACATCCCAAAGTCCTTAACCCTACACAAAGAACTGCAAGCAACCAAGGAATGTTAAGAATAGGGAGAAAGTCATCTCCAGGAAAGAGCACACCAATTGGTTATCCAATACCGAAAAAACAGCTCCCAAACATGCATACAAGTAACATTATGCAGAGTAAGCAGGCTATATTTAGGAGTATCTATTATATGTGCATGCATATAAATATTTGTATTAAAATAATTAATAAAAAGAAGATGTGAATTTGGAAGAGAGCAAGGAAAGGTAGATGGAAGGACTTGGAGGGAAGAAAGAGATGGGAAAACAATGTAATTACATTATAATCACAAAAAATAAAAAATAGTTTTTATAAACTCTGCTGAAGTCTACAGAGTCCTGTAGTGATTGTTCAAATCATCAGGAACTCGCCTAACTTTTATTTTATAGGAAGGAGCAAAAATATTATTGCAGTAACAATAATAAAATACTTTGTTCCAATAATATCAAAAGGCAGTCTGATGAGAAAAACTACTTTATAAAATTAAAACTCTACTCCATAGCACCCAAACTCAGAGCAGTTTTAAGGTTTTGATATAAACCCATAATCACAGTTAAGTAAAACTATTCTATTAACAAGAATGAAAGGATGTTGGGAATAAGTGAGACTGAATTAAATAGTCAAAAGTGTATGGCACAGATGGCAGGAAAGACAGCATGTCCCATGTTAGCCTTTTCTACATTGAATACTCCCATTGAAATATATACATATTCAAAATTAAGACATAATATGTGACATATTACCTAATTATCTACAGGCATTTGAATTTAAGATTTAATAATTGCCTTCATTCATTACACATTAGCATAGCTCTGGATGAAAAATAACATAATTTCTCAATGACTACATATTGTTTGTAAACATCCTATAGAAGAATCTTAACAGAGAGTGAAAGTAATTCCCTTTGTCCCCCTTAAGAGAACACGTGGGAAAGGAAAGTTAGGAGTACACTTTTAACTGCAGGACCCTCATTACACTCTAAAGGGCATTTTCTACTATTTTGTATGATGAATCTCAACTTTCTATTGCATACTTCTTTTTTTCCAGCTTTTCTCAGTAGTAAGTTCTTCTTAAACCAGAAATTCTTATATTCTTTATTTTTTTAATTTAGCCTTTTCTAACATGAATTCACAGGAAAAATCAGTCCAGTGAAGTGAAATGCAAACACAAATTCCAAATCATAATTCCAAAACCTAAAGTATTGCCAAAGGGCTGGGATTTTAACTCATTAATAGAGCACTCTTGAGGCATGCCCAAGGGCCCAGGTTCAATCCTCAGTACAGTCAAAAGGAGAATGTCCCTAACGATTACTAGACAAGGCCTATATCATCTAACTCCATGGTTTTGAGCCTCCACTTCCACATGGAAAGGATTCCAGTGCAGGTCTCACAGAATGACTGTGAAAAGCTTAGTGTACAGGAACCCATGTGATTCTGTACCTTGAGTGTTATATTATTAAATGAATTAGAGGAAATCACTATTGATATTTCAATGGATCATTAGATACAATGTGACGGCATAATTTTCTAATTGATTTTTATTATCCAAATAAAATAGCAAATACATAATAACAATCACAGACAGCTTTTACTCCCCTGAAGTACATGAAGAGCGTAAAGTTAAGAATCTGTGTGATGGACAGCCAAGGGGCTGAGCAGGCAGATGAAGGCACAGAAGAAGAGAGGTGGGATGCTCAGTCCCATTATTTTCAACAAGTTTCTCCCTTCATTTGTCCTTCATATTTTATCCTCTTACTTAAAAACAAAGTTGTTGGGGTGAAGTCAGAGCTGGCATACACGCTGATAATTCTCTGACTTCGGGATTTTCAAAGCCTCATCCAAGAGCCTTTCAAAAAAAATGCCCTTGATTTTCCATTAAAATTCAATTTGTTGATTTATGTATTTCGAGATGGGACTTCACAGACCATTTTAAGAAATCAAAAGCTCTATTTTTTGAGACATGGTTCTTTGAAATGTTGATCCATTGAGTGCCCTCTGGTTTTCAAATTTGGTTGCTGTTCCCTTTAAAAAATATATAAATTCCCTAAGATAAAAAAGCACTACTGCCTGGGTCCCCTTTGAAGACAAATCTTTTCAATATTATACTCTTAAAGTGGCAAATTTATCTTTTAGCTGATCTAAAGAATTCAAAGGAAGTTAACATATGCTTTTTCAAGATCATAAATGTTTCTTTTTTCGCACAAGGATCAGAAGACAATCTTGATTGCCAAAAATACTTTTAGAATTCTACTATATGTATAGATCACGGGAAGAGAAAAGGTCAGACTGAGATCCTGACAGGATAAGATAGATGAAAGGACACACTGAAGATCCATTGGCGCTGTGGTCGCCACAGAAACGATACGCACTCACATTAAATGTCATTGGACGCTTGGGTCGCTGTTTATTAGACACTTGCACTTCTTTTGTAAGATTCATAAAGGGAAGCCAATACCTCAAAAGATTCCTTGGTCTGAAGTAAGTAGCTAAAAAGAGGCTTATGTTTTCAGGAAAAGTAACCAAATCTATGAAGAGAAAGCTGAACCATCAGAGGTATTTGCACCAAGTGACTTTCTACACTCCAAAAGTCATAATCTTTACTAACAGGAGTTATTATTATTTTTAAAAAAAATGAGCTCCCCTAGGTGTGAGTTTGTTTGGTCCTTATTCAAAAACAAAACTGCAGAAAGGCACCCGGGGAAAGTCTGAATACTGATGGTTGATGAGTCATTGTTTTGATATTGAGAAGTGGTTGCTTATTTTCAGATATGGTATACTGTGCCTTTGTAATATACATGAAAATGTTTAAACAAATGCTACTATGTCTAAGATTTACCTCAAAATAATCCCCAGGTCAGGGAAAACAGGATGAAAATGTTTGGGAATTTAGCTAAATCAGAATGATCATACACTGATAATCACTGATTTGAAGTAAAGGTTCATGGTGGTATGATCTCAAATATAAATCATCAGAAGTTTCATTGATAAAAATTTTAGAGTACTCAATTTGTAGTGTTTTGCTTTCCGTGGTTCAAATGATCTGTATTTAATCATGGTCCAAGCATACTAAATGGAAATTTCCAGAAATAAGGAAGTTACACCTTCAAACTATGCACCATTCTGAAGAGAATAATGAACTCTCATGATTCTATCCTTCCTGGCATAGGAATAACTCTTTGGTTTGATGCAGCCACATTACCTATACTACCCACTCATTAGTCTCCTTGAAGTTGTCACACTGACTGTCATGGCATTCTGCTATCTATACTTCAAGTAATCCTTATTTAATGATTGCCTCAAGGTGCAAGAGTAGTGTTGTAAAAGGGAAATACCAGGACATGATTGCACAGAAGGAGAGGATAACTCTGGTGTTGTGTGGCATCACTGTGGGGTCTGAAGATGAAATGTACTACCACCTGAAGTTTGAGGGCTGCACTACAAGCCTTGGTGCCTTGTGAAGGATAAAACTAAATAGAACTACCATCTGATCCAAGTGTACTACTCCTTGGTGCACACCAGACAGGAGGAATCAAAGTCAGCACACGGTAGAGATGCAGCAGACTGAAGTTTATTATGAGGATGAAGATAACCAGAATACATCATATGCATGCATGAAAATGCCACACTGAAACACATTATTTGTAATTAATAAACATTAACAAAAACTAGCCTAACATTTTCTTATCTACTACAAATATATCTGCAAGCAAATAGTTTATTATATACTTTATTGTATTATTACATTGCATATATTATTATATATTAGTCATATACTATAATCACAAATACATGAAGATAGATGTACTCTAAGATATCCAAAACATATATTCATGCCCTGGTATGATATGTGCATAGGTACTGACACCCTGAAACACAGTTCTGTACAAACACTGAGCACTACTCCTCACTCAAAATTCACACTTCCATCATCCATTAAGGTGATGCCTTTAAAAATTAAATTTGTTCTTTGACAATTTCATACATGTTTACTCTCATTCCCCACATTTTCTTATCTCTCACACTCCAGTCAATCCTTCCTCCCTTTCACAATCCTCTCTTTTATACTCATGGCTTTTGTTTGTTGATTGTTTGATTTCTTGGCTCAGTAAGTATTACAGGACTTTCTGTGTGACCATGGACTTGAAAACTGTCCACTGCAGACAGGTGAGCTCACCAGCAGATACACAATGAAGATAACGAATTTGTTGTTTCCCTTCTCCCTGGATTAGTCATTATCTGATAGTTCAGGGGGAAAAGACAGGACTGCCTGAGCCCCTCCCCAAGACATGCTTGGTTGTTGACTGCCCAGTCTTGTACAGACCCAGTGCAGGCAACCACAACTGCTGTAACATGGTTGCAATGGTTGTGCCTTCCCAGAAAAGGCATTTCATAGCCTTTTCCATATCTCCCAGCTCTTACATTCTTTCTGCCTCCCTCTCTGATGTCTCCTGAGTCTCAAGTGATGCCTTTTTAAGTGACAATGGGAGTTTCAGCGACAGCATTGGAGAGACAGCAGAGTGGTTAAGACGGTTTGCTGGTCTTGCAGAGGACCAGAGTTTGTTTCCCAGCACCCATATTGAGGGACGACCACCACCTACACTCCACCTCTAGGAGATGCATTGCCCTCTTCTGGCCTCTGCAAGCAGCCACACATATGTGCACATACATAAATAAAGTGTGGATAATAAAAGTCTTTAAAAATATAAGAAACGACATGCCCACCCAGGGTGGAAAGCCCTAGGCAGGAAGGGAAAACACAAGCCTGCCAAAGCTCGTTAACACTGAGCATGAGAAGCCCCACAGGCCTGCCTAGGGTTCTCCAGCTTAGGCGGGGAAGAGAAAACACAGGCACACCCAGCACTTTGTGGCACTGGGTGATCAGGCACTATTATGATGAGCAAATATGAGGAGTTATGGGAGAGAGAGAGAGAGAGAGACAGAGACAGAGACAGAGACAGAGACAGAGACAGAGAGACAGAGAATGGCTCATGTCCTGTGAAGAGAGGCAGATCTGAAGAGACGAAGGTGATGAGGAGCAGGCTGAGGTGGGAACTTGCCACTGGGGCCATGGTGATGCCCAGGCCTGGGCTGCTTCCAAGGACCATATCTGGGTCTGTGGCCCTGCCATAGCCACAGTCTGTGCTGATGTCCATGGCTTCTGCTACCACTGAAGGCCAAGAGGAAGGGGCTGCACAGAGTTGGCCCTGACTCTCACTGGCTGCAACACTCAGAGAGCAGGCTCTGCACCTCGCCTGGGCAGCACAGTACAGCTGACACCATTGACAGGGTGTGGGTGAGCTGACTCCTGAGACGGTGAGCGTGAGTTACCTGGTCCCACCCCTCATCTGCCATAAGGTAGTATGGGCCAGAGAAAGAAGACCCCACCCTACCCCACCCCACCTCACCCCTTCCTATCCCACACACACACACATGCACACACACACACACACACACACACACACACACACTCACACACAAGTACCCCTTGAAGCCTGTGGCAGGTGAGAGAGGTGGCCCTGAGGTCACAAGAACCAGAGAGCCGACTCTGCCTCTCACCAGCTGCAGTACTAGGGAGAGTGGCCCCTGCACCTCACCTGGGCAGCACAGTAGAGCTAGCCCTAGTGGTTTAGATGTTAATGAGAGGGCATGTAAGCAGGAGAACTGCCCCTCTCGTGCCCCTTGCTGCTTACTGCCTAGGGTAAGCTAGCCGGGGCAGTGCTGGAGTGCTCAACCTGGTGGTGAGGATGAGGGAGAGCTGGTGGGCTAACCGAACCAGCAACCACACAGGCCCAGAACCAGGGCTATGATTGGCCCTCCCCAACATCCAACGCATCTTCAATCTGCTGGAGCATGTGAAGGGGCCGGTCCTGCAGACCCAAAGCTGCAGGATCACCATGATACAAGACAACAACAGGATGTCCAAGAGGAGTCCCAGTGATGGCCCGGTATCCATAGTGTAGCAGAAACCACCGGCCTCAAACCAGACCAGTGACTCACTGCAATAACACTTCCAAGTGAAGATGTATGGACTAAGGGGTATAGTGTGCGTCTACTGTGTCACACTATAGCTTCCACAGCAAGATCTTTCTTTCTTTCTGTCTCTCTGTCTGTCTTTCTTTTTTCTTTTCTCATAAATTTTATTTTGTTTTATCTTGTGGGAGAGATTGCAAGATCAGAGGGTGGATTAGAAAGGACAGGGAGATGAGTGGAATTAAGATGTATGATGTGAAATTCACAAAGAATCAATTAAAAATTAGAGAAAAAAATATTGTATCACTGGAATTAAAAAAATACCAGTGCCGGGCGTTGGTGGCGCACGCCTTTAATCCCAGCACTCGGGAGGCAGAGCCAGGCGGATCTCTGTGAGTTCGAGGCCAGCCTGGGCTACCAAGTGAGCTCCAGGAAAGGCGCAAAGCTACACAGAGAAACCCTGTCTCGAAAAACCAAAAAAAAAAAAAAAAAAATACCAGTAATTGATAGAGAAGCATGTGATTTGTTTCCTATTTTATGTTTACTTTAAGGCCTCTTTCTATTTGACTCTGGGATGCTACTACTGGGCCAGCCCTAGAGAGTACATTGCACATGGAGATATCAGATGAAAGCAAAATAAAAAGGGTAGTTTTGAAGACGGCCTGAAAAATCTTCATTCTTTATTGGCATTTTTAATAACCACATTCTGTAGTTATATATTCTCATTTCAAAAGGATCAGTTCATTATGCAATACTCACATCTATGAATGGGACAAGAAAAGAAGACATCATTCCTTTAGCCCATCACCGGCTTCATTCTGCATGAAACGTAGCCTGCAGAAATTCACATTGTTTTCATCTCTCCCTGTGCTGCAAGCAACCGCAGGAAACAAACTGTTGAGACTCATCAGTTAATCGATGCCCTGTGCATTAAAACCTCAGCATCTCTCTTCACGACGACCACACATTTAATCATTGTCATGGTGCTGTGTAATTCGGGAGTGTGCCGTGTACTCATCAATAAATATTTCATGCTTCTCTTTGGAGGCTTGTTTCTGTTACCTGTAGAATGTCTAGGAAAGGGGGTGTTTTTATTGTTCTTTGCCTTTGTAAACACAGATAGTAGCCATTAGCACAACGACTACCATCCAGTTAAGAATGAATTTGATTTTTTTATTTACCATATAAATATAAAGGAAATTTTTTATTTTGCCACTATACGTGTTTCTAAAATGCTCCGGAGTGGTTTTGTCTGGAAAAACTGTTTGACTAACGTTTGAATTATTAACCACTCCTCAGAGGAGTTCCGATAATGGCCTTCTTGTTTAAGGGTGTCTTGTCACATACATTTTTAAAGGTAGGGTAATGAATATGGAGAGAACAAAGCTGGTCCTTTCACAGCTGTTTTCCTAGATGCTTGTCAGACTCAAGCAAGCAAATAGCCCTGAGACCACACAAAGTAAAAGCAAGATTAAGCCTAACTTAGCCTTTGATTTCAAATAATGCAATGGAAACAGGAACAAAGAGGGGGTTTTGTCCACTAAAAATTTACTTCTAGACCTGAGCACTATGCATGAGATTAGCACATAACTAAAAATTTCTCCTGTGCAAAGTAACTCTGGATTGTGATTCGTTTTGAAATTTTCTTTAACAAGAAAATAAAAATCCAAGATAGTTAAACTTCATCTCTGGAGGTTAAGAAGAAGAAAGAAAAGAATTGACTGGAGTGATTTTACCTGACAGTTATGTGGAGGTGAACACTTTAAAATGGCTGGTCTCTGTCATCGCTGTTCTTAGGAGCCCCTTCGCCCTACACTAAATGGCTGGAGAAGATACAAAGCACAGGACTCATTAAGCCGGAAAACATATTGTCTGTACAGCAGGACGGGATGACAATTTCCCAAACACAGCCAGGGAAGGCATATTTTACAACCCAGATTTTCGACTTTTAACCTGGAAACTTAACAACAAAGGCAATTTCTGTTTGCTTTGTTCCCTTTCAAACTGGAAAGAAAGCAATATCTGCTTCGTTACCAAACAGAGCAGGCAATGTTTTATGTTGCCAGAGTCAATTACGTGAGGCTGGGTAACCTTTCCCAGCTATTATGGTCTTCACATCTTCCTGTGCTCATGTTGCCAACAGTGCAGAAGTCGCTTCAAAGCCTCTCTGCGGTGTTGGAAAGAGAAGACAGCTGACACTGCTTAGAGACAGCACTGAGATGGCCCGGCTCCTCATTTGCAAAACTGGGGCCGTGCACACCAGAAGAACATCACTGGGGGTTTGCGAAGGTGCCCAGCCTCTCTTCCCACCTTCCTTTTATCCGGTAGAGACTTGTTTACTGAAACAATCACCAAAATACGCCTAAAATTTTCCACTGAGAACAGGCAACACACAGACACACACACACACACACACACACACACACACACACACACCAAAAAAATTTTTTTTTAAAAAAAAAAGAGGCAGAAAATGAAATCTTCTAATTTATGGCAACATTATCCTCAAAGGTAAAACTCCGAGACAACCCCACCATCAAGCTGGACAGATAGATGCATGAATTCATCAGTCTTACCTTCAAAATCTATTAGACCTTAGATAATGAAATAGTCACTGTAGGAATTAATACCTGCAATGGAGTTTCAGTTTTTAGTGAATTCTAACATGAGCCATCTTGACAATTAGGCTCTATTTGATGTTTCAGGTGAACTACTGCATAACTTTCAATAGTGTGCAATTTCCATTCTCTGAAAATATCATACAACCTATTTTGATCATATTCACTCCCTAATTCTCCCCTAACACTTTCCAGATCTACCCTCCTCCGTACCCCTCTCCACTTTGTGTCCTTTGTTTATCTTTTTTAGAACACCATCTCCCAGGGAACACCCTGATCCTCTGTGTCTTACAGCCTTTTCCCTTTCTGCAACGTTCCTTGAGCATTCGCTGTAGAGGTTAATGCATTGTAGTGTGCTTTAAATGCGTTAACAAGGGACAGGCAGCCCAGAGGCGGTTGTTCTGTGCCCTTTGGCTTGTTGTAGCACTCTGAAACAGTGTCTGTGAGAGTTACACTTAGCTGTGGATATAAACACAAGTATGTAGAATGCAGTTAGAGATCAGACGTGTTCAGGAAAGCGACAGTAGTAGGTTCTCAGTTGTGTTCTATTGCCTCACCAGACACGGGTACTTGGCTGGGTTTACAGCGTCAGGTATTAATTGCCTGCAATTGAGCAGGCCTGAAGTCTAATAAGGTGGATGCTGGTTACGCCCAGGATATGAGTGCTACTATTGCACCTTTTGGAATGTGTTGCCCAGCTGGTCATTGTAGTTTGTAGGTATTGCAACTGGATAGGACTGTGACTGCTTTTTCTTCTGGCAGCTTACATAGCTCCTTCCATTGCTATGAGAGCTAGTTTCTGGTGATATGAGGAAGAGTTCTAGGCCTTATCCAAATTGATTCTTCTAAGTCCTGTGTACAAAGTGTGTGGTGCCTTCATCACTCAGGTCTTAACTTTCTAGAATGCAATCAGGGGCTATAGCAGTAGCCTATATAGTTTTGAGATCTCTGGGAAATTGGACTCTGTAGGGAGATGGGTAGCTTAAGCAGACTTATCCAAAAACAAACTATAACATTAGTCTGGAGCGTGGGCTGGTTCATGAATGGACAGGGTAGATGGTGCACTTAACTATTATGATCAACATACTAAATTGTTTCCTTAATCTTTGATTATGCCTCTAGACCCAACATGTCCCCACCTAATATTTGTCCCTGATTTTTCACAACTTAGAAATATGTTGAATAGATGTAAGTTTACACATTTTAAATTTAGCTTCTATGAAGTCATAGCTTATCTGAGGTGATCAAAATAACAGTCACCGGAAATGGGCTCAGAATTTTCATCTTCCTACCTTTAGGTCAATGTTTCTTCTTGTATTTTCAAGCAAATTTGGGAAAGAACAAATATTCACATTAACAACCTGTGCTTCCATTGGGCATTATATTTCAGATGTTCCCAGGAGAAAGTAAGAATTGTTGCTAAGCTGTGTGGAAATTAAACAGAGTGGGGCTCTCATAAAATGATTTTGAGCTGTTTATGCCATATTGCTTTGCTCTTTCAGACACATTGCTTATAACTTGTATAACAATTCCCTAGATTTTAGGGGAAAATGGCAAATATAAAATATCTGTCATGAATCATACATACTGAAAGCTCTGGATTAAATGGAAAACCTAATGTGGCTGTGTTTAAGCACTGCAATATATTCATGTTCCAAGGCCTAATTGAGCAAATAACTCTCAAACATAAGATAGATTCACAACAGGGAACCGAAACAAATAAGCTTTTATTGAGCCCTCAATATTGAGGTTTTCACAAGACATAATGAAATAGCCCAGAAGAAATTGTGGCCTGGAAGGAGAGTCTTTCAAACGCAGTACTGGGAACACATTTCCTTAAAAGGCTTCCTGCAATCCTTCTGTTTTTGATTTGCACACAGCTTGTGGACAGTGCCCCAGCTAACATCAAAGCTCAGCTGATGACTGTTCTTTTGACAACACTGTTGTTCTGTCAGTGTTGAGGAGCAAAAGAGTGCTCTGCTGAAATCAACTGTGCTTCCAGACACAAATCACCAGTACCACCTGAAAACAAAGACAGATCTTCCTTCCTCTGTCCTACATGTTTGCAGTCCTCAATGAAATGGCCTATCCTTCAAGTAAATCCTGACCCAATAAGCATGGTATATACTGTCAAAGAGACAGTTTCTTCATCATATATCAAAAGAGTCAGTATTCACAGGTCCCACATCTAACAGATTCAACCAAGCAGAGGTAAGTAATAATAATAGCAATAATAATAATATTAATAACTATAACAATATTGGACATGTGCAGACACTTTTCTTGTCATTATTTTCAATTTATACAATGTAACAAATATTTACATAGATTCTATATTGTAGTAGGTTTTGTCTGTAGCCTACAGATGTGTTATAAGGAATATTAAAAGTATGTGTAAAAGTCATATACAAATACTGCATATTATAGAAAGGACTTCAGCATCCACAAATATACATATTCTGAGGGGAAGGCGTGTCCAGGATCCAGTCTCTAAAACACTACATATGCTAAGGAAAACACAGTAGCAATTCCATTTCAAGCAACACTGACTACTGCTTCTCCTGCTTAACTAGGAGAATGACTTCTGCCAGGCTCTTCTTAGCATGAAATTCACTACTTGTATAAACAAGCTTCTAAAAGGAAATTCATCAAGCTATAGAATCTGACCATCCGGGTTTGTTCTGCGTATCTACTAAGTGAGCACTCTCCCATTTCTTCTCTCTCCCAAGGACATCTCCCTGTAGCAGGCAATTGGAGCTTAATCCCATGTGAACTCCATTCAGCGCACACACACACACAGCATTCACCAGTTTAAATCTTCAGATGTGAGGCCTTACTTACCATCCACAGCTTCAAGACTATTATAAGACATGTGCTACTGTCCGTAAATAAATGAGGGCATGGAGATTTCTGTGTCCTTCAGTAATGAATCCAGATTGATTCTTGGGTAGCAGTGGTAATGAGCTGAATCTGAGAACTAGCAAGAAAAACATGAGAAGACATGGCTGTTGGGGTTTTAAGCCCATGCCTTTGTGATATTTTCTGACATTCTCACTTTTCGTCTTATCCCAGCAGAATTCCAAAGTCCATACATAGTTCCATCAGTCTCTCTATTCATTCCAACGTTCCATCGCTCTCCAAGCAAGAAAATCAAGAAACTCAACATCATCCCCACCTACTTTCCCTCTGCTGTGGGATGTCCTTCTGCATACTGTGAGTATGTGTTGCTCTCATTATTTGATAACAAACCTGTTTAGCCAATGGCAAGGCAGAACAAGGTTAGGCGGTACAAACAAACTGAAGACGAAAATGAAGAAGGGCAGAGTTGGCGGGGGAGGGGGGAGAGATGCCACCAACCACTGAGGAAGCAAGACTGTAAAAAAAAAAAAAAAAAAAAATGAGGTAACAAGCCATGAACCACATTGCAAAGCATAGATAAGAAATATGGGTTAACTTAAATGTAAGAGCTAGCTGGTAATAAGCCTGAGCCATCGGTCAAGCAACTTTTTACAGTCTTGCTTCCTTAAAAATGGAATAGTGTAATAAAAAATATAATAGTCCTGTAAAGATGAGAAATACACAGACAGTCTGGATTTTATATTTTGTTGTGTTCTCTTTGGATTTTTTGAGTGTTAATGAACAAATGATAACTGCTAATAGACATTTAATTGTAAAAGCTGCTAGACTAAACCAACCTATATATTTAAAAAATATATCTTTACTCCAAAATTTAAGTCAAAAGGTATGTCACTTTGGGTGAAAGGTTATGTTTTTGTTTCCACAGGAAATGAAGGACTATGGATTCACTCTAGATTTTTTTTAAAAAAATCAGGTTTGATTGAGAAAAAAACCCTGAAATCCTAACTACAGACATGAGAAAAAAATCTAAAGTAGCTCAAGACACATAATGTATCTTTTACCTGCCCAAACATAAAACAAAACAAAATTATCTTTGACTGACTTGTGTACAATACACAGTTTATATTTGTATTGATGCAGATATGTATGTTACCTTTAAAAGTTTTTATATATTCAGAACAAGGGGACCAGACACCAATAAAAATGGCCCAGGTGATCCAGCATCCAAAACAACTTCAAGGCTGCTGACTGAGAAGACCCAGTCTCACAGAATACTCCAGCCAAGACTTAACAATTGTCCTGATTTTTGCAGGGCCCCTCAAAGATTACCAGTTCTCCCAATCAAAAGGAAGTAGTCTAGAGAACTATGCCCAAATTCCAAAAAGATAAATTATGAATGTTGATTTTGTTTTGGGAGTTGGTTATAAATTGTTATTGGTCATAGTCAATCTCTTTCTAAAGAAGAAAGAGGGGTATGATATAGAAATTATGGGAAAACAGTAGATTATTATATTGGGAAAAAAGGGTAGATTATTGAATCTACTTTAATCCAAAAAACAACTGTTAATCTCAAAATATTTTACATCAGTATGGATTTTAGTTTATTGAACTATTTAGTTTGTCAATTTATTATTGACTAATTTAAAGTCAATTTTGTTATATTGGATATATATTTCTGCTCTTGTTTAAGTTATTATGTTCATGCATCTCATTTAAAAATATAACGTATAATTAAAAATACAGATTAATAGTTTGTCAACTATAATAGTCAAACTTATAGCCATATTAGTTAAGTTTTCTAGGTATACAAAGATATATTTCAATTAGATAGGTAATCTTCAAACACTTCAAAGACCTACAGAATATATCATTTAAAATGTTTTAAGAACTTAAACATTTTCTCAACAGTGAGACACATCTGCTCCTGGCATCACCAATTACTTCACAGAAGATGGTGGACATTGGAGAAATTCCTTAAGGAGTTTGCTTTTAATGTGGCAAGGCTAGCCATTTGGGCAAGAAACTGCTCTTGCCTGGGCTGCTTGACAGTATGCTATATAAACTGGACATGCAGGACCCATGGGAAAGTAACCACTAAACTTTGCCAAAACAAGGCGCGTTGGACCTTCAGATTCCTGATTCACAGAAGAATGTGCCAGACATTCTGCAGGACACAGTGGAAAGTGACTGATGCACTTTGCCACTATAGGTCCTTCAAATTTCCTGTTTCACTAAAACATCTGCTTCACCAATGGCAAAGCAGAATAAAGTTAAGTGGTACAATCACACTGAAGATGGAGAGGAAGAAAGGTGGAGTTGGGGGAGATGCCACTCAGGCACCAAGGAAGCAAGACATGTAGAAAATGAGGTAACAGACCACGAACCACGTGGCAAAGCATAGATAAGAAATATGGGTTAATTTAAATGTAAGAGCTAGCTAGTAACAAGCCTGAGCCATCGGCCAAACATTTATAATCAATATAAGCCTCTGAGGGGTAATTTGGGAAGTGACTGCAGAATGGGACAGGACAGAGAAAAGCCTCCATTTATACCCTCTCTCTGCACTACATCGTGGTTGGTTAAGAGATCTCTCTCCATCTCTCTTTGCCTAAATATCAAATGATTCTATTTCTACTGTGCTGAGGCACAGTGCTGAAATCTCTAGCTCCTCACTTAACCATGAGGCACAATTCTAAGATGAGGCCTCAGATCCCAAATCAGACTCTGTGCTTGATGATCCAGCCAGATATACTCATGGACGTCTAACTTCCTCTACTGTACTCCCACTTGACAAGCTCAGGAATTTTTCAAGGTCATTTTGTGCACCCCGTGAAGGTCAATGTGTGCTGCATGGCATGTATGCATGCATCTTTATTGGTCCTGTAATGCCTTACATGCAGCCCTTTCTCCTGAAAACACAGTTTGCTCAAATCAGGTGAGACAGATTCTTCAGATAAAATGCAGAAAAAGACCAAATTCACTCTTGAATTTTGAGCTATTCAGTACCTACTCTCTAGAATCTTTCCAGTGTTGCATTTAATATTATTATTTTCAGCATTACCTTTAATATTCCTGTTTCTTCTCTCAATTCATAATATTTGATAAAGTGACATTCTATTTTATTCTCTTAGATAAACCTGTCCCTTGGGTCTTATACAACATTTTCTAGCAAAGCTGATATTCCTGCTATGAACCACAAAAGTCTATTTTAAAACATGAAAGCTAAGAAAACCATTCTCTTTATGGTTCTATTGTACCACCATTCAATGGCCAGTAAATGTATACAGCATTCACTGCTGTGTCAATGGAGGATGATGAGGAGAATTCTGACTTTTGAAAACTGTGAAGGAACTAAGAAGACTATTGGCACATAATCTGAGGCAACATTCTTTGTTAAGCAACCATAGACTAAGGAACTGGAAGTTCATAGTCCACCGAAGAAGCTTAACAAATGTGATTCAGTTCTCTTCTTTGTTCAAAACAGTAAAACACTTGATCACCAAGTCTAACAGGAAGTTTCCTTTTCCTGAGATTCCCACTCCTATACCACATTAAAATCACCACAGAACCAAGACTTCTTAGTATAGTGGCACAGAAGCTAATGAGTTCATTGTGAACATTACATCACCTTACCACCTTGTGTGGCTTTAAGTGACTCCACTGTCAGGGTCCAGCCTTGACCTGCCAAAGCGTCCTTGAAGGCAAGAGTGAGGATTGAGAAATGCTAGATAGAAAAAAAATATATAGACATAGATGAAGAAAAACATAGAGATACAGGATAGCTTTGTGAGGGCCCTAGGTCAATACCCAGTTGCTTCAAGTTTATTCCTAGTGGGCTTTTCATACACTAGCAAGGGGAGAAGCAAAAGACGTCCCCTCTTCAGGATCAAAGAAGTACAAACAAGTGTAGACCATTTCTTAATTCTCTAAATTCTCTAAACACCTGATAACCATGCCTTATGGCAAAGATCTTCTAATTAGGCCTTGAAGCATAAGACACCTGGAAACCACATCTTTGGCCAAAACATCCTATTATGCAGCCTTGTGGGGCAAAGCAAACTCGGACTCTCTGAGTCAAGATAGAAACAAACCACAAGATGGAATCTTTGTGGGTACCCATACTCCACCACCTGATGCATGGTGCTCCTCCACTAATGCTAGACCCTGACTTTCTGGTTTAAGCCCCAATACAACTGCCATGGAAGCTCATGATGAATGCTGACACTGTACTTCTTTTTATTTTAGATATTCTCCTGTGGTCTCAGTTAGTTTGCTTTCTATTGCTGTGATAAAACACCAAGGTCAAAAGCAACTTGTGGGGAGAAGGGTTTCTGTGGTGGTATTGTGTTCCCCAGAATATTGTGCACCCTAATACACTTATCTGGGGTCAGAGACAGAGCAGCCACAATATTAAACATAGAGGATAGGCAGTGGTAGCCTTTAATCCTAGCATTCCAGAGGCAGAAATCCATCTGTTCAAGGATACAGCCAAGCATGGTGACTCACGTCTTTAATCCCAGGGAGTGATGGCAAAAACAGATATATAAAGGCGTGAAGACCAGAAACTAGAAGCATTTGGCTGGTTAAGCTTTTATCTTTTGAGCAGCACAGTTCAGCTGAGAGCCATTCGGATATGAGGACACAGAGGCTTCCAGTCTGAGGAAACAAGATCAGCTGAGAAGTTGGCCAGGTGAGGTTAGCTGTGGCTTGTTTTGCTTCTCTGATCTTCCAGTGTTCACCCCAATACCTGGCTCAGGTTTGATTTTATTAATAAGAACTTTCAAGATTCCTGCTACAGGTTTCTTTGAGCTTCCAGCTTCTAGCTTATCACAAAGGGAAGTCAGGGGGGAACTAGAAGTAAGAACTGAAGCAGAGACCATGAATGGACACGACTTAGTGACTTGCTCCCCCGTGGTTTGCTCAGCCTGCTTTCGTGTGCAATCCAGGACTACCTGGCCAGGAATGGCACAACCCACAGTGAGCTTAGCCCTTCCACATCAACCATTAATAAAGAAAATTACCCATAAACTTGCCTATAGGTAACCTGATGGAGGCATTTTCTAAATTGAGGGTCTTCTTCCAGTTTAACTTGTGTCAAGTTGACAAAAAAAGAAAGAAAGAAGGAAAGAAAGAAAAGAAAATCAGGACGCCTCATCAGTGACCACCACAGCCCATCTGCTGTGTTAAGATGTATAAGCTGAAGGAACATTCTTGCATCGTTTGTGTAGAGACTGTGTCTTCACTTAAACTCTAAGGCCCATCCTTGATTTGGGGTCACCAGCATAGATTCACAACTTTCTCAAGAAAACCACATTTTTAAGAGATTTAATATCCTTTGTTACCTCTGTAACCGAACAAACACCACCATAAACCACATTAGTCAGTCTCCCAGTTGGTTGCAGGGAGAGTGTAGATGCTTATCCCACTAAAGTCCATTGGTTTCTAGGTGAAATGGTCCATTCTCCATCATGATCAGTTTTATACCACCAATGAATAACACTCTAGTCAAATCATTAGAAATGTTGGTTATATGAAAGTCCAGAAAAAAATTACTTCAAACCTGCTGATATTCACAAAACCTAGAGATGTACTTTTAAAATGCTTTTCTAAGAGTGTTCCTTATCTCTGCACAATGTACAATGATTAACACAGAGACTCACAATAGGCCAACATGCAGGGAACAAGTGTCTATGAAGTGATCAGCAATAAATAGGACAAAATGGGACACCGATATCATACTCTCTCCCCTCAGTGTTCAGGGAACGTGAGGGAAGAGAGACTAGAAAGATTCTAAGATCAGGAAATCAGGCAGGACTGAGGGAAAACAGTGTCTTCTGGACATGAAAGAACTGCTGTACTCAAGAATTCACAAACACAGCCAGTAAAAATTCCAGCATTGATAGGGGAGGGGTACACAAGCCCCCACCCCTATATGAGAAACTATGGGCAGTTGATAGCTGCTAGGAGAAAGAAAGATGGTTTTCTTCAGAAGTATGGCCCCTGGTAGGTTGTTCATGTCCCAGTTGATGGTCCTGCGTTGATGTACATACTCAGTGTGTCATTAAAAAAAAAAGATTACATTAAACTGGGAGGAGAGAAGTGAAGATAAGAACCCAAGAAGTGTTTGAGGAAAAGAATATGGGGTGGATATTATCTAAATACATTTTATGTGCTTTTATTATTCTCAAAGAATAAATAAAAATATATTTTAGAAATGAAAAATGCTTCTCCTTCCCAATACAAAATCAAAGTGAAGAAAGTTAGAGTTTAGACATATTACATGGTTTAAAATGATGTATGAGACCATGTTCATACTATGCACAGATATATTTAGTCCTACAACCACTCCTAAACTTGCCCAGAAGAAATAACCACTTATGCAAACAGTAATAAATAATATTGATTTCTTTGATTTTGGTAACTAGAACTCTGCTATTTCAAAAATCATTTCTGGTCCCTCACATGCAGGAGCTGTAAAATGTCTGGTGTTTGTTTTGTTTTGTTTTGTCTTGTTTTGTCGGGAAATGCTTATGGTTTCTATAATTTTTGAAGTGACAATATAAAAGCACGCATCAAGGAGACAACTCGGAAACAAGCCAGGCCATGTGGAGCCCATTTGTCAACAGTATACTACTGAACTAGAGGGACTGAGTATTCAGGATAAACGCTAAATATTTACATGGCATTGTCAATTATCATGTGACTTCTGTTGGGGAGACGCGAACAAATTCGTGAGGGCTGTCTGTTGATGCTTGAAAACTGACAGCGTATCAAAGAATTAACTCCACCAAAATGTAGCTTGGTAAACCAGTTAAGCGATCAGAGTCACTTACAGAAGCATGGGTGATAGCTCTGAGCTTTGCATCCCTAGAACTCCTTGCCCGACTTGTAGGCAACTCCACCAGTCTCCTCCCCCTAGAAATTGGTAACTGTTTCTATAACTTCAGAGATGTCTCTTTCACGTTGTACATTTCTTGTGAGTTCTTAAGAGTTTCTTGAGCCCCTCCTTATTTCCATGAGGAAATGTTTAAATCTAGAGGAGACAACTACACCACAGCACAGCTCTGTCTAAGGCTGTTGGGTGAAGTAGAAAGGGTTGTTCTGCCTTCACACTTGATGCACTCCTTCTCTTCCCGGTCGTATACCTAGGTTAAAAAGAATGAGTTCCAAGTAACAGTTTCATGGTGGGAGTACCTGAAAGCTCAACTTCAGATCTTAAGGAAGAATGCAACTGAAGGGGAATTGTAAAACTAAAAGATAAAGTTACCTGAAGCCTTCCCTTCTATAAAAAAGAAAAATCGTTTGAACAAACCAGCACACATATTGATCACTGTCATGGGCCACTGAGCATGTCTTCAAATTTGCCTTAATCTGAGTGGCTTGTGGACACCAGGAACTCATTCCTTGAAGTTCTTGAAGTTGGGAATTCTTCACTCAGTACATCCGGAGCTTCGGCACGTAATGTGAGCCCAGTTCTTTCTTCACAGATGGCCGCTTTTCACTGTCCTTACATGGTGGAAGGAGGTAAGACAGTTGTCTAGGGTCTTTGCAATAAAGGCACTAATCCCATTCATGAGGGTGCTGCCTCAGAACATAATCCCCTCCCAGAAGGCCTTACCTCAAAATATCACCACACTGATTAAGTTTCAGTGCATGAATTTTGAGAGAAATATGAACATTTTATCATAACAACCACGTTTAGCCATATTTTCACCTCACCTTCTACATGATAAGCCATTGTATGTATGTACTACCTAAAAAGCTGTTGCCATTTTGTGTCTCAGGTCACATCACTTACAAATAATCAGTTTGTATACGTTTCCTTCTTGACCTCTAGTCTTTGTAATGCCATTTATGTACAAACATCACTTTTGTCAAAACAAGTAAAGTTTTTCCCAAAGCGCATGATTGGAAGAGGAAAAGGTCGACAAAAATTGCTGCCAAATAACAGTCTTGAAGAAAAAATATTGCTGTGTGCATCAGTATTCCCTGAGCATTCATTTCCCAGGAGCCAGACAGCCAGTGGGAACGCTCTGTCTCCTCGGTCTCTCATACACTTCTTCTTTCCCTGGCCTGTATCTAACAGAATGTTTGTGTTTCTGGTTATCCTGTCACAAGCTGCAGATGGGGGAAACATAGTCTGCATTTGTGTCACGATTTCAATAATCTAAGTACAATTTTTACATTTTAAGTATTAAAAATACTAAAGAGACTCCCAAAGGGGAATATACTATATTGAATTATACTTTATATATGATAATAATAATGCAAATCCTAACATTCGATTGTACTTAGGTCCCAACTGCATGCAGACTCTGAACACAAAAAGTCCTTCATTTATCATGCACCTTCTTTTTGACACATACACACAGGAAACCTTCTGGCTCTTTCATTATTTCATGGAGATGCAGGCTTTTTTAGATCACCCCATGCCTGCTTTTACAGCAGTCACATAAATAAACAAAGCTGAGCTTCACTGGAAGGAAATAGGGGCTTTGTCAGCAAAACCCCATGAAGAGTATTCTCCTATGCTGAGAAAAGAAATTATCATTTAAAAGTAGAGGAAAAAACCCTCCACACATACAAAGGTTTGCCTGTCTCAACCTGTCAGACCTCACTCCATCTCTCCATCACTGGCTTTCACTGGACTCCATTTCCCTCTGCTTCTTATTTTACCTCCTAGAATTAAATTTTCTTGTCTGTATGACCTGGAACTACAACAATGCTTTATCAAAAGACATATTATGGCCAAACTAAGTAGAGTCTTTTAAGAGAAAACAAGCTATAAGGCCCACTGACAAAGTTATTGTGACATATGACGGATGCATTTTATACTGACTTATACAAATGTTTTCAGGACTGCACAGAAACCCGGATGACATCACTCACCTGGCTCCCTTAACCTTTTCAAACTTGCTTTTAAACCTGTGCATACAGACTGAGGTCGCTTGCTAATCAAGTGACTTAACTGAAGTGTCTGTGTATTATTGGGCCATAATTCTTGTTTTCAAAGAGCGAAAAGCACACTATGCTGACAACTGTCCCTGACCCAGAAGGCAATATACAGAGTTGTGATTGAATGCAAAAAGGACTCCTAAGGTGTTTGACACACCTGTATTCTGGTCTTCCTTTTTTCCCTAGACTTCTGGTGGGCACTCCCATGATTAATGGATAACCATTGTAATTAATGGTGACTTTCTGATTATGGTCCTGTTGTATCTGTATGCTGTGAAAGAGAAGCACCGCAAATGAAGATGAAGACATGGACGGTATTTATAGCTCTCTGCTGCCTTAATTGAACATTTAAGATAAATTACTGACAAGTCAGATACTTTTCCTTATAGTTGGTAACAATGATATGTCTCAGAAATCAGTGCTTGGCCCAAATCCCAACACGTAAAAGGCAAGATGGCAACCAATTTAATAAATTAAACTGCAGAAGACAGCCAACTAACCAGTTACCTAAAGAAAAGTGTTCTTCTGTGAGAAGCTTGCCATCCTAGAAATACTTGCTTGTGTTATCCAAGACTGTGTACTGAGTCTGTTATTGTTTGGTAAAGTAAATTCTTCCATTTATAAAAGGAAGATGTGTAATGTCAACTATTTTACTAATTTATTTTCTTTATTCCATAAGCTTCTCTTTCCCAATTAAAAAGTCATTTTCTATATTATAATTACTTCCAAAATAAGCACATCATACAACATCTCTTGGGTGAAGCAATATACACAATTAAATTTTGTCAATTAGCTTTCTCACCTCCCGTGTGTGTGTGTGTGTGTGTGTGTGTGTGTGTGTGTGTGTGTGTGTGTGTTCGTGTGTATGCACACATGTGTGCAGGTGCATGTGTTTAAAATAATTCTTAGCCATTTTAAAATATATTGATTTGTTTTGGGTCAGCAATCTCAAAATCTTCATCTATCAGTATGAAGAAGGAAATATAAGAATATCCAGTTTCTGCTCCCCAGACATGTATATAGTCATTTCTATGATTCCAGCACGCAATCTAGTCTCAGCTAACTGGGATCCTTTCACTGTACTAACACTGAAAAAAAAGTGGATTTCCCTGAGCAGTGTTACCTATATTATAGCTGCATTAGACTGAATTTTACTCCAAAGAAAGCTCACACGTTATATTCTTAACTCCTAGTATGACTTCATTAGACAGGGCTGTTGGAAAGATAATTATAGCACAATTAAGTCATAAGAGTGGATGCATGTGATAAGTCTGGTATCCTCTTAAGAAGAGGCAGCCTTCCTTGAAGGCACAAAGAGGCTACACAAGGACATGGCAGGAAGATAATCCTTTACACACTGGTAGGAAAGCCCTCAACAGAAACTAGCCTTGACATACCTTCATCTTGGACCTTCAGTCTTGCAAACTATAAAATTATTTCTAGCCTTTAAACCACCTAGACCATCATTATTTGTCCTTCCTGGGCTGACTGATTCATGGTGAACTGTGTGCCTGGTATCTAGGATACAGGAGCTTCTAGGTACAGATTCCTGTGAAGACAACAATCATGATCCATATTCTGCAGAGGATGTGGTCCTGAGAGCTTAGCTTCCATTTACAGCAGAAACAGCAAAAATAACAACGTGAGTGAGACACGGCCTCTTGGCATATTTTTGGCCATTATGTAAAGAGGAAAGGGAATGAAAGTGCCAACTGATCTTGTTTGTTTGGGGCTTAATATTTCTTGATAAAGCAGAAAGCCACAGAATATAGGTACATAAAATTCAAGAGCTGAATGTTTTATTTTATGCATGAAACCTGCTATTGAAAGAGATAAGAATATTGACAAACTTCAAAATTACTCATTTAACCTAAATCTTATTTTTTTTCCCTTTTATTTTATTTTACAATACAATTCAGTTCTACATATCAGCCACGGATTCCCTTGTTCTCCCCCCTCCTGCCCCCTCCCCTTCCCCCCAGCCCACCCCCCATTCCCACCTCCTCCAAGGCAAAGTCTCCCCAGAGGACTGAGATCGACCTGGTAGAAGCAGTCCAGGCAGGTCCAGTCCCCTCCTCCCAGACTGAGCCAAGCATCCCTGCATAAGCCCCAGGTTTCAAACAGCTAACTCATGCAATGAGCACAGGACCCGGTACCACTGCCTAGATGCCTCCCAAACAGATCAAGCCAATCAACTGTCTCACCTATTCAGAGGGCCTGATCCAGTTGGGGGCCCCTCAGCCTTTGGTTCATAGTTCATGTGTTTCCATTTGTTCGGCTATTTGTCCCTGTGCTTTAACCAACCTTGGTTTCAACAATTCTCGCTCATATAAACCCTCCTCTTTCTTGCTAATTAGACTCCAGGAGCTCCACCCAGGGCTTAGCCGTGGATCTCTGCATCCAGATTCCTCAGTCCTTGGATGGGGTTTCTGGCACGACTATTAGGGTGTTTGGCCATCCCATCACCAGAGTAGGTCAGTTCCGGCTGTCTCTCGAGCATTGCCAGCAGTCTATTGTGGGGGTATCTTTGTGGATTTCTGTGGGCCTCTCTAGCACTTTGTTTCTCCCTTTTCTCATGTGGTCTTCATTTACCATGGTCTCCTATTCCTTGTTCTCCCTCTCTGTTCTTGATCCAGCTGGGATCTCCCGCTCCCACAGGCTCTTTCCCTCAACACTCGCGCTTCATTACTCCCACTCATGCCCAGGTTAACCTAAATCTTAAGATTTCCAAATCAATTATTTTGTATTACCTAATTCATCTGAGATAAGAGAGGAAATTGTTCATGAACAAAAAAAGAAATATTTGATTTTACTGATCCATTTAGTGTTTAAAATACCAGAAATAACAAGAAATAGGATTCAATGTCACATCACAAATTAAGGCATTGATAAACATGGTGAAAAAAGATCTCATCATTCCAACACAATAGATAACATTCTTTCTTTCCATCAGGAATACCTACACTATAGTCCAGACATAGAGCAGCAATTCTTGCACCTGTATCGGGCTTTGTTGAATCATAATTTTTGTTTATAGATTTGCATTATTAATACTTAGTGATTAAATAATTCAATGATTTCACAGAAATCTAGACTTAGTATTTCTCATTAAAAACAAACAAATAAACAGATCTTAGAACTTATGCTGGATCTTATCAGCAGTTAGTTGCTCATCGGTTGAAGTATACCCTCTGTGCCCCCAAAACACAGCCTAGATTTTTTCACTAAGTTGAAGCTGTGTTATGTTCTTCTCTGCTTACAGAATCTCACTGTACAACTATTTCAATTTTGTTGTTTTATTCTGTTTGTTTAAAAGAATAAAAATGAAAAAAAAAGAATAAAAATGTTCTGTCCTTCCTTCTCCATCAGTACTTTTCCTTCGATGAGTCGAGACTGCAACATGTGGGTGACAACTGGAATAGGGAGAAGAACTCGCAATAGTGATTCCAATTCTAGAAACTACATTCTAAACAAGAACATTAAAAGAAGATTTAACCAGGATAAGATATGCAGTGATGCATGTTTTCATTTAAAATTCCGTGTGCTCAGTCTGTCACATACACTCGGCATATGCATTCAGCACTGGAGAACAAGAGGAAATGAGGTAGAAGCATACCACCTGGTTCCTCAGAACTATCTAGCAGATAAAACTCTCCTGGATTCTGAGTCTTAGGCTTGGAGATGTACCTCAACCCATATTCAGTTCATAGCCTGAGAAAAGGATATGGTAGCTCACAAGTATACGTGGAGTGAATTCCCAATGCCAAACTCAAATGTATTACCAATCTCTCCTTCTGCTAGAAAGAGTGAATGAAAGCAGATGGGCATGGTGGAGAATACTAATAGGGCTCCCTAAGCAAATTGTTGCAGAAATGTAGAAAGGGAGCATTATCCCAAATATCCTGAACATGGACATGAAATTAACAACACAAAAAGCAGAAATATCCATTAAATGATTAGGACTTTTTTGAAGACTCAAGAATAGAAACAACCATCACCCCTCATCCAGCTCCTGAACTTTTCCCATCTCCCCAAATAGTAATTCTGGACACATACAAAATAGCATCCAGTGCCCCTGCCCAGACCCTGGCAACCATTTTTCTTCCTACTATCTCAGTGAACATAAATAGAATCATAATGTATTTGTCCTTCTGTGACTAACTTCTATAACTGTGTAATTTTGCATGAGTAAGATGGCAAATTTTATGCTATACTTATTTACCCACATAACAAAAAGAAAAGAAAACCCTGAGACCAGTTGGGGAGATGGCTCAGTGGGCAAAGTTCTTCCTCTACAGGCAGAGCCACCTGAGTCAGGATCCCCGGCCCCCACACAGAAGCATGGTCAGTGTGACACCAGCATTGCTGGACAGAGACACGGTGGCTCCTGAGAGCTCATCGGGCAGCTAGCCTAGCCCAAATGGTGAGCTTCTGTGAAAGAGTTTGTCTCAAGAAATAATAATGCACAAAACAGAGGAAGATACCTAGACTCATCCTCTGACTTCTGTATGGCAAATGCACAGACACATGCAGATACATGACCACACACACACACACACACACACACACACACACACTCTCTCTCTCTCTCTCTCTCTCTCTCTCACTTGTCAGCCAAACTCAAACCAGAACTTTTTTTTAAGATATATTTATTTATTATGTATACAGTGTTCTGTCTGCACATATCCCTGCAGGCCAGAAGAGGGCACCAGATCTCATTACAGAGGGTTGTGAGCCACCATGTGGTTGCTGGGAATTGAACTCAGGACCTCAGGAAGAGCAGCCAATGCTCTTAACCTCTGAGCCATCTCTCCAGCCCTCAAACCAAAACTTTTACAAGAACAGCCTGAGGCCTCAGAGAAGCAGCAGCACACACAGGGACAGTTGAGCTTTTGCGGGTCAAAGTTAAAAGCTTTACAAGGCATGGAAGGTTGGGTTTCTGTGCTTCCCCCCTTCCATGATTTTTTCTGCTTCCTGCTATTTGGATTATTATTGAACTTTTAGTTACTCTCTATCTTTTAAAAAGCCTTTACCAAAAAAAAGGGGGGGGAACTCCTCCATAATAAAAATCACTCAGCCTTTAGTGGGACTACCCAGATCGAAACTTGCATTTCCTCTGAAGCACATGGCCATTTTGCATTTTTTTTCTGATGAAACTTCTGTTTTATGGTTTGCCGCAGACACCAAGCTCTTTCCTCGCAGCGCACTTTTCAATCTCATTTCTGATTCTCCTTATAATTACTTCTTGTGCTTTTGTAATTTTCTACTGGTCGTTTTAATTCCATTCTGCGTGGGAGCTGATCACGTCCTGCCTGTGAGGCATCCATTACTTCCGTGGGGACCTCTGAGCCTGTCTTTCTCCTGACTTTCACTTCCAGGATCTTCCATGCTTGGTTTTTGCAGCTCTCCACTCTTTGCTCGAAATGATTCACCATCTGCATTGTCTTCACCGATCACTTTTGTTCTAATTGCGAAGCTACGTAAATTAGATCCCCTCGTTGTCACTTCGGACGCTTCCCTTTCAGCTCAACATTTCCATTATGGCCTGGCTCAGTCCTGAGAATTAAGATCAGGACTATTCCATTTCAAGAGCACTGTAAAGTACTGTGAGCATGAAGGGAGACTTCTGTGTATAAATAAGTCTCTGGTTAAGTTTACTCCTGTGATGGAGGGGCTTTTTCATGTGTCTCGGTATTTTAACTATCAGCATCACCACCCTGAAAACTGTGAGAGACTGCCTGTAAAAATAAACAATAGACAGACCACATGGAAAACAGAATTCTGACCCATAGTCTATACAGTCAGCCCAGGGAAGCCAATCTGTGATAAACCAAGTGGATTTGGAGAAACTCTGAACAGTGCCTCCAACAGCCCGTCTGGGAAGCCAACAATAACCCTTGTAAAAGTTACTCCAAAATGTCTTGTTTAGCAACTGACAAAGTCCTTAATGTTACCTCTTTGTACAACTTAAAAACAACTCCCCAAGGCAATCAACACAGGCTACCCAGCCTCTACATTTCCCACCCCCATGTTCCTCATGCAAACAGTCTCCAGTCAGGGAAACTCTTGGCATCCTACTTCCTACTTCCCCGCCTGCTGGTGTCTCTAGCAAACACAACTGATGGTAGTTGACTCCCTTCCTACCGGAAGGTCCAAAGTATCTCTTTTCACTTTCATGTTCTTTGCTTCTATCTACAATTAATGTTCAAAGATGTTGGGAGTTTACTTTTACATAAGACATAAGAATTAAAATACATATCTCAGTTTTTATTTATTTTGCTCTTAGAGATGTAAGGCTTAAGTTCTTTTTGCTGCAACTGTTAGCTTAAAAATCACACACACACACACACACACACACACACACACAACTGTGGCCTTAAAAAAGTTACTATCTTTTATATAGTGGCATCGGCATGAATTAGCCTCTACTTATGGGCTACTTGTTCTGGGGCAGACAATGGGAAGTGCACAGATGTTGCAGTCTAGCTCCATGACGATGAATTCATAATCTACCCTTTATTTCACTGAATGCCAAGCTGCCTTACATATAAAATTTAGTACAGAGAGAAGATTAAGAAAGGAAAGCCCACCACAGGTTTATCTAGCTCCAACCTGGAGAAGCAGATCAGATCAGTGTCATGTAACTGTCCTGATGAAGAGGAAGCCTATGCAATGGTTTGTTGAAATGATAAGGCAAGAGAACAGATCTCCAGTTACCCCATGGAAGCATGGAGTTCATCTAATCTAAGAAGCTAACAAAGTCTCTGACACCAGAGCCTCAATAAAAGCTCAAAAACAGATCTTGGGAGATGGCCCAGTGGGTGACCGTCATGCTGTACAAACATGAAGACCTGAGTCTGGATATCAGCACCCATGTGAGGGAGTGTGGCATGGCAGCAGCATCTCTGACCCTCACTGGCTGCAAAGATGGGTGCAGATCCCAGAGACGAGCTTTGATTGACGGCCAGTTCAAACTCCAGGTTCAATTAGACCTTGTCTTCAAAGTGAGGTAGAAAGAGGCTGTTTGCCATAGAGGGGGAGACCAGCCTCTCTGAGGGAGTGGCCCTGGGTCTGTCAGCCACACTGTAAGGGAGGCCTCGTGTCCGGGAGCAGTTGAACAACACATAACATATGCCATGGTTTTGTGTGCTTTTTGGTTTTTTTGTAAGGAGGTTTTTTGGGGGGAGGGGGTGGTTTTGGTGTTTTATCCTCCCAGTTCCTCACTATCTTCCCTCCCAACCAGATCCACTCCCTGTGGTGATATTGTGCCCCCCAAAATATTGTGCACCTTAATAAACTTATCTGGGGTCAGAAAACAGAACAGCCGCTAGACAGACATAGAAGCCCGGCACGGTGACTCACGCCTTTAATCCCAGGAAGTGATGGCAGGAAGCAGAAAGGTATATAAGGCATGAGGACCAGGAACTAGAGGTGTTTTAGGTCCCTTTAAGCTTTTAAGCTTTTAGCTTTTAGCAGCAGTTCAGCTGAGATCCATTTGATGAGGACTCAGAGGCTTCCAGTTTGAAGAAACAGGATCGGCTGAAGAATTGGCAAGGTGAGGTTAGCTGTGGCTTGTTATGTTTCTCAGATCTTTCAGTGTTCACCCCAATACCTGGCTCAGGTTTGTTTTTATTAATAAGACCTTTAGAGATTCTTGCTACAACTCCCTTTCTGTTTCTCATTAGAAAACAAGCAGGCTTATAAGGGATAATAAAATGGTACAGTATGTAATTAATAAAGTATAATAAAGCTAAAACAAAAATTAACACCACATTGAAGGTAAACAAGACAAACAAACAGAAGGAAAAGAGCCCAAGAGAAGGCATAAGAATCAGAGATCCACTCATTCCCACACTCAAGAATCCCATTTTAAAAAAATCACTGAACAGGAAGCCATAATATACATGCTGAGGACCTGTGCAGGCCCTGGGCATGTAGCCTCTGTCTGTGTGAGCACATGTAAATTTTGCTCAGTTGATTCAGAAGGCTTATTTTCCTGGTGTCCTTCATCCCCTCTGGCTCTTACACTCTTTCTTTGGATTCCCTGAGCTCTGAGGGGAGGGATTTGATGGAGACCTCCTATTTAAGGATGGGTGCTCCAAGGTCTCTCAGTCTGTGTAAGGTCTGGCTGTGGGTCTCTGCATTTATTCCCATCTACTGCAGAAGGAAATTTCTCTGATGGTGGCTAAACAAGACACTGATCTATTCCCAAAGTCAGAGCTGTTTTTATTTTTGAGAGAGAGAGAATGAATATAAAGGTGGGTGGGTAGGGAGCAGGACAGCACATAGGATAAGTTGGGGGAGGGGAAAGAATATCATCAAAATACATTGTGTGACTTTTTTACTTTTAAATAATATTTTAATTCTTTGAAAATTTAATAAAATATATTTTAATCATATGTATCTCCCAACTCCTCCCAGATCCACCGCAACTTCCCAACCTACCCAACTTTGGGTTCTTCCCTTCCCCATCCCCATAGATTCCATTATGTGCGGCCCAAATACCCCAGGGTGTGGGATCTGCCCTGGATCATGGTTCACCTATCAAGCATCATATGCTGGCATTTATTTTTTAATTAAAAATAATTTAAGTAAAGTAGAGAACAATAGAGGAAGAAACCTAAAAATTACCTCTGGTTCCACATACATCATACACACACACACAAAAAAAAAATTCCCAAAAGTGATTTGCAAAAGAAAAAAGACCATTTTGTATCTCTAAGTTTCCCATCTAACTTGTGGACAGTGCTAGCTACCTCTGCAGAGCAGGGTTTCCCCTCTCTCTCCCCAAAGCCTTTGCCCAGATTACCATAAACTGAGCGACAACAGAAAGCAGACATCACTGCTGTAAGGACTGAGCCATGGTGCCATTGCTGCGGCTTACAGAAACTACATATACCATCTACATACAGTTTAGAACTGGAAAGAATTCTTCCTCTTGGAATTTGGAGGAAGAACTACCTTTCCGTGTAGATCTGCACACATGAATATGTACATACATATGTGTTTGTGCAATCACTATTAAGAATGAAGTTGAACTACTGGGGAAAAATAAATCATGATAATCAAGAGGAAAAGTTAGGTGGCAAAGCAGCATGTAGTTAGTTCAAGGTTCGGGTTCTCTGATATGGGAAAGTTACTAATTAGCCTGTATGCTCCATTTTAACTTGATCTTGATTCCGTTTGACATGACTGGAACGCAACATTCTGTTTGGAGTCACTGCTATAAAAAAAAAAAAAGGTGAGGTCTTATCGTCATGTATCCTGTAGGGTATTTTTTGTTCAATGCTACATTCCCATGAGTTTATGCTTCTGACTGCCTAGCTGGAAAGGGATGTTTGTAAATCTCAATTACAAGGCCCAGCATGAATATCTAAAAATATGCTAAGGGCATAAAATTCACACCAGAGTCAAACTGTAAAATGAAAATATTATACAAAATATTTCAATTACTCACATATTCCTATGGCTCCTCAGGGGGAATTTTGAAGGTAGAGAGAGAGAGAGAAAGATTACTTCTGTGAACAGTTCCCTGATCATCAACTCAAAGTGGGAAGAGAATGCAGGAGGCATTTACTTCCCCTTTGCTCTTTGCAGATGAGCGCCAGTCTCCTTTCTCAGAGAACATGCCAGGTGCCCTCAGCTTTGCTATTAATCCATGCTTGCACTGAGAAAAATGTTTCTGAACTATAAAACCAGCCATGAACTATAAAAATAACATATCATGGATTGAAATGATATGGTTCCACAGACACATGAAATATAATTTGAAGGATTTAATTATACCTTTTTTGCACAAAGAGAAATTCATGATCCCTGCAAAAAAAAGAAAAGAACAAGAGAAAGAAAGAAACAAACAAAGAAAGAAAGAAAGAGAGAGAGAGAGAAAGAAAGAAAGAAAAGAATGAAAGCTCATCTTAAAGTCACTTACAGCCTCCCATAAAGTAGGATTTCTAACCTCACCAATTTAATGACTGTAGGCCGATTCAAACTTCCTTTCCACTAAGCCCACATCAAAGCATTTTAAATTCTTCCAGATTTTTTTTTATGTGTGATACTTGGTAATTAATCCCCCAAGCATGCTGTAAAGCTTGGCTGAAACAAATGTGCCTATGTTTCCAGAAGCACCCAGCTGAGGAGGTGATGCAGGTAAACACATCAGCATTTAGAATCTGATTGGAAAATAGGGGCGAGGGATACAGGCTGTGGGGGAATGAGAAAAATGAAGCCACAAAATCAACCAAGCAACCCTTCCATTTCCAGAGACAACAGAATTCACTGGCTAGATTAAAAATGCCCAAGAAATTTTATTAGCATCTTATTTCTACAATGTAAACATTATTAAATGAAAAGAAACAAGAAACCAATTCAGTTGCACCGTGAATGTAAATAACAGTAATGGGAAATGCAGCCACACACGGTGTCTGACCTCTTGGGTCTCAGACTCGTAAACCAACCCTGCTTATGGCCACAAATGCTCCAGGGTAATGTGATATCCAGGACCAGTGAAATTGCATGCAGAGTGAAACAACTTCTCCTCCATGCCTCTTGTGTATTCTTTATAGTATGATTCTCAGACTGCCTTGCCAGGATTTTGCTCTCATTTCAAATTCTATCCTGAACACCAACTTTCTAAACTGAAATCATTAACTGATTTGGTTTAAAGCAAATAACAAAGTAAATTATTTGGCAATCATATACTCATTTGTGTATTTGTGGTGTGTGTGTGTGTGTGTGCGTGTGTGTGTGTGTGTGTGTGTGTGTGTGTGTGTGTGTGTGAACATATGTGGGAGTATGGGTGCACTTCCCCATGTCAGCACATATAGAGGCCCACAGATGTACAGTGTCTTGTGCTATCTCCTCCATCTTATTTTTTTGTGACAGAATCTCTCAGTGAACCTGGAACTCATCAATTCACCACACTGGCTGTCAAGCAATCCCTTGATAATTCTGGAACCTCCACCTCCTCAGTACGAGGATCACAGACTCACACTAGCACACACAGCTGTGAGTGCTGGGTATCCAAATGGAGTTTCTCATGCTTGCACAACAAGCACCTTATCCACTGAGCCCTGAAAATAATAAGCTTTTTAGAATTATTAGAACCAAGCCATACGATAGTTAAAGTGCTGAAAATGAGTCCAAGCTATGGCTGTAAGGATGAATACCACATCAACTGTTTATTAAAAAAAATCACAATCTCATAAACAGCAGGAACTACAGCCATCCCTGAAGGATGGGAACAACATGGAGAGACAACAGGAAAATATGCCACCATCTAAAATCGACAGTTAGGGGATAGACCATAATACCGGCTCACACAAAATCAACCAAGAAAACACCATCCATTTCCTATAAAACGGAGGTGTGGTGGGGGGAAGGAATGGACAATACAGCAAAAAGCTCCGTTCACCAGAGGCTATTGTTTGTAAACTATAAACACTTATAAATAAATCTCTGAAGCTAGATTTAAGATCCAGATAAATATTCTGAAATGTGCCCAAATGACAAGCTGAATGGGTGGAAAGGAAATCGACTCTACAGCTGGTCACTGGTTGCCAGCATCATTGTCCTTAAGTAAATGCATGTGCTCAGTGACGTTTCAGTAAACGTCCTAATTCTAAAGTATGTTACAGATCTTTTCAAGCTGATTCTAAAAGTTGTGTAAAAGAAATGTGATAAGAAGGTCCAAGACATTTTGCAAAAGGAGGACATATGTGCCTGGTGTGATACAACTTTGTAGAAAATTAAACCATGGGTTTAATTTAAACCATGCTACAAATAATAACAAGGTAAGAGCCAAAACAGAGACTGCAGAAACAGTCCTGGGCAAGTGCAACTAAAGATACTGAGAAACAGCAGATCAGTTCAAGGAATTGGCTATTTTTCTTTTAGTTTATATTCCCAGATTCCCCTAATAACACATCAATTCTCAGTGTACTGAAGGACTCATAAGAAAAACAGTGGTGTTGGGGGGGAATAGGAGAATTGTTAATAACCTTGGAGAGATATGTGAAGCTTTCATAAACAAAACAACAAGTAAAGAAAAGGAAAAATGGAAAAAATTGAACTGCATTAAAACTTTCATCTCTACTAAAAACACAAGCCCGGTCTGAAAGGAGATATATATGCATTTTAGGATATATATATATATATATATATATATATATATATATATATATATTCCCTACACAGGGGATACTATTCATCCTGGAAGCCATAGGTTGCCAAACAAAAAGCACAGTGCCAGGTGTGGGATCTCTTCCCTCGAGTTGTTGGTCAGATGTATCCCAGAGACTCCAAAACCAATACAGGGTATTGCCATTTCTCTTGGTTTCTCACCAGTACTTAATTGTAAAGTACTGTAACCAAAGACACCACACACAGTGGTCAAAAGATACAGAAAAATCAAACCACTACTGACCAGGATGCTTCTTCCCTGCTGGCTAGCTCTAATGCTACTAGAAGGAAGTACGCAGGTTATTACAAGGGTCAGGATGGCATCATCAACAGTCTTATCCATCTGTGAATCCTATGAACTTCAGTGATCAAAGGGTATGGCATGAAGGCAACAGTAAAAATTTGTGGAGAAGCCAACTACTTATGATTGTGTTTAGGTATCGCAGTGTTGGGTAACAGGCCAATCCAAGGCTTTCTTAGAGGCCCTGATGAAAGAACTAAGGAAATGCTGTTCTGTGTCATTGCCCATGGACATTCTTGGCAAGGACCAATGTGCAGCTGGGATGGGGTTTTGAGGGAGTTAAGGTTTCAGTTTCTGAGAACCTGAGTTTTCCCTGTGGAGCCTTTCCCTGAAAGGCTGTGGAAGGCCATTGTGTCTGACACACTTGAGATATCCCTTGTTCCCTTGGTACAACAATGCTTGATAAGCTTTTTGCCAACTTTGTCCCATTGTGTGATAGGTTTCTGCTGGCGTCTCCCCATTTTCTTCCTTCAAATGGTATAAATATGTTGTGATGCTTAATGAATTTGTTTTCAAGAGCCATCAGCTTATGCAGATCTCCTGACCCCAGCTTTCCGTCATATTTGTTTTCTCATCCCTGGCCCTCCCCTTCAACACATAGCAGTTTGAGACCTTCATTCCTGTAGGTTCAGGTCACTACAAATCTGACCAAAATTTCTGGGAAGTTCACAGGTCCTAGAGGTGAACTTTACTCTTACTTTGCTCAAAGGACATCATTCAAACTGCTTCTAAATTTGTATCTCCCTGTCTGTTGTTCAGTGGCATTCTCAAACTTAATTGAAAACATTTCTACATGGAATCGATGATGATAAACACAGAAACTCACAATTGGTTGAAGTAATAATAAGTCACTGAGGAATGCTTAGCCACAAACGATATAACATGCCCCTTACCTAAGGCTCAGGGACTATCACAGAACAGAGGACAAAAGATTGCAACAGCCAGAGGTTGGAAAAGACCAGCGCAAAACAGTGTCTTCCTAACGGGCACTCATGAACTCACAGCATCTGTGGTTGCCTGCACAAGATCAATCCAGCAAGCATTCTAGCAATGAAGTCAGGAGGGTTTTGTAAGCTCTGGCCCTTAACTGTCAAGTTTTGGACAGTTAATAGATTCTGGGTGAGAAAGTCCATTTTCTTTAAGGCTTCGTCTCTTAGTTGGGTCATATCCCAGTAGATGGCCCCATACCCAGAAGCATATGGACAACACAAATTGGAGTTGAGTCACTAGACTACTAAATTTTTATTAAAGGAGAAATAAGTTGGAGTGGTAGGAAGGTGAGGGCTGATCTAGGAGGAGGTAGTGGGAGGAGTCAGAGGTGAATGTAATTAACACATTGAATGAAATTCTCATAGAATTTATTTTTAAAAAATTTAAACAGAGCTTTTGCAGGTGATGTTAGAGTTACAGGAATGCTTATGAATGAGATTGTTTAAGGACAGGCAAGCACTAGAAACTTGCTGTCATGAATACAAAGGGATTCACATACAACACCCAAGGAGAAAGTTCCCTCTGTGAGAAGAGGTCTGCTTTGGTTCTGAGATGTGAACGGCGCCAAGGATACTTTTATCTCAGTCCTGCCCTGCCCATCAGAATTGAAATAATGCATGCACTGTTGGAAGCTGTTAAACAAATTACACAGGGTTATTTATGCAAGAGGAATGAGATTGATTGTGCCAATAGAGATTAAGATTTATAGATATTGTCTGAATTCTTAGCAACAAGAATACATATTGCATATGCTAATGCATTTTTAAGTGATAAATACCAACCCCAGTTCATGAAGCTGGGTTTAATCTGTACATTCTGGTTGAGCAGAACAGGATAAAATGAGATGACTACCTCTTGGATTTTAAATGAAAATATATGAAGATTTAGTTGTTTGGGCTCACATAGCTTGTCTGGGATCTATTGTTACTGGACAGATACTGTATAAATTTGAAAAATGGATTGATCTTTAAATGAGCTAATGAGGTTTTCTCAGAATTTATTTCTGAGCACAGTTGGTAGTGTGGGAAATATTTCATACAAAGAAGTAAAAATATCAATAGCAGTAAAGAGACTTGTCTTTTTCTTCCCCGAAAGAGTCAATGCAAACTGTAAGCAGTGATTTATCTTACCAATTTTTACAGAAAATTGCTGCCAAGTAGAAATAATTACACTTGGCCTGCATATTTTACTGCCATTTAAGTGATCAACCACACATGAAACTACCCTGGCACTCATAAGTAGCATGTTTTTAACATTTTCATACATTTTTTACTTGAATGAATCTCATACCTGAAGTTATCATATCAAAAGATATTTCATGCAAAACAATAGCAATATTTACAGTTCTGGTACCTTCAAAACTTTTTGCCTGCTGCTTAGCTATGGCCTATCAAATTGTTATTTCTGTGTACCTAATGACATTTTTAGAGAATATCAACTTACTGTAAATTTACATGTTTGACTAACTTCACATGTATTTCATATGTTTCTATTTATAAGGATCTAATTTAACTTCTCAAATGACCCATACAAATCAATTTTACAGCATCATGTTTCCCTAGTGGATTTAGATTTTTCTAAGGCATATTTCTTGAAGAGGAGAATCCCAAGAGAGTCATGATACTGGGTTCACTTGGATTCATTCTTATCTCAATGATTCATACTTAAATAGTTTAGCTAGGAGTCCTTTTTCTTTTTTCATTTTGCCTTCACATTGTGACTCAAAGATGATTCATATTTACTCTTTCCCCCCTTTATTTCTTTCCTACTTTTAAAATAAAAAACATAGGCATTGTGTTCTGAACATTTTCATGCCCCTTCTCCATCTCCTCCCATATCCACCCCTAATTCCATACCCACACGGTTTTGTGTCTTCATCATTTTGTTAACATATTGAGTTCCATTGATGCAACCTATAGATGCACAGGAACATGGTTGTATACTGGAGCAAGTTAGACGTCCCAGGAGTTATATCATTAAAGAAAAATAACTTCCTCTCCAAGCAGCCATCAATTACCCATAACTCCTCAGGCAAGAGTGTGACTTCATACCCAACTCCCCTCCATGCATGGGTTTTATCTGCCTTGAGCTGGCGTGATTCTTGTAATAACTGCTAAGGGCTCGTCCGTGAAAATGCCCTGTCATGTCTGGAGAACAGTTTTTTTGTGACATTCACCACCTCTGCCCCTTACAACCTTTCTGTATCCTCTGCCACAACGATTCCTGAGACTTGGAGGAAAATTTGGCATAATTGTCACAGTTAATACTTAGCAGTCCACAGTCACTTATTCTCTTTACCTGGCTCAGCTGTGGGTCTGTTTAACACAGTGCACAATTGAAAGAATAACGGTAGGAGGCTCTTCCGTTAGTCTATGATCTAGTTTTCCCATGGATTCTTGCCCCATTATCCGATCCAGGTATGAGTTTTGTCTTGTGAAACAGTCCTTAAATATGATCACTGTGTGATTTGTTACCCCCATGGCATCCCTACCACTATTATACCATCAGGCTTCGTTCCAAGCAGGTTGTTATTGTAGCTGAAAGGGCTCATAACTGGAGAAGACGGATGATGATGTTTCTCCTATGGTAGTATGGGTACCACCTTCCAGGACTGAAAACAAGCTAGTAGTGATGAAGCTTCATTTTCCCCATGTTCTATGAGTCATCCATGTAATGTCTTCAGCAGTAGGGTACCTATTTTAGTCTGTTATAACTTTTTCATTGCTAAGACTACAAACTCCAAGAGGAAAGCTTGATAGATAACTGACATGCCAGGGCAGGCTTCATTCCCAAGACTAAGTGGACAATTCAAACTAAACTTTATGGGGAAAGGGAAAAAACTAGATAATTCAAAGTTGGGTGTGAAAGGATGTGAGAGCAGTTGTGAAAGGAGTTGGAGCAGGTAGGTATATATGTTCAAATATATTGTATGGAATTTTCAACTAATTAATAAATGCATTGTTTAATAAAAGAATATGGGTGATACAAGGCAGTGTATCCTATCCTAACATTGGTGACAGCTCAAGAAAGATGTACACCTAGAGCTCTCAAAAACTATTTAATGACCCTAGGATCTGAGAGAAGAGTATGTGAGTCTTTTAAGTTTCATGAGCATTCTGAGCCTAGTAAGTTAAGTGAGTTTCCTAGGTCTTAGGACTTTCCTTCTCTTTCCAGGACTGAATGTTTCACTTAAGAGGAAATAGCTATGCGATGTATATTTCACACATCAGGGTCCTCATGCAATTCAGAGCAAAAGGAGTAAGGCCAAGAAGAGAGATGAAGATAAAGTAGAGCCTTGAACTCTTCAAACACACATTGTACATAAGAATTAGTAAAGATTATTAAATGGTGAGGCATTTGCTTCAGAAACTAAACCCAAGGAATTTATAGACACACACATACACAAATACACCCATGTAAAACAAATATATATACATGTGTGTGTGTGTGTGTGTGTGTGTACGTTTAGAATTCACACACACAACTTTTTTTTTCCTTTACAATAATTCAAAGCAGCATGCATAAGTCAGAAAGCAAAAGTTCTCATCTTTGAGACAAACTAGAAAATGGGAGAAAAAGTTTTCTGGCTATATATACATCAGATTGAGGATTAAGGTCTCAAATATATAAAGAACTTAAAAAACAAAACATAAATAACAATCAACAAATCAGCTATAGATCTGAAGAGAGTTCTCAAAATAAGAAATACTAATAGCTAATAAACATTTTTAGAAGTGCTCAACATCATTAATTATCTGGGAAGTGAAAATGAAAACTACTTTGAGATTCCATCTCACACTAGTCAGATTGGCTATCATCAAGAAATCAAATGATGGCTGGGCAGTGGTGGCCACACCTTTAATCCCAGCACTTGGAAGGCAGAGGCAGGCGGATCTTTGTGAGTTCAAGGCCAGCCTGGTCTACAGAGCAAGATCCAGGAAAGGCACAAAGCTACACAGAGAAACCCTGTCTCAAAAAAAAAAAAAAAGAAAAGAAAAGAATAGAAAAGAAATCAAATGATAACTAATGTTGATTAGGATATGGGAAAAGAAGTCTTATTCACTGCTGGTAAGAGTGCAAACTGAGGTAGTCAATATGGAAATCAATATAGAGGTTCCTCAGACCCTATTCCATTCCTGGACATATATCCAAAAGACTCTATATCCTACTATCGAGATCCTTCCTCAGTCCTGTTCATTGCTGCTCTATTCATAACAGCTAGGAAAAAGAATCATCCTATATGTTCATGAACTAATGAATGGATAATGAAGATGTACTACAAATGGCTAATGGAATCTTACTTCACTGTAAAGAAAAAATGAAATTATAAAATTTGCTTTATAGTTTTATGAAACTATAAAATAGAATTAGGGAAAATGGACTAAGGGAGGTAACAAAAGCTCAGAAAGACAAATTCGACCTGTTCACAGGTTAGTGTCCTTTGCTTTGTATCTCGAGTTTTGCATGTCCAATTTGGAGTACCTTTAGAAGCCAGGATATTAGAAAGGTTATTGAGTGGAGAGGGTATTTTAAGGAAAAAGTTAGTAGAAAATAGGTAATATGAAAGTAAAGAAGGGAAATACTGGGTATTAAATGACTTAAAAAAGTAGGGGGTGGGTGCAGGGCGGGGAGACAGAGGAAGGAAAGAGTTAACCAAGTCAGAAGATATATGGAGAAGTTATATAGAAACCTATCTTGAAACCCAATTAAAATGTATTTTTTGTTTTTTGAGATTAATATAATTACATTTCCTCTTTCCCTTTCCTCCTTCCAAACCCTCCCATAAGTCCCTCCTTGTTCTCATTTAAAGTCATGACTCCTTTTTCCATTGTTACCACATGCATATATGTAACATTATACAGACTGAGCAGTTATAGTTAAGAATATAAATGTATATACAAAACATGTAATTTTTACAAAGCACTCTTACTTGTCAAGTTCATTTCCACACTGAAAGAGAGATGCCAAAGAGACAATTAAACATGTGTATTTATATTCTAGAGATTGTAGTAAAATCTAGGAAACTAGGAATGTAGAGTCTCTGATGCCTTGTTATGAACAACATAATCTAGCAGAGAAAGTTGTTAAGGAACAGAAAGCTCCAGTGCCAAGCCTTGATGCCTCCAAGTATCTAGTATCATAAAACTAATGGTGGTGAAAAGTCAAAGAAGACTGACTCAACTCGCTTTGTTTCCTGCCTCTTTGCATGCACGTGCGCATACACACACACACACACACACACACACACACACACACACACACACACAACTGACCCTTTTCTGGTCACTCACACTTCTTGTTTAGTCTGTACAATGAAACACCTGAACCACATCCTCAAAAAAAACATACAAATTCATCAAAACTCTGCTTTTCTGTCTTGCTTCCTTTTTCATACCTCTACTCTGGATGCCTCCAACAATTTGATTTCCATTCTTCTCCATCGTACAACTATAGGACACTGCCAAAATTGACCCATTGTTTCTCCTGAAGGCCATGGCTATTACCTGATGATGCTTGACTATTTCTGGTGAGGTCCAATTCCAAAGCCCTCTGATTAAGTCTCTTTTGAACTCCTATCTCATAATTCTCCTGGGCCTTTCTCCTACTTCCGAAAGAGGCCAGTAGACATGTACTGATTTTATTAACTTCCTTTGCTACATAGTAATATGAGTTTATGTGTCTGTCTCTGCATTTGCTTTCATCGTTCTCTATAACAGTGTTCCACCTGTCCTAACCCATTCAGTTATGTACCTCTCATTCCTTATTCTTTTTCTCTTAGACCTGTTCTACCATCCTCTACTTCTTTCAACACTTCATATGTCTCCATAAAATTTCTATTCTGCCATTTTTTTAAACTACTACCTCCCTAGCCTCTCCTCTTTCTCTCACCATCTCTTGTCTAAATACACCTTAAATCTAAGCTTCTATCCCACATCTCCATTTCCTATTCACTGTTCACCCACTCAACTCCAGCTTCTGTTTTTGTGATTCTCATGAAATTATGTCCAGGAAAGTAATTCTTACCCATTCCAGCATGTAAGTGTCCTGCTACATTTGACTTTATTTCTTGCATAGAATTTTATAATGGTCTTGCTTTCTAATGGTGTTGCTTCCTTCTGCCTTTGGTTGTTTCTTTCCTCTTGTGTTGTGCCTGGGTTCTGCCTCTGGTCCTACACTCTTTCCTCTCTGTATTCTTCTTTCTCAACAATATTATCCACTCTTCATTAAGGATCACCTATTCAGTGAAAGTGCCCAACTCTAATCATTTATTTCTAGTCTCTTTTGAGATTTCCACATTCTAGACCAATTATCACCTACACAGCAAACATAACAAGCCCAAGACACAATAAATGGTCTTTCTCCTTGCCAGTTTTAAATTTCTGACATAGTTTAACATGTTTTAGGCTTAGCTAGTGACTAAAGAAGAGCTTATCTGTAAATATCTGATCTGAACAATTCAGGGAGGCTACAGATAAATCATCCAAGTGCCCAAAAATAGTTCTCATAGTATTTCCCCTTCTTGGTTCTGGCATCAGCTTTAAATAATTTGCCAAGTTTTGACCTAACCACAGAGGCAATTGTAAGGTGTTCTTTTTGTAGAAAAAAATGGGGCATCTCTAAAGATGGTTCTGATTAATAACTTTGGAGCCTAGAAAAGTAAACGGCACTTGAGCAAAGATGAAGGCAAGAATAAACACCAGAGTCCTGGTTTTCTAATGAGAATTCTCTGTAGAAGCCAAACTATTTCTCAAAGGAGGAAAGAGACTTTTGAGAGTGCTGTTGCACAGTGTGACAGTCCTCTAACCATGCTGAGTTACTGAGATGCTGCTGTGAGACAACTGGCAAGCAAAAATGACTTGATTCCATCGACTATTACAAACTTAAATGGGGTGCCTCAGTAGGGTGTCTGCACCAAAGAGGTGCGGATATTAAACTGTTTCTACCACACTAGGAAAATGCAATAAAAAACCCACAGTCAGAACACAGAAAATGTGCAGGGGACTGTGATATGTACAAAATGATTAGCATCAGCATCCACTCATGAGCCATGAGTGTCTACCTTGGAAAAGTTCTTTGGTGATACAGGAAGTAATAGTGAAGTATGAGCTGTTTGTGGTTTCCTGTCCAAAATGGTAGGATACAGGAAAGGCAGGACAGCTTATAAAATGCCTTAAAATAGAACAAGATTGATTTGGGAAATGACAGTAGTAGGTTCTCCTCTAGGGTCAGTGACCTCTCCACCCACGGTTAGTCAGCTAGGTTGACAGTTCCAAGCGTGAACTCCCCACTATTGATCGGCCTTAACTCCAACTAGACAGCTTCTGGTTACCTACAAGATAAAAGTGCCACTGTTGAAACATTAGAAATACCTTTCTAGGTCATTGTTGTGGTTTGCAGGCATCACAGCTGGTTAGCACCATTGGTTGATTTTCTTCTTTGGCAGCTTGCAGAGCACCTTCCAATACCATGAGAACCAGTCCTCAGAGAAAGAGGCTTCCAGGTCAGCTCCAGCTCAGTACATACATGTTCTGTGTCCTAGTCTTTCTAGACTTCAACAACAGATCTTACCTTCAAGTGTTGGGAGGCAGCCAAGGGTAATACAGTAATCGATATTGGTTTGGGGTAATCCCTGACTGACCAGAAATTCAAAAGAGGTTTTAAGTGTCTTGCACTGGGGGTTTATTAGATAGCCTATGTCTCTTGGGGACAGCATTAACATTCCAAGTAGCATAACTCCATTTGATACTTCTCTGATCTATTCATCTATCTATCATCTACCTATATCTATCATCTATCTATCTACCAACTATTTATCTTGATTTTTTCCCCATCACTCATGTTGTGTGTGTGTGAAGTAAGCTTATAAAACAATATTTCCCTGTGTCCCATTCAAAACACCCCAATGTCATTTACCTCTCCTTCCTTTCTCTTTCTCTGTATTACCTCCCTTCCCCCCACTGCCCAGATAAAGTCCCCCCCTAATTTTTCCATTCCCCCCTTTCTTTTCCTGTGTCTTACTGTCTCTCTCTTGAGATCCTTCTCCCTCCTTCACCAGAGGTCCCCTTTTACTCTCCTGGCTTCTGCAGTTACTTCAGGTTATATACTCATATAGAGATTTACAACTGGTGTCCACAAATGAGAGATAGCATACAATCTTTGTCTTTCTGTGTCTGGTCACCTCACTCAGTATAATACTTTCCAGTTTTAACCATTAATCTGCAAATTTTATGGTCTCATTTTTTCTTTACAGCTGTATAGTATTCCACTATGAATATGTACCACATTTTCATTATCAATTCACCAGTTGAAGGAAATTTAAGTTGTTTCTATTTCCTAGCTCTTATGAATAGAATAGCAGTGAGCCTAAGTGAGCAGGTTATCTCTATGGTAGAAACAGAGTCCTCGGGGTATACGCCAAGGGGTGGTACAGCTGTGTCACATAGTAGATATACTTTTAGGTTTTTCAGAATTCTCCACACTGAATCCAACACTGAATACATCAGTTTGCAATTCCACTAACAATGAATTTCCCCTTTCGGTTTCCATGTATGCTTATCAGCATTTATTCTCCATTATTTTCTTTATCTTAGTCATTCTGAATAGGGTAAGATAAAACCTCAAAGTAGTTTAAATTTGCATTTTCCTAATTACTAAGGATACTGAGCATTTGTTAAGATACTCCTTAGCCATTTTTATTGCTTCTTTTGAGAATTCTCTGCTAGATCCACAGTCCATTTTTCAAATGGACTCTGCATATTATGGATGTCAATCTTCTACTGTATCTGTAACTGGGAAACATTTTATCCCACTCCACAGGGCTCATCCTCACTCAGCTGGTTGTTTCCTTAACTGCACAGGAGCTTCCATTTCCCTAAGCCAATATGATTTTTAACTGTGTTCCAAACACATCTTTATATTCACAAGTAAATATAGCTCTCATGGCTCATCAAAGAAACTTCTTTATGAAGCAGAAGTGTATAATCTAGAGATCCACAACTGGTCAAATCTCAAAGAGTAAGTGAACATGTGATGTCAACCTCTAACTGGCATACTCACAACACAAACCCTACACATAAAGCTCAGGAAAAGTCACAGAAGAGGCAGCAAGAAGAGATTGTAAGAAACAGAAAGCCAGCCCACCTGCTGTGAGATAATGTGTTCTAAACACGACAGGGATGCTTCACTATGAAATTTCAACAGTACAGACCTGAGTGATGACTACACCAGTTGACATCCTAATATGGATGCTATAAATTTCACAAGGCCCCATTTCTAGATGAAGAGCTATAGGCAATCAGTGGCTACTGAGAGAAGAAAAATTCGTTTTCCCCAGAAATAGACTATGGTATCCCAAGTGATCAGCCTTAAACACACCTACATATGAGAAACACTAAATGGGCCTAGTATAATATATATGTGTTTATTTAATGATAACATTTTTAAAACAGGTCGTGAATTTGAGAGGGAGTGAGGGGATACAAGGAGGATTTGAAAGAAGTGGAACTATGTAAGTATAGCATTCGTGTATAAAAGTATGGTGATATTTTATTTGTGCTGAAATGTGATTTGATTTGTATGTTAATAAATAAAGTTGCCTAGGGGTCAGAGCTAATAGCAAGCCATCGCAGAAGCTGAGCAGTGGTGGTGCATGCCTTTAATCCCAGCACTTGGTAGGCAGAGCTAGGCAGATCTCTGTGTGTTCAAGGATACAGCCAGCATGGAGACACACGCCTTTAATCTCAATACCAACCAGAGAAGACCTGGAGGTCTGTACAGACGGGCAGTGATGAGGAGGTTATGTGGTTGGGTTTATAACCAATGAGAAGGCAGAACAAAAAGTCTATATAAGACAAACACACAGGAAGTAGGTCTCTTGGCTGAAGAGGATAGCTACAGAAGTGAAGGTAAGGCTCTTAGCTCTGACCTCTTGGGCTTTCATCTTTGCACTGGCTCTGTGTTTCTTATTTAATAAGACGGTTACTTCTACATAAAATTCTCAAAAAATATTTAAACTAAAAATAAATAAATGAAAACTTTTAAAAATACAACAAGATTGTCCAGTGCCCCCCACCCAGGCACCATAAGCTATCAAAGAAATGGTCCAGTGCAAGGTATGGGTTACCTTTTTTTGAGCTGTCAGTGGGGCTCCATAGATCCCACACACAAACGTTACAGGCTATTGCCATTGCTCTTGGCTATCTTCCAAAACTTGGTTGTAAGATCTTATTGCTGAAGACACTACATTCTTGAGCTACAGAACATGGAAGACTCAAGCTGATGCTGACCTGGAAGTTTCATTCCTCCTGGCTAGTTTTCATGGTCTGGAATGCACTATGCATACTACTGGGTTGGGAGGAGTGATCAACAGTATACCTAGATGTAGTCCAGTTGAGCTACAATAATGAATGGCCTCACAAGATATGCCCACTGATGCATCAGTGGCATGAATGTTATGGGAGTAATGAACCACTTTATAATTAGATTCAAAACCTTCTTCACAAAACAGAATTCATATCTTGTACCACTAACTGGGTCAAAAATATATGGATGGCTAGGTCGTAGGCTCTAGGGGAGAACCTAATACTATTCATCTGCTAAATACTCATAGCAATAATCTACCCCCTAAGTTCTTTTCTTTATACCCATATATTAGAGCATCTCTCTGCTCTCATCAAAGCTTCTTTTTACAGTAGACAGAAGATAACACAAAGACCTACAACCAGTCAACACATAAAGAGTAAGAGACTAGAAGTTCTCAGCTCTAAATGGATTGTCTGTATTATACCCTCTCCCTCCAAGACTCATTGATAATCATAAAAGAGAGGGTGAAAAGATTGTAAGTGCCAGAGATAGTGGATGTCTGCAGCAAAACAGTGTTTGGTAGACATTTCAACACCATTGTATACACGAACTCACAAATGTGACTGCTTGCACAAAATCATGTCAGCTAAAATTTCAACGTGGATAAAAGGGACTCAGAAGTCGCACCCATAGCTGAGAAGCTATTTGTAACTGATGGCTTCTGGGGTTGGAAAAAGTGAGTTTTCTTCAGAAATGTGACCCCTAAAGCCTACCTGTGATGCGGTAGGTGAACCTACACCCATGCAGATGTAGGCAACATTACATGCACTGTTACTTCTGAACTAAGAATTCACTAAGCTACTTTCATGTTTTAACCATGAACAGATCTTTGCAGATACCAACCCTGTAAAATAGAAAGAAAAAAAAAAAGAAAAGAAACATACCACCTCAGTCTCCGAAAAGAATATGTCTGAATAAGTTCATGGTAAGGAAAACAGCTCAGTGGAACATAGGTAAATGTGAGGTAAATGAAAATGAACAGTGCCAAGGAGTAGGGGCTTCCAATTGCAGTCTCGACAGCGGCATCAGCGGTGGAACCTGTACTTCTTTTGCTAACCTAATTGCAGCCATTTTAGGGGAAGTGTAGCTGGCTCCTGCTTTGAGAAGACTGCTTAGATCCTGTTGATATATGGAGAGAGGTAACACAAAGTATTTTGGGTGCTTTCTGACCTTTGAGATCCCCTGCCCCCATCATTGACTTGAGCCTGTCACAGAGGCTGGTTGCAACCAACTTTATGCAGATGCCCCAGGTAGTGTCCTACCCTGAAGCTATGCTACATGCCTCTCCAATCTCATGCAGGGTCTTGGGGACCAAGCAAGGGTCCAGACCACTGAAAATGTCTGAATCTGTCATCTCATACAGTTCCACTGGCTGTTATAGGAATTAGCCGAAAGCTATCCTGGACCAGAAAAGCTGAAATTTTGCCCTAAACCTACTCTATCTACTCCAGAAGGTTCTGCATGTGCAGGAGAATTGTGCTGTGAGACAGGGGGGAAAGGGACTGACTTCTTCAATGCAGAAACTGATGCGGGGAGCTGGAATTGTGTTGTCAGGCCATCAGTGAGCATCCTAACGGGCTTCTGCCGCCTGCACTAAACACTTGCCTTTAATTCTCCAGCTCCAAGGGCACGGTGGTGATCGAAGTCATCCAAAAGGAGGCACAGAAGGAGGTTCAAATCTCCTCGAGTGAGTTTCAAAACTAATTCCATAGTCCTACCTTCCTAGGAAGGTCAGGGAGTGTGCATACGTGAGCGGCTGCCCCGGGTAACCATAACAAGCACTTGCTACACTCAGGTTTTCCAGCGCAAAACGGTGCCAGTGAGCAGAAACGCGTTCTCTGCAAGGCCCCAGGTCCACTGCGCATGCTCAGGCGCCCCTGAAAACCCCCCTGCCCAGCTCATCTTATGTTACCATCCCAGAAACATGACAAGAGCTGGCAAGGACACCCGGGAAGTTGGATACAGTCTAATGAGCAACATAGTCAAAGTTTTGGATTCTTCCTTAGGTGGATTATCTCCTCCTCAGTTAGACACAGAAAAGAGACCATGAGGTCAGAGGACAGACACCAGACTAGGAAAGAAAGGAAGACACAGCTTTTCCTCGGTATCACACTACGGTTTGTTGATGGCCTGAAATAGCTGCTCCAGCATGGGCCCACTAATGGAATATTGTCCTGTAAGAGAGCTGTAGAAAGCATTAATAAAAAGAATATATATATATATATATATATATATATATATATATATGCTGTAACTATAAATAATACATGAGACTCCTCTTGCAGAAAAGGCCCCCATCCAGTCAGTTGTGTGGTAATTAGGTCAGTGTGTGTGTGTGTGTGTGTGTGTGTGTGTGTGTGTGTGATTTCTGTCCTAGCCACCAGGCAAATACGGCATAGTCAATACTCTCACAGTGATGAATGGCTTTATTCAATTTGAACAAGTGTATCCCCGCAAAGAACAAAGTGTCTCCATAGCAGGCTGAGTTCACCCTGGAAGTCCTTGTCAGGACACAAGTTCCCCACATAAATCTGCCCAAATTGAGACATCAATGTGAGCTTGGCTGCCATGTCCAGCACTCTGCTAGGCAAAACTCCAGAAACATTTTCCCTTCCAGGGGCTGATAAACTATAGGCCAGTGATAGTTTCTAAAGAGCATTATGAGATAGGAAATGTTTTTTAATGATTAGACTAAAAAATTAGAAACTGCTTTATGATGTATGAAAATGATATAAAATTCCAATCTCATGTCCTTAAATAAAACTGTACCAGAACACAAGCACCCTGGTTCATTTGTACTACCTGTGTAACAGTCATGCTAAATGAAAGCGATGCATGCCCGAAAGGCTTAAAATATTTAGAATCTATCTTGTAATACACCAGACTGTGTCCCTCCAAAATTCAGACAGCAAAGCTCTGATTCTCAGGGTCTTACACTATAACTTTACCAAAGACACATCTTTAAAGGGGCAATTAGGTTGCATGAGGTTCTGTGTGCAGGCCACGTGCACTGAGGACTGACATCTCTGAAAGAAGAGGCAATCCAGACACAGATATTTACTTGGGCAGACCGTGTGAAAACAAGGCAAGAAGACAGTCAGATGGGAGTCAGGACACCCACCCCCATCAGTATTTTAACCTGTGACTCTGTCTCAAGGCCAATTCCGTCAGGCAAGTCACTTGGTCTGTGATATTTTATGTTAATCCAAGAAAAATAATATGTATCCTTTGCTTAAAATGTGTGTCAAACTATACCCTATGCTATATAATATTGCTTTAAGACTTAGTCCATGGTTCTGGGGTGATGGCTTGGTAGATAAGAGCATTAACTCTACCAGCCTGAGGATCTATGTTGAAATCTCCAGCACCCACATAAGACACTGACCATGACTATATGATCCTGAAACACTAAGCAAAGAGAGACGCGAGCAGAGTGGCATTCAAACCATCTTTCCAGGCATAAACAGGGGCTTCGTGCTTCTTCCCACAGACGACATCTGCAGGGTCCTAGGTGGAGGTGGAAGTAGAGACGTCCAAGTCTGTATAACCTTTCAGCCATGTGTCTCCTCCACAGTTCTGGTCAACTCTGAGCTGCTCCTCTTACACTGCAGCAGCCCCTGGATATCATGGTCTAGAAGCATCTCCTCAGGCCACAGTATTTAATCCTCTTCCAGCTTTCATTGTGACAGGGCCTTGTTTCTGTGTCTTTCTTTGCCTCTTCTCTCTTAGAAATACGTAAGACATCCAGGGATGTTTTGTTATTGAAAACGTGTCTCTCTGCGTGTCTCATTTTAAAGGACAATGGGCTGCTTGTGTCGTGCAGGCTCTTGTGAAAAAGACTCTCCATCCATACCTGATTGCTTTGCTGCTTCACAGCCATGCAAACTGCGCTGGAGGAGAGGGCTCCCCTCCACTCTGAGGCACAGAAGACGCTCCAGAAGGCAGCAGCTTCTCATAACAGATCCACAGTGACCAAATATGACCTTTTACCGGGACACAGACTCTATCTCGGCATTTCCCAGTGTGCATATGGAGCAATGAGATCTTGATGAAAGTGTGATCATGTCTGGTAAATACACGGATGTAACAAACCACTTGTAAATGCTTGGCCTTGAACCACATGTTTAAACAATATCAGGGATGTATTATATACCAAGAGAGAGAACACCTTTTTCCCAACCTCTGATAACTACAAATAAGGGAAGAGCAGTACAATCACCAATAGTCTGGGATATTAAATGTTTGTCTTCAAGGCCACCAGTGCCTTCTGCCATCATCCATTCAGCAACTAGTATGAATAGAAGTGCTGGTCACATGCCCACATTCTTCAGGTGTTATGCTAGAAGCCAGCCTGAAAGAAGACATGGTGCCAGCTTCAAGAAAACAGGACTGTAGAGGAGATGGGAACGTGCAGGTGAGAGCAGCTAATATAACTAAGAATAGATACTTCCTAACCAGAACCTGGGGACGTTGGCGCTGGATAGGAAAGGGTTGGGATGAAGAGTAAAGGAATAGTCCCTAAAGAACAAGAAATATTTGATTCACCTGAGTTAAATCTTAAAGAATATTGAAGATTTCACTAAGTAAAAACGAGGACAAAGAAAAGGGCAAATGTGCCTCCAGGACGAATAAAAGCTTCACATGAAACGTGAAAAGTGTTTCTGTGATAACACGAAAGCTTTTGTTACAGGACTTTTTGAAGTGGAAGGCAGTGCATCTCTTCTTTACAAGGTAACACTCCTCTGAAATCCTCACCTCCCCATGTCCTGCTGGAACTGCCCTGCACCCTGATTCCTTCATTTCCTCTTGACTGAGTCAGATATGCCTGTAAGGACCTGCTACTGCCAGACACCGCCACAGATCCTGACGATGTGAGAGCGGCAAGCAGGAACATATGCCCAGTCTTTAAGGAGCAGTTATTTTAATGATCTAAAAACAAAACTAGTAGGCATTTTTTAAAGTGAAAGTTCTTGTTCATTAGAAAAGGGTGCTCATTATGAATGATTACTATGAATGATTAAAGAAGAAGAACTCGTGGCAAAAGATAATCCACTCACAAAGGAGAATCTGTCCAACGAGGTAGATGCTCGCATTTAACTGCATCAAAACTGCTCAGGATCTTGACGTTGGCTGCCTGGTAGCACCAGCCATACCTCAGGCGCTCAAGGCCCACAGAGAGCAGAGAGCACAGTGAACAGTGTAGGCTAGAGAACATTTCCAGAATCAGGACTGTTCTGTGTGACAGGACCGATCTTAAAAGTCCCCCATAACTGACAGAGAGGCCCATTGCCTGACAGTTAATGTTGCACACGAACTTCTCTACACGCTCTATTGTGTTTAAGTTTTAACGAGATCACAGTTCTTTCTTTCGCGTTATCATCTCAATGTGCTCTGAGAATGACCTCTTTGAGTGTCAGTTCACATTTTGGACACAAAACTGAAGTGAGCTTTCACTGCCTTTGTGCCTAAAATTTCTTTGCAATAATAGCGAAGGGATAATAAAGATTTGCAATGATTATTTTTAAATGGGGAGGCTTTTGATGGATTCTAGGAGTGTGTGGATACAGAACAAAAGAGAGACCAAGGACAGCAGGAAAGTGACCTGGTAAAAAATTAACAGTCAAGAACTGATGAGCTCGAACAAGCCAGGAAACCGGAGAGCCAGGGTACAGTGACCTTGCAAGTGATTCCCTACCCCCAGCTCTTCACAAAAAGCACATGGAAGCCAGAAAACTTTATAAGCCAAGAAACAAATGAGATATTAAAATAAAATAATAAACAACAACAAAGATCTACCCTGGAGGAGTCAGGCACAACACTGTGAAGAAATAAGGAAGTCACTAGAGGGGACACCCCACCAAGCAGAGCCATAAAGGACATTACACAGGTTCTGATACGCTGGTTCCAACGCCGCCCGGCACAACACTGACTGAATGTTGGTAGTACTTCGTACCAAAAGTCAGTGCACCAAGAGCTAATACGTGCAGTCTCAACACTCACCCAGATATTTTAGAGCATTAATCATCAGTATTAATGATGAATGATCAACGGAGCCTCATCATGTATTTGAAAAAATCCCACAACACAAAGAATATAAAGGAGAAAATAAAAGACCAGAGGGCTTTTTTTTATAGTTTTTTAAATTTTATTCTTGAAATTATAATTACATGCCTCCCTTTCCTTTCCTCCCTGAAAACCCTCCCACGTTCCTCCCCACTCTCCTTCCAATTCATGACCTCTTTTTTCAGTAATTGTTATTGCAAGCTTAGATGTAAGTGCATATACATATATATTCCTAAATATAACCAGCTCAGGCCATATGACATTACTTGTATATATTTGCAGGGATGATCATTTGGCCCGAGAACCAGTTGATATGTTCTTCCCTGTCCTGCTCCCAGCTTTTCTCAATTGTCTGTATTTCTTTGTGTAAGATTGAGGCCTCCTGGGCTTTTCCCCATCCACGTGGGCATGTCCACTGGTATCATCCTTGTTCAGCTCACATTTGGCAGTCATGGTGATGAAACTTTATGGGTGTAGCAAGAGTTTAATAAGTAAACTGAGCCAAGGGTTTAAAAAGAAGGAAAAAGACAAAAAAAAAAAAAAAAAAAAAAAAAAAAACCTTTATTTTTAGTTTTTGTTTTTGTTTTTTTTAGAGACAGAGTTTCCTCTGTGTAGTTTCAGTGACTGTCCTGGATCTCACTCTGTAGACCAGGCTGGCCTCGAACTCACAGAAACCCTCCTGGCTCTGCCTCCCGAGTGCTGGGATTAAAGGCGTGTACCCCCACTGCCGGGGGGGGGGGGGGGGGAGATCTAATGGTACATTCAAATTTACAATGAGATGTACTAATTTGATACGAAAAAGAAAAACCTGAAAGTAGGACTCTCAGAAATTATATATGGTTTCCAACAGCTTTACTGGGAGGAGGGAAAGAAACTGAGGAATACCTTGCAGGAAAAAAAAAAAAGAAATCTAATTCTTTATTTTTTTAAAAGAAAGAGAATAAAAATTATCCATTTACTTTTTCAGAGAGAGTGGAAGTAAAATCCCCTACAAAAGAGAAGGATGCTTCAGAGAATGCTGGCCGACAGATGACAAGGCAGAGATGTCTTCAAACTTTCTGTGAGGGCTAAAGAAAGACCTTGTCAGACACACCAGCACTCCTTTCCCTCTGGAGAAGTTTATTAATAATATAGGTCACCTAGAGGAATGACTATGGCAAGAAATAATCAGAAAACATTCAGAACACAGTGGCTCCAGCTTAGGAATGCTGTGAAGGAGCATTTCAGGTGACAGGTACCTGATGCACATAGAGAGCAGCCACATAGGACCAGAAAAAAATAAATAAATAAAGAGGAAAAATAGGAAAGCAATAAAGGACACAGGGGAAAGTCTTTGGACAAGGAGGAAATAAAGAGCATGGATGGTGCTGCATTGAGTTAGTTGGTAGTGAGGGTATAGTTTATGTACAGAGATCAAGTCCAAAGGAAGGCAAAGAAACTCCATGAAAAACAGCTTCTAGAGCTTCACCATCATTGTGGACCACCAGCGAAAGATCATCCAACCACTACTAGAAAATTATTTTGTATCCAAATTCTTATCAAACAACTGATGATGAAAAACAATTCTAGTTTAAAAAAAATAAAAGATTATGCCCACAATGTAAAAACACAGAAAGTATGATGAGCTAAAAGAATAATAGTATAGGTATCTTTCTGTCACAAAGTAAGGAATCAAGATGATGACTGCATTTAATTGGATAAGAAATAAAATGGTATATATTCTTAGATCCCAAAATTTTATAATTAAGGAACTTTAAAAATGTGATAGAATCATACTGGGATAGAGGTAGAGATGCTTAGTTTATTAATTGAGTGATTCTCACAAAATGATCAAATATTGGTGAAAAGACAGGAAAGGACTCTTTGAGCATGTTAGCAAGCAATGTAGACGTGAAGACTATAGAAGATGAACTGAGTTAAAATGCTTCCAAGTAGAATTGGAGGGGGAGAGGATATTGCTTTCACCAGAAAAGCCTCTGTGCCACAGGCAAGTGTTGTTTAACCACAAATCTTATTACACGACAACCATATCAGTGACTTTTTTATTTTTGAGATTATAATTACATCATTTCTTCCTTCCCTTCAAACTCTTCCATGTACCCTTCCTTGTTCTTTTTCAAATTCATGGCCTCTTTTTTCATCAATTGCTCTTATATGCATACATATGCATGTATATATTCATATATGTATTCATATATTCATATAGTATATTCATATATATTCCTAAATATAACATGTTCAGTCTGTATAATGCTACACAAATACGTGTTTTCAGGGCTCACTGTTGGGTACTGGATAGCCAATTGCTGTGTTCTCCCTGGGGGAAAACTCTTTCTCCTGTTCTCGGCCTTCCTCGGTTGCCTTTGTTCTTTGTGTAGAGTTGAGGCTTCCTGGGCTTTCTCTGTCCACTTTGCAATGTCTGTTGATGTTATCCTTGTTTTGATCATGTTTGGAAAGCCATGTTGGTGAGACTTTATGGGTGTAGCTTCTGGCACTACTAGGAGACACACTCTCAAAGCAAACTCCCTGATTCTCTGGCTGTTATACAATGACTTTTAACATTACTGAAAACAGAATTTCAATGGAAACAGTCTGATTATAGAGGCCAGCCTCTTTAAATGAATGAGATGCCTCCACTGAGATATATTCAGTGAAAGGAAACAAGAAATAGACTTTTTAACATGTAGCATTCTATCAATCAGTGGCCTTAGGACAACAGTACCAGCAATAGCTGGAATCTGATAAGAAACTTGATCTAAGCAATATGTCTGTACGGGTAGTTATAGTGCAGATCTCAAATGTCCCCCCCAAAGGCTCCTGTATTGAAGACTCTATTACTGTGCAGAAGTGTTCAGAGGTTGGGTTTTGGGAAGATCACTAGACCATGGGATTTCAACTAAGCGAATGGAATAATCCATACAATGAGACATTGGACTAGGGTAGAAACTTTAGAAGTCAGTAAAAAGAAGCAGGCCATAAGGAACATGTACTTAAAGGGTATGTTTAGTCCCTGACTTGTGCTTATGCCAAAAGCAATCTGGCTCTGACTGGTCATAACCTAATGCAATGAAGCCAAGATAGCACAGCCTGAAATCTCTGAAATTGTGAGTTAAAGCAGGTTGTTCATCTTCGAGTTGATTTCTCATAGACATTTTGTCATAGCAATGGACAGCTGACTCAAAAACTGACAACCATTCTTCACCCAAGATTCACTGAGTCAGAACAAGAGTGTGGGTTAAAAAAAATCTGTTTAACAATTTCTCTGAGAGATTTTGATGGCATAAATTTAAGCAACTGCTGTAAGTAAGGAAGTTGAGAATGGGCATTTAGATGTTAATAAGGAGAATTATCAGGAATAGGACAGCTATATTTTTTACTTTCAAAGAACAATTATTATTTTCATAAAGATAGAGTGTGTGTGTAGAATAATATATGAAGTTTCAATAATCATCAACGTATCATTTTTACTTATCAAAAAATAGGTAAGAAGTTTTAGAACAGATATGTTCTGTAGACACTCAGATGGAAACTAGACAGAATTAAATATCTATACAGACTAAATTTGGATTAAAATTCAACCAGACACACAAAGTGGTGGAACCATTTCTCACAACCTCTTTCCAGTGAGGTAATATGTATCTCACTAAGAGCCATGAGTGTAGCATCCCCACAGACTAGACCAACAATAAATGTGTAAATAATCAAAGCAGACTATATTTCTTCCCCGTGAAAATTATTCTAATTCTAGATAAAAGACCCCAAATTATTCCTAAAACATGTTTGTGTTACTCATGTGTCGCCAGAGTTTTCCGGCCTTGCCCACAGTCAGGACAAATTTCTGCCACCCGCCAGACCCACAGCCGCTCAGACCCAACCAAGCAAACACAGAGACTTATATTGCTTACAAACTGTATGGCCGTGGCAGGCTTCTTGCTAACTTTTCTTATATCTTTAAGTAACCCATTCTTGCTAACTTTTCTTATATCTTTAAGTAACCCATTTCTAGAAATCTATATCTTGCCACGTGGCTCGTGGCTTACCAGTGTCTTCACATGCTGCTGGTCATGGCGGCGGCTGCAGTGTCTCTGGTCATGGCGGCGGCTGCAGCCTCTCTGGTCATGGCAGGGGCTGCAGCCTCTCTGGTCATGGCAGCGGCTGCAGCGTCTCCTTCTGCCTTTCTGTCCTTTTATTTCTCCTCTCTGTTAGTCCTGCCTATCTTTCCTGCCTAGCCACGGCCGATCAGGTTTTATTTATTGACCAATCAGAACAACTTGACATACAGACCATCCCCCAGCACAGCCAAGTGCAGACCATCTCAAACACCTGCACTCAGGCCCATGGTCCTAATCATCCTCTATACGGACCTGCTGGGTAACGCCACAAGGAACCCAAGAAGGGCTCCCACAGGACATACAAATCATCCCACAGCACTCATGTTTGATTTCCATAAATCAAACTTGTAAACTGATCTATTTAATCACAGTCTTGAATTCAGTGAGTCCATTCAGCTCAAATTCTTTCTAGACCACATTCTGAAGTCAGAAAACCTTAGGTTAGAAGAGTTCTCAGTACTTGAGATAAAAGCTATTTGTGTATGAAAAAGTTCAGAAAGAATATAGAAGGGCAGAGCTAAAAAACCCGAAGCAAGACTAAAAGGAGAAAAATGGAAAAAGCAGATAACAAGGATGGTTGGCTGTGGTGTGATTCAAGTTCAAATTAAAGAATAAAGCCAATAAAAATGACAGTATGTAGGGAAAAGACAGGAAGTGTGTGTGTCACCCAAGAAACCCAAGGACTGAGGCATAAAATGAAATGGAGCTGGAAAAAATGGAGACTTAACAATCGTCATTACCTTAGATTTATATAATCCAGGGTAAGTGCCTGTAAGAACAACATTCAGTGCACACGGAGTTTCAATTTTTTCAGCCATTCTCTTTTAGGAAGATTTATTTGCAATAGCATTTACAGGTTAAAATTCCATAGCAAGGATGAAATGTGACTGTAAATATTGCCCTACATTCAATCTTGAAAAATTTAGCACAAAGTACTGAGATTGTTTTTAAATAATATAAATTATTTTTAAAGAATGTACTAAAGCAAATAGCAGTCAGTCCAACTTATGTCTCTAATGCCAGTGTGGCCACATTAAATGCCCTTTTTATATCACTATCTTTCCACATCATAACCAGTCAAAACAATATAATAATTAAAGTGTGTGTGTGTGTGTGTGTGTGTGTGTATGTATGTGTCTGTGTGTCTGTGTGTGTTTTCATGGAAGTACAAGTCATATACAGTTTTATTACTAATAAAAATTAGTAATTTACAAAGTATTAACTTGTTTTGGGAATTAGATAAGGCATGAGCTTCTTCTACTTCCCATGCACAGATATGTCTTTCTTGAACATACATATTAATATATCATGCAGTGACTATTTTTGTTACTATCAGTAGTATTGAAATTTCAATTCAACATCCATCCCTATCACCACTTAAAGGCTTCCAAATATAAATGCTCATCTTAAACAAAATTATCAAATATTACATGGATTTCAAATTACCAAAATATTTAATTAGCATTATATGTATTGCATCCATTTTCTCCCTCACTGTTTTTGCACAAGGTCATCACATTTGCTCTTACTGAATCAACAACAGGTTCTTAAGCCACACACAGCAGGGTTCTGCCCTTGGCTGCCGCATGACTGCACAGTCTTTCTATAGTGGATCTCTTTGTAGATCTGTATTGAACAATTTAGATGATCTTCTATGATTCTCAAGTATTTAGTCATCTGCAAATAATTAAGATATTTCTCTGCATTTTAGAAACCTTGTACTTTGGCTGAAATAAAGCCTGATTGTTCTGAAACAAGAGAATGGGGATTGTGTCTAGAATCAACAAACCTGATAATGACACAGCAGGAGACGGAGCATCAGAACACAAGTATGCAAGTCAAAGGCCTGCCTGCGTCTGTCTGCAATCTCATTGCTATACAGCAGAGACTAGTGGGTCCCTGGAGCTCACTTGTCAGCTGGTCTGGACAAATCAGTGTGCTCCATGTCCAGAGAGACTTCAACTCAAAAAAAATAATAATAAAGGAAAGGGATACCTGACATTAACTTCTGGCCTCTTTGAGCATTTGCATGCACATATGCACACATGCACACAACATACACACAGTGTCTCGGTCTATCCCTGTTTCTTTTTATCTCTTCCTCTTTCTGGTGATACACTGACTGTCACAGAATCAGTCGCTTCAACTGGAGGGTTAGCTAGAGATTTAAAAGTTCACCTGAATTTTTATAACTATAACTAAATTTTTACGGCCTCTATATCTATTGCCCTACATGAAGCCACTGCATGATCGGCAGAGGTGGAGAGCACAGGGAGGGACTACTGGAAGGGGGGCGGCATTTACAGGGAGAAGTGGAAACCTAGTGCAGGGGGACTTCTTGGAACCTGTGAGGGTGCCCCTAGTGAGGACTCCTAGTAATGGAGGATACAGAGCATGAACAGACCATCTTCAGTCACCTGACAAGGCTGCCAGTGGTGGGACCTGGACAACAGTCTAGGCACAAAACCTTAGACCCACACTTGTCCTGCCTACAAGATGTACTGGAGTAAAGGTGCAGAAATTGTGGGAGTGGCCAACCAAGGACTGGTCCAGCCTGAGTCCCACACCATGAGAGAGAGCTCACACTAGGACCCAGAGGTGAGGTAGGATAGAACCAAACACGACTGGCAAAAAAAAAAAGAAAAGTCAATGAAATGATGAGATGATTCCTAATGATATTCTGCTCTACTCATAGATTGGCATCAGAGAGGCTTACTCTGGCAGCTGATTGGAACAGATGCAGAGACCCACAGCCAAACATTAGTCAGAGCTCAGGAACCCAGTAGCGAAAGAGGAGGAGGAAAGATTATAGGAGTCAGGGGCACTCAAAGACACCAGGAGAACACAGGCCACAGAATCAACTAAGCAGGACTCACAGGGGCTCACAGAGACTGAAATGACAACCACCGAGCCTGCATGGTCTGCACTAGATCCTCTGCATACATGTGGTTGTTTAGCTTTGGGTGTTTGTGACTCTCCTAACAGTGAGAGAAGGGGGTGTCTCTGACTCTTTTGCCTGCTCTTGGGGCCCTTTTCCTCTTAATGGGACGCCTCATCCAGCCTTGATAAAAGGAGTTTTGCCTAGTCTTATTGCATCTTGTTATGCCATATTTGGTTGGTATTCCTGGGAAGCCTGTTCTTTTTCTGATGGAAAATGGAGGAGTGGTGGATATGGGTGAGAGGGGAAGTGAAAGGAACTGGGAGGAGGGGAGGGAGGGGGAGGCTGCAGTCGGTATGTATTCTATGAGAGAAGAATACATTTTAAAAAATAAAAGTTTACCTGATTTTTGATTTTTTTATGACTATAACTAAATTTTTGTGGCCTCTATGTCTATTGCCCTACATGAAGCCACTGCATGGGTAAATGTACCATACAGTAATGAGAGCATATGTGTATTGAAAGAAAAATCCTTACAAAGGTAAACACACTCTTAAGATACAATCTTACAATCACTCCCTTTGGTATTTACTCAAATGAGGTGAAAATTTATTTTAGAACGAAAACAAGTGGCAAGTAAGATGTCCTTCACAAAGTAACAATTAATTATACTGTGATAAAATGAGACAATAGATAATCATTCAGGGCTGAAAATAAATACCAAGCTATGCATGTAAGTGAATGAAGCCAATCTGAAAAGATTACCAACTATGTGACATTCTAGAAAAACAGAATTGTGGATATCAGTAGTTCCTAGAATTTGGCCAAAAGGGGGAGTAGTAGGCAGAGGAGACTTTTATAGCTGTGACAGTAGATGCATGCCATTGCATGCTTGACAAAACCAAGAGTATATACCACCAAATATGACTTTCCTGTTGGCCATGGGGTCTGGGTGTTAATGGAGTGTTGGTATACATTCATCAGCTGTAACAGATGTACCTTCTGGTATGGGATGTAATTAGAAGAAGATATGGAGTTGAGGCTGTGTGTATATAATGTCAGGGTGAATTTGGGGAGCCTATGTACTTCCAACTCAACTTCCTTGTAAGCCTAACTCTGCTCCGAAACTATAAATTCCATTAAAAATGAGAAACACTTCCTTGATGGTCTGAAACAGAGCTTTACCTAGAAGTCCTGTATGTTTACTTGCTACACCTGCCAGCAGTGCTAAAGGAGCACTGGGATTTCTAGTTACACAACTCTCAATGAATGTCCGAATACCTATGGCATATTTTGAGCTTCCTTCTCCCACCTCAGCAGGTATGTCTCATTATCTGTCCAGCCTAGACACCCTGTCGTGTGGAGAGTGAAGAAGAGGTGGGCTACACACCCCACTACTGGATTACTGCATTTCCTACAGTTTGGCTCCCTCTAATGAACTGTATTATAAAGAATTATAAAGAATATTTTCGTGTCAACGTCTAGCCTTGTAGATGAGCATTCTTTGTTTACATAAGGCTTACATTTGAGCACAGGCTTCTTTGTTTACATGTGTATTGTTTCAGTAATTTCATTAAGGTCCTGTGAAGTCAGGAATTGCTATTTCAATTGTTTTGGTATTCCTCAGTAACTGAGAGTGACATCAAAGGAAGACTCTGCATAAATGCTAGTTAAATTATTCTTCTCCTGTCTCAGATATTTTTAAAGTACTACATCTGACCTTTAATGCAACATGCTTTTTTTTTCTGATAATAGGACTATCTGTGAGAAGCTCATTTACATGGTATCTGTATGAATTTTGTATTTTATTTATTCAAGGAGCAATCCCCACCAATCTCCGCAAGGCCATGATTAGAATCTCTATATTTCTGAAGCCACCTGTCAACACAACTGTGCTTGAATAATTACATTCAGCAATCCATAACCTCAGGCAATTCCACTTGTTATAGGTATGCCTATGCTGAAATTTTTAGGTATCAGCACATCACCAAGCTAACAATAAAGCTCATGAAACTGAACCTATTATCTGCCAAATGCATCTCCGGATATTTGCCTCTTGGAGAGAAGTCTATCATAGAGACACTGATGCACATCACACCCCCCACTGTCCCTCTACATACATACAATGTTATTGATGTCAAGTACCAACTAAGGGCTGTCATCAGCCACAATCAGCCTATCTGCATGGGATAGATTCAATTTGCCAACATAAAATAGTCTCACTTTTTACCTACCTCAGTTAAACAGATGTCTGACAAGTTTCAGAGAGTCTTAATTCCCACACTGATGACTAATTACAATGAACACTGGGTACTCTTCACTTTAAAGGGATGTTATGAATATGAAGAAAATTTAAAGCTACTCAGAGGCCTTCACAGAGACTTTTATTGGAAGATTTTTCTTCAAAGTCTAAATCCAAGATAAAATACCTCAACATAGTATCCATTTTTAATGACTCTTAAGCTAGAATATAAATCCCTATTCAGCATGTATTAACTCTCATCAGGATTTTAACAACTGGCTCCTCTTGCCTCTGTCCATGCTGTATACAAATCCCTGGTGTAGCCATGGTAGATCCAGGGGAGTGGGGGCTGTAGAACATTTAGCTGCTGGTTAAAATGAAGATGGATGAAATTAAGAGACAATCCGTGTTCTCCTTCACCCCCCAGAGTCCTGTGACAGCTCCCTCCACGTCTAACCCCTCCTGCAAGAAAGAGACAAATTAGGGGTTTTATTATTTATTCTCAGTGAACAGAGAAACCCTGAGGGGAATGTATGGGCTGCCAAACATTAAGACCAAGTGGTGCAATTAGAAACCAGAGTCTGGGTCTTAAGTGTTTCTGTAAGGGAAAACAAAAAAGAAGAAAGTTTATAAAAGAGAGAGAGAGAAATAACTATAGAAAATACATATTCTTAAGCAAAATCTGAGAATTCAGACCCATCCTTCTCATTCAGATTTCATTTGTTTCACCCTTGGAATAAAATATAGCGATGCTCAGAAATAGAAGCAAAAATTGGCAGCCTGCTACCAGTGTGAAATGGGTCCAAACACAATAAATGACACTTCTTATCAACAGTGATCTCTGACATGATGGAGTGAATTGGCCACACCATGCGCAGTGGAAGCAATGATCACTCCCTCTACCTGCACAAATACATGCTCTGTGATGTATGTGCTTTTGGAGAACACCCACTGGCATATGAAAATCCTCACCAGATGACAAAGTATATTATTAAAAATAAATGAAAAATCTATATCCTTGCTTTAGAACAGATGATTCTGATTTGCTGCCTATGTGCATAGGCTTGCATGTAGCTATGGATACATGAGGGTACACAGTCCACACCAGGGTCATCAGGTATCCACTGATCATATTGCCCCTTGTATGGGACATAAAGTGACTCTGGTAGTTTTCCTTTGCCTACTCTGTGATGTATGTTTTTTGGGTTTTTTGTTTGTTTGTTTGTTTGTTTGTTTGTTTTGACAAATTTTCTGCAATAAAGCTCTTAGAAATGGACTTAGAGACTACAGTGGAGCTATACCTGAAAAAAATGGGCCATTTGGGAGGGTGGTCCTTTGGCTAGCCATGTAATTGTGCTTAATTAATTATTGGCAGTCTTTATGCTCCCTTTGACACTGCTAACTGTTGCTACACACATGGATCTAGGATCTAACATCTAGAGTCCATGTTATTTTCTGTATTGACATCTGGAAAAAGAGAACTGTAACACAAATCTTAGAAGGTCTTATTAATAAAAGCAAACTCAAAGCCAGGTATTGGGGTGAATGCTGGAAGATCAGAGAAGCAGAAAAAGCCACATCCAACCTCTCCTCGCCAATTCCTCAGCTGATCTTGTTTCCTCAGACTGAAAGCCTCTGAATCCTCCTCATCGGAATGGATCTCAGCTGAACTGCTAAAAGCTAAAAGCTTAAAAAAGCTCTAGATTCCTGGTCCTCATGCCTTATATACCTTTCTGCTTCCTGCCATCACTTCCTGGGATTAAAGGTGTGTGTCACCATGCTGGACTGTTTCCAGTGTGGCTTTGAACTCACAGAGATCCAGACAGATCTCTGCCTACGGAATGCTAGGATTAAAGGTGTGTGCGACCACTGCCTAAACCTATGTTTAATATAGTGGCTGTTCTGTTCTCTGACCCCCAGATAGGTTTACTGAGGTGCACAATATATCAACCACGGAGAACCTATCATTATCTAATCTCGAGCTCCTCTCCCTATTGGGGTGGTACTGTGTTCCCCAAAATATTGTACACCCTAATAAACTTGTCTGGGGTCAGAGACAGAACAGCCACTAGATACAAAGGCTAGAAAATGGTGGCACTCACACCTTTAATCCTAGCATTGCAGAGGCAGAAATCCATCTGGGATCTCTGTGAGTTCAAGGCCACACTGGAAACATCCAGGCATAGTGACTCATGCCTTTAATCCCAAGAAGTGAGCCTTTAATCCCAGGGAGTGATGGCAAAAACAGAAAGATATATAAGGCGTGAAGACCAGAAACTAGAAGCTTTTAGCTAGTTAAGGTTTCAGGCTTTGGAGCAGCAGTTCAGCTGAGATTCATTCTGGATGAGGACTCGGAGGCTTCCAGTCTGAGAAAACAGGATCAGTTGAGGAAATGGCAAGGTGAGGTGTCTGTGGCCTGTTCTGTCTCTCTAATCTTCCACCCAATACCTGGCTCAGGTTTGATTTTATTAATAAGAACTTTTAAGATTCATGCTACACCCTACTCTGATCACAAGGGAAAGATCAATGAGTTAAGCAACCCCCCTTTTATAGAACCAGGTGTTAATCCCACTTATCTGTGAGCTGCAGGTTTCCCACCCTTGTTCCCTGTGGGAGCCAAGAGCCACCTTTATCCCATGTTACTACAAACCCTGCCTCCCACAACCCCCAGTTAACTCTCTGTCCTGAGTTCAAGTACTCCTACTTCCACATGGCCCTGTCTGGCTCACTGTGCCCTCCTGGCCCAAGCTTGGGCTCCCCAGGACATTGTACTTATCTATCCAGTAATTGATGCTAGGATTTCATCATTCTCTGTCCTTGAGGTATGGATATATCCTGCAGGAAAAGAAGTGAGGGGTGATTTGAACAACACATTTCACAGTTGATTAATTCCCTTTAAATCTCCTTGAGCTCTTCCAAGGAAAATCTGAGCTTCTGTGACAGGTAATTCAAGGCCCAGCTTCCTTTTATGCCATGCCACAGCATAGATCTCTGTAGCTGTAGAGTTTTCTCTCTGGGTCCCACCAAACCCCAGCAGTCTGACAGCCCACTTATAAAATAAACACACAGATGCTTATATTATTTAAACTGTTTGGCCTAATGGCTCAGGCTTCTAGCTATCTAGTTCTTATATCTTAAATTAATCCATTTCCATAAATCTATACCTTGCCACGTGGCTTGTGGCTTACTGGCATCTTCACAGGCTGCTTGTCATGGTGGCGGCTGGCAGTGTTCCTCAGGCGCCTTCCTGTTCTCTCAATTCTCCTCTCTGTTAGTCCTGCCTATACTTCCTGCCTGGCCACTGGCCAATCAGTGTTTTATTTATTGACCAATCAGAGCAACACATTTGACATACAGACCATCCCACAGCAGATCTCCCTGATCCTCTTTTTTTCAATGTAAAGAAAAGTAAAAGAGATGTTGGTTACCTCCAAGGTATGTGTGCCACTAAAGCACCCTTAGTTTTCTTGCCATGTTAGTCATTGCAGGGGTGAAAACACCTTGAAATACACATCTCCCAAGATGGAGTGTCAATTACATTAATTGATATAGGATGACCCATTTTAATTGTGGGTAGGACCATTGCCTAGGCAAGAGACACTGGACAGTATAAAAATCAAAAAATCTAGCTTAACATTAACACTCACTCATTGTCTTTCTTCTGACTGCGACTATAATGTGACCATCCTGCTGCCATGACGCACTGTGCCTTGTCCTGTGAGCTAAAATAAGCCCTTTTTCACTTGATCTGCTTTTGTCGGAATATTTTATCACAATTACGCAAAAAGAAAACTAAGACTCTCAGTGACTGAGGAGTAATTCAGGCATCAGGAAGCCTGCTGTCACCTCAGCAGCACCTACAAAGATGAATGCTGCTGGGTTGACTCAAGCACACTCTCTTCCAGGTCTCTTATTTACACAGATATTGACTGGAGACCTGCCACTTAGCTGGTATTGTCCTAGACGCAAGATTATAATGATGTGTAAATTGCAGCTCTCTTTCCCTTGCTCACTACAGTGGATAGTGCAGGAAAGGACCCAGTCAAAACACCATAGGAAAGGAAAGGTTAGTGGACCAAAAAACATGGTACAGCTGGACAATGAATAATATTCATGACTGAAATGAGCCATGGTGCCAAGAAAAGATCTGAAAGATCTTTAAATCCATGTTACTGAATGAAAGGAGCTAATTTGACAAGTGGATAAACTCCATGCTTCCAACTACAGGGCAGTCTGGAAAGTCCAGAACTATAGAGATGTGATCTGGAGGGGAGGAAAGGGTTCAAAAAGCAAAACCTACAGGGTTGACAGGCGGGTGAATCATTCTGTATGAAATTATAATAGAGAACGCAAGTCTACTTCTGTTGGAGCTGGAAAGATGGCTCAGCAGTTAAGAGTACTAGCTGCTCTTCCAGAGGTTCTGAGTTTGAGTTCAATTCCCAGACCCCACATGGTGGCTTACCACCCTCTATAACTGCAGTCTCATGTGATCCAATGCCTTCTTCTGGTGTGTAAATGCATATGAAGACAAAACACCCATATACATAAAAATACGTAAAATATATGTGTGTATGTATTTAAAAAAAAAAAAAAAAAGGTAGAAGAAAAAAGAAGACCCAAAGAGTTCACAACTCCAGAACAAACCAAGCTGTAAAGTGTGTTCATTTATCAACAGCAAGGCAATAACCTGTCACATTACAAGTTTTCCACCCCCACTGGAATACAGAAAGAGTAGAGGGGTGTAGACAGAAGAGTAGAGAATCTATGATGGTCAGCTTTCCTGTAAACTTACAATGGTCCTAAAAGAGAAAATCAATTAATTGCAAATTTAAAAATCATTGGAAAGACCAGTTTTAGCACTAATTTAGACTTTTAAAGTTAACTTACAATGACTGACTAGTGTTTCATATACCAGCAACACCTAACCTTTATACAGTCTGTTAGTTTCATCTTCATATGATGAAACTAAGGCAAGAGAATGAGCACTTAGCCCAGTGTGTTTGACACATGAGATTTTACTCAGAAACTGTGGCTTTTCTTAATTGAATTTATTATCTGTTGAACTGGAATAAAGAGAAAATATATTTCTCTCTCTTCTCTGTCTCTCTCTCTCCCTCCCTCCCTCTCTCTCTCTCTCTCTATCTCTTTCTCCCTCTCTCTTTCTCTCCCTCTCCCGCTCCCTCTTTTCCTCTCTCCCTCTCCCTCTCTCTGCCCCCCTCTCCCTTCCTCTCTTTCTGTTTTGGGGGAGGGTGTTGAATATATATATACACAACATGCATTCAACACCATGTTGTGTATGCAGATATATGTATACATTCACATGCATATGGAGACCAGGGGCCAACATCTGGTACCTCTCTCATGAGGCTCTCACAGAGCCTGGAGCTCATCTGTTGGTTGGCTGGTCAGTCAGCACATACTCAGGATCCTCCTGGCTTCACCTCCTACTTGCAGGGTTACAGATGAATACCAACACATCTTCTCTCTGGTCTTCATGCCTTAAGCACTGAGCTATCTTTGCAGCCCCTAAAAGTTCTATTAAAATCATTCCAGGGCAATAATCACCTTTAGCAATCATGTTAATGACTTAAAGTTAGTCTTTAGAGCCTCAAGCAATGACTCCTTACTCCAAGGTTGCCATTGATCTTCTTAGTGTTTAAATCCATGCAATTCTTATTCTAAAAGCCTCCCCAGAGCAAGAAGGAAAGCAGAAGGCTCCCAAGCCAGAAGCAGAGAGCAGAGATGCATGGTCACAAGAGGGCACTGCAGACATGCGAGGAAGGCCTGTCCACGGGTACCCAGCTAGCTGCTCATGGCAATGAAACCAAGGGAAAAAGTTAAGTTGCCTTCCAGGTTTAAAGAATAAATCATGAATTTGTCTAAAATAATGGCACGTCCTATTTTCAGCCTCCACACACTGCAGAGCTGTTATTCAGCACTATGCAGAGTGGAACTATCTCTCCTGAGAGATTCCACGGTAATATTTAATAGCATTAATTAGGCCCTGCCTCACTCATAAAACTACCCACCTTTTATGTCATTCAATAAACCTGAGTAAATTCCTAAATAAACTGAGCATTGATTAAAGCATCAGAGGGTGTCATGACGTCTTGGTTCCACACAACACCTGCTGCAGCATCATTCATACATTTAACAGGACCATGATGCAAATTATCATTAAACACTGTCATTAAATGTACTTGGTTAACTCATAAAACATTATCAGAACACAGATTACAGCCATGGGGATGAGAGATTTTGCATACAAAAATTCTCTTGAGGGGTTCCCTGGTGAGAAACCTTGAGTGTGTTTTCAGCTGTGTTCATAGACTTGGGACCTTGGTGGCTGGTAAATGTCTTAACTGTAAGTGTGACAAATTTATATTTTTGTCTCATCAATCGGCCGTGGCAAGCCAAGTTAGTAGCATTTCTGAGGCTCAGTTGAGATTGTTCCTTAAATTGAAGAAATCCTGTGCATTGATTTACAATTCAGCCGTGCTAAGGAAGGAGTTTCATATTTCCATGTTTCACCAAAAACAAAGTCAAAAACATGCCTTCCAGGTTTGTTAGTGGGAAAATGGTTGTGGGGGTTATGCTTTCACATTCTCAAATACATATGGATGGTGTGCAATAATACACCTTTGAAAACAAATGACATGACCACAGTTTGTTATATGAACAATAATGTCTGTGTCAGTGTTTGAAAAAGTGAATTAGGAATTAATTTTTAATCTTTAGTATGGGGATGAGAATTAAACCACATAATAAAACCAAAACCATTTACAGAAATAATTTAGAGGCCGTGCTGATTTACATAAGCAAGTCATCTTGACTTCTCTTAAGCAATCTAGCTATATTCAAAGCAATGCAGAAATGAGTGTGCAAATAGGTATTTTCATTATACATAGAGAAAATTATATCATCAGTTAAATCTCTTCACAATCATCTTTAAATGTTGGGCATATGCTGGCGTCTGAAACAAAGTTAGCAAAGCACACAGAAACACGTCTGAATAGATTGTGAAACTTCGGGGCACCTGAGGAGCTGTGGCCATTGTAGACCGTCAGTGTGCAGCGCCCTCTGCTGGCAAACAGGTTAACACATTATCATAAAATCTGCACATTATTCCTGTTAACAATGGCTGAGCAGGGAGGCTAAGGGTTTTTGGAATTAGAACTATAATTCCAGGTAATCACCACTCACCTCTGTAGCTACTTTATCAAATAAACAGTTTATTTTATGAAAAAAACAAATAAAAGCTGATATATGCAAAGAAATAGTCACTACAAAAAAGTACTGCACATTTAGAGTTCACATTTAAAGACTTTCTGTGTCTGTTCATGTTGGAGGTCAAGTTACCTCATCTTCCATCTGTTTATCAATATAACTTGCCTCTGCAAAGTTGCACAGCTGCTCCTGTAGCAGTGGCCATTTTCCCTGAATCTATGAGCTTGTGTTTTTACCTCTGCGTCCCGGAGCTCATCGCTACGACAAGAAGCATGTGTTGTTCACATTGAACGCTCTTAATTATGTAATCATTCAGCAATTCTTTCCATTTTATTTTCAAAACCTATTAGGTGCAGCGGAGACTAAAGAGACTCGTAACTGGGAAAATCTCTGAGAATAAACAATTGTTGACTCACCTGTCCTAAATGGGACGTCTATGTCAAGGCACAGGGAATGTTGAATAAAAGAAGGATGGAAAATGTGAGAGTCAGAGAAAGGTGTGCAAGTGTTGTAGAACTCTGTCTTCTGGGTGTGATGTGGCTGTTGCACTTAAATTCTTAGCAGCTGTGGTTACCTGAATAAGACCTGCACACCCAGATCTGATTATGATTATGATTGTGGCTCACATTTGAAAATTATATTACACTTCTGAAGGCCATGGCAGTTTTCTAGCCTCATCACTAGGGTATGTATTGTAATATGGAGATCCTAGCTTTATGAATATTTGGAGGGTTGTTATTTGTGGGGAGTCAATGAGTTTAAATAGGGTTACATACAAGAGCATGGGCAAGAAGTCATTTTTAGAGCTTGGGTAATTTATCAGTGGCTTATACCACTGAATAACAGAGAGAGAGAGAGAGAGAGAGAGAGAGAGAGAGAGAGAGAGAGAGAGAGAGAGAGAGAGAGAGAGAGAGAGAGAGAGCTGGCAACCATAAACTTCTCACAGATCCTCTGTAGAGGCATTAACTGATGACTGTCAGCTAGATAGACACACTCAACATGAACATGTCCATGGATACAGGTGATGTAAAATAACTTGAAGCAAAAATCATTTACAGAGTTGGAAAGAAGCTGAATTGAAGGCCTGTCATACTCAAAAGTTAGACACGTGAGTTATGTAGGACATCATGGTAACCACATTCTTAATCCTCATTTTGAGTGATATGGCTCTATAAAGTATTTCTATATGGTCTGCAGCAACACTGAGATGTGGTGTATACATAGTCCCAGTAAGACTTCCATGATTTATTTCTCTGAGTAGTGAAAAAGTCGTCTCAGCTGACAAGAGTCAGAATCTTCATAGTTAAGATATTTGTATATCAGAGTTTGGTCGCTTTAATGAATTATGATATTTTTTCTTCAATAGCAAAAACTAGCACTAATTTGGAGGTGATATTTCAAGCTAAAACAAATTGTAACATCCTTAAGCCACCTAATACTACAGAATCATTTTTGTTGAGTTTACCAACAGTATGAAGGAATGTATTTGCTTCAGAACATGTTTATGTAAATAAGTTCCCCATTAAAAGTAAAATATTTTTCTGTAAAATATGCTGCTTAGTGAGTCATTTCTTTACTCAAATATTGTTTTTAAAAAACACTCAAAGATGTGAGCTGAAACTCCCATAAAATCCACACCTCTGTATAAAAGCTCTACAAGACTTATCAAGTGATCAGAATTTCATGATTGTGAAGAATTAGAACATTGCAGACCCAGAGGCAAACTATCCGGGGCCCTCGTTAGTTCCCTTAAGAGCCATTCGTTAGCCGGGCGGTGGTGGCGCACGCCTTTAATCCCAGCACTCGGGAGGCAGAGCCAGGCGGATCTCTGTGAGTTCGAGGCCAGCCTGGGCTACCAAGTGAGTTCCAGGAAAGGCGCAAAGCTACACAGAGAAACCCTGTCTCGAAAAACCAAAAAAAAAAAAAAAAAAAAGAGCCATTCGTTGTCTGCCTCTCTGTCTGACCTAGCATACTTGTGACTATCAAGTAAATCCTTTTGTAGAGTACTAACTTAACAGATAACCAGCTCCCAAGACACAAAGACTAAGAATGTCAGCGGACAGCATCTGAGACAGATCTCCGACAGTGGTCACCCACCTACCTGACAATTTCACTGACGAACTTGAAAACTGTCTTGATGTATAACAGTCTATTGGTCAGTATCTATAGAAACCTCATGAAACTATTTCCATGCTGACATGTGGTGTTGGACGAATCTGTGTTCTGAGGTCATGGTGGTTCATGTTTGTCTGCAGAGTAAACTACTTCTAATTCTTTTTCAGATGAGTACTCTATTTTCACCTAAGCATGTATGACTTTGTCACATCACAATGTACAGTTTTTCTCAACAGGAGATCGGGACACAGCATTCAACTTTCCCACCTGAATAAAGATGGCTTTTGCAGTCATTTATTTCTTTGCCTATCAAAACCTCTGTTCTTGAGAACAAATTTCCACAGCCTAAAAACTATTGATCAAAATGAAAACTCCCCATGCTCCTTCAAATACCACACTATAACTGTTTTCAAAAGAAAAAGGCTGTTGAGGAGCTTGCTGTTGTAGACACAGCACATCTGGCAGAGGTAGTCTCACTCGGTGCTTAGCCTTGAGCATACAGAACAGCGTGTCTCTATGAGCACACACACAGACCCTCAGTTTTCCTCAGAGTGGACTGTAACACCACACAACCCCAACCCAAGTCCATCTGTTTGCTAACAGACTCTTGTCAGTAGTCCCCTGCGCCACCCTGCTGGTTTTTACTTGGTTTTCCATTTTGTCTGTTTGAGACAGGATCTCACTGTGTAGTCTTGACTGTCCTGAAGCTCATGTTCATCGTCCTGGCTCAGCCTCATGAGCGCTAGGGTTACAGGCATGCAGCCATTGATTTTCATATCTGCCGTGGTAGCCAAATGTGTAGAGTGTAGTGTTTTTTCTTTAAGGATTTTGCCTGTGTGGTTCCTCTTTAGCTTTGGTCAGTCCTTCACCACTGGGGAAATGTCTACCTGCTTAAACAAAAAAAAAATCTTTCTTTTGTATGTATTCAAAAAGCTTGTTGTCGGGGCTGGAGAGATGACTCAGAGGTTAAGAGCACTGGCTGCTCTTCCGAAGGTTCTGAGTTCAATTCCCAGCAACCACATGGTGGCTCACAACCATCTTTAATGAGATCTGGTGCCCTCTTCTAGCCTGCAGGCACACTGTATACATAATAAATAAATAAATATTTTAGAAAAAGAAAAAAGCTTGTAGTTGTTTTAACAGACAAAAAAAATGGGATGTCACTTGATTCTGAAACAGTTGACATCTTTGGTGGGTTATTGCCACATTGTGGGAGAGTTCAATCCAAAATCCACATATCATAGGGACCAGAGTTCAGTGGAACATTATATATATATGTGTGTGTGTGTGTGTGTGTGTGTGTGTGTGTGTGTGTGTGTGTGTATGCCTATATATACATGTATATAACACAATATGCATAATATACAATATATGCATGTACAACATATATGTGCATATATGTGATTTATATATAAATATACAACAGAACTATATAATACACATATGTTTATCAGTACACACAGACTTTCATCCCATATTCCCCTGGAGTTTCATTTGTCATTTGGATTTATAGAATTACTTTGATATACATAATATATATTCTCATTTGCTATTTTGATTTATGTAACTATTTTTACTTTTAGTATGTGTGCTCTGTTTTAATCATTGCCTACCTTCTTCCATGAAAGTCTTCTTAGCCTTTGATCCCTGTTTGTAAATGAGTTGAGTAGAATACCCCTCCCATCATTACATCAAGTCCTAACATTACCTCAAGTACACTTTAAAACCTAAACAACACTGTGCAATAGTATGAAAAGATGCTCACTTAGTATTAACTGGAAGTTGTATTAAACAAACCAACCAAAGCAATCCACACAGCTCATATCCAGCTTCTAAGAATGAAGTTAGCATTAACTGCAGTAAGACTGAAAATCTTAAGTAAGGAAAATACATGAAATGTTCATGAGATGCCTTCTAGGTTTGTGCTCTGGATCCATCAGCCTCCCATTCTCTAGGGGACAACTTTCAGGACACTGAAGACCACCAGGGTAAGGAAGAAGCTGGCAAAGTAGCATACATCCCTTCCTTGGCATGACCTTCAGCGGCTTGAAATGACCATTGTAGCATTGTTCATATCTTGGATGCTTCTAGGCATTTCAGGTTAAGGCTTTGCAACCAGATTTCTGGAATGGATAGAGAAGGTGCTCTTCAGGCTCCACCCCTACGGAGAAGTTACTGGCAGTTGATAGCTGCTGGTGAAGTGAGGCTCATTCTTCTTGAGGGTGTGGCCACTGTCAAGACTGGCCCCACACCCATGTACATATGAGTACAGTGGTTGATTTTTTTTACAAAAAAAAAAAAGAAGAAGAAGAAGAAATGTAGTTTGGAACAGATGGGGTAGAAAGGTATTGGGGGGACTTGTGAGGAGGAAATGAGATGTGGATATGATCGTATTTCATTGTATTATGTATTTAATTCTCAAATAATAATTTAAAATATCAAGGTTTAGGAGGGTTATGGAGAATTAGTGTACTATCATACCTTGTGGACAACTTTGTCTAAGGAAGCCTGCCGGACACCACACAGCTCCTTGATTTCCTCATCAGTCACGCGCTGGGTCATTCATTGGTGGTTCAGTGAGTGCAGGATGCAATGAACACCATCCTGTGCAGAAGCCCATGTGGACGTAAAGAGTAGCAAACAAAAATGATTTCTTCCTTCCCTCAGGAGATCTGTAATTGGTGGCTGAGACAAACTAGAAGTTAATTAACAAAAAAAATTTTATCATAAAATGGAAAATAGCTAGAAGCAATAATATGAAGGAAATAAAACCCATTGAATCAGTCAGGTAAGTCTCCTGTTGATGAGGCAGAGAAATGGAGGCCAGAATGGGAAATGGCCCTGTATATAGGAATAAATCAAAGATATAAAACTGAAGAGATCCTCAGGGTCCCTTAACTGGGTCCTCAGGATCACAGGAAAGAAGTTGGATTTACCTACAGGAAAATAAATGCTTTAAGTGGGTAAATGATATGTTATTATGTGTGAATAATATCTATACATTACACAGGTGTGTGTATCATACCTGTATGTCATACTGCATATATACTATCCTATACAAATCTATCATGTATGTATATGTGTGTGTCTGTCAGATGTAGATGGGGAACAGGAATAAAACAAATAAAATTCTGATAGACAATGGGGTTTTAGGCTAATTATAGTCAGAAATAAGATGGAGCCCATGGTACCCATTAGAGATGCATTTAAGACATAGAAATAATAGTTTGCTCATGAACGTCCAGAAAACTGAGAAATTGACAGCAATGTCCAGGCTCTGGTTTAGTCATTTGGATAATGATTTGATTTAGATTGTGATGTCTAGGAAAAGAATAAAACTACGGAGGGCACGGGGAAAGAAAATAGGGTGTTGGAAAGACACTGTGGAATACATCTGAAAACTCTGAAGACAAAGTAAGACTGGCAACGGATCATACTAGGACGCAGCTCCCTTCCCATTTAGCAAACATAGATTACAACATCAGCAATTTCTATAAAAGACAAAAATATTTCTAGGATGTTTCAATATCATCTCCCAATGCCCCTCCTATGGGAGCTGTACCATAAAACACTGCCAAATTTGCCTTCTTAAAACCTTAGTTTGATTGCCAATTCTCTTTTCAAAAATGCTCAATAAATCCCTAATTTTACTAAATCAAATCAAAATTCAAAGAATTTAAATTAGTATCTTTGATGATCTGGCCTTAACTGTTTTTTCACTTGATGATTCGATTCACTACAAACCCCACCAAATTAAAACGTTCTCATCTCTCCTTGAGCTTTCCCAATGACACATTTAATCATTCATTCATTCATTTATAATTAATTCATTCTTTTCCCTTCTCCCTTTCATTTCACCTCTTTGCCTTCCTCCCACTTGGCTCACCTGTATTAACTGTGAAGAATCACACCAACAGCCCATCTCATGATACCTTCTCAATTTTAACCCACATAGTGTGGAAGTGTGGGGGCTAGGAGATCTAGAATTGTAAACAAAGCACGCTTAGCATCTGAAACCCAGTAAAAGAGTGAGCCTTGCATTTTCAGAACCATGTTTCAAACAAGATGATTCACATTCATGGACTCTGACTTAATGCTTTATGAAATATAAATATATTTCAGAAATCCAGTAGAAAAGACGTTCCCAAACTTTCCCAAGCAATTTAGAGCACCTGTGTGAGGATCTCAATCATTCTAGCCCGTGTTTCCTTTGGATAAATAAAAAGGAATGCAAGTACTTCATGTCTAAATATAAATTCACATTCTAATGTTGAGTATTTTTGCAAGCACTCATCACCACCCCCTGAATTTTATTTCTCAGAATAGAATGTAACCACGTAGGTAGGAATCCTTACTTCAAAGTAAACATGTGCTTCTGCCCATTACCATTATATTATATACTATTTATATACATCTTATCATCTTTATTACATACTATTGTTTACCTTTCTTTCATTCATTTCAATATGGTTTAAACTTTATCGAAAAACAATACACTTAGCCTAGCCCAAATAGTGACTGAATTGATGATTAATTGATCAATCCATCAAAATTGTTCTTGATATTGAGAAAACTGGAAATAAGAAGTAAATAGAGTGGTCTGTGGGAGAAGAGGGTATTCTCGTCTAATTGGTTCACTTATCCACTCACCTATTTATAAAACCACACAATGACAATCCCCATTCTCTTTCTTGTGCCCCTCAGTAGATCTTGTCTGTGTGTTTGATCCATACTGTTCTTTTTTTGCTGTGAGTATTTACCTGACCCCTAATACCCTACCACCAATTCTCGGTACAACTTAAAGAGGAAACTAAAATTAAAATAGCTAAAACAAAGAGAATGGCGAGGCCAAACCTCTAAAAGGAAAAAACAAAAAACATGATGAGTATTATGTGTATGGAAGACTTTCTATTACTGTGGCATTTGTCAGCAACCAAAGTTGACTCTGTCCATAATTACAGCCAGTAAAACTCAATTTCTCCTTGGCCCCAAATAGTATATTCCTGAATCCACTTGAATCCTCTTTTAAAAATATCCTCTTTGTAAATACATTGAAATTTCCAAGAACTGTTATAAAAAATAGATGTTCTGGGTCAAGATGGCTCAGTAGGCAAAGGTATTTGCCACACAAGCCTAGCGACCTGAGTCTGAACCACATAAAGGAAATAAGCAACTCCATGAAGTTGTCCTCTGACCTGTACCTGTGCCCTGTGGCCCACACACCCACATACACACCTACATCGTGCACACACTAAGCATAAAAGTTTTTTAAATGAAGTAGGTGTTTTAATTCTACCTAGTGCCAGCTTCCTCTACCCCTTCATTTTGATGCTTATAGTAACAAAAAATAAGTATATTTATTGAAATTTTATTGTTCTCTGATAATAGTATTATTTAATACTAACAATAATGCTATTAATGGTATTTACACTGTTCCTACTTTAGGACAGAGTAAACTAAGGCTTGGTGAAGCTGAGTCATTTATGCAGGCATTTCACAGGCCATGCACACATAGCAATACCATTTAGGGCCACATTTGTGTGATTTAAAAGTCTTACACATTAGTTTATAATGATAATGATCCTATATGGCACCACTCTCTTATTGCTAATATAATTCCTGACTACATATTTCAAGATTTAGAATCGTGGATATCTGTTGTCAAGATCTTTGTCAAAGATTCCCACCCCACCCCAGTGTCCTCGTTAGCAATCAAAGACTAGGCCTAACAATGGTAGAAATTGCTTGTGCACTCCAGACAACATTCTTTCTGTCTGTGGATCTCAATGTCTTCACAATAAACGAAGATTCTGTGCTAATGTGGAGTAAAGAATAGACTAAAAATGCTCCTAAACCTTTGCCTGTGGGGAATCACATAAGGACAGATGATCAGTAAATAAGAAGGCCGCATTAGTGAGAGAGGTTTAATGAAATGCTGATGAGCTATCTTCTTTTCAAAGGTTAATAACCGGGAACATTTCCAAGCCACTATTTCATTTCTGAGTATGAACTTCCCAAACTCTGATACTGCACATCAGCCAGAATTCAGGACTACTGTCACAGGGGCCACCTGTAGCCATTGGTGGCAGCTTAGAAACATTAATGCTAATCATGACCATAAGCTGCTCATGCAGAGTCCCTTATGGGAATTACACCTCTATAGAATTATTAGCTATATTTTCATTTAGGACTGTATCCACTTTATTTTACTTTCACAATTGTGTCTTTAGTATTGAAGAAAGAACTAGACTAATCCTATGCTAATCCTAAAAGCTGTAATCCTCTTTCTATTTTCAAATCTATTATCATTGTAGTGTGAACCGCATTTGAACAACCACCCTCTCCTCTATTTTACAAGCCAAACAGGCTTCCCACAGACCTGTAGCCTCAGAGCATATCCAGATCTAGGAGCCCACTGCCCAGTCAGTCTAAAATAGGAGAAAACTGGATCTGAGACAGCTGCCAGCCCCGGTCTTTTTAAGGTGACAAACCCCCAGCCCTGTGCAGTAGCTCCAGAACACCAGTTGCCAACAGTGGGTCCCTGTGGAAGGCCTTGCTCCCTCCACAGCAGGACACTCCTACTTGGTTTATCAACTGTAACCGCCAGCAGGCATTCCACTGCAGGTAGGAGTCTCAAAAGTGCAATAATACAAGCAGAGCTGGCAGGCGCCTCCCCTACATAATTGAATCTGCGCTCTCTGGGAGTTCACTGCTTTGAGCCTGGACTGCAGTCAAACTTGGCCTCCCCTCCTCTCTGGTCTGTAACTGAATCAGGTCTTGTAATTATGCCTGCAACCATGCCAAACTCCATCTGTGTCTTATAACTGGGAATTGAGGAAGGGAAGTGAGATCCTTTTCATTGACAGGAACTCCTGACAAACTAGCACATTCTATAGGATCAGTGACTTTCATAATGTCATAAATGACCATCAATCACAAAGCTTCAGAGAACCTATTTTATATAAGGTGGTATGCTAAAGTTTCCTAAAATTTAACACCGTTTAACTAACCATCATTGACACTTAATGAATTCATAAGCTGTGTCAGGCACAGTCTTGTTTTTACACCTCCATATGAATCTGCTGAGGAGAAAATACAAATATTCTTCCAATCTTTACCAATAGACCAAATTTCAATAAAAAATTCCAGTCTGTGAATTAGATTTTAAATAAATTATCCACACATGTAGTACAGGTGTTGACCTACATCTCTTCATTACAACATCGTTTCACGTTATTCTCTTACAAATAAAGAGTTACTGCTTTTAAAAAATCACTATGAAGGTATGTTTAGTGGTGCAAATCTGTAATCCTAGCACTCAACATATGGAGCCAAGAGGATAACCCATTCCAGGTCAGCTTAGACAACCATAGAGAGACCTTGCATCAATTACAGACCCTTGAGAATGACTGCTGATTAAATGCTTCTCTTAGGTTGAAGAACTTCCAGAAGGATTTGCACACAATGTGTGTAAATTATACATATAGTGTTAGAAAGGAGCATACAAACCTTTTCCCTGTACATGGTTGTAAAGTCCATGCCTATGTATTTCATCATGTGCAAAAAACTTCTACCTCTAACTCCCAGCCTCTCAAAGAGTTCTATGGTTGAATTGTAACTTGCTGCTTTTCTCCTTCATCTGGAAATATGGCTATGAACACCCAGTCTTTCAGAGGCCTGACCTACTAGGAGAACTGAAATCTGTCCTTTGCCCCATTCACTCCCATGGGTAGGGACTGATGCAGGTCATACCTGAGAGCCCCAATTAACTTGGAGCCAGTTTGCCTGATAGTTACCTTATCCTATTCCAATATATAAAGCAGATAATGGGGCCTAACCCTGATACAGGCCACGAAAACACAGACCTTTACATGATCTCAGCACGTAATCCAAGATTGGTGTTAATTATGCATGGAAACTTGTAGCAACACAGCAGCCATGACAACCTCTCCCTGTCCCCATCTTAATTCTTCTTGCTCTTTTCTTATGTACTACTTCCTTGTCATGTACCCAGTGACATTTGTCGTTAATAGATGAGCCACTTCTTTCTCCTTCTCCTCTTCCTCGCAAAACTAGCACCTCTCGGGTGATGACTTTGGAAGGGTGCTTGAAACCATCTAAGAAGCAGAGGACACACAGGTGGAGTTTCAAACCTGCATCATGAACTGATGGCAAAACTTTTGGAAAACACTCATCATACTGGGGTACTTTGTTGGTTGTTTGTTTTCTCCAATGACTTCATACTAAAGGGGGTTGTGTGGATATCAAAGCCTGTAGAGAAAAGAAATCATTCTCCAAGGGACTGCTTCTAATTATAGTTTGCACTTTAGCATCGATGATCCTTAATCTTTGCTTTAGCCCTTTCGTAGAACAGCGGTTTTTAATCTTAGTTATACATTAGAATCATGAGGGAGCATTCAAAATGCCTCACACCCTGGACACATGCCAGAGCAATTAAACCAGAAGCTAAGAAGCTGAGACCCAGGCATCAACTGCTTTCACAGCTCCCAGGTGACCCTAGTGTGCAGCCAAGATTAAGAGCCACCAGAGGAGAACTTTTCTCTAACTGGGTCTCAATCACTGAGGCTTCAGCAGTTTCACATATGTTGCAGATTGTGTTCATGGAAAAATATATCGACAGCCAGAATCCCCCCTTTCAAGAGTTTATTCAACCAGAGTTTCATGTATATATGCACATGTATATGGAAGTGAAATGAATATTTAAATTATAATTAAGTAAAAGTATACACTAGAAAAACCAAATGGATGTCATGTTTATGAATATATGTTAAATGGAAGGATGAATACATCAAATATGGTTATAAGGATGAACATTAGATTTGTAAAGTTGGTCCCATTTGAAGTGTGGACTTGATTAAAGCGTTGACCCTACTATTTTCTTAATCATTCTCATCTTTAAAATTTTTATAATTCTGTACTTTGAAATTTGAGAAGACACTATTTTAAGGTAGCAAACATATCACTGGAAAGTAAATAAAAATAATTATGTATACTAAAGAAGTTACCCAATTAAGGGTCAGAATATTAAATCTGTAAAACTTGACAACTTACACAGAGAGGTAACGCAGAAAAAAATAGAAAAGTACTAGGACTGTGCAAGCAATTGGGAAGTGCTGAGAGGCCCGGCAGAGCTGATATGCAAGGGTAAAATATGGCTGAGGAGATGACTCAGCTGTCCAACGACCACTGCAGTAGCTGTCCCTGGAATACTCCTTTACATTGTGTGAATATACGTCACTGTGATTGGTTTAATAAAGAAGATGACTGGCCTACAGCCAGGCAGGAAAAGGTTAGGCAGGAGAACCAAACTGAGGATGATGTGAAGAAGAAGGGTAGAGTAGGTAGGGTTGCCATACTGAAAAAAAAAATTGTACCAATTCTATTGCCACCTTTGGTGGTAAAGTATAGATAAGAAATATGGGTTAACCAGCTTAGATGCAAGACTGTAAAACATCAGTAGTGAACTTCTGCCCTCTGGGGTCCTCCCATTGTGCTGTAAGCCTGTATTTAACCTCCTACCCCTGTAAGTAATGAATATCATGAGTATAATTTAAAAATAAATCTAAAAAAATAAAAATTTTAAAAAAATTTTTAAAGAGAAATATGGGTTAACATAAATGCAGAGTTAGGTAGCAACAAGCCTGAGCTATTGACCAAGCATTTATAACTAATATTAAACCTCTGTGTGGTTACTTGGGAGTGGCTTGCAGGGCAGAAACTTCCACCTACATGTCACAACTCTGGAAGTTGAGAGAGAAATATTAACACTGACAGTCAATATAAATGAGATGGAAATATGTTCCTCATATCTTGCTGTACTCAATACTCAAGAGTCTTGTGATATTTCAATGAGATGGGGATGTGTAACATGAATTACTAAATGGTCTTATTAAAAAAAAAAAAAAAAAAAAAAAAAACAGAGCCAGACATTGGGGTGAAAGCTGGAAGATCAGAGAAACAGAACAAGCCGCAGCCAACATCACCTCACCAACTCCTCAGCAGATCCTGATTCCTCAGACTGGAAGCCTGAACTGCAACTAAAAAGCCTCTAGTCCCTGGTCCTCATGCCTTATATACCTTTCTGCTTCCTGCCATCACTTCCTGAGATTAAAGACGTGTATCCTTCCCAAGCAAAGACATGAGATCTCAAGTGCTAGGATTAAAGGTGTGTGTCCCAGGGTGGCCTTGAACTCACAGAAAGCCAGACAGATTTCTATCACTGTCTGACCTCTATGTCTAATCTAGTGGCTGGCTCTGTCCTCTGATCCCCAGATAAGTTTTATTTGTTAGAGCACATTTCCCCTTTTTGTCTAAAATAAAAAAGTTATAACTAATATAAGAAAAACTATATACAATAAGTTAAGTGACTGCATTTTCAGAAGAGCTTTGGGGACTTGGTAGAGCTTGAAGGAGAAGAGAAAAGAGAAGTTCCAACTTGAAGAAGGATCACAGGACTCTGTAAACACGAATTAAGGTAAGTTTCACAGAAGAAATAGATGAAAAAAGGAAATCTAAGCCAGACTCTATCATGTATAATACTTGAAACCAGCCAACACCTATGACCAATCAAGGAGAAAGCACAGAACAAATAGTGATTGAACCAACAGAAAAACAAAAAGTGGTGGGCTACTTTTTAATAATCTTAAATATATTAAGTGGCCTCAATTCACTAATGAAGAGATACATACCTCACAACTGGTCAAAGTGCAAAGAATAAATAACTGTAAAGTGCTCGGCCACAAATGGTACATTTACATCACATTCCCTCCCCATGACTCAGGAACCATTGCAGAAGAAGAGACAGACTTTAAGAGCCAGAGATTGGGGGTGACAGGAACAAAACAGTGTCTTCTGTATAAGACAAGGCCATTTCACTCATGAATCACAGCAGCTGTAATTGCCTGCACAAGACCTACACAAATCAATAGTCAACTTTTAGCATAGAGGGGAGGGTCTCATGAGTGCCTACCCCCCCCCAGCTGAGGAGCTATTGACATTTGATAGTGTCTAGAAAAGGGTGAGTTGGTGTTCTTTAAGGGTGTTGTCCTTGGTGGGTTGGCCATACTCCATGTATTGCCCCACACTAATGAATAGATGAAAGCAAACATTGAATTCAGCATGTTATGAAGAGAAAGATGGGGAGAGAGAGGGAGGAAGGAAGGAAGAGAGGAAAGGAGGGAAGGAGAGAGGGGGAGGGAGAGAGGGAGGGAGGGAGGAAAGGAAGGAAGGGAGAGAGGGAGGGAGGGGACTAGCAGAAGGGAGTGCAGCAAGAGAAGTGGATATGGGAAGACTTAGGGAGAGGATGTGGGGATGAATATGGTCAAAATACATTGTAAGCTTATATAAAATTCTCAATTAATAAAAATTTTAATATAAAAATTAAAAAAGAAAGAGATGCATGCTAGTTACTTGCAAAGAGAAATAAATACTATTTTGTCTCTAAGAAACACAGCTCTCTGACAAAGATACTCACAGACTGAATATCAAATTATGTAAGTCAAGCAAATGGAGGCTGAAACATTTTGTCATAGAAATTTTTATTTGTGATAAAGTAGACTTCAAATCAAAATTAACACTAATGGGCATAACAGGACCCATAAATACTAATACAATAACAGTATGTGACTTCAATACTTTTCCTGGTTAATTTTATTGTCAACTTGACACAACCTTGAGTCATCTTGGAAGAGGGAACATCACTCAAAGAATTGCCCCAATCCAATTGGCCTGGAGTCATATTTTTGAGATTTTCTTGATTGATGATTGATGAGGGAGGACCCAGTCCACTGTGGGCAGCACCATCCCTAGACAGGTAGGTCTGAACTGTATAAGAAAGGTAGCTCAGCATGAGCCAGTGAGTAAGAGTGTCTCACCATGGTTTCTGCTCAATTTCTGCTTGAACTCCTGCCTTGATTTTCCTCAATAATGGACCATAATCTAGAAGATGAGTTAAACCCTGTTCTCTCCCCTGGTTGTTTTTAGTCCAATTGTCAATTTCCAAAACAGAAAGCAAACTAAGATAATCCCTAATTCCTGACGAGATAAATCGGCCTACATGCCCAGCATCAGATATTTGCAGGAAAATGAATGAAACTGTAGATCATTGCATTGAGCTGAATAAGCCTGACCCAGGAAAGCAAAACCTAGAGTTGTGTGTGTGTGTGTGTGTGTGTGTGTGTGTGTGTGTGTGTGTGTGTGCATTGTATATTTGTGTGTGAGATAAAAGTCAAAAAGAAGCCCTAAGAAGGGCTTAAGAGATTTCAAGAGATGGAGGAGGAGAGAAAAACCAAGAGTAATGGAATATATCTGACAGAAAGTACGTGAACACCTGGGTGGAGGCTAGTGAAAATAAGGTAGGAAGATGGGAGAAGGCACTTGGAGAACCTAACGAATAAGAGAAACGGATGATGACACATATGCATGAAAATGCCACATTGAAACCCATTCTTTATAAACTAAGTTAAAAATAAGTTAGAAAAGTAACTTTGGAAGATGAGACCCCAGTCTTCTCCTGAGTACTTATTCAGACTCAGACTAGAGTTTGCACCATCCTGCTTTCTGGTTCTTGGGACTCCAGATATGGACTGGTACCATCCATCAGCTCTGCTGGCTTTCTACTACACCGGCAGGACTTCTCTGTCTGGACAAGGGAATGGGTCAATTCAATTCCTCTGTGTAATTTTGTGTATGTTCATGTGTTTGTGTGCTGTGTGTGTGTGTGTGTGTGTGTGTATGTGTGTACTACATCTTACTGTTCTATTTGTCAGAGAACCCACTACAATACCACGTTTTTAAATTTGAAAAATGATGAAATTGCTATGAAACAATCTTTATACACTGTAAATATGTATTGCTCTCATTGTTAATAAAAAGCTGATTGGCACATAGCTGGACAGGAAGAGATTGGGCGAGACAGCCTGACACAGATAGAATGCTGGGAGGAAGAAGGGCAGAGTGAGAGGAGTCTCTCCAGCCACAGAGTAAGCAAGACATGCTGGAGAGGTAAATGCCACGAGCCTTGGGGCAGCGCAGCACGTAGATGAATAGAAATGGGTTACTTTAAGTTGTAAGAGCTAGTTAGTAATAAGTCTGAACTATTGGCTGAGCATTTACAATTAACATTGAATTTCGGAGTGATTATTTGGGAATGTCTGCTGGCATAGGAAAACTCTGTCTACAGGAAATATTATCTGTTGAGATTTAAGATCCCTCTCTTTTGTATACTAAATGAATTTCATTATCAGCCACATTTATTCAAATAACACCTTTGGAGAAAGCCATTAAATTAAAATTTCAGTGTCTTGGTGTAACCAATTAGGAATGATCTGACTTTGAAGATTTGAGATGCAATATTATAAAAATATCTCCTTGGTTTCTGATTCTTGTGCCTTCACTTGGACCCTTCTGTTGGATTTGTCTTGTCCTACACCAAAGTGATAGTTTTGTTTCATATTATATTTTACTATATTTTTAAAAAATGAATGAATGAATAAAAACCTAGCCACTAGGATAAACGTTAACAACTGAACTGTCATTTACACCTACTAGGTGAGGGAAAATAGTTCTCTTCAATTGTGTGACACTGAATATATCAGCCACTCCAGGGCAGGCCTCATGTTTAGGACCAGTTGACAACATGCAATGGATTCCACAGTTTTTGTCTGTTTGCTTGCTTGTTTTTACTTGGTTACAATTTGGTGAGGTTTTTTTTAGCTTATTTCTTTTTTTCTTCCTTTCTTTTGTTCTTTCTTTCTTCCTTCCATTTTGGGCTTGGTTTTATTCTGTTTGCTTGGTTTGGGAGGTTTTGTTGTTATACTACTGGGTTTTTGCTTGTTTTTTGAGGAAAAAAACTTAAAAGTTCATTGGATAGGGAGATGAGAGAGGATCTGGGAGAACTAAGGAAAGAGAATAGAAAAAAAATTAAATGAAAACATCCCTTACTTCGTAAAAGACTAGAACTTTTGCTGAACCTCACAGCCAGAGTTCCTATTACACTTTGAGGTCACTAAAGACTGCTACCCTACTGTGTACTCAGCCTGTTTATTTAACCAGCTTTTAAGAGAACAATGTTAACAACCAACCTTACTTGTCTTGGATGTTCCATGTAATCAACTTTTACAACCTGAGCTCATGCAAAGCTGTAATCTTAAATTATATTCTCTTTCATGGCCCTGACCCAGAGCAATGAGTCTGTGTTCCAATAATCATTTGCTGAAAGCAGCAAAAGTAGAGATTGAAAGTAATCTTATAAAATGAATCCACCATAAACGTTGAACACAACATTTGGATATTGCTTGATAAACAATGATGTTGCTGTCTGTTATCTGGGTAAGTTGGGGTCAGTTGGAGTCAGGGACTTGATCCCTTGTAAAATGCTACTACAGATTTCTGTAAAGTTTTCCTCATTCCTTCCCCCACATGATGCTTTCTGTGCTACTTAATAAAGAGAGCGCAAACCTCTTTGGTAGGGACAGGCACATGTGGACACATTCACATAGACAGATGCTCCGTCAGACACAAGGACAGTCAGAAGATGGTCTTCAGACAGGCACAGATTCAGACTTGTGCAACTGATAAATAGGACTAAAGACACAGGGAGCACAACGTAGAAAATTCACCCTGGTTCCCTCACTGCTAAACAACAGCAACACGAGGTGCTTTGACTTCTTTCCTTGGTAGGACACTCACCCATTCCTGGTGACTTGGAGTTTATTATTAATGCACTCAAAACAACTGCTGGAGACAATACCAGGAGAAACTGTTATTTAAAAATACCTCTTTACATCGTTAGAGTGTACCAGGAACATGCCCTGTTAGTATTTAGACCTACTTTACATTTGTCACATTTTTTATCTTTTTTTTAATTATCAAAATTCCCATCAATTTGACAAGATAAGCTTGATTATAAAGCTGCTCTGAAAAAAGTACAAATGCTATGTTTAAAATTAAGATTATTGTTGGAGGGGCTCGAGGGATGGCTCAGAGGTTAAGGACACTGGCTGCCCTTCCAGAGGTCCTGAGTTCAATTCCCAGCAACCACAAGGTGGCTCACAACCATCTGTAATGAGATCTGCCTCCCTCTTCTAGCCTAAAGGTGTACATGCAGATAGAGCACTCACACATAAAATAAATAAATAAAACTTAAAAAGAGGGGTGAAATGTTTTTAAATGATTATTATTGGAGTTTTGAAATATTTTAAAAGAATAGATGATTTCTTCACCAGGACAATGAAGATAATTAGTAAAAACATTTAAGGAAAAAAAGTTGATTTAATAAAAAATTCTAATACATTTTTACCATCAATGTAAGGTCCAGTTCTGTAACAAAGCTGTCTGTGTTTAAAGGAATAAAGCCTAGAGGTTCCTCGCTTCATTGTCTTCAAAGATCACACAGAGATCAGGAAGGGGTTGCCAGGAATCGCAGGGTAATAACAATGTAAAAATATTCTATGGCTCAGGCAAAAGTGTGACCCTATCTACTGTACAATAAATCCTTAACGTGGTGTGTATGAGTAGTAATTCTTGGTTTCCCACCTAGTCTCCCGCCACAGTGGCTGAGAACAAAAATAAATAAATAAGTTAGAATTAAAGACCAAAAGACAGCTAGATTTTCTCACCACCTGTGGAGGTCACACAGTGTGTGCCCAGCCTGTGTGCTATTGATCTGTTGGGAATCACTCTTGAGACATTCCTCTCTCTTGATTGATTCCGTAACATCCAGTTTTGCAGCCGTGTATAAAGTGGTGGGGTAGGTTTTAGCTCCATTTTCTGCTTTATTTCAGGAGTAGGAAGTCATAACCCATTATTTCATCTTTTGACAGAATTCTCTTTTTTTTTCTTATTTGGTCTTTGTTCATTTCATTAAATATGCACTATGTGTCAGGAGCATAAAATACGTTTATGAATGATACAAAGCAAGGTCTCTGTCCTCAGGAGTCTTGTATTTTAGGATGAGACAAACAATATGCACCTTCTAGCATTCTAGAAGATGAAGGCTTCCAAAGGAGCAAAGAGTTGGACAAACTAAAGGGGATCTGGGAGCAGATGAAGGGAGATGGTTGGAGGGAGGGATGTGATTGTATGAAGGGGAACTGCTTGCAGATTTTCTTGTCAGTTTCATCAGAAATTTAGCAGCCTGTCCCCCAGAAGCAGTTAAAACTATGCGAATACGGTCTCAACTATAAAGCAATATAAAAGTAGAAGTGTTCACTAAGACAGCATCACTGTTTATAGACTAGTTAGAATATAGGTAGGAAAAATGAGTGGATCTTCCCCTCACATACAGAGACACACACAGACCCAAAGACACAGAGAGACAGATAAACACAGAGACAGACAGAGAGAGGGAGAGATACACAGACACACAGAAACAAACACAGACACAGAGACCACACACATACACACAGATACACACACACAAACCACACACAGAGAACACACACACAGAGACACAGACACACAGAAACAAACACAGACACAGAGAGAGACCACACACAGAGAAACAGACACAAAGACCACACACATACACACAGATACACACACACAAACCACACACAGAGAACACACACAGAGAGACACAGACACACAGAAACACATACACAGAGAGAAACAGACACAAAGACCACACACATACACACAGATACACACACACAAACCACACACAGAGAACACACACACAGAGACACAGACACACAGAAACAAACACATATACAGAGAGAGACCACACACAGAGAAACAGACACAAAGACCACACACATACACACAGATACACACACACAGAGACACAGACACACAGATATACACACAGAGATGCACTCACAGAGAGAAACACATTGACATAGATTCATATACGCAGAGACACAGACCCACTGACAGATACACACACACACACACACACACACACACACACACACACACACTGTAGCCATTACCATACTTTTAAAAACTGTCTCAGGCTGGTCTTGCTACTATCCCAGGCTACCTTGGACTCAAGATCCTTCGACTTCCAGGAACCAATTCTTCAGATTTCTATTTCCTCTCTTGTACTTGTTGTACTTTTTCATTCTTTCTGGTGTGGACATCTATGCAATTAGTTGGCCCTGATGAAGAATTCAAAATCAATTTTGTATTATACCACACTGGTCTAGTGAGGACCTTCTGTGGCTGAATGAGGCCAAGCTCTGCTCCCATCTGTATGCTGCTTTTTCAATAACGCTGTCTGCTCAGTTTGGGCAGAATTGAGAACTGAGGAAATGGAGGATGTTGGCTGTTTTTGTTTTTGTTGGTTTTGTTTTTGTTTTTCACAGCACATAGAAAAAAGGATTGATCATTTTTCTATCCCTTAACTAATAATGATTTTGCTGCAAACTTTCACTTCTCCAAGGCAATGCAGCACATTTCCTTAATATTTATTTTAACAGAAAGTTTCGTGTTGGTGCTTTCTGGGAGTTTTGACTGCTTGGCTTACTTGCCATGATGTGTTCATTGACACTTGATGGCTCTTTTCCTTCCGGGTGCATTTTTAACACCAAGGACTTGGAGCTTTCCTTCCATTTGAAGTAGCCAGAACCTTTTCTGTATAACAACAGGAATGCTGACACGGATAAGGAGCTGGCCCGAGGGCTGATAAAATTCCTGTAGCTCCACAATCTCCACTAATAAGAGTGCCCTGCAGTCAGGGGCATAGCAAACAGTAATGGTCTATTCACATCCATTATACGGCAGGGCACCCACTGCTTTATTGACTGGCAGAAAACAATTCCCATTCCGTGAAACAATAAAAATTAAATTGAGTGTGAACTCTCCCAAGGTCACTGCCTGTAACCTTATAACACCAGAAATGAGGGCTGTAAACCCTGTCAAGTGCCATCCACCAACACTGGGCTCTGTGCTGCCTCCCACAGACCTGGCTGTCAGGATACTGCAGAGATGCATTTCCTCCCCACATTTAGATGTCTTCCTGGTGGCTATTGCTGCCCACCTTGCCATGGAGTCACACACTAGGTGTTCATACCTCTCTCAGATGCAGCACAGCAATACATACCAGTTGGCATCAAGCCACCCCTCCCCCACCGACACTGATACCCTTCTGTGCAGTCACCAGCTCCAGATTTCCTCAGCATTCACTCCTCACCCAGGGCACCCTATGGTTTTCCGGCGGAGAACTCAGTGAAATTGTACAACTGACAAATTTATAACCATGACTTTCTCAGTCACGAAGACTCATCTTCCCTTTGGCCAATGTAATGTAGGAGCCAAAGATAAATTTTAAGTTTTAATTATTATGCCTTAGAGATCCTTGAAACCAAAATGCTTCTGATCTTCAAGCCCCTTGCTCAAAGACAGATAGTTCCTGAAATGCTAGAGACTATTGTTTATGGGAGCTAACAAGCCACCCATTTTCACTCCCCTGAACAGGTTTGTTTGACCCATCTGTACCAGGTGTGCTCGATCACATGTGGGCAGGAGGTTCACAGGCAGGAAATACGTCAGGATGTATGCTTGCCCCTGCTTGGATGTAGGCTGGAGGTACATCAGGATGTATCTTTGCTCCTGACTGGACTTGATGGGAAATACAAGCAGCTGCAAAACTTGATTTGGAGCCATCTTCTGGAAATCTAGAGATAAATCTGGCCAGAGCCCATACACCTGGCCAGTATTTAATTAAAGTTCTCTGCAAATTTGGCTTTAAAGTGTGCTGGTGGTGGTAGTGCTGGTGGTGGTGGTGGTGGTGGTGTGGTGGTGGTGGTGGTGGTGGTGGTGGTCTTATTCTTGATTGGTGGGAGTAACATTTTGTACCATAGGACAAATATTGGATGAATTCTAAGATGCCGAAGGAAACTGAAAGGGGGTGCATCCCAACCCTCCTCTCCCACCAGAAATGTCCCCAAACATCTGAGGCACGATGTTATTGTTCAATAGCAAGAAAGTCCTGATGTTCTACTGTGCCTCAGAGAGCCTACACTTAACAGGGTGTGTTACATACCTCATAGCAGAAGAAAGGAACATGAGGTACTCACCACAGAAATGTAAGAAGTTTAAGGTAATGGAAATGTTAATTACCCTGTGTTGATTGCTGTGCTGGCTACCCAGTATGTTGGCATACTATTGGTTCCAAATAATATTTTAAGAATCAGTTCACTGCATGTCACTTGCCCAGCTATAAAACAAAATCTATCCATGCAACCTGCCCTCCTCCATCCCCTCCTTCCCCCTCAGGACTCTCTTCTTGCCCTGAATGCAGCTTGTGTGCTGTTTCTTTGGAACTCAGCCTGTTGGTGACCTCCAGTGACCCTCTGGGCGTTGCAGTGAAAGCAGTAAGGAAGTACACCACCGTGAAACTGCTGTTCCCCCCAGCCAGAGTTTAAGAGACCACAGCAGGCAGAGCTCAGAAGGCAGGGTAGGGGTCAAAGCCTATTTAACAACAGTCAACCCAGCTGTGAAGAGAACCAGGGCACAGTTTTGACATACTCTGTGCTCACAGAAACAAGGAGGAATGATGAGACCCAGCCGCACCTGCCATTCCTGACCCCTGCACAGCCCAGCCTTTGTTCTGCTTGCTGTGGTTGAATATGGTTTGACCCAACCAAACCTCACTGTTTTTGAGGCAGGGTAGGACCATGAAGAGATAGTCAGGTCTTGGGGGCTAGGCATTCATGAATACACTGTCTGATCGGAGAGACTTTAGGAGGTCTCTTAGGATTAACCTGGAGTTTACTGGAGTAGTCCCTATGACAGCAAATCATTATAAATCAATATTGGCTCTTCTAAAGACCTCTGTTTGCTGCTCTTTCATACTCCTGCTGTGTAATGTCACCCACACAGGTCCTTCACCATAGCCCAGGAGACGTCTATACCATGCTCTTAGACTCAAAACTGTGAACTAAATGAACTTCCTTTCAAATGACGCAGCTTCTGGTACAAGCGACACAGAACAGACACTGATCAGCTTTCCACTTCAGTCTGTCTGTCTTCTCCCCACTGCAATGGATGGTACCTTGGTAGACAATCCTGAGAGTAGAGACTTTGCCCCTGAGACAAAGAAAAATCATATTGAGTTGAAGGAACAGACTAAATCTTGAGGGAGAACAGAAAGCAGCCTGGCCAGAAGCCCCTCCTGCTGCCCTAATGCTGCCGTCTGTCTTTCAGTTATGCTCGTTATTGAGTGGTCCGCATCATTACTTTGCACAGCCCCCATCCCACCGCACATGAGCTTCACTTCATCAGCTTGAGCAAATCATCATGAGAGCAAACTATCAAAAATCTAGGCTGTGTCTTGCAGACCATGACTCCTCGCAGGACGCCATCTCCCTGGCCTTAACTCGGGTGATGTTGCGATCCGATGCTTGGCCTTACCTCCCCGCACGTTTGCCAGCTGCTCTCAGCCCAAAGCTGCCTGTGTTAGCATGATGCCAGCCAGGGAACTGAGCACCAGGCCTCAAGCTGGTTGCTAAAAGAGATAGACTGGGCTGTTTTAAAGGGAAAAGGTCACCAGCTCAAAAGTTGAAAGCACAGAAATTGTTCGTTCTAAGGAGACAGGGTGTGAAACCAAAGTGCATGCTTTATGACAGCTTTGCAGATAAAATAAAAACTTTAGCAGACTGTAACATGCTTTACCGTTCCTTTCTCTTCACGGGCTCATGGTACTGTAAAAATACCCCACATAAGATCAGTATTACTGCACTCTCACAGAAATTTATTACTTCCCTGAACAGAGACTAGAGAATGACATACAAAGATTTTATTTCTGCTTTCAAGGCCTGTGGTCCAGGCAGAAGCAGCCACAGACATTCCCCCAGCAGTGATGAACACTCTATTTGAACAAAATACTTTAATATTTTGTAAACAAATGGAATTTATAGTTAAAACCATTAAAACATCACCATAAAGTTATGGAGAGAATACAGAATTTGGATCTATTTTTTTTTTGAAAGAAAAAAAAAACCTTCATGAAAGCTCAGAATTTTCATTTATTGCTCAAGTGTCCTTGATCAAATGATCCTCTGTACAATGACATGACCTCTCTCCCTCCAAAACATATGGTGCTGTCTTAGGGATTAAGTAGTGCAATATAATTCAGACATTTGGGACACTAAAATGTGCCATCCAGATGCACAATGTTTTATTTCAAATGTATTTTTCATGGGTGTTTTCAAAGCACAGAAAGAAGAAAATCCTGCCACTTTTATTTGCTGCGTTCACTCAATGTCTTCCTAATAGACTCACGAACTTACTGATGCTGACAAAGATTTAATGGTGGCGCTTCATACCAAAACATTAAACTCTTCCAAATCCTGGCATGTTTTTTTAAAAAGAACCTGAGAATTTTTTATTCACTGGAGAACTCTTCCTTCCCTACAAGAAGCAGGATCTGACAAAGTCTAGGTTTGTTCACATGTTCAGAATAGCCTAACTTGTTGACTGGGAATAAACTAAAATAAACTGGGAACACTAAAAATAAGCTGTTCAAATCTTCCAGTTTACAACATTTCTCACAGTATCATAAGAAGGAATCTTTGTTCTTTTACTTGGCTCTCCCCATTTTTCATATCTCACTATTACTCACAGTCAGCACACTAATACACCCTGGCGTTCTTGACCTCATAAACTTATTCACACATACCCTCTTGCAAAACCATGGCAACTTTTTTATCTCAGTAGGTGAAGATCTTCATCTACGTGTGGATTCATGGCTAGAATTCCCCATGAGCAAGAAGGATGGCCGTGGCTGAGGAAAGCTCCAGCATTCAGAAAACAAGGACATCATGCAGTCACCTGCCCAGGACCCCTCTAACATCTGCCAGGGAGCCCAGTGATAGTGAGAAATGTCCTCTTGGTCTCAATTTACTCACTATAAAAAAAAATCAACTGCTCTATTTCATTGTTTTATTATATTTACATTTTTATTGTTTCTTATTTAAAATAATCTTTGAGTTCATGAAAGGCATATGAAGTCAGGAAAATAATTGGTAAAATGGATTAGTATTCTTCCACATTTCCGTCCACAGAAGTGGCTGTTGTCTTCACCCAAATACAATTCATTTAATCATACCCACCCCTATTCCCAACAACTCCTCAGTTCCTTGCACAAACTTCTCCCTCTCAAATTCATGTCCTCTTCTTCTATTTTGAACAACCGCAGGAGCATCAACAACCTACCAGTGGCCCCATCCCTGAAGAACACCGATGCTTCCTTCCCCGGGAGCTACGGACTGTCTGTACGTCCTCAGTATGAGGAGAGCCCGTCACGAACCTATGCTGTGTTACTAACTGGCTCGATCTTGTGAGTGTCTCTTCAGACATCCACAATAGCTGTGAGTTCACAGTGCACTATCCCTGTCGTGTGCAGAAGACTCCACTTTGCAGCAGTCTTCCCAGCCCTCTGAATCTCTGAACTTCAGTGGTCCATGTTGTACACGATATGTCATCGTGAAAAGTTCTAACTCTGGGGGTGTTAAACCATTTTCCATCTAAAAATGAAACAATGCAAACACTGTAAGAAAATGTCTAATTATCAGAATGTGAAGCCTGCAAATTCCATCTCCAAAGGGATATTTTTTCCTTACTTGTTGCATTGCAGATGAATCATCTACCCAAATATCCAGCCATGTTCCTAACAGAGGGCTGCTTTCCTTTCTTTCAAGAGATAAAAATATTAACACACTTTAAATTTGTATTTCTGCATAGATGAGTGCAGAGAACCAAGAGCTACAATGATTCCTAGGTCTGACAATGCCTGACACACTTCAAAGGAACTCAGAAGGCAAAGTATGCCCCACAGACCAGTTCCCACACACCATCACTCAAAACCAGCACAGCCACAAACATATACAAACACATGCACATTCCTATAAAGAATAAATTCTCAAAGTCAGAGGATCAGGCAGTGTTTGGTTGACCAGGGTATGGGATCAACTTCACAAAGGAAAGACATGGATCTTATAAACCTCAAATGCTTTCAAAATCAAAGGCTTGTTTTCTTTTGATTGCCATTATCTGGGCTCTTTAGAAGTCTGGATTTCCAAGAATATAAAGACCTGGATAACACTTATGTAATTTTCATGCTGCTCGAATAAGACGTGATTGTGGCAAGAGGGATGTGGATTGGCCCCACAGAGTATATTCCAGGTATGAGTGTCACTGAAACATCAGAGAACACTGACCAAGAGCCTGTAAGTCACCTTATACTGAGCCTATGCACAAGAGTTGCCTGTTCTTGACACAGACACAAGAGTTATCCGTTCTTGAGCTATAATGTTAGAGGGCTCCTTCTGTGCAGTGGGAAGTGAGAAAGGGTAAAAAAAAAAATCCTAGTTGTATCAGACCTTGGTTTTTTTAATTTTAATTATCAGCCTAGAATGAAAACCCATTTTTCCCTTCTTACATAGACTTCAGATATAAAGGTTTTTCTTTTCTTACTAAACAAGTACAATTGCTTCAGGAGCTGCCATAATTGTTATTCACTGTCCAAACAAATGAAGTGTGTGTGTGTGTGTGTGTGTGTGTGTGTGTGTGTGTGTGTCACTATCATCACCAGGTCAGATCAAAATATAGGGGCCACCTGGAACAGAATATCATCTTGTATTTGAGTTTATAGAATGAGGCAGATGTTTTTGCCTTTCCAACTGGTTTTACATTCCCTAGGATCACGGGGAAACACTGCAGAGAGGCTTCCGTGGTGACTGATGTGACAGGTGGCTTACAAATGCAGCACAAATTTTTAGAATTCCCAACCTCTGCAAAGCCAGGCTCTTTTTCATCTTTTCTTGACATTTTGCTCCTAAAATTAGCTTTTTGATGAGAAAATTGCTGAGTCTTTCTAGAGCTAGTTAAGGTAAGGCAAATGCCTGCGATTGAAATTGAGTTGATTCTCCTTTGCTGTGCTGATTGCGCCTGGTAATTGGACATTGGAATTAGTCCTGCCATGACCTTTCACAGCGAAAAGAGAAAAAGCTCTATTCAATTTTCTGGAATTCTCTTCTATATTTAAAGTACTTTTCTGAATGAAGTAATCTACTCTTCTTTTTAATGAGCAATACCAAACAACCTGCTTCTTCATGTGGTCCTCTACTTTTATTCAATAACTCTAGTTCTTAAATCAATAAAAGCCAATTTGTGTCTTGCCTTTCTATCAACTTTTGCTCTGCTCATAACTTTCCATATTTATAGACTTTTCTAGAACCTTGAGGAGTGGTAAGCATGGCTTAATTTCCCATCTACTGCTTTTCTGCCATCCCCTGAGAAACTCCCATTCCCTCCAGTTAGTCCCACCTAGTGTGATGTGATTTACATTAGCACTTGCTGTTTGGGGCTAGGGTTTCAATGGGAGAAAAAATGGAAATGCTGGCCATCAGGATTTTCTTTCTTTTTGAAAATACTTCGTCCCTTCCGGTTGTGGGAGCTGCATTTCTGCTGCTGTGATAAAATGTCCTGACCAAACACACCTTTGAAGAGCTAAAGGTTTGTTTTTGCTTGCACCTCCGGGTTACAACCATCTGGGAAGTCAAGGCATGAACTCAAGTAGCTAGTCACATGACATGCATGCAAACACAAATGCTGCCTGCTTATTCGGCTAATTTTTCTCACTTCCATGCAACCTAGGACTCCCAGCTCAGGAAATGGTGCCCACAGTGGGTAAGGGCAATTAACAATCAAGACAATACCCTAGAGTCAGGGTGGTGGCGCACACCTTTAATCCCAGCTCTAGGGAGGTAGAGGCAGGAAAATCTCTGGGAGTTGGAGGCTGGCATGCTCTACAAAGTAAGTTCCAGGACTACCAGGGCTGTGACACAAAGAAACTCTGTCTTTGGAGGGAATAAAAAATAATCCCCCACAGGCCTACTTGATCCAGACAATTCCTCAGGTGAGATTCTTCTCCCAGATGTTGGCAAGCTGTAGCAGGCCAACATCCAAAGCCAACAATCCCACTGGTGTTACATGAATCATCCTGTTTGTTCATTTTATTCATTCATCAGATATTGAGATCTCCATGAGTAAACTGGAGATGAGGGGAGGCAATAGAGGGAACGGGAGGAGGGATGAGAACATGAGGGAATGGGAAGGTCAAGCTGGGGGAGGGATGGAGTGGGAGAGCAATGAAATAGATATCTTGATAGAGGGAGACATTGTGGGGTTAGGGAGAAACCTGGTGCTAGGGAAATTCCCAGGAATCCACAAGGATGACCGCAGATTAGACTACTAGCAATAGTGGAGAAGGTGCCTGAACTAGCCTACCTCAGTAAACAGATCAGTTAATACCCTAATTGACATCATAGAGCCTTCATCCAGTAACTGATGGAAGCAGATGCAGAGATCTACAGCCAAGCGCCAGGCAGAGCTCCAGGAGTCTGGTAGAAGAGAGAGAAGAGGAATTCTATGAGCAAGGGGTGGAAGGGTTAAGATCACAATGGGGAAATCTACAGAGACAACTGAACTCATAGGAATTCACGAACTTTAGACCAACAGCTGTGGAACATGCATGGGACCAGACTAGACCCTCTGCGTAAGAGAGACAGTTGTGTAGCTTGGTCTGTTTGAGGGGCCCCTGGCAGTGGGATCAGGATCTATCCCTGGTGTATGAGCTGGCTTTATGGAGCCCATTACCTATGGTGGGATGCTTTGCTCAGCTTTGATGAAGGGGGGAGGGCCTTGGTCCTGACTGAACTGAATGTACCAGGCTTTGCTGACTTCCCATGAGAGGCCTTACCCTTTTGGAGGAGGGAATGGGGAGGGGGAGGCTGCAGGGGGAGCAGGAGGAGGGATGAGAGGCAGATCTGTGGTTGGTATGTAAAAGGAATTTTAAAAATATTTTAAATAAATAAATAATGCATCTAGGTTCCACTATAATTAGAAACTTAAATCAAATATAAAATTACTAATAATGGTGGGGGGAGGGGCAGTATTGACTTTCATGGAACAAATCAAGGGAGAAAGACAAAAAAATATAAATTAGTAATTTTAAAAAAAAGTAGGAAAGTGAGTAAGAAAGCTATGAAGAAAAAAATAAAAAGAACATGGATGTGGCATCCACAGTGGAAGATCGGAACTGCAATTTGAACATGAGAAGATGCAGACACATCATACACAAAGAGGGACCACCCAGAGGTTACATAAGAGATCTGAGCAGGGAGCTGAGTCATCAAGTACATCTGTACTCAAATTATCCCTGGTGACACTTCCATAGGACGATATTTAAATCCATAGGGCTGAGTGGTCATGGCAAGAAAGAGGAAGGATATACAAAGGAAAAGTCTAAAGGCTCAGACAATAGCACTTTAAGGTTTAAATTAAAATTTAAATAAAAGAAATGAAGAAAGTATTGAGGAAACCAGATCATCTCTAGAGAGAGGGAGCAACACTATGAAATTATACTAAAATTAAAGTGACTAACTAGAGGGCAAAACCAACCAACATTCAATGTAACAGCACTGCCTGTCACCTGCTGTGGAGGTACCCCATGGCCTGCATTTCCATCAAGACAGCCCAAAGATTAAAAGAATGGATCTTTCCATCCCAGCTGATAGATGTGTCTATAACATGACTCCTCAGGGATCACTGAGGAAGAGGTCATGAAAAGAGCCAGAGGATCAGGGAGTTTACTGTAAGACTGTGTCTCCTAGAAATGTCAGAGAAGCTACATCCATGAAAGTCTCACCAAGATGGCTGCCTAAGCTGTCCCGAACAAGAGCAATAGCCATAAACATGCTAACATGGAAGGTGAAAACTCAGGAGGCCTCAATCCTGCATAAAGAACTGCAAGTAGCTAAGGAATGTGAGTTGAAGAAATAGTCTTCCCCAGGGAAAAGCACTAAACTGATTATACAATACCAAGTGGTCACCCCTAAACACACACACACATACACACACACACACACACACACACACACACACACACACACACATATATACAAACATTATACAGACTGAGAAAACTGTATTTATATATTTAGGATATATATCAGGAATTTAAAAGAGAGCAAATGGGGAAATGTGTGAGAGGGTTTACAGGGAGAAAAGGAGGAGGGAAAATGATATAACTATATTATAACCTCTGAAGATAAAAAATATATATTCCTATAAAGATGAAGAATGGGCTTTGGAATTGGATATCACTGGGTGGAGATCATAACAAGACCTGTCCTTTCTGAGCAAGACTTCAGATAAGTTTCAGTTCATTCATTTGTGAAATGGGAACGTTCTTAATATCTTACTTTAATGGGCTCTTAGCTATATTCCAGGCACAGACATACGTAATTTTTCTACAGTAATCTGATGTGGAATATCCTCTTGTACACCATAAAGAATTGCCACTTGAATTGGTTTAATAAAACTCTCATTGACCAGTAGCCAGGCAGGAAGTATAGGCAGGGCAACAAAACTAAGAATGCTGGGAAGAGGAAGGGCAGAGTCAGGAGTCCCCAGCCAGACACAGAGAAAGCAAGATAAGAATGCCATACTGAGAAAAGGTACCAAGCCACGTGGCTAAACATAGATAAGAATTATGGGTTAATTTAAGTGTAAGAGCTAGTTAGTAATAAACTTAAGCGACTGGCTGAGGATTTATAAGTAATATTAAGCCTCTGAGTCAATTATTTGGGAAGCGGCCACTGGGAATTTGAGAGTTGCTGGAGGGACAGAAAGCTCCACCTCTGGTTACAGTAATCATTTTTTTAGTCGATGGAGGAAGCAGAGAAGACCCTAAGAAGTGAAGTCTTGAATGAATATGTGTGTTGACATGCAGGGCATGTCAAAGACCTCAGACCTATGATAAAATGGGCTGCCTGGTCCATATGTGAATGATGATAATGTGTGATGCAGAAATGTCCACCATAGCTTTCTCCACCTGCCCTGGATGTTCATAGCCTAATGACTGCTCCCTTACAGAGACTGCTCCAACTGAGACTGGCTACATCTATTCCCTTGATCCCACTATATACCATGAAACTGGCCTCTTCAGCTATTGCAATAACCTTGCCTCTCAGTCAACTCTATATAATAAACATGTTGAGCTTACCAGGTGCTGTGATTTCTCCAGCTAAAAGCCCAGACCACCCAATCCCAGCTTTTTTCTGTCTGTGTATCTGTCTGTCTGTTTTTCCATTCCCTTGCTGCTCTAGTCAGGTCTGTCCTTGGAGCTGTGCTGGACATAAGCAAGTTAGAATTTCTATTGCTGTGTTAAAACACCATGATCAAAAGCAGCTTGGAAAGGAAAGGGCTTATTTCATCTTACCATCACACTCCATCAATGAGGGAAGTCATAGCAGGAACCTGGAGGCAGGCACTGAGGCAAAGGCCATGGAAGAAGAAATTCTGCCTGATGGTTTGCTCTCCGTGGCTTGCTTGGACTACTTTCTTGTAACATCCAGGAGCACCTGTCCAGGGATGGCACTGCCCGGGTGAGCTGGGCCCTCTCACATGGATCGTTAATCAATGTACTGCCAACTCGCCCGCAAGCAGACCTGGTGGAGGCATGTACCAGGCTTGCTTTCTTTTGGGCCACCCACCAGCTCCCAGATCATGACACAGAGACTTACTTATTATCAGTTTTGAATGCTCAGCCTTAGCTTGGCTCTTTTCCTGCTAGCTCTTATAACTTAACCTGTTTCTCTTCTACGTTTTGCCTCAGGGCTTTTCACCTTTTCTTACTTTCTTGCTGTCTCTATGTCTGGCTGGATGACAGCTGCCTGGCTTCTGGTCCCTCATTCTCTCCTCCTTCTTCCCTTGTTCTCCCTTCTTCTTGAGCCCAGATTTCTCCTCCTGTTTCTCTCTGCCTGGCAGCCTACCTTTTCTTTCTCTGTTCAGCTCTTTATTAGACCAATTGGGCACCTTAGGCAGGCAAGGTGAAACAAATGCAACGTATTTTTACATAATTAAACACGCATCCTTACATCCCTAAAATATGCAGCATAAACAAAAGTAACACACCTTTACACAGTTAAAGTAATATTCTGCAGCATGAACAAATTTAACACATCTTTGCCCAGTTAAAATAATATTCCACAACAGAGGCATTTTCTCCGTTGAGGTTCCTCTTATCAGACAATTCTATGGTCTCAAGCTGGCAAAAAAAAAAAAGAAAGAAAGAAAGAAAGAAAAAAAGAGGACACCATTTGATACATGAGAACCTCCCTTCAGGGATATCAAGGACTGGGACAAAAAACATAATGGGCCACACACAATACAACTTCATGCATTTATATTGAATGTGATCCATGGTGGGGGGCAGTGGTGATGGTGGGGGGGGAAGGCAGCGGCGGTGGCGGCGGCGGTGGCAGCAGCAGTAGGAATCTTCAAATCCAGGACTTTGCACACACTATGCAAGGATTCTACCACTGAGCTACATCTCCAGTCCCTTTCCCAAGAACATGCTCTAGACCCAGTGACCCACTTCCTAACAGTGAATTGATTATGAAAGCATCCCAGGTCCTTCTTAATAGCCTTTTCTGGACCTCTCTGTTTCTCATTCAATGAGAGAAGCCAAGAACAAAAGTAGGAACAGAGGCTACCACCCCTTAGCCTGTCCAAGGTTAACCATGAGATGACTCACAGCCCCTGCTGAAACTTTGACTCCGACCTTTGAGACACCCTAAGCCCAAAGACCCAACTAAATTATGTCTATGTTGTAGAATATTAAGGGGTGTTACTTTTGCTTATGTTGCATTTGCTTAACTCTGTGAAGCTGTGTTACTGTGCCTGTCTAAAACACCTGATGGTCTAATAAAGAGCTGAATGGCCAATGGTGAGGCAGGACAGAGAAATAGGTAGGGCTGGCAGGCAGAGAGGATAAATAAAAAGAGAGAGATGTGATAGCCAGAGGAGGACTCCAGGGGCCAGCCACACAGCCAGCCATGGAGTAAGAGTGAACCAAAGATATACAGAAGTAAGAAAAGGAAAAAATCCAGAGGAAAAAGGTAGACAGGATAATTTAAGAAAAGCTGGCAAGAAACAAGCCAAGCTAAGGGTGGGCATTTATAATTAAAAAGAAGCCTCTGTGTGTGACTTATTTGGGATCTGAGTGGCAGACCACCCCCTAAAAAAAGAGTAAAAAGCAAAAAGCAAACAACAACATGCCTGTACTCCTGAAACACAAAATTCAATATAATAAATGTCTAGCATTTTTACTGCTAAGTTTTGGTGTAATTTACTACATTGAAACACAGCTAACACTAGTGGTTTATGGAAGATTAAAATCTAAACATTTTTCATTCCAAAGTGTGCTTGAAAAGAGAAAAGAGAGTAGAAAGTGGATTGTTGGGTCGTTAGATGATTACAGAGTTCCAGCATTCACAGTGAGTCCCTCTGTTGCCTTCCAAATTCAAGAGATTTCAGACCTAGAGGGAAATGACCCCAAAATATTGAGGTTCTGTCTTTCAGGGCGATCGTACAGGTATGCCTCCTGGCACTTGCACGTATACGCTCACCACCTCCTGATCCCTTCTACCCTCCCCACAGCTGCCTGAATGAATCACAGCCCCAATTCTCACAGGACTAGAGTACCAGGAAGACAGACGCCTGGGCCTTGAAACCAGCTGCCTTAGAACTGATTATTTGTACAATTAAGCACTCATTTAGAGTCCTCTAAATATAATCTGCGATAATGTCTGGGCAAATTGTATGTTAAATGACCTTTGAATTACCCTCTATCTGCATTATTCCAGCCAAACCAAACCTCAAGGGACAGGTGGGGAAGTGGTTATAGCAAGAAAAAAAAAGAAGCTGAAAGTTAAAACATTGTTGAGAAAATTCTTAATACTGGTTTCATTAGCATGCCAAAACCTCTGGCGTTTGAGCAAAGCTCAATACCACATACTTGGGTCCCATGAAATGCATTAATTCTGAGTTTTAATTCTCTGATTTGAAAATTGCAGGGTTTGGTTTGGTTTGGTTTGGTTTGGGGGGGGGGTGTTTTGTTTTGTTTTGTTTAATTTGTTTTCATAAATTCGAAGGCCCTGACAGCTCCAGTTTGCTCTAAGGAACCTGTGCCTCTCACACATGAAGTTTAATTTCCAAATAACTTCACACAAAGTTCAAGTTGAGAATGGGCTGGTTTATGAAGTGTTGCACAAGATACAGATGTTGGTGGTTAGTGAGAAAGTCCTGAGAAGTTATACACTGACTCCCAATAAATGTAAAGGGAATAGTATATCATGACATAATAAAAACAATGGGTGCAATTATACTTCATCTTGCACCAAGAGAGTGGCTAGGGTAGAGTACTTCTCTGCCTGTGGCCCTGGGTTACATCACCAACAACACATTAGGGGAAACCTATTTAGTCATGAGAAAAGTGTATTTTATAATTAAATATCCAGAATCTTCAAGGACAAGAATTTGGCACAGGCTTTTGGCAATGGCTTATGTTCAGTGATATTTAAATTGATGGAACTAAAAAATATTACTGACTGAAGCAATCCAGACACAGGAAGATGAATGTGTCGTGTTCTCAAGGTTTCTCATTTGTGGATCTTCAGATGTGAGTTTGAAACATGGAGTGACTGCAGAAGCCGGGAAGTAGGAAGAGAACATGGGACAGGGAGGGGACGGGGAGGGGGACAGGAAGGGGGCTCTAGAGAAGGGGTGAGGAGGACACAGGCGCTACAAAAGCTGGAAATGGGTAAAACCAAGGCAGGGATCTAACAGGAAATGGGGAGGGAGGGCAATACGGATGGAAAAAGCAGGAGGAGGGATAAAACAAGGACTTTTGAAAAGGTCATAGAGAAACATTGTTTCATGTTTTTGAACATGTACATAAACAGTTTGAAGGGAGTTTTGCCACTTGGGGTGATAATGCTCTCGTGAAGAGCCATAAACTAACAAAAGCACCAGTGCCAGGCAATAGGAACGCACCCCCTTTAGCTGTTGGTCCCGGGAGTCCAAAAGATTCCCAAAATTATATGGACTGTTGCCATTGCCCTTGGTTGCCTTCCAGAACTCAAAAGTAAGACCCTATTGCTGAAGAAAACACACACTTTGGACACAGAACGTAGAGGAATCAAGCTGGAACTGACCTGGAAGCCTCCTCCCTGACCACTAGTTCTCATAGCACTGAAAGTTAAGTTCACTTCTGAACATTAGACTTGGTCTGTCCCAATCCTCCGAGTTCATCCCTAAACGTAAAGCCTAAGAATATGTCACTGGCTTAACTAAAATGGCACTGTAAGTGAGAAAATGAGTTACACTGGCAAGGGGGAAACAACAACATAAAGAAAATATTGCATATAAATCAAATTTAGCTTGTCCTAACATTAAATCCTTAGACTTTGTTTAATGCCAGAGCTGCCACAAGGGGGCGCTGCTGGCCTGGCTCCTGCATTAACTAGCGGGCTCTTCCAGTTACCAGCCCACAGGACGTCTAGCTGAGTTCAGACAGCACACAGCACCAGCAAAGAGATTCTCACACAAGAAAGTGTGCAAGAGCAGATATCCATGAAAGGGGGCTTGTTCACAAAAACCCCATTACCAAGAAGCAAGCAAAAGGTATACCATGCCTTGGTTTTACTGATCTCATTTTCTCATCGCAGATTTATTCTTTTTAAAAATCAGTCTTCGAATCTTTTCAAGAGAGCAAAGAAGCTGGGGTATGGCTGTCCTGTGTCCACACCCACACTGGGAGAACAATTCACTTTTGGAACAGCTGGGAAGGCTGAATCTCCCAGAGAAGCCTTCCAAGCAGAGCCCACCACCTACCAGTCAGCCTCCTGGCGCTGGATGCCATTTCCTTTAAGACTGCTGTCTTTTACATCACATTCTCAAGGAGTAAGAGAAAAACAAAAGCAAACAAACAAAATCCCTTACCCCTGGATATTTAAAATGCAAATCAAGTTTTGAAATGCATAGTCAGGCTTTACTGTGCTTGGAATTAATCCCACTGCTTTTAACTTCCTTCCAGTGAAGTCACCAAAGAATCCCTGAAACCTCAGGTCTGAAAAGCAGTAAACTGCCTTATTGTTTAGCTTAAAAGCTTTCTCTTATGAGTGACATTAAAAAAAAAAAAAAAAAAAAAAAAGGATGTGCTCTTACAGTTCCACAATTCCTGCTCTTGTCTTTTCAGGAAGAGAATTTATACAATTTATATGACACATACTCCCTTGAGACTCAATTATATTTCAGTAATTACTTTCAAAATGAATTTATAAGGTTGTTTTCTTCAGTCTTGTTAGTCTCCTTAGCTATTCATAAATCAGCTGCTGGTTAGGTATTTTAGGTATATCATAGAACGGGATAACCATGAAGTACTACTCAAAGATCAACTCCTTCCCTGTGTTCCAACATACTTCTTTTCCTTTGTATCCATGGGATAATGACTTTATGCATAGAGGTCTAACTGTCCACAGGTTGTAATGGAGAAGTGGGCGGAGTTTCCCATGCAAGGATGCCTCACCATAGTGATGGCCATTGTTTCCTCCCAGGCAGTTCCTTTCTGGGCTACACTGGGTAGGCACTAAGGGATTATAGATAATGAATAAGCATGGTCCTTAACAACAGTAGCTTGTATACTGAGCTTACACCTAGCGAGTATGAGAGTTATTACTAAATTGCATGGCATGAACTCACTGGTACAGGAAAGGTCAGCATCATAATGGATTGATTACGATTGATTAATGGATGGATGAAATGTGGCGATTTGAGGGAGAATTGGCCCCATAGGCTCAGATACCTGAGTGCTTGGCCTCCAGTTGGTGGAACTGTGTGGGAAGGATTATAAGAGTGTGGCCTTATTGGAAGCTGTGTGTCACTTGGGGACAGGCTTTGAGGTTTCAACAGACTCTCTTTGCCTCATGGTTATGCATCAAGTGTAAGTTCGAAGCTAATGCTCAAGGACCATGCCTGCCTGCTGCCATGCTCCCCACCATTATTGTTATGGATTCTGACTCTGGGACTGTGAGGCCCAACTCCAACAATTTATTCTATAAGTCATAGTCTTTTGTCAAAACAGTAGCAAAGTAACTAAGACAAATAGTAAGTGTCCCTTCAAAATGATATGCCCAAGTCCTATACTCCCCACATGCCTCTTAACCTGTGAATATGACATTTGAAATAGTGTCTCAGCAACTGTAATCTAGAACCTTAAACAGAGATCAACCTTGATTTTGAGTAAGTCATACTGAAAACAATGGGTAGGGTCCTTATGAAAGGAGAGAGGAGATTTGACAGGCATACACACAGAGGGAGGTACATGAGATGGGACAGAGCTTGCAGCAACAGTACCACCAGGCAAGGGATCTTCCCACAGCCACCAAAGCTCAGGGCCAGGACAATCTCTGAGCTCCAGGTGGAACTGACCCTGTTGACTCTGGGCCTTCAGGGTGAGATAATGATTCTGTTGCTTAGGACCACTTCAGTTGTAGTAACTTGTTAGAACACCAAAGAAACTAATGCAGCTGACATGTTCAAATCAATTCTTTACTAGCTCTGTGCCCTGGGCACCAAATTTCAAACACCCTCCTCTCTAAAGCTGAGTTCCTAACATTTGTCTCACAGAGAAATCGGGAAACAATTTAGACTGCCACTATCTGCTTTCCATTTCTTCTGACATGTGACTGTGTTGAGCCCCATCTTTAGGCTCCTTCACCAAGAGGAAGCAGGTGAAAAGAAATGACTTCCTTACCAGGCACCTGTGCCAATGTGTTGCTGTGGTGGTTGTCATGGGAACCGAGATACAATCGACAAGACTGGAATCACCAGGAAGCTCTTGCCAGAAGTGGACCTTGGAACAGAGGCCCCTGTCACACCGGTCATGGGAAAAGAAAAAGTAACTGCAGCAAAGTTGTCTCAGGATCCAAGTCAACAATGAGTTTGAAGAAATGTGTGCAGAAGACCCAGAAGTGCCCTGAATGGAACAAAGAAGGCTGAGTTACTAGGCTCAAGTGACAGTTGACTGGAAGGTCCATGCAGCATGCCAACAGGAGACCATGTGGAGCAAGCAAAGGAACAACTCACCAAGAGGATCTTTGGGAAGGGTTAATCCAGCAGGAAGCCTCAGAGCCTGACTAGTCAACCCTTCCCCCACCCCAGGCAAAGAACACTTTCCTAACAAACCCTGGCTGGCAGGTGCTGCTACAAAAGACAATAGGAATAAACTTCTAGAAGACAAAATGGATAAGAAATGATGGTGACAGCCGGGCGGTGGTGGCGCATGCCTTTAATCCCAGCACTCGGGAGGCAGAGCCAGGCGGATCTCTGTGAGTTCGAGGCCAGCCTGGGCTACCAAGTGAGTCCCAGGAAAGGCGCAAAGCTACACAGAGAAACCCTGTCTCGAAAAAACCAAAAAAAAAAAAAAAAGAAATGATGGTGACAGCATGAGCCAGCTTTTATTCTTACATTTGAATTTACATGAAATTATTCTGGGTCAAATCTTCATTAAGCACTTCAAACTCTTACCTCCAGTTTCTCACTTATCGGTCCATGAAAAGGTGACCAGTCTGTGGCAACACAAGTGTGGAAAAGAAAATAGATGAGAATAGAGGCTGAGTTAAGGTAGAGATGTCCCAGGACACAGTCCTTGTCGGGGAAGTAAAGACAGCAGTGGATAAGATGCAGATAACAGAGAGCTGCACAGCACATTGTGAAAATAAACTGATGAGAGACTAATAGGCTTTGGGTTAATAAAGAACAGCCAGCTCTGATGCCTTTAGAGGTAAGTGGCAGCTTTTGTAGAAATGGGAGAAGCCAGACGAAAACACGGGTATAGAGAGAAATAGCCTCACTGAAGTCCACAGCTACCGCACACTGAGTTCTCACCACATGGAGCTGTGCCTTCTTCCACCAATGGAAATATTATAATAATAGAGAAATTGTGAGATGGAAAAACTACTGGTAAAATACAAATACATAAACCATCCTGACCACAAGAGGTCAGTATTGTTTCAAAGCAAAATTGCCCTAACCCCCCCCTGGAGACCGGGTACAAAGTATATATAATGTTTCCTTATAAATCAAAGGTTAGTCGCCAATATATTTGATTTTTATAGTCTACTGAATGACAGATGGCGACAAAATGTGAGAAATATCAACTTGTTAAAAAAATTAACTTGTTAAAATATATATTTCCTGTTAAAAATGAACTTGGATCCTTTACATTCAAAAGCAGTAGTTGTAATTAAGTAAGGAGAGAATGTGTGTGTGTATATATATTCTAATTCTATTTCAAGTTCTATTTATAAGTTTATAAATTCTAAGTTATATATTTAAATAAACATAGTAGTCATATGTTAAAATACATTGTATGTAAAATTATATACACAGGGGTGTGTGTGTGTGTGTGTGTGTGTGTGTGTGTGTGTGTGTGTAGAAGCATGTGCTCAACTACCAAAGAAAAATAGCAACATGTCTTTAATTACTCTGTAATTGAAGAAGTCAGACACACATGATACCTTTTGGTAAAAGTAGAAAAAGAAGAAAGGAATGCTATGCTGGGATGAAGATGGAGATTAGGATTGTCGGATTATTTTCATGCCTTCGAGCTCAAATCAGGAGAATTGAGATAGCAGTGAAAAGTTCCTATTCAGGGCAGTTTCAGGTGTGCTAATTAGAATCAGGCCTGTGGCCCTGGATTCCTTCCCACTGTTGTCCTATTTGAAACATTTGTTCATTTGCTGCTCCAGCCCTCATGGGACTGGTTTAAGTGAGTAGACAAATTCCTGAATATCTGATGATCTGTAGTGGTAGAGACCCTGAAAGAGCAGGGACTGAGAGACCTGGAAGGTTCCTCATATTTGAGAGTGATCTAAGGTTCATTCAGACCAAGAGCAGCAGGTCAGGGCCTCGGGTCCTAAAATTTGGAGTTAGCATGGCTGTGGTACAGTGAGTGAGCTGAAAAGAGAACTCTGGATGGCCAGATGCCATCTTCAGTGGCATGAGAAACCACAAAATGGGGTTGGGATCATGGTTTCTGTGAACATTAAACATGGAAAACATAAGTGAACAGGTGGAGATACATCGAGTGGAGACAGGAAATCCCCATGTGACTTAATGTTAACGTAGCTGTCGGGGAGGAAGATGTCCAGGAAGAAGCAAAACAAAAGAACCCATAGCTCTGATTGATAGGACCCAAGTCAGTGTGTGTGTGTGTGTGTGTGTGTGTGTGTGTGTGTGTGCTGTGAATGAATATGTGGTGGGGGGGGGTTATGCATTCACTGCTGAAACCTAATTTCCACAAAGAACATTAACATTTCCTCTTAAAAGTACAGTTATTAAACAATCACTATTTACACAGGGAAGTTTCAAATACTGACAAATCATTGTATTGGTGCATGCACACAAAATAATACCAAGTGAGCACCATGACTTTTTAATGATAATGGAAGTAAAACAATATTCAGCCAAATGCTTTTTAAATTAAAATTTAATAAAGAAAAGATTAAAAGATGATTATTCCCTTGATGTTCTGACTTTTATATCCATTGCTCAAAGTCTCTACTGAGTATTCTTTTTTCTTTGAATTATTCATAGGAAATGAGTACACTGAATCTAAAAACTTCACCCCATAAATCTATAAATTAGAGTAATACTTAATTTCACATTGTCCAAGCACATTTTTAATAACTTGCAAAGCGCTGTTGTAGAAAAAAAAAAAAGTATCTACCTCATCCAGGAGCCATCAGGAGAAATGATAGACCTGTGATTCTGCTACATCTTATTGGCTATATAAAAACATTAGCAATGGACAAAATGTGACCCTGAGCTGATTCTGGACTTCCAAATAAAAATGGAGGTGAGTGGGCAGTCTGTTTTCTGCCTGGCAGAACTGGATCATCAACTTTTGTGAGTAGAGTCTATAGTCAATGGACTTCAGAAGGTTTCCCTGGTGGTGCCAGGAAGACTGCACATGCTGAGAATGTGGAAATGCATTGAGATCGCTGACTGTCGTGATGAAAAGGCTGCTACAGCTTCCCTGTCAAACGCCACTGAGTGCTGGGGCTCTGAGGGGATACACCACGAGCAAACACAGCCTTGTCAGGTCTGTTCTCCAGGTCTCTCCCTCTGCCTGGGCATTGTAGGCAGCTCTGTCTCCATCATCTTCTTTCTCTGTTCTGCACAACAGCCCCAAGAAGTCTTTACTCTTCTCATTTCTAACTACTGTAGGAGCAAATCCAGAGGATTATTACTTCCTTTTATGATTCACATTACATTTGTATGATGATAGACCTTATCATCTACATGGAGTAAATATCATACAATTATAATTTGTTATTATATAATTATATATTATAATATAGCATTATGTTGTTGGTTGTAAAACGAAGAAGGGAATTCTTAAGTTTCCTAAAATACATTGTTTTAACCATGTCTATTTAGGTGAAAGTGCTCACTCCTGAAGCCTGGCATTCTTTGTTTGATACCTGGGACCCAGAGTGGAAGGAGAGAACTACCTCCTGAAAGTTGCCTTCCAACCTCCATTATCTGGCTAGTTACAAGTTAAGGTGTGCTTTAACATACACAATAATAAATAAACAAAGCCTGCTTTGACTTCATCTCTCCTCCATGCTTTCTAAAGATAGAATCTGGTATTGATTAGACTAGGCTCCCTATTGCACTGATTTTTGTGACTGCTAGAGAACTAATCGTGGTGTAATCAAATAAATAAATGTATGCAAACTTGAAATGGTAGAGATACTACAAGATGATGATTCTTTGAAAGGGATGCAAATAACCTTCCAATTAATACATATTTCTGTCATCCTTTTAAGCTGTTATACCACATGGACTACTTGGTCCTGCCTCTCTCCCTGCTCTGTTACTATAGCATCTCTTTTCCATTTGAAGTTGAGGGTCTCAGGTGGCATCTCACTCCAAAACCCAAGAACACAACTCTCTAAGTTACACTGTGGCAATTTCCTTATCTCTGGTCCTTTACAGTCTCTGCTGCTGCTGCTGCCAAAAGCACCTTACCACTGCTGGCACCGCCATACATCCTGGCCAGTGCCACAGAGCTCTGAGCCTTGGCTTGGTGTCAGCCACCATACTTGATCTCGCATTGCTGAGATCTCAGCACTCTGGGTCTACATTACACTGGAAAATAATGTTCTGTGTGGCAGTGTAGAAAGCACATCTCTATATCATACACATGGGGAGGGAGGGAAGAGACAGACAGAAAGACAGAGAGACAGAGAGAGACAAAGAGAAAGAGAGAACTTTGCACTGGACCTTTGGGTGGGAACCCCAAGCACTTTTCTTTGTTCTTGAGGCACGTTTCCCAGACTTTTGCAATGTGAGATGTTTCTGCTTTGGGTGCCCAGGCTTGAGAACCCCACACTCTCAAGGGTAGACCGGGGATGTAACTGAGGACAGGAGAGCATCTGAGGTTTAGAAAGTGAGATGACTGACTCACAGCTAGCAGTGCCTTCCAAATTTGTCTGCTAATCCAGGACTTTGCATCGGACTTACTTGCACTGAGCTCCTGTCCTCCCCTCTCCAGCATGCCCTAAAGAAGTCTGTTCCTGGGTGTAGCTGAAGGTTTTCCTGCGTCCTGCCCAGTCAGCAGCCACTCCAACCCGAATAAACACATAGAGGCTTATATTATTTATAAACTGTATGGCCATTAGCTCAGGCTTATTACTAACTAGCTCTTACACTTAAATTAACCCATAATTCCTATCTATGTTTAGCCACATGGCTTGGTACCTTTTCTCAATTCTGCATTGTCATCTGCTTCCTCTGTGTCTGATTGATGACTCCTAACTCTGACTTCCTCTTCCCAGAATGGCCAATCAGCATTTTATTTATCAACCAATCAGAGCAACACACATTCACAACATACAGAACGACATCCCACAGCACCTAGGAATGTTGGCTTCTAGGTTGAGCATATCTTAAGTTCAGGCTGAATACCACGCCTATAGATCACAGCCTCGGCCAGATTTCTCAATTTGCTGTGGGAAGAAAATGTGGCAGACAGGAATGTCACAAAGACAAACTACTCAAGAGCTCATTTTACCTACAGTGAAATGTGTACTCTAGTCCTTCATGTGTACAAGGACTGTTCAAATATTTAACTTTCGTTCTCCATAAAATGATAGATCTATGATGCTATGACCTCCTACATCCAACTAATTTAGTATCATGTGAAAAAATTCAGACTCCCTGAAGTCCATCCCGAAAGTGTATTAATAAAACCTTCTCTGTAAAAGCTGATTTTCCCCAGGGTGACCTTGTCCTCTTGCTCTGTAGTGTCGCATGCATCCATGTCAGACAACATCAGTCAGGCAGACTATGCACTCATTCCTGATTTATGTAGAAGTAGCAAACCCTGGATAACATGCCAGGAACAGAGGGGATGGGGCTTCTAATTGCAGATAACCCTTAGAAATTGCAGTCTGGCTACTTATGGAGTCAGGCTTACTGCACTACATAATTAACATTATTTACTGGTTATAAAATGTAAACAAGACTGAATTTTAATTTAGGGAAAACAATGAGAGAATCATATCTCAGTCTGGCATCTTCAGTGATAGAGTTACAAATGAAAGAAGATTCAACCTTGGTATCAAACTTCATTTTCAAAATAATTTCCTCTTTTTTGAGATACTTTTTTTAATTACAAAAATAGTAAAATAGATACGTTTACAGTCTTTAGGTAGAATTTCAAATATTGTCACTTTGCTACCATTTGATTCATCATTCTCTGTCTTAATGTATGTCTCTCTGAACAGTAGAGAGCTGATTTACAGGACATATTGCCTCTCTACTCTGGATACTTTGGTCTTATATAAAAAGAACAATCTGTCCCATGACAGACACCATAATTTATCTCTTATACGTGTTACGCTGATTTTCTCTATTTTTTCCCATTTCAGAGATGAGGAAACTGAGGTTCATCAAGCCAAGAAACTTCATCATATCCCACCAATGAAATGCGGAGAGAGGATGTGCACCACATTCCTTAGAAACATTGTTGAGCGACATGAGGCAGAGAGAGGGGAGGACTGTTTGATGGAGGGCAGGAAGTCTTCCCAATCCTAAAGATAAAGACAGTAACATAAACTAAAGGTCAAAGGCAGAAGCACTATACATTGAAGAGCATTGCTATGGATGCTCTGTATGTTAAATGTGTTGCTCTGATTGGTTAATAAATAAAACACTGATTGGCCAGTAGCTAGGCAGGAAGTATAGGAGGGACAAGGAGAGAGGAGAATTCTGGGAAGTGGAAGGCTGAGGCAGGGAAAGGCTGCCAGCCACCACCGTGAAAAGCGAAATGTAAGGTACCAGTAAGCCACAGGCAATGTAGCAACTTATAGACTAATAGATATGGGTTAATTTAAGATATAAGAACTAGATAACAAGAAGCCTGCTGTGGCCATACAGTTTGTAAGCAATATAAGTCTCTGTGTGTTTACTTGGGTTTAAGCAGCTGTGGGACTGGTGGATGAGAGAGATTTGTCCTGCCAGTCAGGACTGGAGAAAACTCCAGCTACAGAGCATAAAATTAAGTGTTAAATAATAGAGACATGGTCCGAGTTCTTACATGGGAAGATTCACAATACATCAAAAATTTTCTCAACGATCAGTGAAACTGTAGTAAAACAAAAGTCCAAGCAGCCAAGAGTTTTCTGAAGTCGGGCACTGTGGGAAGGGGACCTTGCCTGTCAGGGATGGAGGGTTGCTTCACAGTCAGTCATGAGGAGGGGTTGATTGCAAGGTTCCACCAGGCTCACATACATGCCAGGTTTTGCTGTCAGTATGAGACACTTGCTCATCTACACGGAAAATATCACCCTGCCACTCACATCCAATGCAAAAAATAGTTCAATCTATTAAAAATCTAGGCATAAAAATCAAAACCACTAAAATATTTAAAAGGTATGCAATCCAGGCATGGCTATATTCCCAACACACAGGAATTGAACACAGCCTGAGCTACAGAGCTAGATCTTGCCCTAAAAAGAAAAAAGAGATGTAAGAGAAAGATGCTTTGGAGTTCATGATAGGGTTTCTTCAAAAAGGCTTCTGTAAAACAACAAATGCTAAAGAAGAAATAGCTACATTCATTTATATTTTTTAAAAAAACCCTTAGATTCAAGAAAGGATATCATAAGCAAAATTAAAAGACAAGTACAGACTAATAAACTGTGTATGTAATACATAGCACAAAAAGGGGGTTAGCTCTAGAGTCCAAAAAGGAAAAGTAAGCTAGACAGTGGAGAGACAGAGTATGAACACATCACCCATGGAAACACAATGTAAACTAACACCTAACTAACAAAATACTAATCTAAACAATACAAATTAAACTAGATAATAAAATTAAACTATTTCACAACCATCGAGTAATGTCTAAAAGTTCAATGTATAACTCCTTGAGCCTGAGCTATTACACTTTAGGATCTGGAGAAATATCCAACAGAAGTATTCATAGCCTCATAGTTGCTAATGATGGCATGGGAAAATATTCTAAAAGTCCATCAACAATCAAACGGATATTTCAATCTTTTAATTGATTAATTTAACAGAAAGAGTAATGGTTTGTCTATGGCATCTCACACATATATGTCATTGTACTTCATTCTAATTTCTTCTCTCCTGTGGCCCCACCCCTCCTACCATGACACATGCATTCTCTTTCCCCCCTCATCCTTAAAATCTTTTTAAATCTCCATTTATGATCCCCTTTCTAGTTCCATGCCGCGCACGCGCGCGCACGCGCGCGCGCACACACACACACGCGCGCGCGCACACGCGCGCGCGCCCCTTTTAACTCTGGTTTCCACATATGAGAGACAACAAAAATGAAACATGTCCGTATAGCATACTCTCCTTCTGATCCTGGATTATTTCACTAAACATAATAATTTCCAGTTCTACCTATTTTCCTGCAAATATTATGATCTGATTTTCTTCATGGTTGAATAAAATTCCATTGTGTATGGGTACCACGCGTCCTTTATCCTGAATGGATAAATATGTTTTTAACTGAAACATGCACTGTTATATTGAAGAATAGTTGTAAGACTATTTAAAAAAGCAATAATTCATGTAATTCTCCAAACACTCTATGGTTCAGAGGGATTTTTTTTTTAATTTTATAATTCAATTAATTTTTTTACTGTTTTCCACTTTATAAATTAGAGTATTGAGATACAAAGATATTAGGATAGTATAAATATGTTTGTGAATTTTGTATTGCTGAAGCTTGCCATTTGATCTTGGAATTCTTTCTTAATTATATTATATTATACATTTAATTAAATATATTTTAATATATTTAAATATTAATATATTTTAAAGTATATTTCTATCTTTATGTTTTTATACTAATGATTTATTACTTGGTTTTTATTTTATATTGCAAATCTCTGTTAAACCAAAAGCAAATTAAAACAATTTTCTTATTCCAGTTCAAAATGGGTGACAGCACACCACAATAGACTTGCAATAACTGCACTGCCTTTGGCTCAAGAACTACTGGCCAATATACAGTGTGGTGGAGGCTGAAGCTTTGCAAAGGAGACACAAGCCTTGAAGATGAGAAATACAGTAGCTGGCCACCAGAAGTTGACAGTGACCAGTTGAGAGCAGTCATCAAAGCTGACCCTCTTACAACATCACAAGGGGATGCCAAAGAACTCAACGCAGCTTCCTTTGGCATTTGAAGCAGATTTTAAAGGCAGGAAAGCTTGATAAGAGTGTGCTTTATAAACTGGTTGAAAACAATTTTAATTTTTGCTTTGAATTGTTATTCTCTTCATCTATGGATCAGACATGCAATGAAAAAAGCAGCTCCCTGGGCTGAAAAGAAGCTTCAGGGAACTTCTAAAACCCAAAACTGCACACACACACACACACACACACACACACACACACACACAGTGTCAAACCAATGAGTTGCACTAAAATCTCTAATGCCTCCAGCTAGCACTGGTCAACAGAACGGGACTGATTCTTCTCCATGACTACGCCCAGTCCACACTGCACAGGCAGAGCTTCAAAGTTAAGTAAACTGGGCTATGAAGCTTTATCTTATGTACCATATTCACCTGTCCTGGTCACTGCTAAAGATCATTTCTTCCAGCACCTTGACGACTTTTTTCAGGGAAATGTTTCCTTGTGTTGGCTTTGACAGAGCTGAGAGGTAAGCAGGCCCCTGTTGCTCATTATTTTCTGTATTTAGGAAATACTTCCCAATTCTAAACTGAGACAGTGAAGAGATGCACTCTACTTCCTTCTGTCACAGCATTCAGAGGAAGCAGTTTCAGCCAGCCCTGTCCAGCACATCTACAAGCTGTCAGTAAATATCTGTCGTATTATTTACTTCTCTTAGCCCTTGTAAACTGAAAAGACCAATGCAGAATGTTTCTGTCTCCTAACTCACAGCTAGATATTCATTGCATCTCCCCACCATTTATTTTTTCAGTGTTATCTCTCTCAAAGGAGGTATAACATCTTGGGCTGACGGGCTGAGGCAGATTCTAGGAGAGAAGCAAAGCAATAGCAGGGTCTTCATTATCACCTTCCTCAAAGCAGTAATCTCTAGCATCCTTTTGAAGGAGTGACCCCAGCCAACAACTATGGGGACCTTGTTATTCCTGGCCATGACTTCTCTGGAGTAGAGTTACTGTTCTCTTCGTGGCCAGATAAACAAAGAAAATCAAGACAACTCACTAAATGTGAATACTGACATTTGAGTGTGTGTGGGGGGGGGCAGACAGACAGACAGACAGACAGATAGACAGAAATGGCCCACTGGTCAAAGACACGTGTCTCTAAGCCTGATGACCTGAGTTCATCACTAGCATCCACATGGTAGAAGAGAATTGACTCCTGCAGGTTGTGCTCTGACCTATGTGCATGTACACACTGAATTAATATAATAATATAATAAGTGCTTTAATTAATGACTCAAGCAAAGCTGCAGTAGTTTTCTATTCTATTCTACTTCTTTGTATTTCTCTATAGCAGTGATATCCCTCTCTGTTTCTTTCCTTCCCTCATCTCCTGCGCCTCAGCCTCCTGGAATAATATATCAGGTGATAGAGAGATCAGACTATTATTTTTACATGATTTTCCTGTAATTACTTATGTGACTGAATTACATGAATATTATTATTTTAAAATTCCAAAACTAACTCTGTATATAAGTGTGTTAGACAGTGTCTGTTTGAAAAGCTGGAGCCCCAGCTTTGATGCCTGGTCCTTTCAGTGCTCAGCTCTGTCAAAATGAACAAGACATTTCTATGAACTCTGCTTTTCTTCCCTGAAGTAATAACAGTAGCTACTATCAAGAATGATATAGGCATTAAAAGAAATAAAAAGTCAATATTTTACTGTCTTAGCTCTAGCCATTTTAACAAATACTGGAGCCTGGGTAGCTTAAACAACAAAATTATCTTCTCACAGTTTGTAGCGTGGAAGTTCAAGACCAAGGTTCCAGCAGGGTTGTTTTTGTTGAGAGAATTCTTCTTTTGACCTGAGAATGATGCAGACTATCTTCAATGATGTATTTGTGCCCACGTGGAGGAAAGGGGTGGTGTCTACCTTATCTTCTTATAAAGACGTGGGGTCCCATCCTTATAACCTAATGGAACTTTAATGAACTCTTTGTAGGACATATTTCCAAATATAGTAACATCACAGGATAAGGCTCAAAAAAACATTGAGGACATAATCCAGGCCATAGCAGTTACAGAAAATATCCAATATTTTCTGTATGGTACTGTCTTTTAAACATATTTGTTGTTTTTATTGGCTTTCTAGAGAAAACTTTAGCCCTTGTGCTGTGACTTGCAGGGTATAAAATTTAGACAGATGATGTAAGCAAAACAAAAAAGAATTTTCATGTTTTCTTTTTTCAATAGAATTGTACTGAGAGCTACACGGTGTGTTCCACTCTGCTTTCTCATGACATAAAACATAATCATTGTTTCTTTACTCCAACAAAGTAGTTGTACTAATCACTATCCTGACTGTGTGATGTTCTAACAGGTGGACACTATGTTCAACATGCACAAGAATTCAATAAACACTTAAATAGAGAACTAGCACATTACTGAAATACGAGATTACAGTGAAAAGCATGTCTTTGTGATATTACGGATGCATTTAACTGCCTATAGTAGAACAGCCTTCACTAAAGGAAATGTTTTGGTGTTTGTACATGATCATCAATGACTATTCATCTGTAATTTGGAAGAAGATAATACTGTGAGAAGAAGATCCCAAAACACCTCTCCCAACCTAACATATACAAAAAAACAGGTTTTTTTTTTACAAGAACCATATTGCAAATTTATAATAGATCTTGAAGTAGCATGATAACATTTCATTCTATCATGTCTATGTGTGCGTGTCAGAGAGAGAGAGAGAGAGAGAGAGAGAGAGAGAGAGAGAGAGACTGTATTTATTTTTTCTAACACACCTTTCAATGTAAAATAAATTGTTCAATTAAAAGTAGACATTTTCCACTCAGTGTTGTAACTGTTTCCTGGTAATGTTGTGATAGTCACAAATTTGGTGTCTAAAACTAATTCAGGACTGAGGGTTGTAGTTCTGAGGTAAAGTACAATATAATTCTGTAGGTTCCATTTCCAGCACTACAAAAAAAAAAAAAAAAAAAAAAAAAAAAAAAAACCCAGAAGAAAGAAAGTGTGTGTGTTTGTGTGTGAGAGAGAGGGGGGGAGGGGAGAGGGAGAGCAGAGAGGGGGAGAGAGATTGTTTTTAACAACTGGAAGTGAGAATTCTTAAATAGTTCTTGCTGGGATAAAAGCAAGGAGTTCCTTTGGAGATTCTAGGTGCCGTTCCTTGCCTTAACCGGCTTCTGTAAGCAGTCCACATATCTTAATCCCTTCTCATAATTCAGAGCCATTAACAACCAAGTTCTCCCCATAAACAGCCAATCAAATCCTCCTCACACTGTGTCACTAATGGTCTCTTACCTTCTTCATTTACAAAGACTCATCTCATTGGTCTCCCTAGACCAGCAGTTCTCAACCTGTGGGTCACAACCCCCACTGGAGTCACATATCAGATATTTACAATCTACAATTCCTAAAGGTAGCAAAATTACAACTATGAAGTAACAACAAAATAATTTTATGTTTGGGGGTCACTACAACATGAGGTTGAGAACCATAGCCCTAAATCATCCACCTCAAATTCTCCCTCTTTTGTCATGGGACTAGTTATCTTGACCCTTTTACATGTAGGAGGTCATTGCCACAAATTTCAGGAAGGTATCCACATATCTTTGTGTCATAGTTCCACCCCACAGACATATTTTCAGTGTCCTTGTGGTCCCTAAACATTCTCCTCTCTGCTGTCCATTCCCATGGCTGTTGTGTGGGTATATTGTAATTTATTGTACTATTTTCCTGCTACAAAGGTATTTAAGCTGCTTCCATTTGCAATTCCTAGACAGTAAAAATAATGAGTTACAGTTTTAAACACTGATATTTATATTCATATATTCAACTTTCTAAGAGGGCAGTGAGTGGCCAGTCAGATCAGTTTTCACTCAGCACAAGTATGTGTGCTCTACTCATAATAGAAATACCAACCATTGCCTTCTTCATTATTGCCAAATTGGCAAGTGGAATTTAGATTTGATTTGCTTTTCTTTAGTTCTACCAAGTTAACATGTTGGCTACCTTGTTTTTCATTCATATAATATATTAATCTATGATTAGTGGCTTCTCTCAAGTATTCAACAAAATCAGCAATCTAGACCAAGAGATTTGTGGGAAGGGCTGTTACTGTTGCTGAAACCCCTGGGCTTGAATGTTCTTCCATGTTGTAAGTTTAATGTTACCAAAACCCCACATTGATTTGCACTGTAGCAGCCTGTTAAAACACTACTTGCCCTGCTAGGCTAGTGTGATTTATACCTCCCAGCATCACACACAGTCTAAAGACCACTTAGACCACGTAGGCAAAACTTTGTAGGCTCCAGGCTAGTTTATTTTGAGTACCACTCTGAATAATTATGGAGCTTGTATCCATGGATCTTCTTCTATTGTACTGGTATGTGACCTTCTTTGGTAGAATGAACAGTTAACAATGTTGAGTTTTTCAAATCAAAGTTTCTCTGGGTAGCCCTAGCTATCCTGGAACTAACTCTGTAGATCAGGTTGACCTCAAACTCAGAGGTCTGCCTGTCTCTGCCTCCTGAATATTTGGATTAAAGACCACCATGCCCAGCTAACAATGTTTCTTAACTGCTGTAGAATTCTCATGTTTTGATGCCTGGACTTGAACTCTCAACAAAAATACAGTAACCAATGCTCATTGAGAAATCACTCTTGTATTTATCTTCATCATTATTATTTAATACCTTTTGCTTATTTTTATTACATGTCTTGGGAAGAAAAGTTCTGCATCAGAAACACCCCATGTGGACTCTGAGCTGCATGGATATGATATGGGCAAGCATCACCAGCATTGAGACCTTTCAGGTGCTCTGTCTGTTAACAAACATCGATGAGACGTGTATAAATTATTTTTTACTCTTTCATCTCTTTTTCTTCGTTTCTTTGTTTCCTTATTTTAAAACAAAAGAAAGACAATGAAAATTACTTTCATTTCATAGACTGCTGCAAGAATTAAATGAGTCAATAGGCATGCAATGCTTGAAGAGGTGGACAGTGAACATTTGCTTAGCTAATAACATGAACATATACAAGCATATTAATAAAGCATACTGAGAAGCTGGTCTGAAAGCAAAGAAAGAAAGAAAAAAGGGAACTAGAAATTAGCCATTTCTTCAGGAACTATATAGTCAAACAAGACATTTACACTTACACATCACTGGCATACCCGCACAGCATCAGGGAAGGCCAAGATGATGGGTGGTGGAAAGCTGCCTGTACTATCTACTGCAGACCCCAAAAATCTATGTAGAATTATTTGAATTACAATTGAGGAAATACCCAAAATCTGTGAGCTCAGCCATATTTATATAATTGCTGGTTTAAATGAAGTATGAGATTTTACACATTGCTTGTTCCGGTTATAATTACATGGAAAATCTTTTTCATTCAACCTCATAACCATTTTTTTATGGCACCACCACGGACTCTTCTCTGAACAATTGCTCAATCCTGAATTCATAATCCTAGCTACCTACCTGCTTGAGGTTATCATTAACCTTGGCAAATGAAAAGCAGGATGATGCATTTTCATTATCTCAAAACATGAATCATTTGAATATGATGCTATCAAAAGTCATAAACCCTACTCGCCAAAAAGAATGATTTCCTTTATTAACACAGGTGTGGTTCCTAGGCACCTGGTCCACATCTGAATCTTTTTTCAAAGTCAGATGAGCTTTTATGCTATTGCTCACACCACCTGCAACAGCCATTTATGACCTTTGCATACTAAGAAACTGCTAAAACTTTATTCCTTTGGGGAATCTAGAATACTTTAGTAAATCAACTAAGTCACTTATTGAACCAGTATTAGCTCTGGCTATGCCTTGAGCTCTCTTTGAAAGTGTAGTGGAGTAAGCAAATGCAAGATTAAGTTCTAATATGTAAGGACTTGTCTTGTAGGTGAGGCAAAAAAAAAAAAAAAATCAAGAAAAAGGGGTTGGGAGTTTAGCTCAGTGGTAGAGCACTTGCCTAGCAAGCACAAGGCCCTGAGTTCGGTCCTCAGCTCCAGAAAAAGAAATTTAAAAAATCCAGAAAAAGAAAGGGGAGCTGCTGTACAAGCTCCGTGTACACAGCCCACATGTCTGCAACAGGATGTCTCCACGAAGACTTTAACATAAGTTCATCCTGTGTATGGGACAGTGCCATTTTTATAATCTCTACCAGATGGCCATGGACATTTTGTGGAGGCGGATGTGTAAAGAAAATATCCTTCTTAGCGCTTATTACTTCCCCATTCTTTGTGTACATCAAAGCAGCACCCAGCATTTCTGAGAGTTTACTCTGGGAATGCACCAAGCCCTGTTCTCCACTGACACAGTAACTGCTACTCTCTCCTCACTGAGAAATTTCTTCTTCTAAAAGGAAGAAGTGAAAGCTCTGCTGTATGGCCGCGGGTTCCTGGCTCTGAAATCCAGCTCCATGCTCTCCCGGCGCAGGGCAAGCCAGCTTGGTGGGATATGTTCCACGCTGACCCGAGGCTCAATGATCCCGGGCGATGGCTCACACAAAGAAGGGTGGCGAGAAGGGCCGTTCTGCCATCAACGAGGTAGTGACCCGAGAACACACCATCAACATCCACAAGCGCCTCCATGGAGTAGGCTTCAAGAAGCGTGCCTCTAGGGCACTCAAAGAAATCCAGAAATTTGCCGTGAAGGAGATAAGGACTCCAGGTGTGTGCACTGATACCAGGCTCGATAAAGCCGTCTGGGCCAAAGGAATAAGGAATGTTCCATACTGTATCCGTGTACGTTTGTCCAGAAAACACAATGAGGATGAGGACTCATCAAACAAGCTCTACACAGTGGTAACTTACATACCTGTTACCACATTCAAAAATCTACAGACAGTCAATGTGGATGAGAACTAAGCTGCTGAGTGTCAAATACAGTTGGAGAACTAAATAAAATAAAATAAGATAAAATAAAATAAAATAAAATAAAAATATAAGTACTGCTGCTGGCAAATAAATAAATAGTATACCCTTGTCCGTTGCCAGGAATGCCAAAAGAAAAAAAAAGTTAGAAAGAAAATCAGTGTTTTCCCTACTACTTTGCCAATGATGCATGCTAATGCCCCCTTAAAAGAGTGACTTTAGTACCCCATCATGGCTAGTATCCAGAGCCATGCAAACAAAAGTCTAGACACCAGGAATTTAAGTCCAGAACATAGGCTGGGGAAAACAACTTCCTCTTCATTTTGGTATCTCCCACACATAAAAGAAAACAACAAAACACACTTATGTAAGTCAAAACAGAGCTACATAGAAACACAAGCTTGCTCAGCAAACATCTTTGCACACATTCCGTGTTTTGAAACAGTGACCATGTAAAATTTGAGAAGAACCATCTGTCAGCCTGGTGGCAAAGTAGCCACGAATTTTCAAAAGTTAACTCAACAGATCTACTGGAAGTCTACAATTATTTCCCTTTTCATATGATGTGACTGAGACCCAGGGATACTGTAAACTAGCAATACTTACACCTGAAAGATAAAGGGGGACAGAAGCAAACAGAAACAGAAATGTGTCAGGAGATGTGATGGTCAATAATGGGTGTCCACTTGACTACGTAGAGACACCTGGAAACACTGTAAATCACACTTCTGAATATGTCTGTGAAGAGGTTTGCAGAAACAATTGGCACATGGACTGTGTGAGCTACAGCAACCAATAGTCTGGGCATCAAGGTCAAATAAACACCAAAGGGGCAAGCATGCCCACATGTGCATGATAGGCTCCTCTTGGGTGCATGTGTGTTTGGTTTGGTTGGGTGTTTTGCTTTTTGGTTTTGCTATTGTTATCATCTATGGACAGTGGACTAAACCTTCAAACTCGGACTGTTGCCAGGGTCTGTCTAGGAACCTCTGGCCTCCAGGCTCAGACTGGGGTTTCCTCATGGGTCCCTGTTGTTTTAAGATTGTTAGAGTGAGTAGCTACTGGTTTCCCAGCTCTCTAGACTGCAGGCAGTGACTATAGGACTATCCATCAAACTAGGTTGACACCCCAATAAATCTCTGCTTATCACACATGTACATGCATGTACACACATAAATATACACTCACATGAACAAACATACTACATGGTCTACCAGTTCTGTTCCTCTGGAGAACCTAACATGGACTATGAGAATGAAGCAAAAAATTACCAGTAAATTGGGTTACACGACTTCAATAAAATTGAAGGAAGTCCATTCAAGTAAAATATCTATACAGTACAATATTTCTCAACGAACTACTTTTTTGTTTTCCTACATAAATATAAACATAAAAGAGACTAAGACCATGACTAGCAGTAAAGGTCCTGTGCAGATTTAACAAGACTGTATTGCTAATAGGCTATTCAAACATGAATGGAAATGTTAATGTGTGTTGCTGGATCCTAAGTGTTCCTTCAGAAGGGATGAGAAGGCAAGGCATTAATGACACAGGCACTGGGAATCAGTTGAAGGCAAACAGCAGACTAGTTTATTCAATAACAGCAAAGGCCTTCTATACCCTCCTTCCAGCACCCAAGTTGCGTCCCAACCTGATGGCATTGTGTGGTCACCCCTCATTGGCTGAACACAATCAGGAACTCTGACAGCACCTGTTGCTAGGTCCTCAGGCAGACTCCAGGTTGGCTCATAAGGAAGTACTTTAAGTGCATGCCTTGGCAACTGGTTTGAGCCAATTTCCTCGACCCTATCGGCCTGTCTTACTACAAATATAAAGGTTACTTGTAGGCAACAGAATCAGAAATAAGTGAGGTTTGCTTAAATCGTGCAGAAAGCCTAGCTCTGTCTGTGGAAAGACCTTAAGAACTAAATGAGGGTTTCACTAGGGAAGTTCTCTGAGGACTCCAAGACAGCCCCACAGATGTGAAACTTATCCAAACTGCACCATAGTGACAAAACTCAGTTCCTCAGAATGGATCTCCTAACATCTGCTGTTGCTTCTGCTTTTCTGACTGAACTTGAACTGAAAGAACTTGAACAGTTCTTTTCATGTTTGCCGTATTTAATGTGAAGGAATGAGTTAGTGTCTTGCATGTGTATAAAAGCTAGTGATAAATTGATGTATTTAAGTGGTTTTAAATTTTTACTTGCAATTTTGTTTTTCTAATTCTCTACAAGTAAAGACTCATAAAATCATCTTGCTGAGCCAAAGCCAAAAACTTAGATTTGAATTTTCTTTGAATGATTCCCAAATTGTGAATGGTGATTTTTGTTACTGAAGAAAGATCATGCTGTTTCTTAGGTGAGGCAGTCTAAGTTCATGGATGCCTCTCCTAGAACACTTTCCCAAGCAAAGAATGAAACAAAGCCTAGAAGAAAGGGCAGGTCAGCTTCTGGTGAAGTTGAACTAAAATGATATACTGTGGAGAGTTGGTGTGCACAACAAAAAGAAACGAAGAACTGGGTGCCCCACCTCTTGAGCTGGTTCTCATTTTTATTGAAGTGAAAACTGCAGAATGCATACTTGAGGCAGGAGATAGCTAACCACACACTGTCGCAAATTTTCCTTTTAGCTTTAGGTCAGCTACTGTGCAAGCTCATTGTTAACCCAACAGTCACAGCCCTAGTCTGCTCTTCTGTTTCTTTTGAAAGTAAACAGGGACAAGTGGCTTGAACACTGCTTGTCAGAAGGCAATCATTTGAAAATCTGAACTAGCCTTTGAATCTGCCTCGCTCCTAACCTCTTAACTCCCTGCCTACCCCGACACAATCTTAATAAAGTTGTAGAATGTTGAAACTCCTTAGCTCTTATTCAAATAGTGCAGAGAGAGAGAGAGAGAGAGAGAGAGAGAGAGAGAGAGAGAGAGAGGTGTGTTACCTCCTTGTTTCCCATGGATATTTTTACTTATTCAAGTAGTATTTCTTGAATACCTGTGGCATCCTGAACACCTTTCAGCTTTACAATGGTGAGCTTCACTCAATGTTGTTTCTTCTCAGGTTACTCACCAGTAAAGTCAGGACACAATAGCACAGCCCTATAGCACTGCTGTGCCGATTACTTTGGCTCATTTCTAAGGTGCTTCCAACAGGGTCTAGCATATGGTGTATTATAGCTCTTTTGTGAGCCTGGGAAGCTGGCACGGACTTCACAGAGCAGCTGGTGCTACCAAGACAATTAGGTAAGAAATAGGAGGCCTGAGTAACGAGGAAGCCAGCAGAGGGAAGCTTGGGGGAAGGGGTGAGGGAGTTTATTATGCTGACCCTAATTAAACCGGCCTGCCTGCCCAGGATCATCTTTCCCGGAATCCACAGGGAACATGCAGACTTGACTGTGAACAAAGCACTCAGCTCCCCCCTACAAAAGGTGTCATCAGTATCTTACATACTGCATTGTCTTGATTTTTGTGCTTAAAGAATCTGTTTTTTTAATTGAAAAATTTAATAAAATGTACTTTGATCACAGTTTCCGCTCCCCAAACTCCTCCGAGACCTTTCCCACCTCCCCCAACTTCACACCCTTGCTCTCTCTCTCTTCAAATGAGGCAAACAAACAAAACAGAATTTTTTTAAAAAGATAAAGAAATGTGTGTCCCTCCCCCATGAAAATTTTAATTTTCATGTTGTATTTAGACCTCTCAGGACTCCAAAGACGCTCTAGAAATTTTAAATGCACTATGGGGGTGATGTTTTTAAGATGAATACTAATAAACAAAGTGATAGTGCTCCTCTGATGGAATGTTTTTTAAATCTCTCCATCATCAACATCACTGTTTTAAAAATGTAGGTTATGTGAATGATTCAGCCTGATGAGGTCAACAGGTCAGGAGGTAATTGCTATTGAAAAAACAGCTTTTTACTAACAGTTCCCAAGAGAAAAGGCAAGCTACACCTTTGAGGACACAGGTCAAGCACCAGGGCTATTTTGGCGGCCACAGGAGTGAACTTAGCGGCATAGGAGCCCTTATTTGAGTTCCTGCTGGAAAGGCAAGATAAGGCTTGATGTGATGAAACATTTGAGTGGACTCGGGGGTTAGGGACGCTCAAGTTGTCAGGCACCTGGCCCTGGATTGTAGTGGGTAGCCATTCCAGCTTGGATCTGGAAGTTCCAACCCCCATTGAGACTCTGGCAACTGTCACGCCTACGAGGCGGGGCCAAGGGAGGTGTCTGGAGACCCGAGACCTGATTGGGCAAGCGCTCTCTGTTCCTGGACCCTAGACGGTGGAGGTTGACTGAGCAGAGCTCCAGAGAACACCGCTGGACTGCGATACACCTTCCCCAGAACCCCGCAATCTACCTATTCCTTCATTCTGTCACCCACTAAATAAATCTTCCTTTTAACTACGTGGAGTGGCCTTAATAATTTCACCAATACCGGATGCTTAGGGCAGAGGAATATTGTCTCTTGGGGTGCCTACACCAGAAAACAACTAGGTTCAAAGGTAGGTTCCTGGTGAGTGATTTGATCTAAGAACTGACTAACACAGAAAGGATTCCTTCATGTTTTCCATCTAGATTCCAGAATCAGAGTATCAAGAACTTGTAAAAAGAGTAAAGGTAATGAACTTTAGAAAAAGCATGGACCTGAGTACTTTTCCTGCATTGAGAACAAGTTTGTGTGACAACCCTGAGCAACCTGTGGGCAGGTGTCGATTGCTAGGAATCCTGCTTCAGAGAGACCTGTTAGTCTTTTCAACACTGTTTATAAAGGTGTGTGTGTGTGTGTGTGTGTGTGTGTGTGTGTGTGTGTGTGTGTGCTCCTGAAAAAGGAGTGCATGCATTGTGGGCATAAGTATGCCAATGAACAACCTTGGGTACCATTTCTCCTCAGGTGCCATCTACCTTTTTTTTTATTATCGAGACAAGGTGTCTTACTAGACATGTCTCACTGATATGACCAGTCTGGCCAGTCATCAAGCCCCAACGATCTGTCTGTCTCTACTTCCCAACACTAGGGTCACGAGATGGGCCATCACCCCTGGCTTTATCCATGTGTACTGGGGATCAAACTCAGGCCCTTATGTTTGTGTGACAAGCACTTACCAACTGAGTTATCTCCAGAGCCCCTGTTATAAAAAGAAACCTACTCAGTTATTTTGTAAAATGCCTTTACCTCTGGAATTCTGTGATTATAAATTCCTCCTCAAACCTACTGACTTAGCAAATGGTATAATCCGATGAAATCACTTCGAATCGTAGCTAACAGATTGATGTAAAACGTTTAAAACTGTACATTCTTCTTTTCCTTTCCGATACTATGCTTCTCCAAAAAGGGATTTTGTTTTGTGAGTTATAATTACCCCTGTTTACTGTGTACCAATTAAATATTTGACTTCAGAAAAGAAAATGTATTTTTTTCCTTAGGCTGGTGCCAACTGTTATTGTACATTTTTACCCCATTATTTGATCAGCTGTGATCTCTATATGCAGCTGGAAAAGGAATCGGGGAATTAATGGCTCATTGCCCTCCAGTGCTCTTGCAGGTCAGGAGTGCACAGGCTACTCACTCCCTTGCCCAACCATGAATGACTAGCTCTGCCTCCAAGGGAAGAAATACTGATAAAACAAATGGCTAGCTGGCAGACAAGTACAACCAAAAGTGGGGGACAGCAAGACCTCGAATGATATTACATCAAATGAGAGTCTCGCACTTCTCAGAAAATGCATGCCTGGACCCACATAAGGACTAGCTTGTGTGGGCCTCGAGATTGTTGAATCTAAAACTCCAGCCTTGAAGCAAATGAAATTTCACATTAAGTACATTATCTACTCATTAAATAGGGAACTCAATCTTGCTCCCCGACCTGCTGTTTTTCCAATACAGAACATAGATACTTGGGTATTAATGAATAAAAAAGCTACCAAAAAGGCATAATCATTTCTCCAAGAAATATATGTGCAAAATAAAACTATGATTTGCAGGTGGGAGCATTAACCTTGGTTAAGCAAGCCCCAACTGGAATGCATTTTAGTGAAACTGGAGGCAGAAGGAAATGGACAAAGAGTGCCAACAGTGACCTTTAGCCTGGCCAGCGGCTTGCAGTCATGAGAGAGAAAGGCAGGGACAGGCAACAGTAAAGGAAAGACCGGGTGATCGCGCCACTGGTCAGCAGCAGAGACGGGGCCACGTATTTCCTGTCTTTAAAGACCCCAGTGCAGCAGAGACGGACTCTTCAGAAGAACTCAACTACTGCAGGCAAACTGCGTAATTCTGTCTGCCCTCCTGCAGGGAAATTGCTACATATGTTCATTCAATACATTAGTATTGAACTTCTACTTATGCACAATTGACTTAATCACTTTAGTAGTAACAGATAAAATAATTCTAGCTTTTTCAGAAGTTTACTATTTAGTGATGGAAACAGCTAATGGAAACTTAATAAAACAAGCATCTCTGGAAAAATATACGTTAAAAATGTAAGGAAATACTCCTTTTATTTTGTTTATTTGTTTGTTTATTTATTTGTTTGTTTTGGTTTCTTGAGACAGGGTTTCTCTGTGTAGCCTTTGCTGCCCTGGAACTTGCTCTTTAGAACAGGCTGGCCTCGAAGTCACAGAGAACTGCCTGCCTCTGTCTCCCAAGTGCTGGGATTAAAGGCCTGCGCCACCATTGCCAGGCTTATTTTTATTTTTTACATATATGTTTGTATGTGCATGCCTGTGTGTGATACATATTCATGGCACCTTAGGAGGCAAGAAGAGATTATCCCTTCAAGAGCCTCTGGAGTTACAAGCAGCTGTGAGCAGCCCAACACAGCTGTTGGGAATCAAACTCATCATCTGGAGTAGCAACAAGTACTCTTAACTGCTGAGTCATCTCTCCAGTCCCAGAAAAACAAAAAATATCCTCACCAAAGAACTTATGCCAAAGATGAGATGTAGACTCTGATGACACAATGATCCAATGCTGCAATAGTAAAACCAATACCTTGGTGATATCCACTCACTCACCAATTGGACCTAAGGCCTGATTAACAAAAAGGGAAATTATGCCTTGTGCTAGGAACCTGGTCAACTACCAACCCATGGATCTTGGAGGAGAGCCTGCGACTGCCACTCTACTAAAGCAACATACTTCCTAACTACATCCTAAATATTTACCCTTATACCCACACCTCAGTGTAGTCCTTGACCCTCGACAGAGAAAATTCTCTTTGCAAAGGACCGAGGCCATTACAGAAAAAACCACAACCAATCAAAATTCAGAGACCAGGAGATTGTGTCAAGCCCAGTATCAGTTAATACCTCTACAACACGACACCTGCCCCTAAGGCTCCGGGAATCATTGCAGAAGAACAAGGTAGGAAGATTGTAAGAGCCAGAGGAACAGGAAGTTTGCTGTGAGGTTTTGTCTCCTAGAGATGTCAGAGAAGCTGCCACCATGACGTCTCATCAAAATGGCTGCCTAAATAAAACCTAAATAACAATGACACCAGTAAGTATGTTAACATGAAAGAGAGAAGGCTCTTGAGGCCTTAATCCTAGACAAAGAACTACTGGCAACTAAGAAATGCTGAGAGCTGGGGAGTGAGCAGTGTGTGGGTGGAACCCAGGCCACCGTGAGCCAGGGGTATTCTAACCCCCAGCTCCCCACCGGACTCCAGAGAAATCCCCCATCTGTGCCATGCAACCAAACAGGCCAACCAGGAGCCATATGGGCACCATAATGATCTCTTTGTCATGAGGAAGCATGGCCCAGCACACCACCAGGGTACCCAAGTGGAACAAGGAGACCCATATGCATGCCTGGGGCTATCCATTCCGAGCTTCAAGAAGAAAACATGGACCCCTGGTACCTTCCTGCACTAGCCAGATGGACACTATTAGTGTGAGCAGAGGTATAGGAGAGAGAGAGACAGAGTGGTTCACGCCCCATGGACAGAGAGGAAGGGAGTGAACTGAGATGATGAAGGAATTGACCCCTTGACCAGGGGCAACACACTGGAAAGCTTGCCCTGCACTTTGTCTGAGAAGCACAGCAGAGATCACCCTGTTTGTGAGAGCACAGGTGAGCCAACCCTGAGAATGTGACCGTCATCTCCAGTATGGCCGCATGGACTGGGGAGAGATGCCCTCCACCCGTGACCCCAGCCCATCAATGTCTAAGGAAGATGGGAGGGTTGACCCTGAGGTAACAGAGTGGGAAAGCTATCCCTGCCCCCTAACCTGCAACACTCTAGAGAGCAGGCCCTGCACCTCAACAGGGCCGCACAATAGAGCTCAGGTGTGGGTGAGCCAGCGCCAACGTTGTAAACATGGGAGAGATGTCCCCATTCCTCATCTATCTTGTGGCAACATGGGCAGGGGAATGATGGCCTCCCCACCACCCACCAATGCCTGAGGCAGGTGGGGGAGCTGGCCCTGTGGTCATAAGAGCAGAACTGTCCCTGACCACCACTGGCTGCAACACTTGGGAGAGCAGGCCCTGCACCAAGCCAGGACAGCACATTAGAACCAAGCCTGTTAGTGGAGGTGTGGGTGAGCCAGCGAAGTTGTGAGCATGTGAGAGTTGTCTCCATTTCTCATCTGCCTGAGGGAGGGGACGAGCCCCCCTCCCCACTCATCAATGCCTGAGGTCCTGTGGTCATAAGTGTGGGAGACCCATCCCTGACCCCCACCAACTGCAACCCTCGGGAGAGCAGGCCCTGCACCTTGCCAAGGCAGCATAACAGAGCCAACCCTGTCAGCTCAGGTGTGGGTGAGCCAGCCCCAAAAATGCGAGCATGGGAGAGCGGTCCCCATTACCCGTCTGTCTTGTGGTGGTTTGGGCAGGGGAGAGTTCCCTCCTCCCCGACGACCGTTAACATCTGGAGCAGGTGGGAGAGCCAACCCTGTTAGTGCAGGTGTGGGTGAGCCAGCCCCGAACTTGTGAGCATGGGAGAACTGTCCCCATTTCACATCTGGCTGACTAACCCTACAGCTTCCCAGGCCCAGACCCAAGGTTATGACTTGGCCCACCCCATCATCTACATCATCAGTGATATGCTGGAGCACATGAAGGGACTTGACCGGGAAACCCAAAGTTGCAGGGTCTCCACAACACCAGGCATCCAGGAGGAGTCCTAGCGAGGGCCCAGCATGGATAGTGTAGTAGAAATCGGAGGCCTCGAACCGGACTAATAACTCTTTGCAATGAACACTTGCAAACAGAGACATATGGACAAAGGGTTCATGGCGTGACTCACTGTGTCACACTGCAGAGTCCATGACAAGATTTTTAAGTTTTTCCCTTTTTTAAATTTTATTTTTCTTTCCTCTGGAATTTTGCTTTATTTGGAGAGTGTGCAGGAGCAGAGGGCAGATGTGAAGGGATGGGGAAATGAATGAGATCAAGATACATGATAGAATAAATAAATTAATTTTTAAAAAATGAAAAATAGACCATGAATTTGAGAAGGAACAAGAAGTGAAGTGAAAGGGAGAAATAATATAGTTATACTAAAATTTCAAAAACTATATAAAAATAGGTTAAAAAGAATTTTTTAAACTGTTTGAAATTTTGATTTTTTTAAATTAACACAATTTTTTTTATTGATTCTTTGGGACATTCACATCATGTGCCCCAATCCCACTCATTTGCAAGTCTTTCCATGTCTGCTCTCCACCCATGTAGTCTCCCACCTCAAAATAAAATAATAAAAATAACTAAAACGAAAAACCACTTCACTCCTCTGCCTTCCCTGCCTCTCCATCCATTTGTTGCAGTAGTCTTGGGAGCTGTGGTGTGTCACACAGGACACCCTTCTGCCCAGACAGCTTTACTTGCCAATGTTCATTGCAATGAGTTGTTGGTTTGGTTCAAGGCTTCTGACTTCTGGTACACCACCTGGACCCTCACTGAAACTTCTCTTGGATATCCTGCTGTTGCCCAGAGTCTTGGAGATCCTGCAGCTATGGTTCTGCAGGACTGGTCCTTTCACACACTACAGCAGGTCATAGATGGGGTAGATACTGGGGTGGGCCATCTCAAAGCCCTGGATGTCGGCCTGGGTGGTAGCTGAGTCGGTCAGTCTGGGATTTCCACCGGGACTGCCCTTCTCAGGTAAGGGTCAGGGCCAATTCTCCCAAATGCATGGTGAGGGATGGGGCTAGTTCTCCCTTTGTGGGTGGAGGTGGGGGGTAAGAGGAGAAGGTGGGGGTGGAAGGGGGGAGGGTCGGGGCCAGCTCTCCCATGCCCACACCACAGGGACCAGTTCTCCCTAGAGGGCCGGTGTAGCTCTCCTGATGAGGCAGGTGGTGAGGGGCTGGACCAGCTCTCTGGTGCTCAGGCCACCAGGGACAGCTCTCCATACCTCTGGGTATTAACATGGACATTAACATAGCCCCTAGCTGCAGTAGGGCCACAGACCCAGACATGGCCCTGGGTTGCAGCTGGAGCCTGGACTTCACCATTGTCTCAAGGAGGCTTACAGGCCACCTACATAAGCTTGCTCTTCGCTGTCCTGGCTTCAGTTCTGCTTCTCTCCACAATGTATGAACCACTCTGCCTCTCCTTTTCTCCCATTTCTCTACCACATATCCGTTCATCACAGTGGCATTCCCTGTGTCTGTCTGCCGCCCCACACATAATAAATTTAAAAAGAATGAATTTGATTTTTAAGCTAATTGAGAAAATCATCCTAGAAAGAGCGAACATGGCCGGGCGTTGGTGGCGCACGCCTTTAATCCCAGCACTCTGGAGGCAGAGCCAGGCGGATCTCTGTGAGTTCGAGGCCAGCCTGGGCTACCAAGTGAGCTCCAGGAAAGGCGCAAAGCTACACAGAGAAACTCTGTCTTGAAAAACCAAAAAAAAAAAAAAAAAAAAAAAGAAAGAAAGAAAGAAAGAGCGAACAAAGAGAATAAAGGTAGTCTTTCAAACAGTTTACCGAACCCTTCCAAACATGATTCCCTGAAGCTTCCTCCTCTTCTCCCCTTGCTGTGAAGAACTTGCTGTGAAGAAGAAGAAGGAACACTTTTCTTCTATCTTTCTTTACTTAGTGAACTTCTGCTCTTCCTTTGGAACACATAGTATTCTTGAGCTTTGCGGATCCTCCAGTTTCTCTCACAGCTACTCAGCTGTGCTGTTAGGATGAGAACACAGTCTTGGGCCATATCTAGTAGGAGAAGCATGCTGCATTGCAATATAGCTCTATTTTTAAAACCAGGAGGCAGGTTGGATTGTGCCTATAGATTGTAGTTTGCCAACCCCTGGGATAGGTATCAGACAGACACATCCTCTCAAGGATTTCCTCATCCTCTGAAGTGTGTGTGTGTGTGTGTGTGTGTGTGTGTGTGTCCTGTACAACCTAAATGACTCATGCTCCAGTGGATATCCTACTGAGATTCACATGTAACTGAACGTCCTGTAATCTATTGAATAATCCTATCATCACCAAGTAGAACACCCTGTCCTTATAACAATGCCAAAAAATGTAACTGCCCCTTTTCTGGCTAAACTGGAATAAATGCTAGCTTTTTAGTGTACCACTTCCCACTCTTTATCTTTATATCATAACCTTCTGTACTCTCCACCTTCTTCAAGTTCATTAATTTTTGAAAGACTTAGAAAGTAATTTTCATTTCCTTGAGAAGTGTGTGAAGAATTAAGAAGTTTGTAACAGCAGGGATGTGTGTGTTAGTGGGTACAGAAGATAATTGTGTCAAGGTCTGTGTCATTCTGTGTGCTTGAAAACTGTTCATTTGACCATCTGATGACCCTCCCAGCAGCACAAGCAGACACCGACTTTTCACTGGACCTGTTCTCAGCCACTCACAGAGTTTCTCCAGGGCAAACCTATTTTTTCTTATCTGCAATCAAAACTGTGTTTCCCAGGGCTGGAGAGATGACTCTGTGTTAAGATTACTTGCTGCTCTTACTGAGAACTGAGTTCAGTTCCCAGTACCCACATAGCAAGGCAGCTCACAACTGCCTGTGACTCCAGCCCCAGAAGCTCCAGAGATTTCTTCTCATCTCCATGGAACCTGCACGCATATGACATACACATACAAAGATGTGTACACACACATAAAAAACACATACAAAGACACACATGCACACTTACAAAGATGCACACAAACAAAGACACACACATACATACAAATGTACATACAAACAAAGACACACATACAAACACACACAAAGACACATATACCTACAAAGACACACATGCACATATACACATAGATACACATGCACACTTAAAAAGATGTATATATACATACAAAGACACACACACATTCAAAGATGCACACACTAAGATACACACATACATACATACAAACACATACCTACGAAGACCACACACACACACACACACACACACACACACACACCTTTTCAAAGTATATATTTTAATTTTCCTGCCTTCATTATCACTACTATCATCTTGACTATTAACATTACATTGTAAAAACTTAACAATGCATTTATCCTCCAGGTTATCCCCCAAACACATACTTAAATAATCACGTAGCCAGCCAGGAGTACATTTCTGCTTCTTACCATATCCACAAACAACAGTCAATACAGATGGCAATTTGGCATATTTTTATACTCAATATTAAGACTGGAGATATTTTTGAAGGAATGAATTTTGATGTAATTATTTCTTGGTATTCAGGGGCATTTTTCTAGTGCTGAAGTTCAAACTGAGGGCCCTGTACATGCTAAGAAAATCCTATACCACTAAAATACATCCCAGCTTTGGGAGTTTTCATTGCCAACAGACAATTATGTAGGTAATATCTTCTGTGAAGGAAGCTCTCTAGACATACTCACTGTATGTTCAGCATTCATTTTTGCCAGATGGGTGAACACATTGCCTTCTTCAGGTAAATGTGTTACTATGTAGATAGTGGTGTCATAGACCATCTCTCAGACCTTTTAAGAAATCAAACAAGATGACGTCAAGCCTGTTTTATTGGTCTGGGGAAAATGAACTTTTTGGTTTCAAGCTCAGCAGTCCTGTAGAATGGTGTTATTAGAATGATCTATTGCACCATGATGCATTAAACCTGGACACACAGTCTCAGAAGTGGGTTGACAGACATACTCTATAAAGCACAGCCCTGGAAAACAATCACCTCCCAACGGATCCTCAGCTCACACCTCTTACTTCACCAGGAGCCCCAGTCATGATATGAATCTAATGAATAAATTAACCAGTGGCATTTCTACCCAAATCACACTGCTCCCAGTGGGTAATAAAATTGAAGAAGTGTATTTTGATTTTTTTTTTTTGCTGAAATGCCAATTCTTTCACATACTCTAATTTTTAAAAGTTCTCTTATTTTTTAAAAATAACTCCAAGAAGAAAAATGTTTTAAAGATAGAATCTGTCAAGTGTAATTATATATCTGGAGAGGGGTAGTTGCAGAGTAGTTCTTTTTAATTCCTATATTTTCTGTGTTTTTAGATCTCTTTCAAGGCAAATAGACTTTGAGGAGTATACACAGTTTTTTGAAAACAAGAAAATCAACTTTCCTGGCTTGAAACTTCTACTTATTTATTGTCCTACATAGACCAAGTTGTCTGAGGTTTTCTCAGTGAGTGCTCATTATATGTATACCTTTGCCTCCATCCTAACGGTAGTCATTGAAAAACATTCACCAAATGTTAATTAAATAAAATAATCCAGCTAAGCACCTTTTTTTTTTTTTCCCTACTAGCACCCGGAAGAACACCACATGAAGTGCAGCCCATTGCTGCCTTATCATGAGTGCTTGGTGAATTCCAGCCTAAAAGAATGGAAGTGAGGATGGAAGAGGAGCAGGATGGGATCTCTAAGAAGTCCTCTGAACCATCGCACCTGGTGGCCCCACAAACATATTAGCAATACTAGAATGCTATGTCTATAATTGACCCTGGGCTATGTTTTTGATTTTATGGTTTTTGTTTGTTTGTTGCTTGTTTTGTTTTTAAACAGTGCTCACTCCAGACCTGAACCTTCTTCACACATCTCTCATATATTCTTAGCTACTTGTTTGGCTTCTTCCTCACTTCCCCCACTGTGTGGTGTGCCTAAGGACCCCTGCCATAAGATACATTTATAGCCTGGGTTAATTGCTGTCAACTGAAATACACCCACATCGTGAGTGGAATGTAATATGATTTTCCACACTGTCACCATGGCCTGCTTAACTACTGAACAGTGTACACCCTGCCTCTCCAGGAGACATTAACCTAGGTATGTCCTTTGCAAAACTAAGGCACTAGACCTAAAAAGCTCACCTCCTAAGGCTAATGGCCTTATGAAAGATTTTTCTCAGTACAAGCAAGTATGGTTGCTTGCTGGACTTGTAGATTGATTGGTGATGAGTCAAGGCCTTGTTTTGCGGCTCAAGCTGACTTTGAACTTGTGATCCTCTTGCTTCAGCCCTCCCAGTGTTAAGATTACAGTATCCCACCACACCTTATTCAATGTGCTACTTTTATTCAAACTTTCAGTTCAAAAGGAAGTTAATGCTGACTGGGAATTGATTCCCAAGGAAAAAAAGAAATGCTGATTTTACTTTCTAATAACTCTAGTGTCAAGATGAAGGTTTTGAAGCCTTTCCAGTTGTCTAGGAGGGCAACCTTGGATCAGGAGCTCTCATTCAATATTTTGGCAGAAGTAATCGGCCACAAAATGCAAGCAGCAGCTACAGCTACACCAAGATGCATATACCCTGTGCTGTGGAGATAGCCAGGGCCTCATCAAACTGTATTTGAGGAGACAAACAATGGATGGTACAAGATTCGTGTCAACATCATAGGCTCTGAAACATTATTTAGCAGACACATCACTAAACGAACTCAGAATGACTATTTTCCATGATAAGTAACCTGACCCACTGGTTAGGTACAGGTATGAAAAGCCAAATATAGTCCTAACTAGTGGTTGGGAGGAAAAGGTACAAGTACTCTTCACCAACAGAACTGTATAGTAACCCAAACCTCTGACCCATTTCTCATTGAAAAGTGCCCATTTGTTTCACCTTTACATTCAAATGTGTATTTAGAGTAAGTCAGCATATATCTTTATTTAGTTAGTGGCTTTCCATTTTTCTAATCTAAGATGTATCCCTAAGTTAAGAAGAATAAAGGGGTTGATTGAGCAAGGAAGAGGGTATTGGACCTCTGAGCTGTAACCCAAGCTGCCTGCCATTCATCAGGCAGTGAGTGGCCTCAGATGCGTAAGTACTTTCTAAGATGTGACCCTGCCTGGTGCACAAACCAGCAAACTACATGACAAATCCAAGAGAATTGGAGAATGAATGGCATGTGTCTACTTCTCTTTCTAAGGCTCATGCTTGACAGATGTGCTTAAGCATTGCAGTACGTTTAAAACAGCAAGTTCAGATAAAACCTTAGAGCAAGAGAGTCCATCTCTGGAAACTTCTGTCCTAGCTCTGGCCTCTGCTTTCTGTTCCCTCTTTTATTTTGCTGATGTCAGGTCTTTAATCTTCACCTTTGACTTCCCTTTTTTCTAGACCCTTCTCAGTATGAATAGACAAATCGTACGCTCTTTGACTGAAACATGTTCTCACTAAATATTCTGTTCCTGATTGTTAACTTGTACATCAATTTTAAGCTAAGAATGGCATATTACTGATTATGATGGTTAATATTAACTGTCACTTTGATAAGCCTCTGGGCACATCTGTAGGAAAGTACCTTGATCCTTGATTGCAATGACTGAGGTGGAAAGATCTGCCTACTGTGGGTGAACCATTTTCTGCCCGAGATCCTGAACTACATTAAGAGTATAAAGGGAACTGAACAGCAGCATGTGTTCATGTCCTCTAGTTCCTGACTATGGATGAAATGTGACCAGCAGGTTCAGTGTCTAGTTGCATTGACACTTATGTCATGATAGACTTTACTATGAGCTCAAATAAGCCGTTTATCCCTTTAATTGACTTTTTCAGAATGTCTAATCATGACAACAGGAAAAGAAACTATATACTGATATCATCCTAAGCTGCAAACTTATTCTAAACATGAATCAGTGTGTGTGTTTTGAGATTATTAGAAGAAAAGTCTAAAAAGACTTGCAGGTAGTCTTTTCCTCACGCCCCATTCCAACTACAGATGCCAGAATCCATCTGCACCAAACAGCATGCCCATGGACAAGAGTCTTAGCTTAGGTGAAATAACTACTTTTGTCTTTTCTCCACATTTCTCCATTATTCTTGTTCACTCCATTCCTTCCATGCTCAATATTTATGATGCCAAGCAACACAAAACAGAAGCCATCACCATGGTATCTAGGACAAAGGTAAGCAAGGGAGAAATTCTGAGTTCCTGATCCTCCCAACAGAACATGTGTGTTAGCCTACTTGGGCATCCTCAACAGCACCCTGGACTGTTTAACAACTGACACCTACCTTCTCACAGGTCTGGAGTCTGACACCATCTGGTGACAGAGATGTTCGTTCTTGGATGTACTGGCTAATCTTGAGTGTCAACTTGATGATTTTAAATCATTTAGGAGATAATCCTCTGGGATTGTCTGTGAGCAAGTTTCCAGGGAGGTTAAACTGAAGAGGGTGGTCTGCTCTGAGTGTGGGAGCTGTTATTCCATAGGGCTACAGTCCTGGACTGAATAAAATGGAGAAAGTAAACTGGGCATTAGCATCCATGTCTCTTTTTCCTGAGTATGGACACAATATAACTAGCCACCTCTTCTCCTGTCACCGTGCTTTCTTCACCACAATGGACTGTATTGTCAAACTGTGAGACAAAATAAGCCCCTCCTCCCTAAGCTGCTCTCGTCAGGTATTTTACACAGCCAAGATAAAGTAACTAAAGCAGTAAGGAGGTCTCTCTTCCCGCCGTGCAGGCAGCTGTCTTTTCCCTGTGACCTCACATGACCTCCCTTCTGTGCACTCACATGGAGAAAGAAAGGGAGAGAGAGAGCAAATAAGACTAGGTGCTTCCCTAACAACCTCCTTTAACCTTAGTTATACTCTCAAACAACAGCAACAAAAGCCTATCTCCAAAATTATTCATTTTAGGGTTTGAGAATCTACGTTAAAATTGGGAAGACACAAACATTCAGTCTAGCACAGCGGGTGGGGTGGAATTATTCCAGACAAGTTGAGAAGGGTGTTGAGAAGAGGTAGCTCCTTGGACTTGGACCTTCATTTTCGTGCGTGTTAACTAACAGCGAGGTTAGTGCTGAGAATGGAGATGGTGGTTGTGGTGAAAGCTCACAGATATTAAGTCAGGAACAAAATTGGAAGAGAAAAAATTGCAGCTTTGATGTAGCTAGGTGAGATCAGCATTAATTACAGCCATTTACTTGAAATTGGAGAGTAATTTAAAATTGAAGAGTGTAAAATTCACATGTCTGGTTAAGCCCACTAGTAATACTCTGCATTATTCTTTTTTAACTCCACAGTATCACTTGATAAGACCCTCAAAAGAGGGACTTTATAGCAAAAGAAGCTGAAAAATCATGAGGCAAAGTTTAAAGTTGTGGTATTTATCTAAGCACTAGCTACAGGGAAGGTAGCATTTCCAAGGAAGTATTCTCTTTCATTCACTCCCTAATTGTTGACTAATTATCTTCTACTGTCTGACAAACTCAACAAATGAAATCAGATTGCCCTTACAGCAAAATAACCAAAGGCCCTGTCAAGAAAACATGACACAAAGCTGGACTGAGAGCAGAAAGAGTTAAGGGCTGTGAAGTCCTCCTGGACAGAGAAAATGGTGGCCTAAACTACAGTGAAACTCAGTAATTAACATAAAAACAGGCAAGTTCCAGGGATAGACCACTAGGAGGTATGACCAGCTCATTTGGAAAGATAATTCTTATAATCAGGAAGAAAAAAAGAAGCTTTGGGTACCATTAAATATTAAGGTTATAATACCTACAGTTGAAATTAGCATTTACCATATATCTTTACCTACATAAAATATTTGCAAGCCTGATGAGGGCAGGATGCTACAAAGCACTTGCATATGTGTGTGTACTCACTAGTTGGGTAACCTTGGAAAGGTTAACTTCTTTGTGCCTCTATTTCCCTGACTGCTTTGTCACATTTCAGTAAGTCAATGTATGTCCTAGACCTCACAAACTTTTGTTTCTAGTCACTGGGAAATTCTTCTATAACCTTAACACTCCAGCAAGTACACCCACCCAGATGCTATTTGCCAACCCATGCTACCATGTCAGCAAACGTCTCAGCCTGGCCCTCAGCAATAAAAGCACCATACAGCAAAACTGGGTACATTCTGCAACCCCTGGGCTAATCTACAGATAATAATGGATTGGAAAAGGATGGCCAGCTCTATTTGTTGTTATTTTCTTTCTGAACAATGTTTTCCCATTGACAGTTATAAGGGACAAGCGTACAATTTAAATTTTGGTAGTTCTACTTTTAAAGTAACAAAGAGTCCAGAAACAGGACCACATAGACATGACTACTTAGTCTTACTGAAGAAAGAAAGACACTGCACTGGATGAAGAGTGATCTTTTAGCATTGGTTCAACTGGCCATACCTAGATTGTAGAAAGATTTATGACTTCAGGTTCACACAAAGGTTTTAGATATGACACTGTGGTGGTTTGAAAGAAAATGTCCCCAAAGGCAGTGGCACTATTAGGAAGTGTGACTTTGTTGGAGTAGGTGTGGCCTTGTTGGAGGAAGTGGGTCACTGTGGGGGTGGGTTTTGAGGTCTCCTTTGCTCATGCTTCGCTCAACACATATGAAGTTTTCAGGGAATAGAAATGTTTTTAAGAACAATATTATTTTAAGCAAGTGGCTTTTTGGTAAGACACGCTAGAGGATAGCTTGGCAGTGCCTTTCAAAACTAAAAATGGTTTTATCATACAGCCCCCAACTTGCAATACTGAACATTTATTCCAGAGAAATCAGAACATATTTTCATGGAGGGACTTGTAAGTTACTATTCATAGCAGCTTTACTTGTACTTGCCCCGAATTGCGACATACCCAAATGACCTTCAGTGGATAAAAAATACACAAACTGTCGTAGTCTATGCTATGAGATACTACTCAGCATGGTAAAGAGAGGACATTATCTGAACAAATCCCAGTAAATGACAGTGGATGAATAACCAACACAAGAGGTTATTCACACAACTTTCCCAAAATGACAACATAACAGATATAGAGAATGAACAGCTGTTGCCACGGATTAGATGGGGAGATAGTACAGACATGAGTCACTAAAAGTGATGTAAGGGAGCCCTACGATTATGGTACAGTTTTGTCCTTATTATGGAAGTGATAGCGTAAGACTACACATAATAAAACTGATGTAAACATACATTTCAATAGTTAAGCAGAGAAACAGAACCCAAAGGAAGGCACAACTGATAATCAATTGATCAGCAAGTAGACTTATTTGATTTTGATTCACTTTGTTATATGTTTGTTTTTGTTGTAATTTTATTTTTCACTTTTTGAGATGGGGTCTTAGCCTAAGCTGACCTCAAATTCACTATGCAGCACAGGATGACCTTCAGCTCTAGATTCTCCCTGCCTCCTTCCAAATGTGATTGTAGGCATGCACCACCATGTACAGCTTAAGGGGAGACATTTGAGGATTTCTCTCATGAAATTATGGAATTTAAGACAACTTCTGTGTGCTCAAGAACAGGGTAAGTGACAGCATGGCTCAGCCCAAGTCTGAAGTCTGAGGACCTGGGCAGGGAATACAGCAAGGTCAGCGTGACACTACAAGTCAGAGGCTGGAGAACCTGAAGATTTCATGTCCAAAAACACATGAAGATTAGTCTCCCATTTCCAAGAGATGGAAGGAAGAAAAAGCTTTGTTTAACTTTGATTTGCCCAGGCCCTTAGGCAATTAGCTAGTGTCTTTGATACTACTGAATAGAAGATCTTCCTTATTCAATCTATAAATCCAAATACCAATTTCTTCCAGAAAATCACTCATAGACACATCCAGAATGAGTGCTTTGTTGACTACCTGTGTAACCCTTAACCCAAGAAATTAATACCTAAGGTTGGCTTTCATACACTCACAGAAAATACTATGCCATGGTAAATCTAAATAATCATATGAATTGTACTGATGTCCATTTCTGGCTTAAATACTATACTTACATAGCATCTTTACACTGGAGGATATTATTTAAAGGCAAGATACTTGGTACCTTCTTTCTCTCCAAAACCTCCTGTGAGTTTATAATTATTTCAAAATTAAAATGTTACAATAAGAAAAAAATAAGTAAAAGGCTTTTCTGAATGTCAACTTAAGTTATTATTTTAAGCTCATCTTTCAATATTCCATACACACAATTCTCTGAAAGTTCCTTTTCCTATTAATTCATATTTTGTGCACACAAAATTGAAGAAGGTGACACTTAGCTAAAGGACAAAGGACGCTCGCATACATTTTAATGAAGTTTACAAGACTGATGATTATTTTCCACGGTCTGATGCCATATGTTTTTTTCAGATGACAAATGATATTTACAACTGCAATGGTAATGAGATGGCTCTTTCTTGAATTATTATTTCTTCATACAAAAGAAGATGGCAGTGGGAAAGCAATCCACAGACAAAAATCTAATGCTGATGCTCTCATTACAATAAACAGTTGAAGCCACTCTCTCAGGTCTATTAAAGCTGAATATGTATTCACCTCTTTAAAACTCACTTATCCCGACAGAGTTGAGTGATAGAGGAAGTGTACCACCTACTTGTCCAACAAGATTCAACATTATATTTTTTAACTGCCATAAAGTAGATGATGAGAGACTAGTTAGACAGGTGAAAAGATAAGAATAGAAAGCCCCAGTGTAGGCTCAAGCACTGATAAGCACGTGGAGATAATAAAGGCACATTCTACCTACAGATCTGCTATCTTGCTTAATAAATGGTGTCAGTAGAAGTTTACCATCGAGAAACAAAAAGGAAAACTGTGGAAAGTAGATGTCCTCCTGGAGCATTAAGGCTCTAAGGCAAGGGAATCAACTCCATGCTGAGGTCAAACCAGGAAACATATTAAGGGTGCATCCTTGTGAGTGTCTTTAAGGGGAATCTGCCTTTTCATATAGTATTGACAGTAACTATTTCAAATACTTTTAAACCAATGTGTATCTAAGCTGTATTAGTGTCCTAAGGTTGATATAACAGATGATCAAAAGCTGCTTGGCTGAGAGCAGCAGAAATACATCTTATCCAGACTTGAGTCGAGGAGTCTGAAGTCAAGGTGTTGGCTGTAGTGGTTCCTTCTGAAGGCTCCAAGGGAGACTGTTCCTGCTTCCCTCTTAGCTTCTGGTATTATGGGTTTCCTGTGCTGTTCCTTAGCTGGTAGTTCATCAGTACAATGTCTGCCAATTTTATTATATGGCCTTCACTGTGTCTTCAGTGTCATAATTGCCTTCCTTGTGTAAAGATACCGTCATTGGATTGAAGTTCATCCTAATCTAATATGACCTTGTGCTAAGTTGATCCCTTCTAGGAAGATCCTACTTCAAATAAGGTCACATTCACAGGTGCTGAAGGAAAATACCTGAACACATTCTTTTGTGGGATACAGTAAGCCAGTATACAAGTCAAACTGCTGATGCACTCCAGCTTAGATTATCAGCTTTTACTATCTATTTGATAGTGAAAAAATATCCAATTGGAATAATTCCAAGTACATTAAAATATGTTATATCAAACATTACAAAATATTTAAATAAATGCTTGTCCACTCAAGAGAGAAATACATTATAAGTGTGCCACAAAACAAAAATTTATACATAATAAGATTAGTACATTTATATTAATTGAGTTAAATTTTATAGGCTTAATAATAGTGAAAGACCAGGTCATCCAGACAGAAAATAAACAGAGAAATAATGGAAGCTAACAGATGTTATGACTCAAAGGAATAAACAGAGATCTACAGAACATTTTACCCAAACACAAAAGAATATACCTTCTTCTCAGCACCACATCAAACCTTCTCCAAAACTGACCATATACTCCATCACAAAACAAATCTCAACTGATATAAAAGAATTGAAATAACCCCCTGTATCTTATCAGACTATCATGGATTAAACATGGATTTCAACAACAACAGTAACAACAGAAAGCACAGAAACTCATATAAAGAGAACAACTCTCTACTGAGTTACCACTGGGTCAAGAAAGAAATAAAAAAAAAGTTAAAGACTTCCTAGAATTCAATGGAAATGAATGCACAAAATACTCAAACTTATGGGACACAATGAAAGCTGTGCCAAGAGGAAAGTTCATAGCACTAAATGCCTTCATAAAGAATTTAAAGAGATCTCATACTAGCAACTTAACACCTGAAAGCTCTAAAACAAAATAAGCAGACACACCTAAGAGGAATAGATGGCAAGAAATAAGCTGAGGTCTGAAGTAACAACAAAATAGAACAGTACAAAACATCAATGAAACAAAGAGTTGGTTCTTCAAGAAAAATCAACCAAATAGATAAATCTGTATCCAAACTAACTAAAAGGCAGAGATAGAATATCAAAATCAACAAATCAGAAATGAAAAGGGTATAACAACAGACTCCAAGAAAATCCAGAGAATCACTAGGTCATCCTTCAAAAACCTGTACTCCACAAAACTGGAAAAATAAAAAAAAAAAATAGACAAATTTCTTGGTAGGTACCATTTACCAAAGTTAAATCAAGATCAGATAAACAATTTAAATACACAGATAACCCCTAAAGGAATAGAAGTAGTCATTAAAAGTCTCCCAACCAAAAATAGACCAGGGTCAGGAAGTTTTAATGCAGAATTCTACCAGACTTTCAAAGAAGAGCCAATAACAATACTCTTCAAATTATCCCACAAAATAGAAACAGAAGGAACATTGTCAAGTTCTTTCTATGAGGCTACAGTCATCCTCATACCCAAACCACACAAAGGCTCAACAAAGAGAATTACAGATCAATTTCATTCGTTGATGCAAAAATACTCAATAAAATACTGGCAAACCAAATCCAAGAAAACATCAAAAAGATTATCTACTATGACTAAGTAAGCTTCATCCCAGAGATGCAGGGATGGTTCAACATATGAAAATTTGTCAATGTAATCAACCATATAAACAAACTGAAAGGAAAAAATACATGATCATCTCATTAGTTGCTGAGAAAGACTTTGACAAAATCCAAACCCCTCTATAATAAAAGTTCTGGAGAGATCAGGGATACAAGGGACATACCTAAACATAATAAATCAATATAAGTAAGTCCATTGCCAACATCAAATTAAATAGAGAGAAACTTAAAGCAATTCCACTAAAATCAGGAACAGGACAAGTTGTTCACTCTCTTCATACCTATTCAATACAGTACTTGAAGTTCTAGCTAGAGCAATAAGACAACTAAGGGAAATCAAGGGGACACAAATTGGAATGGAAGAAGTCAGTGTATCAGGCTTTTTCTTTTGGGCTACCAACTAGCTCCCAAATAATGATGCAGAGACTTATTACTAGATACGAAGGCACAGCCTTACCTTATGCTTGTCCCACTAGCTCTTATAACTTAATTTAACCTGTTTCTCTTCATCTATGCTTTGCCTCAGGGCTTTTAACCTTTCTTTCATTCTGAATTTCCTATTCTGTGTCTGGCTGAATGGTGGCTGCCTGGCTAACTGGCCCCAAGCATCTTCCCCTCTTTCTCCCTTATTCTCTCTCTGCTCTTCCTGAGCCTAAACTCCTCCTACTACTTATTCTCTCTGCCCACCAGTCCAGCTTATCCCTCTACTGTCTAGTTATTGGCCATTCAGCTTTTTATTAGACCAATCAGGTGCCTTAGGCAGGCAAGTTAAAACAGCAACACATCTTTACACAATTAAACAAATGCAGCATAAACAAATGTAACACACCTTTACATAGTTAAAGTAATATTCCACAACATAAACAAATGTGACACATCTTTACATAGTTAAAACAATATTCCACAAGCAAAAGTATCATTATTCACAGATGATATATATTATAGTATACATAAGTGACCCCAAAAACTCTACCAGGGAATTCCTACATCTGAAGAACATCTTTGGTCAAGTGTCTGGATACAAGATTAAATAAAAAAAAAAATCAGTGGTCCCCCTATATACAAAGAATAAATGGGCTGAGAAATCACAGAATCAACATCCTTTACAGTAGCCTCAAATAATATAAAATATCTTGGTGTAACTCTAACCAAGCAAGTGAAAGACCTGTATGACAAGAACTTCAAGTCTTTGAAGGAAGGAATTGATGAAAATATCAGAAAATGGAAACAAATCCCATGCTTATGGATTGGTAGGATTAACATAGTAAAAATGGCCATCTTACCAAAAGTAATCTACAGATTCAATACAATCCCCATTAAAATCCCAACAAAATTCTTTACAGACCTTGGGAGAACAATATGTAACTTCATGTGGAAAAACAAAACACCCAGGCTGGCTAAAACAATCTTGTACAATAAAAGAACTTCTGGAGGTATCACCATCACTGATTCCAAGCTCTACTACAAAACTATAGTAATAAAAACCACATGGTAGTGGCATAAAAACAAACAGGTGGGTCAATGGAATCGAGTCAAAGACCCAGAAGTAAATCCACACACCCATGGACACCTGATTTTTGACAAAGAAGCCAAAAATTACATAATGGAAAAAGGAAAGCATCTTCAACAAATGATGCTGGTCTAACTGGATGTCAGCATGTAGAAGAATGCAAATAGATCCATATCTATCATACTGCATAAAACTCAAGTCAAAGTGGATCAAAAGACCTCAACATAAATCCAATTATACTGAACCTGATAGGAGAGAAGGTGGAAAGTAGCCTTGAATTCATTGGCATAGGAGACAACTTCCTGAACAGAATACCAATAGGACAGGCACTAACATTGACAATTAATAAATGGGACCTCATGAAGTTGAAAGTTTCTGTAAGGCAAAGGACACCATCAATAGAAAAAAATGGCAGCCTACCGAATGGGAAAAGATCTTCACCAACTCAACATCCAACAAAGGGTTGATTTCAAAAATATAGAGAGAACTAAAGAAACTAGATACCAACAAGCCAAACAATCAAATTTAAAAATGGGGTATAAATCTAAACACAAAATTCTCAACAGAAAAATCTCAAATGGACAAAAAACACTTAAGGAGATTTTCAACATCCTTAGCTGTTTAATAATATTTGTTTACACTGTGTAAAGATGTATCACTGTGATTGGTTTAATAAAGAGCTAAAATGGCTAATTGCTATGCAGGAGAAAATAGGTGTGATTTCGAGGGAGAGAAAGAATTCTGGGAAGAAGAAAGGCAGAGATGCCAGTGAGACACAAAACAAGTCATACATATAGTACAGAGAAAAGGTAATGGAGTCATGACAGAACATAGGTTAATTAAGTTATAAGAGCTAGTTGGGGAAAGGCCAAGCTTTCATAATAATATGTCTCCATGTTGTTATTTGCAGGCTAGTAGTCCAAGATTGTCTGACAAGAAAGCTTACTACACTTAGCCATTAGGGAAATACAAATCAAAATTACTCTGAGATTCCATCTTATACCTGTCAGAATGGCTAAGATCAAAAACATAAGCATCAGTTCATGCTGGAGAGGATATGGAGTAAGGCGAACACTCTTCCATTGCTGGTGGGAATGCAAACTTGTACAACCACTTTGGAAGTCAGTGTGGCAGTTTCTCAGTAAACTGGGAATCAATTTACCACAAGACGCAGGTATACCACTCTTGGGCATACCCAAAGGATGCTCAACCATACCACAAGGACACTTGCTCAAATATGTTCATAGCAGTTTTATTTGTAATAGTGAGAATCTAGAAACAACCCAGATGTCCCTCAACTGAGGAATGGAGAAAGAAAATATGGTACATTTACACAATGGAGTATTTATTACTCAGCTGTTAAAAACAAAGACACCAGGAAATTTGAAGGCAAATAGACCAAACCAGAAAAAAAACTCATTCTGAGTGAGTTAAAAAAAAATCATGCAGACTGAAAAATACAAACACAGTATGTACTCACTCATAAGTGGATATTATCTATAAAACAAAGGATAACTATGCCACAATCCACAGACCCAGAGAGACTAGGTATCAAAGATGGTTCATGGTGATGGGGGGGAGGGGAACTCCCAGATCTCCCTGGGAAGGGAAAACAGAAATTTTGTGAGTAGAGTGAGGGCGGGTGGGAATGGGAACATGTGCCATCAGCTTGAGAAGAGGTAGAGGAGGACAATACTGAAAGAGACTACTTGAAAGGGGAAGCATTTCAGGGTCAGGTAAAAACCTGGTGCAAGGGAATCTCCCAGGAATCTACAAGGATGGCCCAAGCTAATTATCCTGGCAATAGTGGATACATAGCCTGAACTGGCCATCTCCTGGGACCAGATTGGTGCCTAATCCAATTGTCATCAGAGAGGTTTCATCCAGCAACTGATGGCAACAGATGTGGACATACACAGCCAAACATTAGGCAGAGTTCGGGGAATCCTGCAGAAGAGGGACAGAAGGGATTGTAGGAGCCTGAGGGGTCAAGGTCACCATAAGAAAACTCACAAAATCAACTAACCTTGGCTCATAGGGGCTCACAGAGACTGAACCAACAACCAGGGAGCCTGCATGAGACTGACTTAGGCACTCAGCATATATATGTTATAGTTGTATAGCTTGGTCCTCTTGTGAGACTCCTAACAGTGGGAAGAGGGGCTGCCTCTGACTCTTTTACTAACTTTTGGGACCCTATACCCCATACTTGGTCATCTTGTCTAGACTTAACATGGGGAGGCGCTTAATCTTACTGCAACTTGTTATGCCATGTTTTGTTGATACTCATGGGAGACCTGTCCCTTCCTAAACAGAAATGGAAGAAGAGTGGTTTTGGGGATGGGAACAGAGGGACTGGAAGGAGAGGAGGGAGGGGAAACTGTGGTCAGGATGCAAAATTAATTAATTAATTTAAAAAATGAACAATAAGCATGATTGGGCATGTCTTTAATCCTAGGACTCTACAGGCAGAGTCAGGTGGATCTCTATGAGTTCAAGGCCAGCCTGGTCTACATACTAAGTTCCAGGCTAGCCAGGGCTGCATACTGAGATCTTACTTAAAAAAAATAAGCAAATTGATTCTCAATGGTAACAAGAGGGTAGTGGTTACAAATACCATCTTTACATACACCACCAGTGTAAATTATCCAGTCTTTTTCAGGGCCACTTTACTATCTGGTATCAAGTCTTAAAGCATCTATCTAGAGTGCTCAGTAAATGACAAAGCCAAGTGGTCATAGCACCTTCCTGTAATTCCAGCATTCAGAAGAGGAGACAGAGCTTTGCTGAAGCAAGCTGGCTAGCTAAACTAGCCATATTGGCAAGCTCTCAGCTCAACTGAGACCCTGCCTCAATCTATAAGTATAGAATGGCTGAAGAAGACTCTTCACATCAATCTCAGGTATATGCACACATAACACACACACACACACACACACACACACACACACACACACACATACATACACACTCATATGATTTCTAAAAGTGGAATAATTGTCACTATGATATTCATCCTCATTCCTGGTTGGTAGCATTGTGGATAAATTTTCTTTTTAAAAATGTGTATTTTCATGAATTACTTTTACATGAATTAATGATTTTAAGAAAGAGAAATATTTTTGCTATTCCCCCCTTTACCTTGGAAAAAACAATTCATTCTATAGTTAACGATATACAGTTTCACTAGAAATGATCAAATTATTTATCCATGAAGAGTGTACACCTTAGGGACTGGTCCTGTTGACTGGTCTTAACTTACACAAAGCCACAGCATATAGACGTCATCCCTGGAGGCAGATCTGTGGGAATAGGTGAATCTTTCTTCTGAGAACAGAATTCAGTTTGCAGGGATGACTCCTTGTTTTCCTTGGCCCATAAGAAGCTCTGAGATTACTTGCTGTCTTCAGACACTTTGATTTATAGGTAGATCTGGACACGCTTTCCCAAAGGAGAGGGAATGCTACTGTGCACGGACTGTGGGAATAAACAATGTTGATGTTTGACAGCAGAAAAATCAATGAAAGGAACAATGAAAGAGAATTTGAGAACAAAGAAAAAATATTGTTAAAAATTATATCCTAAAAGTTTAAGTGTACTAACCAACAGAATTTCTGCTTAGGTGAAATTTTAGATTCAAAGAACGATTTGAGAACGAGTGAAAATATGGTACTAATTAAGTCATCTAAACTCAGATCAGTATATTTAAAAGACAATAAGGAAAGAAAATAAATAAAATGAGGGCACATGAAATAGTTCAATGTATAAAGATACTTGCCACTAAGCCGGACAACCTGAGTTTGATTCCTGGAACCCACATGGTGCAAGAAGAGAAGTGACTCTCAAAAATTGTCTTTTGACTCCACACACATGCAATGGCACATGTGAACCCATGCAAATAGATACACACACTTACACACACATAAATACCACACACACACACACACACACACACACACTTACACACACATACATACACACACAATAAATTGTGGTGGTATTGTGTTCCCCAAAATATTGTGTACCTTAATAAACTTATCTAGGGTCAGAGAACAGAAAAGCCACTAGTTAGGCAGTAATAGCACACGCCTTTAATCCTAGCATTCCAGAGGCAGAAATCCATCTAGGATCTCTGAGTTCAAGGCCACATTGGAAACAGCCAGGCATGGTGACTCACGCCTTTAATCCCAAGAAGTGAGCCTTTAAACCTAGGGAGTGATGGTAGAAAGCAGAAAGGTATATAAGGCATGAGGACCAGAAACTAGAAGCATTTGGCTGGTTCAGCATTTGGCTGGTTAAGCTTCAGGCTTTCGAGCAGCAGTTCAGCTGAGAGTCATTGGGATGAGGACACAGAAGCTTCCAGTCTGAGGAAACAGGACCAGCTGAGGATCCGGCTAGGTGAGGTAACTGTGGCTTATTCTGTCTCTCTGACCATCCAGCATTTCACCCCAATAACTGGCCTCGGGTTTGATTTTATTAATAAGAACTTTTAAGATTTATGCTACAATAAATAAATAAATGCAATAAAAAATATTTTCCAAAATACTGACATATTAGATAGAACAGCACATAATATGAATTAACCGTTTTACATTTGTGGATTATATATCATGTGAGTAGTGGTTCCATTCTTAGTAGAAGCAAAGTTTTCCAGAAAAATAATATTTAATTGCATGTGCAAAAAAATCATAGATTTTTATATTAAGAGAGTTTTCATATCTTCTTTCTTCTTCTAAAAACATAAATAATTGTGGTATTTTCTTTTTATATGTTCTTATATGATATTCTACCTAACTGCATAAAACAAATTATTCATTTCTCAGAACATGTTTGATGACAAATCATAAAAATAATTCCCAGTCAGATACTGAGAGGAATTTGTGAAAGTTAAAAAGTACAAGAAACCATTACAAAATAGACTACTTAAATCCCATCCCATAACCACTCATCCAGTAAGCACTATGCTATGTTTCAAAGATGCATATGATCTACTCCCTATGTACCAGTCAGGCAGAGAGATACATAAACTTTTATTTTTTTAATTTTTCTTTCCTGGCTCATATTTTTCTAATTAATCCATAATGAAGGAAGGCATATTGATATCTTCAAATAGTCATGGCTTCAAGTTCTCCCTAGTAGCTGTTAATGTGTTAATTTACATGGCAAGGGGGGAGGTAATGATTGCTTTTCTTGCTGGTTTGACAAAATGCCTGACAGAAGCAACTTAAAGAAGGAACTTTGCATTGGCTCATGGTTTGAAGAGGGAAAGCCCATCATGGCACTGAAGTCATGGCCCTGGGAGTATGAAGAGGATGGATGATCACAGAGTGTCTACCCTTCAAAGAGCAGAGAGAGGGTATGCTCCCTTTCATTCAGTCTGGGACTACAGCCCATGGAGTAGGTCTTCTCTGTTCAGATAAATCCCTCTAGAAATATCCTATGGAACCACACAGAGGATTATTTCCTAGGGGGTTCCAAATCTAGTCCTGACAATAAAATTTAACTATTAACAGGTTCAACCCTTGCCAACTTGACATACAAACACATCACATTAAATCATAAACATTTCTTGGGCTGGAGAGATGGGTCAGTGGATAAGGGCACTGGCTGCTCTTACAGAGGATCTGAATTCCATTCCCATCACCCACATGACCACATAACTGTTTGAAACTCCAGTTCCAGGGCATCCAATATCTTCCTCTAGCATCTGTGGGCACCAAACATGCAAATCCTGCATATCAGACACATACACAGGCAAAACACCCACACATAAAATAAAATAATAAAATAAATCTTAATTGTAACATTCCTACTCTGTCCCCCTTGCTGTGGATATCGCTCTGTATAAACAAAATGCTGATTGGCCCGTAGCAAGGCAGGAAGTATAGGCGGGACAAACAGAGAAGAGAATTCTGGGAACAGGAAGGCTGAGTCAGGAGATGCTGCCAGCCGCCACCATGAGTACCAACATGTAAGATACTGGTAAGTCACAAGCCGTGTGGCAAAGTATAGATTAATAGAAATGGGTTAATTTAAGATAGAAGAACTAGATAACAAGAAGCCTGCCACGGCCATACAGTTTGTAAGCAATATAAGTCTCAGTGTGTTTACTTGGTTGGGTCTAAGAGGCTGCAAGACTGGCGGGTGAGAGAGATTTGTCCTGACTGTGGGCCAGGCAGGACCAGGAAAACTCCAGCTACACCCCTTACCTTACTTTCCACTTTTGAGAACCAAGGGCAATAGTAATACTTCCTATAATATTTTGGGAGTCTCTTGAAAAATCCTGACCAGAAACTTCAAAGAGGGCTTATCATGTTCGGTGTTGAGTTTTTGTTAAATGGTTGTTAGCTCTTGGAGGGAATCATTGTCAGCACAAATAGGAAACTTTTATTTAAACTATACATGTATATTTATTCACTGGCTTAATCTTTTTAATTATTACATTTATTTATTTGGGTTGGGGAATGTACCAAGGGTTTCATGTGGAGGTCAGAGGATCCTTTCCTGCCATATGAGTCACAGAAATACAACTCGGGCCCCCAGCACTGCTTCTACCTGCTGAGTCGTTTCCAAGTCTCCAAAACAGACTTTGTTTTTTTAAGATAAAGAACATGTTTCTACTCTGAAAAACTATACAAACAGGTCAGGAGATATAACTGAAAAGACACACACAAGCCGGGCGGTGGTGGCGCATGCCTTTAATCCCAGAACTGGGAGGCAGAGCCAGGTGGATCTCTGTGAGTTCGAGGCCAGCCTGGGCTACCAAGTGAGTTCCAGGAAAGGCACAAAGCTACACAGAGAAACCCTGTCTCGAAAAACAAAAACAAAAACAAAACAAACAAAAAAGACATACGCAAGAATATTAAAACTTCATGTAAATGTGTGTTTAGCCATTTGTGGGGGGAAAAAAATCATGCAATCCACCCCCTGCCCCCAAACTCAGGATAGCTGAGTATCAAACCAACAAAGAAAAATGTCAACTACAAGAAAATATACCAAAATAGCTCTTTACTTTTATTAAACAATCTATACTTATAATAGGAATTTACTATCTATATCCCAGATACAGATATGAAAGAGGACAGTCCTATTTGTTTTCTAAAAGGAAGAATTTAAACACAGTAGTGTGCATTAAAATATTTAAAGGGCACTATCCTCAAGTACAGGAAGAAAACTTATGTGGAACGATGGGCTGGGGCCAGTATACAGCAGCCCAGCTCCTAACTGTGAGCACAGAACAGTATTCACCCTACAAATATCAAAACTGACAAAGTGCCAAGACGCCATCCACTGAAACAAAAGGATTTAAACTTTAGAGTCATTGGAGCGAAATCTCTGAATAATTCTTGCCATGCCTTAAGAAATGAATGCCCTGAAGATAATCCATCAATTAAATGCTGGAAAACAGTAAAGCCACCATCAATCTGGAATTAATTACAGCTGACTCAGAACTGATTGGGGCAATGCATGCCGTAGAATACAAAGATGGATGTGAAAATGTCAACTCGGACTATTTATCACAGCTGAAACTAGAGTTGTTTATGACTTTACGTTTCCCTACACTTGTCAGCAGCATTTCTGGACTTACAGAACAATAAAACCAGGATAGCCTACCCTTTCCCAGTGTCCTTATCATTACTAGGTTATTCCCACTTGAAGTTGCCGCATTAAAGTAGCACTGTTTATACAGCTAAATTATAACTTTAGTTTTATATTTAATATTTATAGTTGTTTTTATTGCCAGATAGCTGTTGTTGGTTTCAGGCTGTCCATACTCTGAAATTAGATGAGCAAAATTTGGCCCTGAACCCACACTTGACACATAAAATATAATTGTTCTGGTTTCCAGGTCCAAGAACCTGGTTCTGGTTAATGGCCAGGAACCAAGAGATGCAAGCTTAAACTAGTCTTTGTAAGTACTGAGAAATTATGGAGAATAGGAAAATGTTCTAAAAGAAATGGAGATGACAAATGTTGGTTGTATTTTGATACAGTCATAAACAGAGGTCTCAGGATTACAAGCACATTTGAAACTGATTTTGAAAAAAATTGAAACAAGTTTTAAAAATAGGTATTTTGTGACTTCAAATAAACCAGAAATCCTCTCAGCACTAGGGAACCCAGTAAACACTTCTCAGACAGCTTTCACATAATTGCTTTTCCAGAGTGAAAACAGAACCCAGAGCCCTTGGAAGCTTTAATTTCAGAAAGGCATTCAGCATGGGAGTTCATTAAGGTAAAGTTTGGCTGCTCAGAGTCACAGAGTCAAGAAATATCAGAGAAGTGACCCCAAGTGACCCATTCAACTAGTCCTGTTGACCACTTCATCTAACCACCTAGATGAAGAGTCGGGGCATTGTGTGAAATTTACAGAGGAAATGAAAATGAGAAGTGTAGAGGAAAGCATCAGGACCAGCAATCCCTGGAAACACTAAGCAGAAGACAAAGGCTAGGAAGCAAAAAGTATTATTGTGAGTACTTAGCAGCCATGTTGGTGATAGCAACTCCAACCCGGCAAAAACAGGAAAGAAAATAGAGTAGAAATCTTTGGGTGAAACATTCACCTGCATTTAAAGAAGATGGATAAAACTGGAAATCTGTATATTTCTGAATGTGAAATTAAAGTTGATTATATATGTTTTATGTAATCCATATTTATTTTTTTAAAGACTTGGACATACAAATAAAAATATAAATTGTTTATCAAAAGTATATGGTCTCATTGTTTTCCATATTACTCAGAACACACTGTTTTCTATAGTAATCTCCTATTAAGGGAGAACACTACCAACTACAGTGCTTCTAAATTTTATAATTAGCACTGTAAAATGTATAGATTTATAGCCTGAAAGTACCTTGCAGCTCAGAACCCCAACATTCTACAACTCTTACAAGAGTGGCTGATACCAGTATTCTACGCAAGCTCACCTCGTTCCCAAGTGGATCACACACATAAAACTCACAAGGACAGAGGGTTGCTTAACCTAGAAAAAAGGCATGTGACTGAGATACTGATACAGTGGGAAAGTATAAGTGAATTGAAAGGGACTTGAGTTCTAGGAGCTCCAGTAAGAAGGCAAAGGGTAACTTTTTCTAATAAAGACTCTCCACTGTGAGGATGGCCAGTATCTCAATGGGGAGAAAGCACAGTCATCAGGAATTTTCACAGGGAAAATAATCACTTTGGGGGAATACTACAAAAGCCTTACAAGACCCAATAGAAACTGAGTACAAACTGCTAAATCCTTTATTTCACCACCCCTCATAGACTAGTCTTAAGTCCTTGACTTTTTATTTTTCATAGTGAATATACTAATTTTAAAAAAAGATTGACGAGCCAGGCGGTGGTGCACACCTTTAATCCCAGCACTCGGGAGGCAGAGGCAGGCGGATCTCTGTGAGTTCGAGGCCAGCCTGGTCTACAAACCGAGTTCCAGGAAAGGCACCAAACTACACAGAGAAATCCTGTCTCGAAAAACCAAAAAAAACAAAGGAGGGGGGGCTGGAGAGATGGCTCAGAGGTTAAGAGCACTGACTGCTCTTCCAGAGGTCCTGAGTTCAATTCCCAGCAACCACATGGTGCCTCACAACCATCTGTAATGGGATCTGGTGCCCTCTTCTGGCCTGTAGTCATACATGCTGTATACATAATAAATAAATAAATCTTTAAAAAAAAAAAAGATTGACACATCCAACAATCACTATAACATCATACAGAATATTTGACATGACAAATGTAGGGTATTGTATTATACATTCTAATTCAGGCTTGAAAAACTTTTCTCTGAAATGAAACAATGTGGTATTACTTTTCTTATCCCACCATAAGTTGAAATATGGCAGAAGCTCTTCTTCATTATGACATTAGCTCTCTTCCCATCAGGTGGTTGTTTGTACTGTCCTTCTTGAACCTAATGGACCTTTATGACTCTCCTACCAACAAAATATGTTTAAATGGAAGACTCGTGGCTTCTAAGGTGAAATTTAGGCTCTTTGATCATACTTTCTTGGGAATCCTTGCCACTGTACGATCAGAAAGCTCAGGCCATGAGGAAAAGCTGTGTCTTACTTTTTCAGCTAATGCTAAGTCTCTTTATGTCAATCACACCAACAAAACTCAAAGTAGTGAAACACTTAATGTTTGACTGAGTTAGTTACTCACTGCTATAACCTAGCCAAGTTGACCATTGCATAACAATGAAATGTTTTCTGTTATTTTAGACTAGTAATGTTTAAGGTAATTTATTTCTACTTATTTGTTTATTTGACTTTCTGTTTGGTTTTCTGAGATAGGAGTCTCACTATATAGCTCAGGCTTGCCTAAAACTCAGTGTGTAGCCCACCTTAGCCTTGAACTCACAGCAATGCTTTGTTTCAGCTTTCTTAGAGTGGGGATTGCAGGTGTGAACCAGAACCATAAATCACCTTTTGCAGTGATTTATGCTTGAGGTCCTAAGTTTAATCCCAGCAGTACAATAAATACATAAATAAACATTCCTCAAGGATCTAATTATATTAATCTGATTAATATATCTGATATTATAATATATTTAATACTACCATCTAGATACACTAGGGTAAAAATAAAAGGCCTCCATATCCAAAATAACTGGGATAACTGAACAATGTGATGTCATCTAACAGAATGTGGTATAATGAGTAGGGCAGTTACCACATAGTTTCCTAATTAAACTAATCTACAGTCACTTCAAGGATTCAATTTCTCTCAGTCTTTCACATCAGTCCCTCCCACTCCTGTTGGGGGAGGGCTGGCTACATGACACCTCTATCTCTCCATGTATTCCCTCCCTGAGGTGTCTGCTGTGAGCTTGTTCTCTAGCAGGAACTAGATAACTCACACTCACAGAGGTTTACACAGGGGTTGCGGGGGGTACCTCTAGCCTGTGCATGTCCATGAGCTACCATTCTGCTGCCTTTTGAATTCAATCTCATGTCTGAAACAAGTCAAGCCCTCACCATAGGCTTATTCTGCTAAGATGCCCTTGCATGTATCTGTATCTTGGCTTGAGGCATCTAAACCAGGGAGAAGGACATGAAAAAAAATGGATCTGCATTTAACAAAGAATGAATTACATTTTAAAATATTAATTGTGTATGACAGCTGTAGCTAGAGTTTTCCTACCTGGCCCACAGTCAGGACAAATCTCTGTCACCCGCCAGTCCCACGGCTGCTCAGACCCAACCAAGTAAACACAGAGACTTATATTGCTTACAAACTGTATAGCCGTGGCAGGCTTCTTGCTAACTGTTCTTATAGCTTAAATTAGCCCATTTTTATAAATCTATACCTTGCCACGTGGCTTACCAGCATCTTCACATGCTGCTTGTCATGGTGGCGGTTGACAGTGTCTCCCTCCGCCTTCCTGTTCTCTCCATTCTCCTCTCTGTTAGTCCCGCCTATACTTCCTGCCTGGCCACTAGTCAATCAGTGTTTTGTTTATTGACCAATCAGAGCAATTTGGCATACAGACCATCCCACAGCAGACAGTCAACATGGGGAACTCTCTAGGCTCACAAAAGATGGAAGATATATCCCAGCCCTCAAAGAACTATGTGCTATTCCATGAATGGTCATGGACACCCAGCACCAAGAGTTTTATCTCTGTATAATTTTCCAGACTAATATTCACAATGTAAATAAATACCACGATTATTACAGAGAAAGATCCTAAGGCTCTAAGAGTTTAAATGGTCTGCTGCTCCTCTCCCTCACAGACGGCTGGGTGGATGATGTCTAGGAAGAGTGTGGTGGTTTGAATAGGTATGGACGGCCCCTAAAGACTCATGCTTGAATGCTTGGCCTACAGGGAGTGGCGATATTAGGAGATGTGGCCTTGTTGGAAGAAGTGTGTCACTGTGGAGGTGGGCTTTGAAGTCTCATAAGCTCAAGTTACACCCAGTGTGAGACACAGTTACTTCCTGTTGCCTGTGGATTGAGATGTAGAATTTTCAGCTCCTTCTCTGGCACCACATCTACCGGCACACCACCATGTCCTGCCATTGACAATAACAGACTAAACCTCTGAAACTGTAAGCCAGCCCCAATGAAATATTTTCCTTTAAGAAAGTTGCCAGCGTCATGGTGTCTTTTCACAGCAATAGAAACCCTAACTAAGACAAAGAGTAATCCAAGCATTTGTCACATTCTCATCCTAAATGCCATCATTTCCCTTCCCTGCTATAAGGAGACAGCTGAAGAGGATTTCCCGAGTAGCCTCACCAGGCATAGGCACAAACGCATAGGGCTTAGGCTCAATGCCTTCTTTCTATCCAAAACCAAAATCCACTTCTCCCCACTACCTCCACCTTGAAGAGTTAGTGCCAGCTGACTGCCTGAGTACAGCCTTGTTCCACACGATCATGCCACTGTAATAGACCCTTCCCTCTGTAGCCTGCTAGGCCCAGTTGTGGTGGTAATCTAATTGTACTGAAATATTATTTTGATTGTATGTTAATAAATAAAGTTGTCCGGGGGTCAGAGCTATTAGAGCCATAGCAAGAGTGTGGCGGTGGTGGCACATGCCTTTAATCCCATAAGATCTCTGTGTGTTCAGGGATATAGTCAGCATTGGAGATATATGCCTTTAAGACCTAGGGGGCTGTACATTCAGACAGTGACGAGGCAGTCATGTGTTTGGGTTTACAACCAATGAGAAGGCAGAACAACATACTATAAAAAAACGAACCGACAGGAAGTAGGTCTCTTTTCGCGAAGCTGGGACAGCAGGAGGAAGGGTGAGATTTTAGATCTGAGCTCTGACCTCTCGGCTTTCTCTTTTACATTGTTTCTGTGTTTCTTATTTAATAAGACGGTTGGATACATCAACATCTGGCGCCCAACGTGACAAGAATCCATTAAAAACTGCTTGGCTTGGTGGCACGTCCGCTTTCCCGCAAGGGCGGCAGACCGGGCGGTTGGCGTCCTAGTCCGAGCGCCGGCTTCCTAGTCCGAGCAGCGGCCCCCTAGTCCTTGGCCTCAGGCCGGACTAACTGAGCTGCTTGCTGCTTGCTTAAAGCCTGCTTGCTTAAAGCCGGTGCTACAAACAACTCAGACCTGCCCTGCCGAACAGGGCCCTGCCTGTAAAGCCAACGCATGTGGTCGGAGCTTAAGGAAGTCAGACCCAAGCCTTGACTTGGCACAAGAGGGAACACGTGGCTGCATTTAAACTTTAGCCAGCTATGCTTTCTTGTTCTCTCTCTCTCTCTCTCTCTCTCTCTCTCTCTCTCTCTCTCTCTCTCTCTCTTTGGATTTACACCTGGGACACTAGGTGGCTGTTTTGAAAATCCCCTCGGATTTCTACTGTTCTACGCAAATTTGGTAAGTCATAATATATCAGATATTTTAAAGGAAACTATCTAAAAGAGAATTTTTTCCCACATTAAAAAAAAATGGGTTTTATGTGTACATTGGAAGAAAATTGGTTTTTCGAAATTTTAGGCAGTCTGGCAATGGAACAACTATATAATATTAGTATTGGTGGAATTATGCACCTTATCACTATGCTAATCCACATTTTAATATTTAAAAAGATAGTCAATTTAAGTGCCAGGATAACAGCTTTAGAAGAACTTGTTAAACCTGTAAAAATTCAGACAGAAGAAATTAACAGTGAAGTTGTTTCAAGTCGGGATCATAAGGTTGCAGAAAGAAAGCCTGTTTTCACACAGTCACCCTTAATTTATCCTGTAACCGTACAGCAGATGCCTGATCAAATGGCTACACAAAATACTTGGGCTCCAATTGAAATGTTGGATTTAAAAAGGGTTAAGGAGGCAATAGTATCTTATGGCATGCATTCCCCATATGTAAAGCAAATGTTAAACTCTTGGTCATCATATAATAGGATAGTACCACAGGACTGGCGGGACCTTGCACAAGGTGTTCTGGAACCCAGCCAGAGACTTCAATTTCTGACTTGGTTTAAGGAGGAGGCTAAAACCATAGAAAAACAATGGAGGGATAAAGGAATACAAGTTTGCCAGGATCAGCTTATGGGCGAAGGCCAATATGCTTCAGCACAAACACAATGTTTATATGATGTCCAAACCCTAATTTTATGTCGAACGGCAGCCTTGAATGCATGGGACAGAGTTGAGGAACCAGGAAAAAAATCTGAGTCATTTACAAAGGTGATGCAAGGCCCAAAAGAGTCTTTTACAGATTTTTTACAAAGACTGGCTTCAGCAGTAAAGAGAATGGTCTCGGATTCAGAAGCTAGTAAGGCAATAATTGAATCTTTGGCCTTTGAGAATGCGAATGCAGCATGCAAAAGAATAATCAGGCCATTAAGGGCAAGATCTGCACCTATGGAAGATTGGATTAGAGAAACAATTAATGTTGAAGCTGATGAGCATGATGATACATGGGTAGGAGAAGTAATTTCAAAAGGTTTGAGGAGTGTTAGATGTTTTGGATGTGGAAAGCAAGGACATTTGAAAAGGGACTGTAGAAAGGTCATTCCCAGAAACAATGTTTCTTCAAGGAACAATGGCAACAGAATGCCCCTTCCTTCTGGAGTATGCAGAAGGTGTGGTAAGGGAAAACACTGGACCAACGAATGTAGATCAACAAAGGACAGACAGGGTAATCCTTTGCCTCAGTCTTCAGGAAACTCCCAGAGGGGCCTCAGGCAGGCCCCCAGTGCAAATCCAGTTCAAACCTTTCCTGCAGCCATAGAGGAAATGCCTGCTCTGGAGAGCGATTAAATAACCAAATGCCTATTGGAATAAATCATGCTGGTCAGGATGATGAAACAGAGAGAATAGAAAATTCAGGAGAAAACATAAAGAAAAATTTTTGGCAAACTTCTATTAATGAACAAAGACCAAAATTAACAATAAAAATAAATGGTGTTTTGTTGTCTGGTCTGGTAGACACAGGTGCGGACGTTACCATAATTGCACCAGAATTTTGGCATCCAACTTGGCCTCTTCAGGAGGTAAACGTTCAACTGTTAGGAATTGGGACATTATCTCAGGTGAAACAGAGTGCAAGATGGCTTGAATGTATAGGTCCAGAAGGACAGAGAGGAAAATTAAAACCATATGTGGCTAACATAACTATGAACCTGTGGGGTCAAGACTTGTTGCAACAATGGAATACTCAGATTAACATCCCTCCAATCTCAGAAACAAATCATAAACTAGCACATGTTACTGAGAGAAATATTAGAAGATATTGTTCTAATGAGTGGTCACCAGCCATCCATATTATACAAGAACAGGGCACAATAACTGATGATCTTCCAAAGACACCAACAGCTCTACCTTTAAAATGGTTAACAGACAAGCCTGTATGGGTCCAGCAATGGCCTTTAACAACAGAGAAACTCCAGGCTTTAGAAGAGCTGGTAGAAGAACAGTTAAATGCTCAGCATATTGAAGAATCAACCAGCCCTTGGAATTCTCCTGTATTTGTTATTAAAAAGAAATCTGGTAAATGGAGAATGGTAACAGACCTTAGAGCAATTAACAAAGTAATTCAGCCAATGGGCTCTCTACAATCTGGGATGCCTTTGCCTACTCTGTTACCAAAAGGATGGCCTCTCATAGTTATTGATTTAAAAGACTGTTTCTTTTCAATACCCTTACAAGAAAAAGACAGAGAAAGATTTGCTTTTACAGTGCCTACTTATAATAATTCTCAACCGGTTAAAAGATTTCAATGGAGGGTCCTCCCACAGGGAATGTTGAATAGCCCAACTCTGTGCCAATATTTTGTGCAACAGCCATTGGAAGTGATACGTAAAAAATTTCCTAAATCTATAATTTATCATTATATGGACGATATTTTACTAGCTGACTCAAATGCAGATACTTTAGAAATAATGTTTGAAGAAGTAAAGAAAATTTTGCCTTGCTGGGGATTACAAATTGCTCCTGAAAAGATACAAAGAGGAGATTCTATTAATTATTTAGGATATAAAATAGAGCTACAAAAAATTAGACCCCAAAAGGTGCAAATTCGGAGAGATAGACTACAGACTCTTAATGACTTTCAAAGATTATTTGGAGATATTTCTCATCTACGAACTATTGTTGGGGTAAAAAATGATGAACTGACTAATTTGTTCAGAACCTTAGAAGGTGACAAGGACTTAAATAGTCCAAGAGAATTATCACCTGAAGCTGAGACAGAATTGGCCTTGGTAGAAAAGAAAGTGCATGAAGGACACGTGGATCGTATTGATCCAAAGCTGGATTGCATTTTGGTTATTTTACCTTCTAGGCATTCTCCTACTGGAATATTAATGCAGAGGGAAGATATTATATTGGAATGGATATTTTTACCAAATAAACCAAATAAAAATTAAAAACTTATGTGGAAAAAATCTCTGACTTGATTTACAAAGGAAAACTGAGACTTCATCAATTAGCAGGCATAGACCCAGCAGAAATTGTCGTACCATTAACTAAGGAGGACATTGAAAAATTATGGACAGAAAGTGAACCTTGGCAAAGAGCTTGCAGTAATTTTTTGGGAGAAATTAATAGCAAATATCCCAAAAGTAATAGAATTGATCTTATAAAGAGAGCTGATTGGATCTTGCCTCGAATTGTATGGCAAAAACCCATATCTGGAGTTCGTACATTTTATACAGATGCCAACAAAGAAGGAAAGGCAGGTTACAAATCAGAAAATTTAAGTAAAGTGGTTCAAAGTCCGTATAATTCAGTTCAAAAATCAGAATTGTATGCTATTCTGTTGGTATTAATGGATTTTTCAGAACCTCTCAACATAGTAACTGACTCTCAGTATGCTGAAAGAGTGGTGTTACATATTGAGACTGCAGAATTTATCCCTGATGCTTCAGAATTAACTTCACTATTTATTCAATTACAAGATACAATCAGGAAAAGGAATCATCCTTTATATATAACTCACATTCGATCCCATACTGGTCTGCCAGGCCCTCTAGCACAAAGCAATGATGAGATTGATAAATTATTGATAGGAAATGTGCTGGAGGCCTCAGAATTTCATAAAAAACATCACGTTAATAGTAAAGGTTTAAAAAAGGATTTTTCCATAACCTGGCAACAAGCCAAAGAAATAGTAAAGAAATGTCCTACTTGTTCCTTCTACAATCAAACGCCATTACCAGCAGGATGTAACCCAAAGGGTACTCAGAGAAATGAAATCTGGCAGATGGACGTGTTTCACTTTGCAGAATTTGGAAAATTGAAATATGTACACCACACTATCGATACTTATGCAGGATTTCAATGGGCAACTGCTTTGAGTTCTGAAAAAGCTGATTCTGTAATCACTCATTTGCTAGAAGTTATGGCCATCATGTGTATACCTGCACAAATCAAAACTGACAATGCTCCATCATATGTCTCTGTTAAAATGAAACAGTTTTTTGCTTATTACAATATAAAGCATATTACAGGCATACCACATAATCCTACAGGTCAAGCAGTTATAGAAAGATCAAACAGAACTCTAAAGGATATGCTAAATAAACAGAAATGGGTAACAAAAACCCCCAGAAATAGACTGCATAATGCTCTTCTAACTTTGAATTTTCTGAATGCCAATGAGAAAGGAACAACAGCTGCAGAGAGACATTGGATAATAGAAAAAACTACAGAATTAAATCAGCCTATATACTTTAAGGATGTGCTGACCTCAGAATGGAAACCAGGGTATGTATTACATTGGGGACGAGGTTTTGCTTTTGTTTCTACAGGAGAAGATAAGCTGTGGGTACCATCAAAATTGATAAAGGTTCGATTTGAACAAGAGAGACCTCTTAATTGAGGAGGTGATAGTTCATCAACCAGCACGAACATCCAATTTAAACTAACTTGTATCAATAACACATGCCTTTTCATTTAATCAGATAATAACTTGTCAAAAGGAAACATCCACAAAATTAGTCTTGGGGAAAGGTTTTTGTTTTTGTCTTTTAGGAGAATGAAGGTTAAGGAATCTGAAGAACACTGGACAAATGAGACAACTGAAGAAAAGTGACAAATCATCTATCCCAAGAAACAGAGTGAAACGGTGTATGGGTATATATTATCTAAAAAATTTTTTATGTCTTCCTAAATGTTTGTTTCTGCTTTTCTCTAAAGATTTAACACTATTGGTTTTCTAATAGTCCCAGTTCAATTAAAATTTAAAGCTGACTTTGGAGTTGGAGAATGGCTCTCTCCTTCTTTAAACTCAAGCATGTTGTTAAAAGGAAAATGCAAACTCCCTGTATCATGCCAGAATAAGAGTCATCTTCTGCTATGGTACAGGACAAAAGCAAAATTAATTAAAGGACTATTCTATTACTAATCTCAACTCTTTGATTCTATTCTGATTCTTTAAACTTTTCTCAAAGTATAAATTTTATATCAAAATTTACAAGATTAATATATATATACACATTTTAAACTTTGTTAAGATATGAATGGTCACATAGAGTACTAACTAATTCTAGAAAAAAGGCTAGCTGCATATATATGTTTTTGTGTTCGAGTCTCTTATCAGCTTTCTGCAGGAAATCATGGCCAGGCCTAACATCAACTGAAGTCTCCAGAAAGAAGATGGGGCCCCACAACAACAACAATTCCACGTGGACAATAATAATATCATTAAGCTGACAAATATCATCCATAGATCAGCTTTGAACTATAAGGTGCTCAGAGCAATTTTGAGATGACTAGCTGAGATGATCCAGTCTCAAAGACTACTTGAATAAGGACTTGAGATAAACCCTGAACTTTGGCATTATACACAGACTGGATAATGAAGGATATAGTTACCTCTCCTAGAATTTGACAATTAACCTAAAATTTTTCTTTCAGGATAAAGAAAACTTCGCCCATACCCAGCAGGAAGCAATTTTAAGAATACGACGCCCACATTCCCAAAGAGGTGGTGTGGGGCGGGTGGTTTTTTGGTCTTTTTAATGGGTTTTGGGTCTGGGATAATTTTCAGTATTTAGGGGGCTTGGTAACAAGTTATTGTCAAGGGTTAGGAAAAAGGCTAAGCAAAGGAGATTAGGTTTAAGGTTCTTGTTTAAAAAAGAAAGAAAGAAAGAAAGAAAGAAAGAAAGAAAGAAAGAAAGAAAGAAAGAAAGAAAGAAAGAAAGAAAGAAAGAAAGAAAAAAGAAAGAAAAGAAAAAGACAATTACTAGTTTTAAATACTTTACATTGGATTGAATTGTTTTATATTGTATACAAATTTGAAACTGATATTGTTAGAAAATGCTATATGTATATTTCTAATTGTATTTATTCCATCCATTTAACAATGTAATACAAATTTCTGATCCTTGAATGTTATTATTATCAACTATTAGGATATAAAGAAATGAAAGCTAGTAGTTAGACATTATCATAGAACTTGTAGTCATATTAGATATGTTTTAAAAATTAAGCAGAGATGTTTTAGACAGGTCATCTTCAAACCCTTCAGAGATCTATAGAATATGGCATTTAAAATGTTTTAATAACTTAGAAAATTTTTCTTTTTTGAGACATGTCGGCTCCTGGCAGTACCAGTCTACTTTAGAGAAAATATGGGCATTGAAGAAACTGCATATGGAGTCAACTTTCATTCTGGCAAAAGTTAGCCACTGGACAACAAAGTATCCTCGAATCAACAGGACAAAATGGACAGACAGATCACGAAACAAGGGACTACTGATTCTTGCCAAAACAAGTGTGGTTATGGCTTTATCAAAAGGCATCTTCTGAGGCCAGGACAATATGGCCCCATCCCTGAAGTGGCCTTCGCATCCGAAAAAGGTACAGTGCCCTTTTCTTCGAAGGCAGCTTAACAGGCAGAGGGCCGATGGATTCTGTTGTACAATGGAACAGCAGATGAAAGCTCATGCCTCTCAAAAGTAGACTGGCATTTAATAGAGGGATGTGGAGAAGAAGGGGATGCTGAGATGAAGCCATATATACACAGCCAAGAAGAATGGACAGCTGAATTTAAAAACTGTCAACAATTTCCAGAATTTAAAATCCTGAATCATGACAGGACACTAGTGGAATTCAGGTGTTTCTGGTACGTGGACTGCTCTCACCCAATGTGAGGTTGAACTGTTGACCTTGTGTACATCCTACTTCACAAATGAGTCTGTCAGATACACTAAGCCTATAGGCTGAAGATGATGCCCCAACACTGCGGAGAAACCTCAGGTGACTGCCCAGGCAGCTGGCTGTTTCTGTCAACTCACAAAATTTTTTGGAAGTTGCTTGCATGCACTTCCTGTTTTTATTTTTGTTAGCTAATATTATTCCCTTCTTGGGTCTCTGAGGGAGTTGAAGATTAGTTAGTTATGGTTGAAGATTAGTTAGTTATAGTTGAAAATTAATTAGGATAGAAAGTGCATTAGATACATCTTGGATTTACCAAAATAGGATAGATAATGGAATTATTTTCTCTGATTTGTCAAATACCTGTTTAGGTATTTATTACTTGTATATATTGTATATAGTTATTGTACTTTTGTATATAGTTTTTCTTTTGTTAGTTATAACCTTTTGCTTTTTTTCTTTTTATTAAAATAGAAAAGGGGAAATGTGGTGGTAATCTAATTGTACTGAAATATTATTTTGATTGTATGTTAATAAATAAAGTTATCCGGGGGTCAGAGCTATTAGAGCCATAGCAAGAGTGTGGCAGTGGTGGCACACGCCTTTAATCCCATAAGATCTCTGTGTGTTCAGGGATATAGCCAGCGTTGGAGACATATGCCTTTAAGACCTAGGGGGCTGTACATTCAGACAGTGACGAGGCAGTCATGTGTTTGGGTTTACAACCAATGAGAAGGCAGAACAACATACTATAAAAAAACAAACCGACAGGAAGTAGGTCTCTTTTCGCGAAGCTGGGACAGCAGGAGGAAGGGTGAGATTTTAACTCTGAGCTCTGACCTCTCGGCTTTCTCTTTTACATTGTTTCTGTGTTTCTTATTTAATAAGACGGTTGGATACATCAACACCCAGTGGCTGCCACATTGACTTGCCTGTTTTTCCATTGCCTTGTACTATGACTCCTACTTCTTGGCCCAAGCCTGTTTCTCTTTGTTTATTTCTACTTATTTTATAAAACACTCTAAGATTGAGCAAACTTTTATGTTTTATTTTCCTGCCTACCTATACGCAACAGAACCTGAATAAGAATGAAAGTTTGCTACTTTACTTCGTGTACCTTTTCTACTTTATGGCAAACTTTTATGGAATATGATGTGAATTAGGAAGAAATTCATTTAAAAGAGTATTTGCTAAGTAGTAGCCCTGACTGGGAGGAAGAGATACTGCACAGTACCCATTCCAACGTTGTTCAAGTGGGAGTTAAAAAGACAAGCATGGTCACAATCACAGCGGTGTGTGTCATACAATACGCTGGGGGAAACAAAGACTACTTCACCAATACCCAGGGGGAGAGCTACAGCAGGCCTTGAGAACAGGGAAAGGCTAATGCAAACGGAAAGAGCAGTTTGGTGTTTGAGGACAGTGGTCCTAGCATGGGGAGGAAAGTGGGGAGCAAGGTGTGGTGGTCTGAGAGGAGACGGCCTCCAAAGGGAGTGGTACTAACGGGAGGTGTGGACCTGTTGGAGTGGGTGTGGTTCTGTTGGAAGAAGTGTGTCACTGTGGAGGCCTTTGGGATCTCATATATATGCTCAAGCCACACCCAGTGAGAAGACCACTTCCTGTTGCCTTCGAGATGTAGGACTCTCAGCTACCTCTCTAGCACCATGTCTGCGTGCATGCCACCATGTCCCACCATGATGACAACGGATGACTAAACCTCTCAACTGTAAGTGAGCCACCCCAATTAGATGTTTCCCTTTATAAGAGTTGCCGTGGTCATGGTGTCTCTTCACAGCAATAGAAAACCTAACTAAGACAGCCTAACATACTCAGCGGCTATAAAAATATTCTGTCTGCGTCTGAGAGACACAGAAGTAGACACCAAGGCCTCAGGGGATGACTCCCAAGCCAGACTCCCTGAGGGGCCTACCGGCGAAGACCACACCTCTGAGGGGACAGCAGTGCCTCCAGACAGCTCCCATAGCACCAAAAAGCGTGCCCACTGCTCTGTGCAGAGCCATGAGACTGATGCTGAGGAGGCCATAAGGCTCCCTGCCAAAAGACCCACACTCCAGGATGTCCGAGTGGCGGCCAGCCCCAGGCCTGGGGCAGAAGAGCAGATAGAGGCCCAGGCCTTGGCTCTGCTTGCGCCTCCTGAGGACGCAGGTGCAGAGATCCCCAGGCAGGAGAACCAAGAGAGTGTTGGTAGTTCCGGCCTGGAGCAGCTGGGCTGTGAGTTCCAGCTTCCAGAAGGCTCTGAAGACCCCCGAGGACTTACAGAGAGCAACATGGCCCAAGCAGCATGGGAGAGTGGCTGTGAAAGAGTGTGCTTCATTGGCCGCCCCTGGCGTGGTGTGGACGGGCGCCTGAATATGCCCGTGTGCAAAGGGATGATGGAAGCCGTGCTGTACCACATCATGTCCAGGCCCGGGGTTCCTGAGAGCTGCCTGCTGCAGTACTACCAGGGGGTCCTGCAGCCCGTTGCCGTGCTTGAGCTGCTCCAGGGCCTGGAGTCTCTCGGCTGTATCCAGAAGCGCCTGCTGAGGAAGCCAGCGGTCGTCTCACTCTTCTCCAAGCCTGTGGTGGAGGGCCTGGGCCAGGCCAGTGAGACTGAGGCACTCTCCTACCCCGAGAGCACCGTCACCTTTTATGAGCCTACGCTGGACTGTACCATCCACCTGGGCCGTGTCTTCCCCCACGATGTCAACTGGAATAAGTGGATCCACTTATAGATGCTGCCCTGGGCCAGTGGAGGAGCCTCTGCCCATGCTCTGTGGCTCGTCCTGGACTACCCCAGAGCCCTATCCCTCACAATGATAATCCTACATCTCTGGTGGGCCTAGCCCGCTTGTAGCAGCTGCCAGGTGACTTCAGTCCCCTCCACTCTGTGGCTCTTGCTTCCAAGGTGCCCAGCCTTCCTGCAGGCCCATGTCCTGCTCTGAACTCAGGCTCCAGCATCAGCAGTATCTGCGAGGGTGGACATTGTTTGGGCAGCAGAGCTGATGGCCAAGCCCTCAGTCACCTGGAACCCACGACACCATTCAGACTCAGAGAGGAAGGGCTTTGTGGAGACACACCACAGGGATACCTAGCAGAGTCTGCTCCTTTCTAGGTAGGACATCCCAATTGGGCTGAACCAAGCCTAGACCTCTGACTCTCATGGGGACCCCTCCTGCCAGAAGCAAGGCCTATAGGTTTTGCTTTTGTTTGTTTTGTTGTTTTATTTTGCTCTTTTCTCATTAGATACAAGCCCCTGGCATGTATTTATTTATTTTTTAATTAAAGTGAGATCAAATGCATTAAAAAAAAATATTCTGTCTGACTGGCATGTCAAGGTACTTGACAGACATGAAGTGTGCTGATGACCACAGGTGCCACTGTAAGCAGACTCAAAGGTTTTTCAACAGAAGAAGAGGATACAAAAGTGATGAGAATGCAGTCCCTGCCAGTGAGGAACTCAACACCTCCTGGGAGCCACAGGTATGTAAACAAATCATTACACAACACTTTGTTTAGTTCTAAGTATAGTCAACACACAAGGGCTTGGGGACTCGGAGGAGGATGCCATCGAACTGCCTGCGGAGAAGAAAGGCTTTGTGTAGGTGACACCTGAGCGAGGTGGCAGGTGAGTGGGTGGCAGCTAGTCCCTGGAGAAGAGGTGGCCCTCAGAGTGGGGCAGGAAGAGCACCTCCAGCTCATTTCTCAATACTGCATTAGTCAAATATTTGCTGCTCTCTTCAGATTTCGTGAATGTGTATCCCAACCCTGTCTCAGGAATTTGCCTGTCTTGTTAGAGATAGTGGATGTTAAACTGTAACCTACCTTTCTCGTCTCAAGAATTTTGAATGTTTGTATACAGAGAAAACCCATCTGGCACATTCCAGAAACAAAAAAAGCTTTTTCAAAATATTTTCCATACACAGAAGCTGGGTATGTCTCTGGAACCTGCATTCTTGGAAGCTTTATTCCATAAGCACAGAATTGGAAGGTATAAACACTGCATACCATGCCTGATAGGGGTGCACAGGACACGCTACACTGTGCCAGTTCCCTCCTCCATGCAGACAAACTCCGAACTTAGGTGCCCATGTCACTGGTATAAAAATGAATCCATTTTCTTCTTAACAGCAACAAATCTGAAAATGACTCCATTAAACAAAATACAGCATTTAATATATTCTTAAAGTTTGAAAAGTACATTGCCTTAGCACAGAAAATCATGATCTAGAAGATGCTCACTTGTTCCACAATCTCTTAGTACACAAACACAGCGAGGTGTGAGTGGTGGTATACTTGTGTCACCACAGTTTTCATATGTTAAAGCCTAACCTCCAACTTGATGGTATGAAAGAGGAGGTGCTTTGGAGAGTGAATAGATCATGGGGGTGGAACATTAATGAGTAAGATTAGAGACCAACGTCAGGGAGCCCACAGAGCTCTTGGGCCTTTCTTCCCTCATGTGAGAACACAACAACAACAACAACAACAACAAAAATAGGTTGTGGGCAACCAGAATCCAATGATGCTGCCCTCCTGGTCTCTGTCTCCAATGTCCAGCACTCTGAGAAATAACATTCTCTCATTATAAGCCAGTGAGTCTGTGGTATTTTGTTATGTCTGAGTCCAAGACCCACACAACATTCTCTTTGCTTTTAAAGGAAGTATGAAGAAAGTAGGTTTGGGTTGACTATCTCCACACAATTCTGTTACATGTGGTAATAGCTATAGAAATGTTGAAATAGAGATTAGATTGTATACAGGAGTTGAAAATAAAGGGGTGGACAATAACAACAGGAAAATCAAAAAAAGAAGAAAAAATACTTACGTTAACAGGAAGATAGTGTGTTTTGTTTTTAATACAAAATTTCAGAGGGCTGCTTGGGAAAGATAGTTTAAGGGTTTTTTTTTAAATTATGTGTGTGTGTATGGGTTTGTAAACATAAATGTAGTGTCCATAGAGGTTAGAAGAAGACATCAGATCCTCTGGAGATGGAGTTAAAGGAAACTGTAAACTGCCTGGTATGGGTGCTAGACTTGAGTTCCAGTCTTCTACAAGGATAGCATACACCTTTAACCACAGATTTTTTTTAAGGTGGGAAAATATTATAGTCATGAACTTATAAGTCCTGAACATACTAAACATATACTGTCTTAGTTTGTTTTTGTTTTTTTGTTTTTTTACTGTGATAAACACCGTGACCAAAAGCAACCTGGAGAAGAAAGTGTGTATTCCAGGTTACAGCTTATGATTTATCATGAAAGGAAGCCTGGGCAGGAATTCAAGGTAGCTACCTGAAGATAGGAACTGAAGCAGAAACCATGGAAGAATGCCTTTTACTAGCTTGCTCCCCATGGCTTGCTCAATCTGCATTCTTATACCATCCAGGACCACCTGCCCAAAGGTGGCACCACCAATACCAGACTGGGCCCTCCCACATCGATCAACTGGACCAGGAAGATGAGAGATCAGAACTTCAATCATAAACATAAAGCCAAGAAGAAAATGGAAGTGGGTGAGACTATAAACTCTCAAAACCCACCCTCAGTGACATACTTCCTCTAGCAAGGCTTCATTTCTTCATAACCTCTCCAAACAGTGCCATCAACTGGAGACCTAATGTTCAAATGTGAGGAAAATTTCTCATTTAAACCACCACAGATCTCGAAACAGTGGAAGGAACAATGGAGAAGGATCATGCCTCAACACCAACATTCTTAACATTTATATAACAATGATCTATTGAAAGAAGCCTGGGGAACGGGGGAACCTTTCATGCCAACTAGCTATGCATTGCATTAAAAGACAGGAAAATACTCATTTCTGGGATACACAGTCCTATTGACTTGGTCCCCCAAGTACTGGGATGAGAGACATTAACCACCACGCCCACCCAACACAAATTTCTTCTTAGTATAGGGCTAGTATGTAGCTCAGAAGAGAGTGCTTGCCTAGCTTGTTCTAGACTCTGGATTTAACACCAGCACTGCCCAAACAAACAAACAATAAAACCATTTCCAATCCTCTTAATAGGATCTCCTTGCTCATCTTACATTGAAAAACGTACAACAAACAACTAATGTGATATAAAGTGGATTGGGGAAGGGTGCTTTACTCAAAGACAAATATGTGAGAAAACATAGAAGGAAAGATTTTTCCATCATGATTTCAGAGGTTTCAGTACATAGTCCTTGGCTCTATTGCTTCAAGGTAGACAGAAGAGACGTAGAGTGACAGACAGGAGGACTGGACAAGATCCCACTCCCCAAGAGCAGCACCTCTCCCTGTAGCTACTTCATCTTTCTAGGTTTCATCTCCCAAAGTTTCCAGAACCTTTCAAAATAGCACCACCAACTGAATACCAGGCAGTTAACACACAAGCCTGTGGGAGACATTCCACACTTAAATCATAATACAGAGTAGGGAAGCCTGGCTTGAATCACTAAAATTTGATATTTGTTTACAAAAACCAAAAACTTTGTATATGGTCATCATCTCTCAGCTCAGAAGAATGCCCTTATAAATTTCTCTATCTACCTTTTATCAGTTATCAAGCATAAAAAGAAAAATATGCAAAGGTTTTCTAACCTCAAGTGACTAATCTTGGACACATGAACATATGAGCAGCATTAAATGGCCACAGTATGTTGCATACAATGTGTATACTTGAGAGGGAATTGAAGGACACGTGTGCTGGAGGACCATAGCTTTTGTCAACTTGACAGAAGCCAGATTCATTTGATAGAATGATAGAATGTCAACTGATAGAATGTCACTAGCAGATTGTTGGGTAGACAAGCCTGAGGGGCATTTTCTTGATTGATGTGAGAAGGTGCAGTCCACTGTGGGTGGTGCCATCCTTAGGTAGGTGGTCCTGGGGTATATAAGAAAGTATACTGAGTACGCCAGAGGAGGAAGCCAGTGAGTAGCATTCTTTCCTGGTCTCTGCATCAATTCCTGCCTCAGCTTCCCTTGATGATGTCCTATGACCTGTAAATCAAATAAACACTTTCCTCGCCATGTTGCTTTTGTTCATAGAGTTTATCACAGCAAAAGAAACCTAACTAAGACAATGTGGGAGGAGTTAGAGTGAGGAGGGAAATGTTGGGAGTGATGTAGATGCAGTGCTGATACATGAAGTTCTCAAAAGGAAATAATTTTTTAATTAATTTTGAAATTGTATTAGTTGGATAGGAAACAATGAATAAGGAATGATAAAATACTTACAAATCTGTAAAAGACATGGAAATTTCCCTTCTTCCTCAGCACTCTCTAGGAGGTGGCTGCCATCTGTTTTATGGCATCATGGCTTCCCCCCAGCCTCTGGTGAAGCTCAAGACTGTCAAAAAGAGGACTAAGTGTAGATGTAACCAAGTGTCTTATTAAATAAGAAACACAGAACCAATGCAAAGAAGAAAGCCAAAAGATCAGAGCTAAGAGCCTTACTGCCTGCTGCTAGCCTCTTAAGCCAAGAGACCTCTCCGAAAGAGATCTACTTCCTGTGTGTTTGTCTTTATATAGTCTTTCTGTTCTGCCTTCTCATTGGTTGTAAACCCAAACATGTTACTGCCTCGTCACTGCCTGTAAGTACAGCCCTCCGGGTCTTAAAGGCGTGTGTCTCCAATGCTGGCTGTATCTCTGAACACACAGAGACTTACCTAGCTCTGCCTACCAAGTGCTAGGATTATAAGCGTACGCCACCACTGCCTTGCTTTCCTATGGCTTGCTAACAGCTCTGACCCCTGGGCAACTTTATTTATTAACATACAATTAAAATCACATTTCAGTACAAATAAAATACCACCATAACTAAGGAGTTCATCAGGTTCCAGTCTCATCGATATGTCAAAATTAAGTGAAATGGGTGGAAACCTAGAGGTATCGACAACAGGGTACCCAAGAAGATTTAAGAGGTAGATCCTGGGGCCGGGCAGTGGTGGCGCATGCCTTTAATCCCAGCACTCGGGAGGCAGAGCCAGGCGGATCTCTGTGAGTTCGAGGCCAGCCTGGGCTACCAAGTGAGCTCCAGGAAAGGCACAAAGCTACACAGAGAAACCCTGTCTCGAAAAAAAAAAAAAAAAAAAAAAAAAAAAAAGAGGTAGATCCTGATGTCCAACACTGGTTATTGGAGCAACAAGAAAACTAAGCATGCACTGCCTAGCAGCTTCTGGAAGCTCTGGTCCATACTGAAAAGGAGCTGGAAGAGCTGCTACATTGCTACAAATCTTACCATGCTGAGATCACTCACGGTTCCTCCAAGAACCACAAAGCAGAAAGGGTAGCAACCACTGCATGTCAGAGTCACCAATCCAATGCCAGGCTATGCAGCAAACAAAAAGAGAGTAGATGGCTCATGTACATGTTTTATTCATGTTTAAATAACACCACAAAAGCTGGAAAAAAAGAAAAAGAAAATGTATCCTTGCTGCCTGTGGGTGTTTGAATAAGATGTCCGTCATAAATACTTGGACCCCAGTTGGGTCCAAATACTTGGAACTGTTTGGGAAGAATTAGGAGGTGTGGCCTTGTTGGAGGAGGAATGTCCCTGGAAGCAGGCTTAGGGTGCTACTCCTGTGTGTTCTTTCTGCATTCTGGTTTCAGATCAAGATGTGAGTTCTCAATGTTACCTGCTTCCATGCCTTTGCTCTGCCATCATGGACTCCAACCCTCTGAAACCAGAACCCAACTAAATTCTTTTATAAGTTTCTTTGGCCGTGGCATTTTATCACAGCAATAAAAAGGTAATAAGACAGCCAAGTGTGGTGGTGCATTCCTTTACCTGTGCCTCATACACAAAAGGAAAGAGACTGGATGTAGTACATTCCATGTGTCTGTCTAAATACTCTAAATACATGCACTTTATCACTGTCTGGCTGTCATCAACATCATGAATTCATGATTTCCAGACATAGTGGAAATAACTTTGTGAAGGGAACTTTAAAATTTTGGTTTTTCATCCTTTCCACAATAATTTCAATCATTACATAGGCCACGCTGGCCTTAAGATTGTGAACCTTCTGTCTGTAGATGTAGTCATCTTATTAAATAAGAAACACAGAGACAATGCAAAGATGAAAGCCCAAGAGGTCAGAATGATAGCTAAGAGCTAAAAACCTTACCCTTCACTGCCTGCTATCTTCCTCAGCAAGAGACCTACTTCCTGCCTGTTTGTCTTTTTTATAGACTTTCTATTCTGCCTTCTCATTGGTTGTAAACCCAACCACATGACCTCCTCATCACTGCCTGTGTGTACAGACCTCCAGGTCTTCTATGGTTGGTATTGAGATTAAAGGTGTGTGTCTCCATGCTGGCTGTATCCTTGAACACACAGAGATCCACCTAGCTCTGCCTCCCAAGAGCTGGGATTAAAGGCATGTGCCACCATCACCCAGTTTCTGTTATGGCTTGCTATTAGCTCTGACCCCCAGCCAACTTTATTTATTAACATACAAATAAAATCACATTCCAGTACAATTAAAATATCACCATATCTGTCTCTCAATCTCTTTGAACTATGACTATGAAAAATGTGCTGTGGATTATGCTCATTGTTAATAATAAAAAAAAAAACTGGCTGATAGCGGGTTAAGAAGAAATTGGGCAAGACAGCCTGACACAGAGAGAATGATTGGAGGAGGAAAGGCAGAGTCGGGGGAGTCGGGACAGATGCTAGCCAGCACTGACAAGCAGGATGTGTAGAAAATGAGGTAACAAGCTATGAGACACGTGGCAAAGCATAAATAGACATATGGGTTAATTTAAATGTAAAAGTTAGCTCGTAACAAGCCTGAGCTATTGGCTGAGCATTTATAATTAATGTAAGTGTCTGAGTGGTTATTTGGAAAGCAGCTGCCAGGACAAGAAAACTCCCATCTACAAAAGTACACCATCACACACCTAGGTAACTTTTACCACATTTTAACTGATGTTAAATAATCTTCTTTAGCAAAATTAAGTACTGCTAAGTGCTATTTTAATTTTACAGTGTAATGATTGAGTGGCTGTTTTGAGACAGCTGCACAGAACAAAGTCTAGGCTCAAACCCATTGCTTCTAATTCCAGACTCTTGACTCACTCCTGGTTGTTTGCATACCTCATCCCTCCCTCATGGTCAGAGGCCATATGCTAGACTTTCTGCAGTGAACAAATGTCTAACACTAGAGAGTAATGATGTGAAAATATAATAACACTTGAAACAAATAGGAAAAATAAACAAGCAAAACTATTTTAATCAAAATCTTCCTAACAGTATATGAAGCAGCAGTTGTATTTAACTTTCATAGAAGGAGCATACCTCAACCTAATAAAGCTACAAATATGTAACAAACTTATAGCCAACATCATGATAAGTAGAGAAAAACTCAAAGTCTTTCCACTAATTTAAAGACCAAGAAAAGGGTGTCTGTCTACTCTCTCCATTCCTATTCAATAAATTTAATTTTAATGAAAAAGAATAATCTTTTAGTTGCAGAATCTAAACCAGGAGCAAATGACAATTCACATTATCCAAAATCCTTAACTTTTATATTTGAACAAGATTAAAGTATTGGAGAATATGGCAATCATGGACTCACGGCAGCTGTGCTACTGCACAGGTTTCACAGAACCTGAGCCCTCCTACCAGTCAAGCAGGGAGGAGAAAGGGACTCACAGGGCCTGATCACACACTGCTGATCTGTTGGCAACCAGCACATCCTAGAAAGTAAAGCATGGTATTTATTGTGTACCCACCGGTGAGGCCCCAGGCTCTGATGGTTAGTTCCAAACTCAGGACAATACAAATGGCCCTGATTAAACTCTGTGGTACACTAAACAAAACAAAAACTAGTATATAGAGAAAAAAAATATGGGGTAAGGGACAATAAACAGGAGAATATGGGGAAGAGAGGAGTCAGATACAGTGTACATGTATGAAATTGTGAATGAACAAAATCTGCTAATAAAAAAAGCAAATAAAGGAATACTATTTTAGTGCAAAAAGAAAATTACACTGTTGTGAAATCCTTTCTGAAAGATATTACATAGTGCACACACATATATCAATGTCTCCTATACTTCAGGTATTGACAAAGGCTGGAAAGAGAGCTGACAGATCAGTGCAATAATCACACAGAACAAGCTTATGCTGCACGCTCCTCGCTCAAAGTAAGAACTAGATATTCTTTTAGTAGAAACAAGGCCCATGAGCCTAAGCCTGTGTGCTTCTTCCACGTTAATGTTGACCAGGAGCCAATCAAACAGCATAGGATGAATTGGGGAGCCAATCAGAAAGCTGTCCATTCACCACCAAGTTCTACCACCTCCACACACTCACAAATAATCTCACTAAGAAACTTGAAACCTAAGAAACTCAACCACCCAAGTAAAAGGTCGTGGAACCAAAGACTTCTGTTTGCTCTGTTGTCTTTCATGCTTTTCTGTCACTGTGACAGAAGTACCAGATAGGAAAAACCTGAGAGAATCCACTGGGCCCACAGTTTGTGAGGGTTTTCAGACCTTGGTCATTTAGCCCCATTGGCTTGGGGAAAACATAATGTTTTATGTGCTACCATAATGTGGTAGAGGAGAGCTACTCTCTTTATGACAAACCAAGAAGTAGAAAACGAGACAGGAAGAGGTCCTGAACAGTAATGGCCCACCAGGTCCTCAGGTAACACCACTTTCTGGGAACCAAGCGTCTAAAACATGAGCCTGGGGACATTTTATATTTAAACCACACTATCTGTGAAACTTCCTGTCCTTTCAAATCCTTTTGATTATACTAAAAGGGACTCAGGAGTACCAACTATGTGCTTCAAATAAACAATCACTCCACAGGTGTTCATCCCAAGGATAAATCATCTACTGTAGTCACAGATACAGTTCATTAAAATCAGAAGTGACACTCTTGCAAAACCAAACACAGCACCTGCAGCTGTCTTCCACGAGAGTTCCACTTCCCTTTGTATTTTGCCCTACTGTTAAAAGAGAAGCAGATAAAGTTACAAGTGGCTTGCCTAGATTGGCATATGACCTACATTACCTCTGTGGGAGTGCCTTGCTCTGAAGGGTGGCTCTCTGAGAGGAATGTTCAGAATTACACACTGCTCCACTTGACCCCACTCAGTAAATGATCTGGTCTCTGGGAAACAGAGCACAAGGCAGCATGAGCAGTCCTGGCTGCTGCCGGGTGCACATTTCCTGTGTGAGTAATCAATACAGAATGACTCAAGCTGAATTCACAAAACTTACTATGTTGTCCATCTCTCTGTTCAGTCTCTCCCTTCCTAATGTCCACACCCTCCTCCTTCTCGGTTAATCCAATCCTTTCCTCTACTCACAGAATTTTCTCTGACCATTCTACTTCAAATCGGTTAACCTCTTCTTGAAACTCTCATAGTTACAAAAGGAGGGAGGGAAGGGGAAGGGGAACAAAGAGAGAAATGAGATACAAGTTGTTTTATACTGTTGAACTTAGAATGTTCAAAGATCCTCATGACAGCATAGCCTCAGTATTTTAATTTTAAAGGTGACAGAGTTGCGTGAGATATGGTTCAAGTTCTCTTTATCACATTAGTAATGCTTTCAGCTTTTATGCAGAACTGTTGCTGTGCGTCTGAGATACTTCCACTCCAACTTTCCTATAAAGACCTTTAAGCTATCATTTAATTCTGAATCAAGGAAGCCTATGCAGTAGGAAGCAACGAGTTCATAAGATCCTTCATTCTGATAAATACAACTACAGTTTCCCTGTTGGCATGTGGTTGTGAAGTCTAACAGAAGATGCTTCATAATAGCTTGATGAAAGAAGTTAGTCTTTCTTACACATTACTCAGAGCTGGCCTGCGAGCTGTGTGCGTGTTTCAACTTGTCTCTGTAAGTTGGCATGCAGAACCTGAACAAAGTTTTCTAGGATTTCTACAAGCAGAGGGCTCAAAAGGTGCTTTTATTACTTTCTCAGAAGAACTTGGAAGTCTCTAAATCAATTTCTAAACAAAATGTCAACAGAGGAAAAGGAGGAAATAAAGGGAAAAATAGCTAGCAGGGAAGAAAGAACTAGTCCAATTAGTTACAAGGTTGCAACAGGCTGACTTCACAGTGAGTCCTCAGTTTGGTATTTCTGTTTCAATCAGGTTCCAAGAATAGGAACCTTGGACTCATGACACACCCAGGCCTTGTATTCAGCACTTCTTCAGCTCTTTTTAAATTTACATTGATCTTTGCCTGTAACACCATTAAGAAGGTTGGCATTGTAGCATCTAAAGATGACCTAAGTATCAGGGCAGTGTGTGTTACATACAAACACTATGCCCTTTTGTACAATGGACTTGAACATCCCAGACAGGCAGCTAGGCCACACTCAGAACTGCTCACTCGGAAGCTGCTCCTAGCCTTCAAGCTCAAGTCCTCTCCAGATCTAGCAAGGGCTGGGATTCCCTGATTCTGAAAGTGAAGTGGATGGTACTCAAGCTTCCCCCCCCCCCCCCCCGTGTGTGTGTGTGTGTGTGTGTGTGTGTGTGTGTGTGTGTGTGTGTGTGTGATGGGAAAGGTAGGTGATAGATAGAGCAGTCTCCTCAAGATGTCTCCCTCACTCCTTGGTCAACATAATGACCTTTGTTCTTGCAAATTTTATTTATTTAAGTGAACTGCAATAGACTGAAGGTTTGTATCTCCCAAAAATCAATGTTGAAATTCTAACAACTGAAGTGATGGTTGGGGCATGAAGACTATGTTCTCCTGAATGGAGTTAGTGTCCTGATATAAGAAACTCAGAAAGCTCACTGGCCACTGGAAAAAAGCACCGTCTACAAATCCAGAAAAGAGGCACTCATTAGACAACAAATACGCTGGTGGCACTTTGATCTTGAACTTGCCAGTCTCCAGAATGATAAGACTTATTTTATGATCCTCTCAGTTTATGGTAGAACTGTTCCTTGGTATCCATGTACTATTAGCTCTTGGACCTTCAACAGATGCCAAAGTCCCAGATGTTCAAGATCCTTGCACAAAAAGGCATAGTGTTTGCATATAACACAACCTGTCCTGATACTTAGGTCATCACTGGATGCAACCTGCCAATGCTATGAAAGAATTGTCACACTGTATCTTTGGGGGAATTGTGGCAAAGGGAAGAGTCTGAAACCTGCTCAGCACAGACGCACATTTTTCTTGAATACTTTCAATACACATCTGACTGAATCCACAGATGTGGAATCTTGGACACAGTGGGCACTCTAAGCAGATGTATATTTTCACATATTTAAAATACAAACGCATGTAAAGTTGTGAACATAAAACAGTAGAAAATGACCAGTGAGGTAGTTCAGAGGGTAAAGGTGCTTGCTGTCAACCCCTGACCTGAGTTAAAACTCAGGTACTCACATGGTAGAAGTAAAGAACTGATGAACAAGTTGTCCTCTGACCTCCACCAAGGCACTGTACCACTTGTGCACTCCCCCCCCCATACACACACAAAATAAAGATATTTGATCACACTGTGAAACCCAAGATTTCATTAAATAAAATCAACCATAGGTTGAGAGGCAGAGCAAGCAACCAGTTGATTGGAAGTAACCATAGAGTGAGGGGAAGTCGGGAGGTCAGAGAAAGAGAGGCACAGGAAGTGGAAGGGAGGAACATGCAGTTGGAGGAGTTCTGTTTTCAGAGTAGAGAGAGCTTGTTTCTGAGAAGATGCTGAGGAGGAAGGCAGCAGCGGTGGCCGTGGAGATGCAGCCAGCAGCTGAGGCAGCAGTAGGACCAGGTGTAGCGGTGTGCAGCAGATATAAAAATGACAGACAGACAGACAGAGGCGGGGAGAAAAAGGTGAAAGCAGTAAAGCAAACCTCATTTCTGGTGAAGTACAAGCATGAGTAGGAAGGCTACTTTCGCTTACTGGAAAAAGAAAATGAGAAGGTAAACTTTTGTATCTGACCACCTTAGCTTGTTCTCACTGTGAAAATGGATGTTCAAAGTAATGATACCATAATTTGCCTGACTACAGTAGATATACTACACACCACGAGCTGTTTAGAGACTACCACTTCCTTGGTTTATCCTCATTAAAAGAATTTCAGTTTTCACAAGATGGCAATGAGCCCAGCCTTAAAAGAAGAAGAGGAAGAGGAGGAGGAGGAAGAGGAGGAGGAGGACAGCAGGGTTGGGGCAATGGCTCATGGTTCAATGGGGTGATGATTTATGGCTCAATGAGTTTTGAGTAATGAAGAACCAAGTTTACATTCCCATCACCCATGTTAACAACAATAAAACCTGCATATAATGGTATGGATCTGTAGCCCCAGTGCTGTGGGTATGGGGAGAGAAGGCTCACTAGCCAGCTAGTTTATCTAAAATGGTAAAATGGATCCCCAGATTCACTGAAAAACCCTATCTCCAAAACTAAGGTAGAGCTGGGCAGTGGTGGTGCACACCTTTAATCCCAGCACTCCAGAGGCAGAGACTGGAGGATCTCTGGGAGTTTGAGGCCAGCCTGGTCTACAGAGCGAGTTCCAGGACAGGCTCCAAAGCTACACAGGGAAACCCTGTCTCAGAAAAACAAAAGCAAAAACTAAGATGGAAAGTGATTAAGCAAGACACTGAACAATGACCTGTGGCCTCAACATATATGTATGTGCACATACATTCATGCATGCCTACACACATACATGTGCACACAAACACACACAGTCCTATAACACCAGGTTCTCATGTAGCCAAAGGTATCTGTAAGAGGCAGTTAAGGTGAGATAACAGTTCTTTGTTTGTAGAAATGTCCCAAGGGCTGAAATGGCTATCGGTCCTTCCTCCCTCATGCATGTCCTTGCTCCCATATTGATAACATGATTCTCATTTGTTCTGCAGTTATGCTGGAAGCATAGCACAGCTGACAGACAAAGGTAACCAAAGTTTACACCACCCTCATCAGTCCCTGAAATGACCACCCCAATGCTGTTGCAATGGCAAATAAACCAGATGCTCATTTAAGCAGGGTCAAAAATCTGTGACCTTCAGCTCAATCGATATCAATAGGAAAATGTAGAATTGTAAGGGTCCTATAAAATGCTGAAGGAAGACCCCAGACTCAAATTGCATGTAAAAGCAAAGAGCATTTATTAATATTCCAGCATGCAGGGGTCGACCCCTGAACAAAATGGCAACGACCCCGAGAGGAGCATGCAGGCTCCTTTTAAGCACAGTTAAAGGGAGTTTCAGAGACAGTTAGGTCATCTCATACATAACTGGTTAAGCAAGCAGTAGTTACATTAGTATACTTTTAATTGGCTGAAGTTTAGTATTACCGTTTTTAGACATACTTGCACAAGTTTGGGCAAGTTCAGATGTGACTCAGAAGAGGCTGCTGGATTTGTCCTTGAGACATTGTGAGGCTGGCTCAGACCTCATCCTTGAATACAAGGGCATTGTGGATAAATGGCCCTTTGTTAGGAGAGACACCTGTTTTGTCCTTCTCAGAGAACTGAAACTAAAATTCAGTTGTGAAAGTGGGAGAGCTTAACCCCTTCAGAATAAGAAGTATCTTAGTTAGGGTTTCTATTGCTGTGATGAAATACTATGACCAAAAAGCAAGTAGGGGAGGAAAGGGTTCATTTGGCTTACACTTCCACAATGCTGTTCTTCATTGAAGGAAGTCAGGGCAGGAACTTAAGCAGGACAGGATCCTGGAGGCAGGAGCTGATGCAGAGGCCATGGAGGGATGCTGTTTACTGGCTTGCTCCCCCTGGCTTGCTCAGCCTGCTTTCTTATAGAACCAGGACCACTGGCCCAGGGATGACCCCACCCACAATGGGCTGGCCCCTCCCCTCTAAGAAAATGTCTTAGAGCTGGATCTCATGGAGGCATTTCCACAACAGGGGCAGTTTCCTCTCTGATGACTCTAGCCTGTCTCAAGTTGACACACAAAACCAGCCAGTACAAGAAGGGTTAGCTTTTCTTGGAATCCTCTGGGAAATTTTATTCCCAGCCAGTAGCTTCCTTTATTTCTGCAGAAAGATGTGTTAATTGCCCTTCTGTCTCACCAAAACCAACCTGTATACTCAGGAAGTCAGGTTTCAGGGCTATCATTTAGGCGAGACGAGAGAGGAAAACTAAAAGAGAGTCATAATTCACCAAACTTCTCCTAATTATGGTATTTTGTGCAACACAATAAAAATAAAGCTAAATTATATGGTCATGATGCCAGTCTATGTGTTCTATGTTCTTATCAATAAAAAATGGCTCTATAAGGAAAAGACAGAATCAATGATGGTGCATATTGTCCTCATGTAATTCCATACCAGGTCATCCCCCAACTATTCAGAGACAGCAGACTACAAATTCTAATGCAAAGGGAAGGAAATTGGAGAAAACGATGGTTTAAAGGGGGATTCTAGCATGGTAGCCCACTCAGCCATGTGGACACCCAAGGGATCCTAGTATTTCAGATGACGAACCCCAGTTCTGGATAGACTGTGCTAACTGTACTTAGACATAAAGCTTATCTTTCATCAACAAATGTGTAAAGGCAGCTATGAATACCCAGTTTCTGGGACTAGAATTTCTGTGCCTCAAACTGTCACTCTACATTTGTCAAAACAGTGCTGCCCACCTCCTGCACAATGCTTCATGAGAAGCAAACTGGTAACAGTACCATTTCTCTTACCTCTGTTCCTGAAGTTGCTTTGTCTTGTAGTATTTTCCTGGGCCAATGCCAGCACAATTTAAACAGATACATCTTGTACACTCAGCACATTTGAGGAACACTCAGAGACAGCGGGATGCAGTGCTGGTCTCTGTTTTTTCATCCTAGATGGAGAGAGTGGAGCTCCAGGGCTATGAGTGTGTCAAACACTGTCCTTGGGGAATGGGAACTTACAGCTACCCATGTGGCTGGAACCTGACCTGACAAAGGGCAGTGAGGGAATGAAGAAAGAACAGACTCATGATGGAGGAATGTCTTTTTGTATGCTGTGAAAATGTTGCTCTGATTGGTTGAGAAATAAAGCTGTTTGGCCAATGGTGAGGCAGAATAGGGTTAGGCGGGACATTCTAACTAGAGAGGAGGAAGGAGAAAGGCAGAACAGAGAGGATGGTGCCAGCTGCCTCCATGAGAAACAAGATGTAAAGATACTGGTAAGCCAAGAACCATGTGGCAAAGTATAGATTTATAGAAATGGGTTAATTTAAGATGTAAGACCTAGCTATCAAGAAGCCTGAGCTGATGGGCCATACAGTTTGTAATTAATATAAGCCTCTGTGTGTTTAGTTGCGTCTGAGCAGCTGCGGACTGGGAAGGGCATAGGAAAACTTCCAGCTACAAATGGCTACAGACACACAGACACATGTACAGAAAAGCTGGGGTCTGGTGGACTGTGCCCACTCTGATGGAGTACACAATCTGGAAACTTAGTGCCTTTATTATGAGTAGCACAGAAGGAAAGTTGGCTAGTCTCCATAGGAGGACTGTGAACATCAGGAGGAAGCTTTAGTTGATAGTGTTGCACACACAGACAACATTCACACTCTTGATCCTGACCTGAGAGAAGGATTTGCCTATTTTTCATGGATCTGAGGCACTAGTCCTTGGCATGGCCATGCTCATGCCAATAATACACATTCATTCTGGACTTCTTCAGATCTCCAAAAGTGCTACTGACAGGTAATCGTTCCTGTAAATGACACAGAAGGAGAAGACAGAAAAAGATCTTGGGAACTGTGATAAAGACATTAGTTAATCATTTCTCATTCCTTTTCCTCTCAACACAGATGTTGAACAATGAGATTCTTGCTCACTTTCTCAGTCATGCTGGGAGCAGTCCAAAGAAGCCATGAGATTTACTGACCCTAATAGGTGCAGAGCTAAGGGACTTCTGGGAAAGACTTTTGTTCATGGATAAAAGGAGAAAAGTGTTCTCTCACGATCTTGGCAAAGGCCCTGTTTCTGCACCTGTACAAATCCATGTAATAACTTGGCTTTGAGAAGTACGGCAATGATTTGGTGACTACAAAGTGTTAGACCTAAGGACAAAAATTAAAGATGCTACAGAATGAAGAAAAGAAATAGCATGGGACCCCATGACCTTAAGCCACCTGCAAACCTAAGAACACCTATTTCTACACATCATATTAATATAAACCCTTCAATTGGTGGGTTCATCCACCCATCTCTGCTATCCTGCATTATGGGAAACATGGACTTGTACAGATGAGAAGTAGAGCCTGTAAATTCATAAGCCTCCACAAATGCAAAAGCAACCCATCAAAACCTATCATGCCTTAGAAACAGCTACTACTTAGAAACAGCGGTGGTGGCAGATCTCTGTGAGGTTGAGGCCAGCCTGATCTACAGAGCTTATTCCAGGACAGCCAGGGCTACACAGAGAAACCCTGTCTCAAACAAAATAAAACAAAACAAAACAAAACAAAACAAAAAAAGAAAAACTAGCTACCAGCAGAGAAAGAGCTAGCTGTAACAGTTTGCAATGAATGCAGGTGAGCTCTGCAAGGAATTTCAAAGCTTCCTTCTCAATGAGCATGTGGTTGCTTAACTTGCAGGCATAACCGGGAAGAACAAGGAAGCCACAGAGAAACCTTGCCAGTGGGAACAATGGCAGTTTTACTTTTATTAATAATTAAGCTTTGCTTTGCTTTATTTTTAATAATTAGTATACTGATGGTGAAGTGAAGGGATAAAGGATGATGATTTTCATCCAAGGGGAGAGATGAAAAGAACATGCAATTAAATGATTAGCTGTAAGCCATGGTCAGAAAGCAGCCCCAGCTCAACAGCCAATAAACCAACAGAGGTGAGATGGCAAGGACTTTAGATCTCCATCCAGCCTCTGGCTCCCGGGCACTGTCCTGGTGACTCAGCACACTCAACTGAGTCACTCTGGCTCCCAGCACCTCCCAGAAACTAGGCTGGGGTATGAAGGAAATGCAGATAAGGTAGACAAATCAAACTGGCTCATTCAAATCATTAAGGCAGTCTACTCATTCTCTGATACCCATATACCTAAATAAAAAGGAATAAAGGGATAAAAAAGATATACAGCAGTGGTTCTCAACCTCCCTAATGCTGTGACCCTTTAATACAGTACCTCATGTTGTGGTGACTCCCAACCATAAAATTATTTTCGTTGCTACTTCATAACTGTAATTTTGCTACTGCTATGAATCATAATGTAAATATCTGTATTTTCCCATAGTCTTAGGCCACCCTTGTGAGAAAGCCCTTTCACACCCGCCCCCCAAAAGGGGCTGCAACCCACATGTTGAGAATCACTGACATGAAGGAAGAACCAGAATGAAAGGAGACACACGGTGTTGAAAAGTCAGCTGTTTTCAAACAACTTCCACAACGTAAACAAAACTGAAATGACCAGAACCAGTGGAGCTGGGGAAACAGCTCAGTTGGTAAACTGCTTGTCACACAAGCATGAGGCCCCGAGTTCAGATCCCCAGTACCCACATAAGAAGTAGGACATGGTAGAATACAACCCCTGTGAGAGTTGGAGACAGAGGCAGGAAGGTTCCTGCAGCTTGGTGTACAGTCAGCCTAGCCGAAGCATCAAGCCCCAGGTTCAATGAAACACACTGTCTCAAAAAAAAAATGTGGAAAGTAATTTAGGTACTCACGTGTACACTCATGAACATGTACACATGCATGCATGACATACAAATACTTATCAAATATATAAAACCAGCAGACAGGAAAATATTCTGTAAATGGGGGCAACAAGATGGCACCAGGACTTAAGGCACTTGCTGCCAAGTCTGACTACTTGAGCTCAATCCCTGGGATCAACATGATTGAACCTATTCCCCCAGGTGTCCTCTGATGTCCACATATGAATTATAGCATGAGTGAGCATGTGTGCATGATTTTGTTTGCATACACATATACCTACACTCATAAATAAATGTCATTTAAAAAGAGAAATATTCTGTAAATATGTAAAACATTGTTTGAGAGTTAACTGGGGTTCAGCCAGCATTTTATTTTATTAGTTAGCCGTGCTGCAAGTCTTTCAAAATAACATGAAATAGGTTGAAATTAAGTCTCCATAAACCAGAGGGCCTTTAGAACATAAATCTGCCTGCCTGAGGCCACACCCTTGCCTTGCCTCATCCTAGCCATATGATTAATCTCACTGCCTTGAATTCAGGAAGTTTATGAGGGTGTAACAAGGGCACCAGCCTCTGAGAGCTCTCACCTCATCTCAGAGTTGGTTTATCTGATGTTTCTGGAAGTAAGCCTGAATGAGAGTCATAATAACCAAGTGTTTTTGTTATGGGAAGAATTGAATGATATGATTAACAGATATTTAAAAACACATTCACAAAAAAAGTGTGTGTCATATGAACATTTGGCAGGTTTCAATAAATGATTATATTTTAGAACATTAAAGAGTATCTCAATGGATTCTAAAATCACAAAACATAAAACTCTTACTTTTGGGCTAGAGTGCAACAACTAACCAATCACTTTTCCTAAGTGTAGAATTCACATATCTCCTTACCACCTGACCACCATCACTGAATAACAATTTCTGCTCTATGGGAGAGCCTGGTGACTAGTAGTGGTGATATTTTTTCCTGCCAGGGAAAAATTTCCATTTATCTTTTTTAAGCATAATCCACTGCTTTAACTCCAAAGATAAATTAGATATTGAAGCTGTAGAGGTCCCACCAAAATATGTGCCTAATCAATTTTTGTTACAGTCATTTATTGCTACCCAAAAACTTTTCCAAAAGCTTAAATTGTTGTCTGAAGATAAAAAGCCATTATGTTTCATGATTTTTTTAGCTCTGGAATTTGAGTAGGGATAATCTTAGACATTCTTCAGTTTTATGACAGGTTGGCAAATATCACTTATGGTTCTTAATAGGAAAATGGAATACCATGAAGAGACCCTAAGTGGTATTATCAAGGCATAAAAACATCTCTCTGAGCAAGGTGGCTATGGGCTAGCTTCAGTAGATTTGTTGAGTGGGATACCTATGTGGAGCCTCCCCAACAAGGTAATCTCATAAGAACCAGAAATTAACATGTTGTGACTCAGATCCAAGACTGAAGCAGTTTGGCCTTTCATAATCTAACCACCAGAAGTCATAAATGGTCACTACTGTTTACTGTCAAAGTAGTCACAAACCATCTTAAATCAAAAGATAAGGTGCATAACACCATCTATCAATAGAGGGAATATTAGCCTCTATGTAGCCATGATGCTAAACTACTGTAGTTAAACAGGCATAGACGTGACACTGGGAGCATCCACAGTATCTTAAATATCAGAGGTCATTATCCAAAGCCACGGGCTGCAAAGCCGCCAGGGTTCTTGTGCAGTATACCTAATCGAAGGGGAGTTGGAAAGAGTCTACTAGTTTGAATTATATGTGTTAATCTCACCAAGAAAGCATCCATAAATTCTTATTAGAGGTTTAAATTTTTGTATACTCAAAACAAACTTACAGGACTGGAGAGATGGCTGAGTGGTTAAGAGCATTTACTGGTTTTAGCAGAGGACTGGAGTTCAGATCCAACCACCCGCATTTGACAGCTTACAACTCTGTAGCTCTAGCTCCAGAGACCTTATGCTTTCTGCTGGCCTCTGAGAGCACACAATCCACTCACACATATACACAGATATGTATAAGTATACATAAAAAGTAAAATAAAATAAAAAGTTTACTCTTGTAAAGTAAAACAGGTCTATTAGACTTAAATAACATGTCCATCATATTTCCTGTTGTTTGCTATATATAACAAATACAAATCTCCACAGTCCCCAAATAACAGATATATATAATCTCACAGTTCTGTAGACATTACATTAGGTAGGAGCCACATAAAGCTAAAGTCTCCATGTCTGAAAGATGGTTCATATCTGGACTCTTGGAAAGAGTCTATCTACTGTTCATTCTGATTGTGAGCTGAATTTGGCTTCTTGAAGTTCTGGTAATATATTGTGTACCCTAATAAAATTTGCCTGAAGATCAGAGAACAGAACAAGCCACTAGGTTAAACATAGAGGCCAGGCAGTGGTGGCACACACCTTTAATCCTAGCACTCAGGAGGCAGAGATCCTTATGGATCTCTGTGAGTTCAAACCCACCCTAGACTACATGAGATTGATTCAGTCTAGGAAACAGAGCCAGGCAGTGGTGGCACACACCTTTAACCTCAGTACTTGAGAGTCACACACCTTTAATCCCAGCATTAGGGAGGAGTTAAGACAGGAAGTGACATGGCTTGGCTAATGGCCAAGCAGTTATAATAATATTAAGCCTCTGTGTAATTATTTTATAAAAGGCTGAGGAACTGTGGGTGAGAGATTTGTACTGACCATGGTCCAGGCGGGACACAGGAAATCTTCCGACTACAAGAACTTTATTCTGTGGTCTACTTCATGAAGAAAAGCAAAAGCAACTTGATGAAAAATGTACTGAAAATATAGAAGGAAATTCAAATAGATCTCTTAGTATGTATTCAACCTTTAGATCTGAATGTATTTGTAGGAGCTCTGAACAGAAACCAGTATTATGTTGTTACAGGTGAAATTTTACCATGTTATAGCTGAACTTTTATTCTGGGGTTGATATGGGAAAAAACTGAACGAAAATGAATACATTTCTTGTAACCAGAGTTTTCTAAACATACATACTTTTTTGAACATTTCTATATCTTGCATTTTAACTTCCTCAGAAAGCCATAGAAATATATTCCTATTCTTTTCTGACCTTAAAACCCAGTTCTTATAAATAGGGAAATCCTTCCAACCCATTTTAACATCAGGGTTAAAATCCAAGGTTGTGTCAATTAATGATGAAGGATAACAATTTAGTAGTTGATAATACTACATATTTTATGTTGTGGCATGAACTCCTTTATACTCGAGTTAATAACTCAAAGTAATTAAATTATTAATTAAATGTAGAACTTACATTTAATCATCCAGTTACAGAGCAAATGTAGGTAGTTTGTAAAATTCCAGTGACTGAAGACAATATAAATGCACAGGTATTTCAGAATGCTAGGCAAAAAGGGAAAAAAATCAGTATCTTGATTTAAACTGTTCTAAGAACTCAAGTTCAGATTTCCCCTTCCAGTTGGCATTTGCTGGATTTCTGGATTCCACCAATTGTCTTCAAATTCTAAACAGGGAAAAACTACTTCCTTAGATGTAGTTTTAAAAAAACACACATATACACACAAAGAGAACTAAACCAAAACCAGCCTTCACTATGAGTGAAGTCTGCAGTTAGGATTCAAACAGTGAGTGCGAGTCAACGGCATAAATATAAACTTCTATATGCCACATATTAATCGTCCTTGCTAACTGAACACTTAAACATTACATGATTTCTAATAAGCAAATTACATCCATATTTTTCCCCAAAAATCAAAGTAAATAGATCAAAGTTACATTTCACAAACTCTTTTCTGCTCTCTGAAGAAATGTTCTCACATGGAAAAGAAGAAACTATGATATGGGTCAATCAAAAGACTGGCTTTAAAAGTGATCAAAACTGTGAAAAACTCATTCTATAAATGACTTAGGGTCATGCAGGCACATTTCCTGAGAACCCCAAGGTCCTATCAGAGCAAAGTACTGGTGTGTAATTTTGCTTCCTGCCTCTTCGTGCTATTTTCATTACCATGGCTTCACCGTGCCAGTGAAAAAAGAAGCTGTAAGTTTTCAATATTATAAAAAGAGCTTCAGCAGCTTGACCTCTCTCTTGCCTTTAATTTACTTGCAGTGAGTCTAGGAGGCATGCATTAGAATTGAATCTTTAACAACAATAAAAATCAAATCCTTTTTGTTTGTAAAAGAAAAGTGTGTTATATATTGGAATTACATGTATCAGTGTGATAGAGAATAAACAAAAGTAGTATTTCAGGATAACGAGGGCAAAACTTGATTACAATCAACAAAGTCTTAGATGGAGAATGGGTAAGAATACACTAAAATCAAATCAACACAGGAATGACTTTAATACCAGAGTAGATACATCCACTCAGATAATTACAGAAAGCAAAAGAAATACCTTCTTGGTTATGGCTTGGGTTTGCCCACAAGCTTTAACTCATCAAGATACTATAGAGTCATAGATAACATGCAAAAACATCATTAAAAACTAGTAGAAAACAGGGAGAGTCCAGGGCTACATAAATGAGGCTAGAGACTAGGTTAAAGAGCCGGGGAAGTAGGGACTATAACTAAAACAAGATCTACCTTCCATCAATAGACACCTCCCTGTCCTTGCCTATGAATCACATGAACCCATGCTGCTGTTGGGATTTGGGCCTGGTTCTATACTGGTCTTTTCGCTTTTCTTCATGTTTCTAATCCAAGGGAGGCATTCCCAAGAGAATACTCCTATCTTCCAGGAATGCTGGTCAGGCTTCATGGTCCTAAGTAGGGAAGAGTGCAGTCTTGTACAAAAGTAGTTAAAGGAACATGGCTACAAAACTCAGCTGTAGGGGCTGGGAGATGGCTCAGCTGGTAGGCACTGAAATTTGATCCCTAAACCCCACATAAAAAGCTGGGCGTGGTAGCCATTCCTGTAACACCAGTGCCGAAGGGTGAAAACTGGTAGATCCCTAGGGCTTACTAAATAGCCATTCTAATCTGAGACAGCAAGATCAACTTTGGGGAGAGACCCTCTCTCAAAAAATAAGGTGAAGCCACGGAGGAAGACATCCCGTTAACCTCTGGCTTTCTCACAGTTGCACACATGTACATACATGCATGCATACACACTCAAACACCTGAACTCACAAGCACACATACATACACATACAAACTTAGCGTACTTACTGGTTCCTTGCCAGGGTCAGGCCTCGGCACTTCCGAAGTCCCCGATTTGACTTCTCCATGATCCATCCTAGCAAACAGCTCTTTTTCTCCTCAAAGCCAGTGCTTCCTTTGGTTTGAAACAGTTCTATGTAGCCTAGTCTAATCTTGAACATTATGTAAGCAGAGGATGATCTTGGACTCCTAATCTTCCTGCCTCTAACTTCTGAGTGCTCAGATTTTAGGTATGAGTACCATGTCTAGCTAAAGCCATGCTAACGTGGGTTCATGACTGATCTTCCTGTAAAACCTAAATTACTTTAAGTATAGACCACCCTGTTCACACATAGAACTGCCACTTCAAAGGCACAGATGACCCAGGAAAAAATCCTCATGTGGTAGTGAAGTCTTACAGAGAAGAGAGGTCCCTTGTTGCTTTGGTTAAAGATAGCCGTGAGCTGCCCACGTATGTGCCATGAACAAAACTCATAGTATATAATGAGCAGTGGGCCTTTTTAAAGGGAAGGCTGGGCCATCTCTCCAGACCCAGGGCAGAGATTTTAAAGAAAAGTAAAAACATCACTGGAGGCCAAAATATCAGGCTCCGTGAAGACAAATTCAACTGAAATAAAGGTTAACTATTTTTATTCAGAAGTTAAAAGCCTCAGAAAAGAAAGAAAACATCTGGGCCTGGGGCAGCGGCAAGGAGTTAAGAATTTGAAGGTGGGAGTAAAAGAAATTGGCTCTTAAGCATAGGAGTAAATTTAGCATTCCAAGGCCAGACTGATGTTTCCAGTGAGTTAGCTGCTATTGTAGCACCAGATCCTTCATCCTCAGAGCATGGTTCTTTACTCTTGCCCTCCTCACAGAGACTGTAAGACCTTTAGGGACACCATCTGGCTTCTCAGCAAGTCCCCTTCTTCTTCTACAGGGTAGAATGAATGACTCTAGCAACAGGATGGAGGATAAAAGCAGGTTGTGTTTATATATTTGTGTACACATATGTGTGTGTGTGTGTGTGTGTGTTCACGTGCCTGGGTGCACATGTGTCTAACAATCTGGGAGGATGCTATCAACATGAGAGTGAAGGGGAGAACATGGAAGGAGTTGGAAGCGGCTGGAGGGAGAAAAGGGAAAGAGGAAATGATGCAATTTTCTTAAAATTTAAAATGTAAAAAAAAAAATTAAGTAATTCACATAAAACGCAAAAATTTCAAGTGCTCAAAATAACTGTAAGAAGTTCAACTCTGAAGATATCATTCCAAGTATGCTGTCACTATTGAATACTACCTGGGCTGCATCTCAGATCCTTGGGCCTGCAGGCCTGAGTCCCAGCTTTACTCATAGACAGTCTGAAATGCTCTGGATTGTCATGAGCACTGCCCATGAGGCCAGGAAGAACACATTGGGGTCTTCAAAATTTTGCTGTATGTGCTCTACTGACAAGAGCCATCCATTTTCTTAGAACCAGTCCTGCAACTGCATTAGGGAGAGCTCTAGAATCAAAAGCTGGCTTGGTAATAAGTTTCACCATGTCCCTAAACACACCCTAGATAAGACAGTCAAGAAGCAGGCTACAGATCTGTACATCCTCTTGTGATGATGGTCTTTGGGCCAATAAAAGAAGTTCAGTCTTGCCTTTGACGTCTGACCTGCAGGGCATTAAATGGAACAACTATTCTTGGCTAAGCTGAACCCTGAAGCTACTTGTTATTTAGATTTTATTAAATCTTGGGATTTGAAATTACTGAAGGCATGTCATAGAGGATTTTAGAAAATCATTCTGACTTCACAGTGATGTGTTATTATCAAGTAAGATAATAATTGGGAAAAGAAGGTATGACAATTAGTGTTAAGTGTCAACAGGACAAAAACCAGGAAACAGGCCTCCATGGTTTATCTAGCTCTGAGCTTGCCTATATGGGATTATCTTTTTATTGTTGTTTTTTAACTTTAATTTTACCTATCAGCCACAGATTCCCCTGTCCTCCCTCCTCCCGCTCCCCCTCTCCCCCCAATCCACCCCCCATTCCCACCTCCTCCAAGGCAAGGTCTCCCCGAAGGAGTCAGCTCAGCCTGGTAGATTCAGTCAAGGCAGGTCCAGTCCCCTCTTCCTCTTCACCCAGGCTGAGCAAAGTGTCCCAGCATAGGCCCTAGGTTCCAGTCATCTCGTGCACTAAGGAAAGGTCCTGGTCCTACTGCCTGGGGGCCTCCTCAATAGTTCAAGCTAATCAATCACCTGCTTTGGGCACTTGCTGTTTAAACTTCCCTAACATGGGCTATACCTTGAACTGTGAGCCCAAAATACCTTTCCTCCCTCAGACTGCTTTGGTCAGGGTATTTTATCATTAGAGAAAAATAAGACAGGAACTTTAAAAGCAGACAACTAGGGCTAGAGCATTGCTCAGTGGTTAAGGGTTGTTGCTGCATGAGGAATAGTTTGGATCCTAGCACTCATTTAACAAGCTGGGTGGCCCACACACAACTGTAAACCCTGCCCTGAGGGGGACAGACAACATCCCTGAGGCTTACTGGCTTCTGGTCTACCCAAGAAAATTTGAGTTTCAAGTTTAGGGAAAGACCCTGCTTTCAGAAGTAATAGGACATCCAATACCATCTTGTGTTTCAACCTTTGAACACACACATAGACACACATACACACACACACACACACACACACACACGTTTTTACAAAGCAGACAATAAAATTCAGTGGTTATTGGAAACCTCTTATACTCTTTTTCTGGTAAAATACTATTAAATAATGAGATGCTTTTTAATGTCCCAATCCAAACATTTTATCACTTAGCCTAACTTGTTTTTTGTAAGGTTTTGTTACCTTTGTTAGTTTGAATTTAGTCTTTTAGCAAGTCTCTCAATGCATTCCAGCCATATTAACCACTGAAGTTTATCAGCACCATCAATTGGTCATCTTGAATGACACTTCACAGTTCCCTTTTTACTAAAATGTTATTTTTTTCCCACTCTTCAGTATCTGCCCATTTCATTGAACATGTCGAAACTCTAGCTAATCATATACTAATAAAGTCAGGCCCTGCACCTGGACAGATGACAACAGATGTTGTGAATGAAACTTTTATTTACACACTGTATCTAGAAGCAGATACATAATTTTTTATACAATTGATTTCCCAAAAATGTGCAAGAAATTACTATAATTCGCTTACAAACCAAAACACTTATTAAATCAATGGACTTTGGATAGTTCATTCTGTGGTGTTCTCAGTACAAACAGTACACACCTGATTTGAAACGTACAAAGTGTAAACTACAGCAATCTGGATTGCAGGTATTAATTTCATAGCACACCAACTATGAGACTTCTTTACCCCAACATGAATACATACTGTTAGGAAATTCTAAGACCTCTTCATCCTCTCTGGTTGGAGAATTTGGGTCGCTTTTCAAAAAAAGTACATATTTGCCTTGTTATATTATGACTGATCAATAAAAAGGATGTCATAAAAACTTTATAGGATTAAAAAAGTATTAAAAGGAATCAAATTTTTTATTATTAACGTACCAATACCTTTATAATTTTAAAGTTATTTTTGGAAGTGGAAACTGTTCTTCATTAAAGAATATTCAACAAAACTGTCTATTGCTGGTAATGTCATTTCATTTTCTAATTAACACTTCACATTCAATGAAAGAAATTCAGATTTAAATCAAAATATATTATTTTGAATCATTCATAAGTTTCTTTCATTTATAACATGAAATGTACAGTAATTAAAGTTGGCATTCCTGAAAGCAGTTAGAGATACTTAGCACTAGCAGAGAAACTGCATAAACAGGTAGGATTTCAATAACTGCCATCCTATTTCAGTAATACTGGCTCAGAAACTATGACATATACTTTGTTTTATCTTCTTAATGCCAATGAGTTAGCCTTTATGGCACATGATTTTATTCAACAACAAGACGGTTGCCCTCTGTAGCTGGTTTTCTTAAAATTATTTTTTAGTTCCATGGTTATTCACTACGATATGTGACCTAAATTTTTAGATTATTGCACCATGTAGAAAGAAAACAGTCTTCCTTAGAGAAAACAAGGTACTTTTCAAGTACTTTCTGTAGTTCTCATATTTATAAAAATATGTTAAGTGTCTTAGGAAGCCCCAAAGTAACTTCCAGCCTTCAGCAAGTTTAGTGGTGAAATATCCGAGTAAAAAAACTGAATTACTTGTTACAAATGAATGCAGCTTTCCTGCTTGCTATTTTCTTGCCTTAACCTAGGAATTTTAAATGTGCAGATTTAAGAACGGCTTACAGGTTGTGTTTGTATCATCTAAGTTCAAAGGAACCCAGAGAGTTAACCAACTTCTATCTAAGCCAAGATACAAGACAAGGACTTACTCTTTCTCTTTCCATTTTTAACAGACACCATCCTACAAAGCCATTATTTCCCACTGTTTCTTATTTCTGTCAAATGGATGTCTTGGCTACAAAAAAAAAAAAAACCTGATAATACACCTTTCTGTGAATCTGATTTCTCAATAAATGCTGATTTTTATTCATAAACTATCAGAACCTGATGATTTCAAATTGAATTAGGACAGGTCATATGAAAAGTTGGTTTTTTGTAATATTAAGTAACAAAAGTTGTTTTTTGTAATAAAGATTGCCCTAAAAATAACACAAAATTTATTATTAGAAAGATTTAGATGAAAAATCAGAATACTCTTGACATTTAATGGGTAGATCCAAAACACAGGGCACCATGAGAAAGAGCAGGAAACAAGCTATGTTCATGTAAGACATGTTGGGGACAGTCCAGATACTTTTGTGAGCCATGATCTTGAGAACATGTGCATGTTTCTCAGATATGAAGCTATCTTGACATTCACCATCAATACGGTGACTATGTGACACCTGCCATCTAACGTAGATGCAGGGACTTTCAACTCACCCTAGATATATTTTCAGTTTTTTAAAAATAAATAGTTTTTCAAAAAATAGTTAAGTGTCTTGCATTAATTTGATAACAAGCCTACAACTCTGCAATAGTTCTTACTCCAATAGCTTATAATGAATGCATGTATTATTACAATATACTCCATATTCCATCATATCAGACGAAAGACATCAGAAAATGAAAATCTTTGTAACAAGGTCCAACCAACATTCCATCAAAAGTAGGTACCTTGCTCCTTAGAAGTCAAGATGCCATTATCACTGTAACACAATGGCATTGTGCCTTTTCTTGTAATATCTCAATTCTAACCCTTGAAAACTAGAGAAAAATTTAAAGATACAGATATGTTTGGATGACAAAGCCAGAAAGTTTGACCTTAAGACCTTTCCCCTTGTGATGTGTGTGGGTTTTTTTTGTTTTTTTTTTTTTTAAAGCATGTGTGGCTGGAAATACTTTCTGAATGGGGCAATCTTTAAATACTATCACTTAATAGTTTTAGTAACACCATTGCAGAACTCAGAACTTAACAGTCTATATTCCAAAATAAGCTTTAAATCCTGGCACATCATTCTCTAACACAATGATTAAAAAAAAAAAGAGATGCCAAGTTACTTAAGAATTAGCATAATTAGCATAATCTTCAAAGGGCAGTCACAGCAGGAAACTATTTTTGCATATCTGATATGGTTTTACAGTTTTTCTCACACAATGCATCACAATTTCCAATTATTTAATCGATGTCATTCAGGGAATGGTCAAACCCAGCCCACTGTAATGACTACACAGAAGAAAGATAAGTCAAATTCAAAATAACTTTTCTATTCAAATCAATTTACAACTTTATATAAACTTTAATGTAAGAAAATACAACTCATTTATGAAACTTGTTTTGTCAAGTTTTTGGAAGAAAAGTATTGACTAAAATCACAGATCAAACATTTAACTGAAAGAACCTCTCTCATACACACACCCATACACACTGCTCACAAGAAACCAGGGTTATCTCACTTTTGTAACAACGGTTTGGGCTTTACAGGGCTTTAAGTTATGCCAATTTGTACCCGAGTTTAATGACAGAAAAGGCAACAATTTCTAAATTGGGTATATATTTGTTTACAATTTTTAATGTAAGGCCATTTATCAAAAGAGACAAACCACAAGATGAAAATGAAGGCAACAGAAAAACTCAAAACAATTATCACATCCTTAGAAAATAATTTAGAAAAGTGTTGTACAAGATATGTTGCAGATTTACATTCCATTAACCAAGACTGAGTCAATTCAGAATTTTGAATAAATCTTTTTTAAAGTGTGAGACTTAAAAAAATCATTTTTCAGTGTATATGTAAATATGTTTTATCCCACACATTTATTCAACTGGGCCATTTAACGTCATGGCAATTTTTATTCTTTACGTTTCATTCAACTTTACTTAGGGTTGAATACACATGAAATGTGCTTTAATGCATAAGAATCACAGTGGATAGCAGCAAAGGACTGGGAGGGGAGCATTAAGGAGAATCTGGTCATTCACATTGTGATTATTCTGCACATAAGAAAGATAACTCACACTTCTAGATCCAAGACTCAAGACAACCCTTTCCAAAGAATCAAAATAAACTCAAGACACCTTGCAGACACTTCCCCACCCCTGAACAAATTGATGACCCTTTCAGACATAAAAACTAAAATAGTTATGGCAGCAAAGACTTCAATGGCGATGTACGTCTGTAAACTGTACTCCAGTCTTGTTTCTAAACCCCACGTGCAAGAAGCAGGGCTCCTAATCTCTCAGTAGTGCTTCTCCTGCAGATAATCCTTCATCTTGTTTGGCAGAGGCAGTTTCTGAATCAGGTCTATTCTGGTGTACTGACGTATGACGAAGCGGCACAGGTACTGCAGAGAGCACACCTGCATGAACCGGGACACTGGGTTAGTCAGTCTGACCGGGTAAGTCGCAGATCCAGGCAACCGTGACCGTGAATAACAAAATGCTCCGTTTTCAGAGTCCCTGATTAAATGCTCAATTAAGTCAACTATAGATGTATGCCCTTCTACGTCTGGCTGTTCGTAAAAGCTGAACCTACCATTTGAGTGCTCAATTCTAGTGTGAAGTGTGAAGTGTTTTACCATGGGAACGAAAGCTCAGGCTTAAAAGGTAGCGGTCATCGGAACTATCCCGAACAAGAAAAGAACCATCAGGCACGTTTGCCAGCTTCCCCTCTGCCTCCCAGTGTGTGATAGGACCCCAATACCACCCCTGTTTTGCAAGCTTCTTCAGCTCGTCCGTAAGACTTGTCACAACCATGGGCCCACTGCTCTGCACCGAGTCATAAACTCTTGAAACCCCAGGTGCAGAGTTGGGATCGAAATTCAAATGACAGCGCACGCTTTCGGCCATGTGCATGTCTGGGCCTGAGAGGCCGCTGAAGTTCCTTTGGATTGGGTTATTCTGCATTGGAGGTAGCAATGGTGAGAGGGCAGGGGCATCATCATGACCTGCTCTAGGGTTCTGCAACATGACTCCTGTGGTGCCAATCAACAAGTTGTTCACCGAAGAATCCACAAGGATCTCTGGGGCTACAACCACATCCTGGTCCACCTGACTGTCGTCTTCGGAGAAGGCGCTGGCCCCTGGCAGCACGGCCGACACCTCCATGGGCGAGGACGTGTCCAGGCAGCAGTTGCACGGCCCTTCCAGAGGGCACATCCCGTCTTCTAAAGGCACGGTGTACTGAAGGTAGTCCTGAGACATGAGTCCGATAACTACAGGCACGTGTTCCTCCAGATGGAGGCGCAGGTCCCCAGGCGAACCAGGGCTGCAGCAGGACTCTGGGCGTGGCTCTGGCTGCAGGTCCCGTAGCTCCCGGGGCTGCAGGTCCCGCAGCTCCTTGGGCTGCAGCTCCCGCAGCTCCTTGCGCACACCACTGACAGGGCCTGGGCTGGCAGCATGCACCAGGGCCTTAACCCGCATCTCCATCTTGATGCATGTCTCCTCCGAGCTGGTGGGCCTCAGCGGCCAGGGTGTGGGGCTGTAGTGGTGGCTGCGCAATGATGTAGAACGGATGGGCCGTGGGGCACGCACGTCCTTGAGGCCCCCAGGCGCTGAAGCTGAGGAGAAGGTGTCCTCGTCTGTGGGTGCAGTCCCACCCTTGCCCTTGCCCTTCTGCTTGGCGGACAATCGCCTCTTCAAGGTGCCCATCAGGCTTTCGCTCTTGGACCTGTTCTTCCCTTTCTCCTCCTCACTGCCAATGTCGCAGCTGGCCATGTCCTTGCCGTAGCAGCTCCCGAATAAGGAGTCATCTTTCACGAAGTCGCCAGGGGGCTGAACCACCATGAACTCGGTTTCGTCTTTGCTTTTACTCAGGTTGAAAGATTTCCGGAAGGTTTTCAAACTAATTTTCTTCATTGTGACTAGTTACCTAATCCAAACGGGTCAATTTCTCTCTGGAGCAGCTATCCCCAAACATCGGGAGGGGCTGTGATGCTTCATGGATGAACTCTGCCCAGCTTCATTCAACCTCTGGAGCTATTTTCCAAAAAAGAAAAAAAAATTAAACATTTTAGTTTTCAAATAAAACAATTTTTTTTAAGCTTCAAAACAAAAGAGTCCAAATCTATTCTTAGGAATTTCACCCTGAAGTTTAGGATAACTGCCTGCTATATACTGGGCATTGGGCAAATACTAGGTCCTTCATTTACTCCTTGTTTTTTGTTTGGTGTTTACTATACAGGTCAGGACTAGGTCTTTTCTATCTGACCAGGCTCATCTTCTGCACCAGCTCTGAAGGAGCAAACTCAGCACTGCCTGTGCACCAGGTGAAGGAGCAAAGCACAGTGAGGGCACTGTGAATGCCCTGGAAGAACAAGCCCTCACTTCAAGCACACACATGTACTGTGAGACCAGCCTTTTCTATGGCCCCTCATACTCCTGAAGGCCACAGCTCTTGGCCATCACAGGGGCACTGCCTGTCTAGAAGAAGAAAAAAACGTAACACCTTTCCAACTACTTAGTGCAACGCAGCTGATTATCAGGAGACCACAGCTCTAACTCACTGGGCCACTACTACACACACAATACAGTGCAATAATATGAATGCTAGTTACCATCTTAAGCCAGTAGAAGGGACATATATAGGAATGGTAAATTATAACCCAAATTCATCTGAAACACACTGCTAACACAGGTGGGAGTTGAGGGAAGAAAGAATCTGACAAGTGTTGTAACTACAGACAGCAGCTGGTTGATGTATAGACAGAATCTGCATGAAATCATGCTCAATGAAACCACTCAGACCAGACAACTTATCAAGAGGAACAGCTACATCATCTCCACAAAAAACAGCAGCAGTTTTAAGTCTCACTGTCATATACTGTTTTTGAAAGATACTGTGCGGTGGTATTGGTTCCCCAAAATATTGTGTACCCAAATAAACTCATCTGGGGTCAGAGAACAAAACAGCCACTAGATATAGAGGCCAGAAAATGGTGGTGCACACGCCTTTAATCCTATCACTTGGGAGGCAGAGATCCACGTGGATCTCTGTGAGTTTAAAGCCACACAGGAAAGAGCCAGTCACAGTGACTCACGCCTTTAATCCCAGGAAGTGATGGCACTAAGCAGAAAGGTTTATAAGGCGTGAAAACCAGGAACTAGCCTGGTTAAGCTTTCAGGATTTCAAGAAGTAGTTCAGCTGAGATTCATTCTAGATGAGGACTCAGAGGCTTCCAGTCTGAGGAAACAGAATCAGCTGAGGAATTGGCAAGGTGAGGTGGCTGTGGCTTATTCTGATCTTCCAACATTCAACCCAATAACTGGCCTCAGGTTTGATTGTATTAATAAGAACTTTTAAGATTTATGCTACAATACTGTAAAAATAGAATACTTATAAATATTTGGAGCACAAGCTACTTTAAACATTAAGCTGTACCCTGAATGAACTAAGTACCTGGTCTTGTCCCCAAGCACAGAAGCTAACTCTGAGACAGACTTGGTAGCTGATTCTTAAATGGTAAGTGACATCACTAAACCTGGGGTTCCAACAGTCCTGTTTGCCATTATCACATAGCTGCACCACAGATGAGAAAAGCACTTGGCAGGTATCTACTTGAAAAATGCTACTAATGCATATGCAACCGATTCTAATATTAAGGGAACATGATCCAATCCTAGATATTAGAAAGTAGAAGCTCAATTAAGCCATATGTTTTTTAATCTCTTTCCTGCAGCTTCTAGGCAAAGACTACTCTAGAATTTTTTAAAGAGTATCTATTTTCCTGTTTGCACTTCCAAAAATATATGCCATCTTTTTATAGGATTACCATCTGTCTTATGCCCAAGTAAGTTCTGAATCAATCTTGCCACTTTTCTAATTCAAAGTTTTAAGTTTAAGCATACACTTGAAAATTTGTATGGTACTTCAAAGGAAAAGGATTTAGGTATAAAAAAAAAAACAAAATAAAACAAACAAACAAACAAAAAACTCTACAGGGCCAGGCAGGTGTCCCAGCAGGTAGAGGTACTTGCCATTAAGCCTGATGTCCTCTGACCTACATACAAACAACAATGGTATATGCAAGCACACATACACTAAACATTAAAAACTGTTTAAATAAAAAAAGAATACTCTATAGACAGAAAATAACATCTAACTGCATTTTTACAACTTTTTTTTTTTTTAAGACAAGGTCTTGGGTAGACCAAATGGCGTAAAACTACTATGAAGCCCAACAAAAACCCTGAACTCAATGAGCCCAAGTGCTGAGATTACAGGTGGGGGCCCCCTCACTCTGGGCGCTACCACCTCTTTTTAAAGGGATGGTTCCAGGTATCCTTGCATACCATTTATTTTAACATCTACTATAAAAACTAGAGACATGTCAAACAATGATTTAAAGTTAACAAAGTAGTTCTGTTACCCTCATTTTACAAAAAGGAACCTCAGTCTCAGAGAAATTAAAACCTGTCCAATGAAGCGAAATCATTTGCTCCTGGGAACAGCGAGTTCTTCCCCTGTGCCACACACCCTGCTACAGGTGTAGTCCTTAGGTCAGTGCTCCTCAAACTTTCCACCTTCTGTGTTTTTAGTCTCTTAGAAGACTTTGAAAAATGCTGTTTGGGAATCACAAAATGTTTTAATTATGTATTTTGTGTCTGTTGAAATTTGTCCTATTAGAAACTAAAACTGAGTTTAAAAATATTTATCTATTTAAAAGCATTAATATACTCATTATGCACTAACATAAATCAATTTCCTGAAAAAGAACTTTATTTTCCAAACAATAAAAACAGTAAGAGAGAGAAGTAGCACCATTTCACATTACTAAAAATCTTGTGCTGACAGAGAACGCAGCTGAGCTTACATCTGCCTCTGCATTTCATCTTTCAATATGCTCTTTATTCCAAGGGTAAGAAAAAAAAAATCTAACAGAGACCATGGAAAGAAAAGATATTTTGCTTAATACCTTTTATATACTTTTATAAAAATATATTCATATTTTTCTTTGATAGTATATAAACTCAAGGAGTGGTTGTTTTGTGTTTCTGTACATGTGTCTGTTCGCACATCCACATATATGTGTACATGTGGATATATTCCTCCATCAATATTTTAAGTTGATGTTGCAATGTCTTCCTCTACTACGGTTTCTTATTTTTTGAGACAGGGTTTCTGGATGAACCTAGAGCTCAATATTCTAATGAGCTTTGGGAATCTGTCTATCTTTGGCCCCCTAGCACTCAGGTTACAAGAGGTGGGCTACAACATCCATCTTTCTACATGAGTTCTAGGATCCAAACTCTGGTATGCTGTGGATATCGCTCTATATGCTGTGAATGTTGTTGCTCTGATTTGGTTGATAAATAAAACACTGATTGGCCAGTAGCCAGGCAGGAAGTATAGTATAGGCCGAACAAGCAGAGAGGAGAATTCTGATAAGTGGAAGGCTGAGTCAGGAGACACTGCCAGCTACCGCTGCCATGAGAAATAAGATGTAAAGCTACGGGCAAGCCACAAGCCACGTGGCAAAGTATAGATTTATAGAAATGGGTTAATTTAAGATGTAAGACCTAGCTAGCAAGAAGCTTGAGCCATTAGGCCCAACAGTTTTAATTAATACAAGCATCTGTGTGTTTGTTTGGGTCTGAGTGGCTGCAGGCCAGGGCAGGACTGGAGAAAACTCCAGCTACACTGGTATTCATATTTGTGTAGCAAGTACTTTATCCACTGAGCAATCTCTCCAGCCCCAAATGATAATTTCTTAAAAGTTAAATTGTACTGGAAATCTGAAACTGCATCAAGATGTTTACTTTTACTCTGTTTCATACAAATGTATCTTGCATTTGAATCATTGCTCATACATGATTTTGTAATATTATGCTTTAGTTAGTCATACAACACCAAAAAAGGGTTTGTTTTTGTTTTCGCTTTTTACAAAAAAAAAAAAAAAAAAAATCACATTTGTGAATATCACCACTGATTCCACTAGAAAAGTCCTTAGGTAGAAAAAGTAGTTAAGGCAATGGTGAGAGACACAGATTTTTACAATTTTAACCTTTGTTTGAAATTTTAAAATGGGCCATTAACAATAATATTGTCTACTGGTTTCATGAAAATGAGAGGCTCATTCTAACCATTCATGGAAAAAAAAATCTGAAACTTAAAGTTGAATGACCATAGTGCTTGTCAATTGTTCTTTAAGTAAAAATGGTGGAGGAGGAGTCTAATGTCAGCCTGGGATACTGGAGAGGCTGACTCTCCCCAAAATTAAAAATTTAAGAAATTCAAGGAATTTGGGGGTGATAAGGACTTAATTACAGTGGGGCTTAAATGGGTGGATCCATTTGTCAAAACTTTATGAACTGTGTACTAAAAGATGTGATTTCATTGTAGATGAATTATACCTCATTTTGAAAACTCAAACCGAAATTTCTAAGAGCCATAGACTAGCTAACAAAAACTCTATTTCCAGGCATGGGAAACTGCCTTTCAAATTGGAACTAACTTGAAAGCCTCCTCCCTGAGGACTATCCAAAGGGAGAAAAGCAATTAATAGACCCACACAGTTTTAAGGCCTAGAAACCACAATGACCAGCATAGCAAGATATACAAAAAGGGTGCGACAGTGGCATGTGTATCTTGGGGGTAACCAATAGCCATCCCATTTGACTAAGGTCTATTCAATAGAAAAGAATTCAAACCTGGTACTGAAAACTTAGGCAACTACCCTTGGCTGTGAGGTCATAGACCCAGGAGAACCTACTATTGCCACTCTGCTAAACCAGTATATTACCCAACTGTATTCTAAATACCTATTTTCTTATTTTCACAGGTTCAGTATAGCTCATCAGAGAAGCCTTTTTTTGCAGGAGAAACCATCACAGAAATCCATAGCTGGCCAGAATGCAGAATGGCCATGGAGTGCCTACTCCCAATTGATACATCTACAACTCAACCCACACCTAAGGCTTGGGGAACACTGCAGAAGAGGGGACAGAAAAACTCTAAGATCCAAAAGTCCAGAACATCAGCTACTAGATGTTTTGAGATATGACAGAGAGCACACCCATGGAATCTTAACAATACAGTCACCTAAACAAGACCTGCAAAGTGACAACACCAGTTGACAACCTGAAGTAGATGGTAGAAATCTCACAAAATCCCACCTCTAGAGAAAGAGCTATAAGCAATCAATGACTAATAGAGAATTAATTTTCTTCAACAATGGGCCTCTTGAAAGGTAATCCAATCTCAAGTTGTCAGTCCTAAACACATATTCATGTAAGCAATAATAAAGGCTCATCGGGTGGTGTTTACAATGTTTGTGCACATATGCATGTGCAACAATAGCTGAAGAGATCATGTGTTTTCGAAAGGAGTGCAGTGGTTCTTGTTAAAATCAAAAGGGGGAAGAGGCAAGCATAGGAATTATATAAATACACTCATGTATGAAATTCTTTTAAAAGGTAAAATGTAATGTTAAAAAAAAAAAAAAAAAAAAAAACGTGGAAGAAAAGTATCTTCTGGTCAGAGAGATGGCTTACCAATGAAAAATTCTTCTGCTTTTGTAGAGGACCTGGATTTAATTCCTCGAATTTAGTTAGAGCCTTATCAGATGGCTCACAATCTTCTGGAACTGTAGTTCTAGAGGACCTGACCCTCATCTGGCCTCTGAGGACATTTGCACATGTGTGGTACACACATCTACATTCAGGCACACACATATATACATAAAATAAAAAATTAGTATTTAACAAGAAAAAATTAATACTGAACACTTGGAAAGATGGCTCAGTGGTAAAGAGCACTGGATACTCTTCCACAGGACCTGGGTTCAATTCCAAAAACCCACATGGCAGCTCACACCTGTCTGTAACTCTAGTTCTAGGGCTTCTGATACTCTCACACAGACAAAACACCAATGAACATAAAATAAAAACAAATTATACAAATAAAGATAATACCTTCACCCAGGAACTGGGGGAGTTAAATCAGCAGCATGATATTGGGAAGGACATCCCAAACTCAACACTATAGCTTGTCGATTAAATAGAATTTGGAAACAGCTGTGTAAGATTACTTAAAAACAATTCATACATACTTTAACCAAGTAGACATGTTTGTCTTTTGGATATGTTCTTTGCCAAAGCTATAAGACAACAATGTCCTTCCATCATTTGGTTTAAACAAACCTACTGCTGCTTACATTGTTTATGGTGGTAAATATAAGCTACATATTGCCAGAGTGACAGAAACTAAGTCTTTTGAATACACGGTTTCATCAGTTCTTATCATCTTAGAGCTTTGTAAATTTGATGAAGCAGTTATGACACTGTGGAACTAAACTGAGTTTATGCATATCTCAGCTCTCCTTAGCAATGATATGATCTTAGATATAACTAAATCTACCACTTATGTAACTTATGAAGTTAAAATATGCCTATATATGAAATGTCCTTAAAGCAATGCCATATACCAGTAGGCCAAATGCTTGCAGCTAGTAGTAAGTAGTAATAGTCCCATTAAATAAATAGGGAAACTGAGGCACAAACACCATAAGACACTTGCCTAAAATCACACACCTGATCAGTTGATTCAAAAGTCTACTTAATCACTACACACACCTTTATAATGCATAATTCATCTTATAAAAAACACAGCTTTGCCGGGCGGTGGTGGTGCACGCCTTTAATCCCAGCACTCGAGAGGCAGAGGCAGGCGGATCTCTGTGAGTTCGAGGCCAGCCTGGGCTACCAAGTGAGTTCCAGGAAAGGCGCTAAGCTACACAGAGAAACCCTGTCTTGAAAAACAAACAAACAAACAAAAAAAAAAAAAAAAAAAAACACAGCTTTAACCTAAACTGTAGGAAACAACAACAACACCACCACACACATCACATATCTATAGACTAGTTTAATAAATCATACAGGTGAAGAAAGATGTTCAAAAAACATTATTGAGAAAAAGAAAGCTATAAAACAAAATGCAAAAATGGTCCTATTTCTCTGTGTGTGTGTGTGTGTGTGTGTGTGTGTGTGTGTGTGTGTGTGTTTACATCTAAACTGGCACATTAAACACCTCAGGTGATACATGAACAACAATAGTCACACCTTAGAAGAATAGGAAAATATGGTCAGAAAGCCCACTTTACTTATTCAGTGTTACTTTCAGTAACAATCACTCCAAGCCACCTTATCTGCCAAAGTTGAACAGTGTATGACAAGACAAGGCTCTGCCAAAGGTACTCCCCTCAAACCCTCCCTAGCCATGTCCAAGTCTTCCTAGTTTTAAATGTCACAATGAAGACAGCCTTTTCATGTCTGACCTCATTCTATACATCCCACACTCACTTCAGCACTGCTTTCCAATTCAATCATAACTCAATCTACTGTGATGGGTCTATTCCCTAGAGCTTACAACTCATCCAGCCAAATCCCTGACATTTACCAACCTGACAACTGAACTCATCCAAAGCAATGGTTTCCATCACTCATACGATTTCCACAGGTTTCCTTCATTTATACCCATTTCTTTGCCTTCACCACTTCTTCTATCACTACAAGACATATGACTGTCAAGACACTGACAAAACATTATACTTCCCAGAAGAGTCTGAAGACTTAGCTACAAGCAGTAGTTAAAAACACAGGCTGAAGGACAAAAGCACTAATCTCCAGGACTTCAGATTCTAGCATGACATGTAAGATGTCAGCAATCACATACGGTAAAAAAGCACTTAGGATGCTGTACCATTCAGTGATTCAAACTAGCAGTAGGGATCTGATTCCATACATCTCCTCTCATTGGCTGACTATAGAGCTGATGACTGCAGCTATGGAAGTCAGAATGCACCAAAAAAGACATTTACTTTCCTGCCCCCTCACAAGAGCTCTACTTAAAAGAGGCCACCATGTTATAGAAAAACCAAATTAGCCTCAGACAGTTTAATAATGTCTCCCAAGTCCACAAGGACTCCTCTGAATAACATGCAAGCACTGAAAGCTGGTGAATGACTTAGAAGTGACCACTTATTTCAATGTATTGACATGAATGAAGTAGGACAATTCACAGGGAGATCAAGTACATAGATAAGCCATTCTTCCTGGGTCATTTCACAAGACCACTTATTTCCTAATGTTCTGCATGTCCCACAGTATGTTTCCTCATCCAGAAATATAGGCAAAAACAGTAATATTCCTAGGGGGTACCTGTAGCATGATGCAATAGGGAGGCTTGTGAGTCCTTTCCCCCACGAAGTAACTGAAGCTGAGCTCATATGTCAAGTAGTATTAAGATACATGCTCAGGAACATTACTGAAGTCTGGAGAAAGCAATCTATGCAGGAGATGGCAAGGTTGAGAGCAAGAGAGGAAGGATTCATCAGAAAGGAAAGCACAGATATAAAGGAGACAAAGGAGGCCAGAAGGGACTGGGATGGCACATTCAAATGCTGAAGGACATTCTGCTACCAAGAATTCTACAGCCAAATCAATGTGGGTAATCAGGAAGAAGAATTAGCATGAACATAAACACCCATGTGTTAAAAAGAGGCTGGGGTGATAGAAGGTCTGAACTACAAACACACCAGGAGGAAAGTGCTCCAGAGAAAGTGTCATTTGGCAATGACTGGAAATGATAAAAGTAAAGGTTAATTTAAACCCTCTCATTTCTCTGCTTTAAAAAACAAAATATAAATCAATTGTACTCATGCAGATGCAATATACAACACACACAGATACAATGTATGTAAAAGAGCACAAAGGATCAGAAGGACATAGGAAAGGGCAAGTTTATATTTTTACCAGAATTAACATGATTTTGAAGTACACTGTGGTAAGAAATAACTAAGGGCCTATGATGTAGTCACAAAGTACTCTGAGAATCTGAAGTTAACATTTAAAAGATATATTTAACACAAGAGTTCCCTATCATAGGAAGAAATATAAAATGAAGTAAATTTAAAAGCTGGCAAAATGACAGATGTAAATGTGACATCGATAAATGTAAATGGACTAAACTTTTAAGGCATTATGGCCCAAAATGTACTCTGTGGGCAAACTGAGCTAATCACTCTTTTTGTATGTTCATCACGGAAAAATAGTTATGGTATTACTACTAGCTGGCTAAAATCAAAAGAACAATATTTTATGACACAAGAAAATTATATGAAATTCAAATTTCTGTGCCTGTAAATTAGTTTTATCAAGCAACTATCACACTTCTATATCACGGACTGTCTATGGTTGCCTCCTCAAAACAAGGAGCTAAGAGGTTCTATAGCATGCAAAAGTTATATATGCTATTTTACAGAAAAAGTTGGTAGATGCCTAACCTAATCAAAGGACTGTCAGAATGAATAAAAAAAGAAAGTTATGTGCTGTATGCTGGTTATTTTCTTGTCAACTTGATGCAAAACAGGGTCATCTGGGAAGAGGAACTATGAGAGCCAAAGTTACATTTTAAGGTTTAATTATTATGCCTTAGAGATGCATGAAACAAAAATGTCTCTGATCTGCAAGCCTCTTGCTCAAGGACAGATAGTTCCTGAAATGCTGGAGGCTATTGTTTATGGGAGATAACAAGCCACACTTTTTTCACTCCCCCAAACAAGTTTGCTTGACCTGGTTCACAGGCAGGAAATACGTCAGGATATGCTTGCCCAAATTGGATATAGGCTGGAGGTATGTCAAGATGTATGCTTGCCCCTGATTGGACCTGATGGGAAATGCAATGAATTATGGGTTTTCATTCTTAAGCTGCTACAAACCATGACTTGAGGCCATTTCCCAGGAACCTGTTTGGACCTAACCAGAGCCCATCCAACTGGCCAGTATTTAATTAAAGCTTGCTTCAAATTTGGCTTTAAACTGTGGTAGTGGTCTTCTTCTTGATCAGTGGGATTAACAGAACCTCAACTGAGGAAATGCTTCCATCAGATTATATATAGGCAAGTCTATGGAGACATTTTCTTTCTTTTTTTGGGGGGGGTGGGGAGGCTGTTTTTTGAGATAATGTCTCTTGTGTAGCACTGGAATTCACTATGCACACTAGGCTGGCCTTGAACTCTGAGCCTGGTCTGCCTCTGCCTCTCAGAGTACTGGGATTAAAAGTAGGGACCATCTCAGCACATTTTCTTGATTGATATTGATGTGGGTATTGTGGGCAGGGCCACTGCTGAGTAAGTGGTAGTGATTTGTACAGAGAGCAGGCCCATGAGAGCAAGCCAGTAAATAAGAACAATCCCACATTGCTTCTGTTTCAGTTACTGCCTCCAGGTTCCTGCCTTGAGTTCCTATCTTGACTTCTCTCAATGGACTCTAAACCAGAATCTGTAAGCCAAATAAACCCTTTCTTCTCCAAGCTGCTTTTGGCCATGGTGTTTTTGACAAAGGAGCCAAAACTATACAATGGAACAAAGAAAGTATCTTCAACAAATGGTGCTGGCATAACTGGATGTCAATATGTAAAAGATTACAAATAGATCCATATCTGTCACCATGCACAAAACTCAAGTCCAAGTGGATCAAAGACCTAAACATAAATCCAGTTACACTAAACTTAATAGAAAAGAAAATAGGAAGCACTCTTGAACGCATTGGCACCGGAGACCATTTCCTAAATAAAACACCAACAGCACAGACCCTGAGCACAACCATTAATAAATGGGACCTCTCGAAACTGAGAAGCTTTTGCAGGGCAAAAGACACAGTCAATAAGACAAAAAGACAGCCAACAGATTGGGAAAAGATCTTCACCAACCCCACATCTGACAGAGGATTGATCTCCATCCACAGTATATAAAGAACTCAAGAAACTAGACATCAAAGTACTGAACAGTCCAATTAAAAAATGGGCTAAAGAGCTAAACAGAGAATTCACAAAACAAGAACTACAAATGGCTGAAAGACATTTAAAGAAATGCTCAACATCCTTAATCATCAGAGAAATGCAAATCAAAACGACTCTGAGATACCACCTTACACCTGTTAGAATGGCTACGATCAAAAACACCAATGACAACCAATGTTGGAGAGGATGTGGAGCAAAGGGAACACTCCTCCACTGTTGGTGGGAATGTAAACTTGTACAACCACTGTGGAAATCAGTATGGCGGTTTCTCAGAAAATTAGGAATCAAACTACCTCAAGACCCAGCCATCCCACTCTTGGGCATATACCCAAGGAATGCTGATTCATACCATAAAGATACATGCTCAGCTATGTTCATAGCAGCACTATTTGTAATAGCCAGAACCTGGAAACAACCTAGATGCCCATCAACGGAAGAATGGATGAAAAAAATGTGGTACATATACACAATGGAGTACTACTCAGCAGAGAAAAACAATGAAAGCATGAAATTTGCAGGCAAATGGATGGAACTAGAAAAAATCATCCTGAGTGAGGTAACCCAAACCAGAAAGACAGTTATGGTATGTACTCACTCATAGGTGGATTCTAGATATAAAATAAAGAACAATCAGACCACAACCCATAGAACCATAGAGGCTATATATATAGCATGGAGGTCCCTAGGACGACTGTGGCATATAATAAATTTCAGTTTTACTCAATTATTGAAAAAAAAATAGCCAAATGAATGGAAAAACATGAACTATGAACCAAATGCTGAGGGGCCCCCAGCTGGATCAGGCCCTCTGAATAGGTGAGACAGTTGATTGGCTTGATCAGTTTGGGAGGCAACTAGGCAGTGGGACCAAGTCCTGTGCTCATTGCATGAGTTGGCTGTTTGAAACCTGGAACTTATGCAGGGACACTTGGCTCAGTCTGTGAGGAAGGGACTGGACCTCCCTGGACTGAGTCTACCAGGTTGATCGCAGTCCTCGGGGGAGGACTTGTCCTGGAGGAGGTGGAATGGAGGGTGGGCTGGGGGTAAGAGGAGGGGTGGGAGGGGGAGAATAGGGGAACCCATGGCTGATATGTAGAACTGAATGGTATTGTAAAATAAAATATATATCTCTGTGTGTGTGTGTGTGTGTGTATATATATATATATATATATATATATATATATATATATATATATATATATAAATAAAAGTAGGGACCATCTCAGCACATTTTCTTGATTGATATTGATGTGGGTATTGTGGGTAGGGCCACTGCTGAGTAAGTGGTAGTGATTTGTACAGAGAGCAGGCCCATGAGAGCAAGCCAGTAAATAAGAGCAATCCCACATTGCTTCTGTTTCAGTTACTGCCTCCAGGTTCCTGCCTTGAGTTCCTATCTTGACTTCTCTCAATGGACTCTAAACCAGAATCTGTAAGCCAAATAAACCCTTTCTTCTCCAAGCTGCTTTTGGCCATGGTGTTTTACAACAGAAACAGAAAACAAACTAAGACATGCTATCTATAAGATTCCTCTAATACGAATGATGAATATCATTTCAAAGGATACAAAAGAATATACCAAGGGAGTAACCAAGAGAGCTAAAATAGCTCAATTAACATCAGAAAAAACACAGGCTTTAAGAGAGTAAGTACTACTAGAGACTTAAACATAGTACTACTAGAGAACAGACATCTTAAAATGAAATGAAGGTTGATACATCATGAAGATATAGTAACTATAAATGCATATGTGGTTAACATTAAACCCCAAAGTACATAAAGTAAAGATGTGAAAGGAGAAATAAACAATTCAATAATACTTACAGATTTCAATAAGGCAGGCTCTCAGTTCACTAGTAAACACAGTTTCCTGACAGAAACAAAGCATGAGTTCAATCCCCACTGTGAAGGGGGAGGGAAAGGAAGGAGAAGAGAGGAAGAGATGGAAGAATGGGGGGAGAGAAGGAAGAAGAATGAAAGAAGCGGAGGGGGGGGGGAGAAAGGGTGAGAGGTTAGGAGGTTGAAGATCCCTAAACTAAAAATATGAAACTTGAAACACACAGAAATCCAACATTTTGACAATTTCACACCTAACCTGGTGTGATGGATTATAGCCAAAAGGAAAGGTTGAGAAAAATAAAAATAACACCTTTATGCTATGTACACTAAGGGAACACAAAACACAAGAATTATTTGTTCAATCGCAGACTCTTCCCTAGGTCATCTCATTACATACAATCAAATATTCAAACTCTGAAAAGAATCCAAAATCACAAAGAAATACTTCTTGTCTCAAACACTCTGGATGACAGATGCTCAACCTGGGAACTGAACACTAACAACAGCTTTGAATGTTGTTTTTAAGTTTTTGTTCTTAGGATAGACAAAATCAAGACTCAACAAAGTTAAAAGGACTGACATCATATAGGATATGTTCTTTGATCACAACAGAACTAAATTTTACACCTACAACAGAAATAAATCTGGAAAACCATCAAGTATTAGGAAATTAAACAAAATACTTCTAAATAATCCATGGACTAAAGACCAGAAACCATAAGTTTTTTTTTTTTTTTTTTGGTTTTTCAAGACAGGGTTTCTCTGTGTAGCTTTGCGCCTTTCCTGGAGCTCACTTGGTAGCCCAGGCTGGCCTCGAACTCACAGAGATCCGCCTGGCTCTGCCTCCCGAGTGCTGGGATTAAAGGCGTGCGCCACCACCGCCCGGCTCAGAAACCATAAGTTTAAAACGTACTTCAAACAGAATATAAAATATATAGTGGTACTTGGAAAAGCAGTTTATAAATGCACTCATGTAATCCCAGCAACTGAATTTGAGGCCAGTGTGGATGGCACACAGGAGACCCTTGAGAACATACAGCTTAAATCAAGCCAATTCTGAAGAGTAGAAAGTATAATATAGAACTGAACCCGGGGGGAAACAAACACACACACACACACACACACACACACACACACACACACACACACAACGACAAAGTAGAAACTAGTAAGATAGATAGCAGGAAATCTCTAACAAATTCTTTCAGATGATAAACAAAGAAATAATTTGTAAATTACTCCAGGCAGTCAATACTACCTGATACCAAAGCCAAACACACTGAGAGAACTGGAGGTGGGTATTCCTCAGTGATCCAAAAAGCCTTAACTCAGTATCAGCAAACTAAATTTGACAACATGTAGAAATCATTATGGTCAAACTGAATTCTTGTATTTTTATGTGTCTGTGTGTGGGTTGTGCTGTCAGGATTGCTTTATGTAATGTGTTTGTATCGGACAACCTGCAGGAGTTGCGTTCTTTCTATAGAATTTGGTTCATCACCCTGATAGTGAGCACTGTTATCCACTGAACTACCTCATGACCCACAAACAAGTTGTTTAACACCAATGATCAATTAATAAAAACAGGGAGCACTCAGAATCATCTAAATAGCTCTATTTCATTATACAAAGAACTTATGATACATTCTAGATGCCTAGAAATCTCTCTGTATCAGTCCCACAGATTCCCTTGTTTCCTGCTTTGTCTCTGCATTTTCCCTTACTACATAATGATTATGTCTTTCTGTCTTGTCTTTGTCTCTGACTCTGTCTCTCTTGCACTCTTTTATTATTTGACCTTTTTTTTCCTCCAGAAATCCTTGACACTGAAATACAGTTTTTCCTGTATTTTCTACCAAAAAAATTGCCATTTATATTTAAGTTCTTGGTTAGTCTTATACTAATTTATATGAAGTAGGGATTAAATTTTCCACTTGGATAACTAATTGGTGTCACAGAAAATATTGACCCTTATAAGAATCAAAGTAAAAAACCAGTAAGAGCATTTTTCAAGTCAAATTAGCCAAAAATTTTCTAACCAATTAGCCATTGCTTAAAAGTATCTTAATACAGTTCTGCAAATTAATTTGGCAATATTCAACTTTTAAAAATTATCATACTCTCTCTTGGCAATACTATTTTTTCTACATTTTAAGAAATAACAATGCTCCCTAAATTATGATTTAAAATAATTGAGTTTTAAAAATCAAAAACATCCTAATTTCCAACAGTATGAAAGCAGTGAAACAAATGCTGGCACAGCTACACAATGGAACGTGGAGAACTCTGAAATTGGTATTTATACAGCTATAAATAACACGGGAGAGCTCGCAGTGTTCATTTGTTAAGTGCAAAACACAGGAAATAAAATTATATGTAAAGTGTGGTCTCAATTATGTAGAAAGAATAGGGAGTAAAGTGGACCAGAAAGAGCTGTTGTTAGATGGCAGAATTCTTTAGACATGTTAGTTAATATGAACTTGGAGTGTTTTTAAGCCAGTAAAATCTGTGAGGTTTTTGTTTTTCTGAAAATTGATTTTACGTGGGAATGGATAAGTAAATCCACCAGTTTCCAGCAAAGCAGAAATCTTCCTTTGGGGAGTCAAGTTATTTCACAATCAAACAAATTCATAAACAAAAAGTAAGTCAATGGATGAGACTATTATTTTTGCTTTAGTAAAACTTCAATATGTCCTCTTTTTTTATCTATGGAAAAGAACATTTTGTGAATCAGACATGAAATTTTTATGCTGATATATACAAGATTTTACACACAGTCTGAAGAGGTGGCTCAGCAGTTAAGAATACTGGACTGCTGTTCCAGAGGTCCTGAGTTCAATTCCCAGCAACCACATGGTGGCTCACAACCATCTGCAATGGGATCAGATTCCTTCTTCTGGTGTGTATGAAGACAGAGCAGTCATATACATAGAATACATGAATAAATAAATAAATCTTTTAAAAAAACAAAGGAAAAAAAAGAAACAAAAACAAAAATAAGATTTCACACACACACACACACAGAGTCATGGTCTACTAGCATTACATATTCGAAATTTAAATGACAAGAATGACAAGCCTATTTTCAATAGTACATCTCCTCCCTACTCAATCTGCGGTCCACAGCTAACCATTGTAATCACTCCCTTGCAGACACCCACTCAGTTTCCTCCCTCTACTCCTACACTAGAGCAGCAGTTATGTCTTTACCTAGGCCACACCTGCATAGCTAAAAATGGCCGGAAAAACAGGCATTCAGATTGGTCTCCTTTAGTTCTCAGGGCCATATATCTGAGGTTAATTTTTTTTATTTCTTGTTGAATTAAAATAAAAAAAAATTTTATTCATTTTACATACCAATTACAGATCTCCCCCTCATCCCTCCTCTCGCTCCACCCCTCATCCCTCATTCGCTCCTCCAACAGGCTAAGTTCTCTCATGAAGGGACAGCTAAGCCTGGTATATTCAGTTGAGGCAGGATCAAGCCCCTCCCCACTGCATCAAGTGTGAGCAAGGTGTCTGACCATAGGTGATAAGATCTAGAAAGCAGGCTCATGCATGAGGGATAGACCCTGATCACACTGCCAGAGGCCCCTCACACAGATCCAGCTACACAACTCTCCCATATGCAGAGGGTCCAGTCCAGTCCCATGCAGGTTCCACCAGGAATCCACCAGGATGACCCCAGATTAAACTACTAGCCACAGCGATGAGCGTGACTGAACTGGCCTACCCTGGTAATCAGATTGGTAAACACCCTGTCATCACAGAACCTTCATCCAGTATCTGATGGAAGCAGATGCAGAGATCCACAACCAAGCACCAGGCGGAGCTCCGGGAGTCGAAGAGAGAGACGAGGGATTATAGGAGCAAGCGGAAGCGGGGTCAGGATCATGATGGGGAAATCTACAGAGACAACTGAACCAAGCTCAAAGGATCTCACGAACTTTGGATCGACAGCTGAAGTTAATTCTTTTTTTTTTTTTTTTTTTTTTTTCGAGACAGGGTTTCTCTGTGTAGCTTTGCGCCTTTCCTGGATCTCACTCTGTAGCCCAGGCTGGCCTCGAACTCACAGAGATCCTCCTGGCTCTGCCTCCCGAGTGCTGGGATTAAAGGCGTGCGCCACCACCGCCCGGCTTTGAAGTTAATTCTTAATGTTACCTAGAAATCAACTTTTTTTTTGGTTCATTCTCTTTTGTTGCTAACCACTCCACCCACATCTTTCCTCACGTTTAAATATTCCATCTTCAATCTCAGCTGATGGCCCAGCTCTAATTCCAGAGAAAATAAGTCATCAAGAGGAAACTTCATGGCTAGGGATAAAGCTCAGCTGTGGAGAGCCTCCCCAACAAGCATGAGGTCCTATGTTTAAAGCTCAGCACCCAAAACTGAAGGAAAAGAGGAAATGGTAGATTTTTACCATGTGTCAATCCACTTAGCAGTATCTGCTACACAACGACTCCTCAACTCCTTTCTCAAGGCACTACAGCAACCTCATCTCCTAACAATTTTCCCCTTTGCTGGATCATTAGTAAAAATGTTATTTCTCACATAAATATCCCACTTTCTGCAAGCCATGTTCCCTAGAACAGTTCCCCTCACAGCAGTGGTCACCAGAGACCTTTGTAAAATCAGCAGCAATAATTCCTACTTTCCACAATCTCTTAACCAGCCACAGCCATCTCCATCACAGTACATGCAGCCCAGGGCTAACTGCTCAGTCCTTACCCAAGATGCTACTGAAACTTGTCAATACATTTGTGCCTTTGCTACAAGGGCACCTCACTTTTAGACTCCCTTGCTGGTTTCCCTCCAGCCTCTTCTGGATGGAACTTGAGACAAAGAGCAAATATTTCCTATGATATTATATGTGGTTTGAATTAGCAAGTGCCAACACAGGTGTAAAATGGGCATAATAGATTTAAATGTCTGTATACACCAAAAGACAACACTGAGTTGGTAGATTGTGTACCACTTTTCTTTTTGGAGACTGTACCTCACTTTGTAGCCTGTGGTCTGGAACTCAGTATGTAGACCAGGCTGCCCTCAAAGGCATAGGGATCTACTTGATTCTACCTCCGAGTTCTGGAGTTAAACGCATGAGATATCTACTACTTTTTTAAGTGCAACCTGTTAATGAATAAAGTAATTAAGGAAAAATGAACACTCATGTCATTAATTTTTAAAGGCTAGCTGCATTAACTTTTTTGTAAGTGAACATTTATTTCCTGTTGAATGTAGCAGGAATGTAGTAAATGGGGTTATAATAAAAGATTCTTAGAAAAGTGCATGTAAAACTTGCTCTGCAAGTTAAACATACAAGTCTCTCTGCATGCTTTAAAGATGAAGGCTATGGTAAACCTTACAATTTCCTGAATGATTAAAGTATCTTCCTAGATATGGCAGGTGACTTTCAATCACACCAGAGTTTAAACCAATCAAGTGACTTAGATTACAGAGTGGGAACTTTTAGCCCCACCCCGACATCATAGAGGGAAGGGATGAGTTAAGAGACTGATTGGACACTATACACACTCTTTAACTGGATCACCAACTTCTGGACACAATAAGTATTTGGAGAGTAGGGCATGTCAAGAGGGCATAGGAGCTGCAAATCACACACAACACCTCATCCCATGCAGCCTTTCTCCCCAGCTGTTCCTGGCATGTAATCCTTATAATGAATCAGTCAACTAAGTCTTTTACTGAGTTCTACAAATTAACTAATCAGAAGAGGTCCTCACTAGGAACCTCTGACTTAATGGCCAGTCAGCAACATGGCAGAGCCGGCCAGGACGTCAAGCTGGCATCTGAATGGGGAAAGTCTGTGGACTAAGCTCCTACCCGTGGGGTCTGTGCTACTCTGGACAGTGTCACAATGGAAAACACCAGTTTTCATGTTGGAAATTGATAACTGTACTAAAAATACATGGTAACTAACACACCTACATACCTGGGCCAGATAAAACAACTAACAGACATTTCAACAAACTGTTTCCTCAATAATAAACCAGTGGCACCTGGGCAACACTGATAAAGGAAATCATGAACATGCTACCCAAATTACTATCAAAATCCTAACGATCCCCACATACCCATTTTATTGACTAAGGCACAATTACAGCTGACTATTTGAAAAGATCTATTGTAATACTCAGTGATAAGTTATGTAATGTCATAAACCCTGTTCCCTGTTATAAATGTAACTGTTTAATAGAATTTACTAATACACAAAACTGACAGTTGAAAATTAAAATCAACTAACATTTTAATAAATGTCAACAGAATGGTATTAGCTGAAATATTTTACATTCTCCAAAATGCTCACCATTTTCACTGCCCACAAAATCAGTGTGACTTTTCTGATGAAGCTGCCAAGTAGATAAAGTTCTTTAAGAATTCTGGACAAACTGAACAATTACATAAAAATCCAAAGATCTGTATTTTGTCAGCTTGTTTTTATTCTGGAGCAGAGGTAGTATAGCAAAATAATGCTACTAAGTGATTTGTTCAAGAATTTGCATTTTCTCTAGAGATGTAATTTGCTCATAAATAAAAATCTCTTCAATATACCAAACTATTATAGTCAAAAAGTTTAACTCAGATTCCTTTTTTTCCCTCCAAGACAGGGTTTCTTTGTGTAGCCTTGGCTGTCCTAGAACTAGCTCTGTAGCCCAGGCTGGCCGTGAACTCTCAGACATCTGCCTGCCTCTGCCTCCCAAGTGCTGGGATTAAAGGCAATCACCACCACTGCCACTACTCCCTGGTACTTAACTCAGATTCTGAAAGACAACACAGACATACAAATAATGACTAAAAAGAAACAAATTGCTGAAGTCTATAGATCATACAGAAACTCCAATCTAAAAAGAAATTTGTTCATCTTTCAAATGTTTTTCCGTATAGAACACATAATTCTTATTATCTCTGCCATAAGTTATGAGCTTTATGTTAAAAAAAAAACCCAGCATTTTCTAAATTACACTTAAATTAAGAATGAGATTTTAGAATAACAGATTTACTATTAAATTTTATCCATTAATCTTAGAGCTCAGAGGATCTCAGAGAGTAGTAATAATCATTTAAACAATGCAACCCTACTAAGCAAAAAATTTAACAATCTCATAAAAAGATTGCTTGCTTTGTAAACAAATTATCTAAAATAATCAATTACTGAGAATTCCCAAAGATGAGGTCTCCTTCTACCTTTTTGTCTGTTTGTTTGTTTGTTTTGGTTTTTAGAAACAGGGTTTCTCTGGTAGCCCTGGCTGTCCTGGAACTTGCTCTGTAAACCAGGCTGGCCTCGAACTCACAGAGATCTGCCTGCCTCTGCATCTGCCTTCCAAGTGCTGGAATTAAAGGCATGCACCACCATGCCCGGCGTCTACTTACTAAATAAATGATCCAAGTTGGGCTAGTGAGCTGGCTTAACAGGTAAAAGATGCTGACATTGCCAAGCCTGATGGCCTGAGTTTCAGTCCCCAGAACCTAACCAGTGAAAGGAGAGAACCAATTCCTGTAAGTTGTCATCTATCTCCACATGTCCACCGACTGGCCTCTCCAAAACAATACAACTTAAACTACTCATATTGATCAGTGCAGCTTAACAGGCTTTGGGCAGGAGATGCAGAATGTGGTAAAGTGCTTGCTTGCCTAACATGGATAACCAAGGCCTGGGTTTTTGCTCTAACACAAGGGGGAAAAAGGAGGGGTGGGGGGGCAAGCCAGCTTGTGGTGATATTGTGTTCCCCAAAATACTGTGTACCTGAATAAACTTATCTGGGGTCAGAGAACAGAACAATGACTAGACAGACATAGAGACCAGAAAATGGTGGCACTCACACCTTTAATTCTAGCATTCTGGAGGCAGAGATCCCTCTGGATCTCTGTGAATTCAAAGCCACAATGGAAACAACCAGGCACGGTGACTCACGCCTTTAATCCCAAGAAGTGGTGACAGGAAGCAGAAAGGTATATAAGTCGTGAGAACCTGGAACTAGAGCCTCTGTTAAGCTTTCAGGCTTTGGAGCAACAGTTCAGCTGAGATCCATTCAGATGAGGACTGAGAGGCTTCCAGTTTGAGGAAATGAGATCAGCTGAGGAATTGGCAAGGTGAGGTTAGCTGTGGCTGGTTCTGTTTCTCTGATCTTTCAGTGTTCACCCCAATATCTGGCTCCTGGTTTTGTTTTTATTAAAAAGACCTTTTAAGATTCATGTTACACCAGCTAGCTGCTAGTTTTATGTGAGGTCCTGATTTATTAACCATATAGTTTTTGAGCAGAGTATGTGATACAGGCCTATAATCCTATCACTTGAGAGGTTGGGGCACAAGAATGAGGGGTTGAAGCCAGCCTAGACCACAGTGAGTTCCAGTCTTGGCAAGATAGCAAAACTATTTCAAAAAACAAGTGGCAACAAAAATCTCCATCGCCAACAAAAATGAGCATACATGTTAACTGCTACTTTCTTGGCTGGAGTTTCTATTGCTATGATAAAATACCATGATCAAAAGCAATTTGGGAAGGAAAAGGTTTATCTGGCTTACACATTCTGATCACAGTCCATTACAGAAGGAAATCAGGGTGGGAACTCAAGGCAGGAACCTGGAAAAACTGGAACAGAAGCCATGAAGAAACACTGCTTACCAGTGCTCCTTATGGTTTGTTCAGCCTTCTTTATCAACCAGGACCACCTGCCCAAAGTGTCACTGTTCCCAAAGAGCTGGGCCCTCCCACATCAATCATTAATCAAGAAACTGTACTACAGACTTACCTACAGGCAAACCTTATGGAGGCATTTTCTCAATTTAGAGTTCCTCTTGCCAAATAACTGTAGCTTGTGTCCAGTTGACAAAAATCTGATGAGCATACTACCATTCCCCCATACACAATGAAAACCTGAAAGCAAAAGAAAAGTATGACCCATGAGAACAATGTGAACTGGTAGAGACAAGCCTGAGCTGCAGCACCCAGCTCAGTGATAGTACACCTGCCGAGTATGTGCCAATTCCTGCTTTCCAGATCCAGCACTGAAAAAAATAAGTAAGTAAATTCAGTCGTAGAAGGGAAGAAAGAAGAAATAGGCCTGAGAAAAGATCACAAATTTGAAACAAGTCCAAGGTTATTTTTTTAAAGAGGTGCAGGAGGGCAATAAAGCCAAAATTAATTGTGAAACATTTATATATAACAAAAAACGCCCCCAAAAGATTGACATGAAAAACTGAGAAAATAACTAATAAATCAATCAACCCGGGACTTCCTGTAGCCAACAAAGAGCTTCAGAGAAGTAAAAAAAAAAAAAAAAATCATAAAAACTAGGGGAAGAAATTACAAAGGAAAGTTTAAAGTCTTTTAAGTTTAAAATCAACGGAATATTACATTCTATGAATAAAAGAATAAGGACGAGACATACCACTGAGAAGCTTTAGTATTTACTAGATAATACAAAAACAACAAAAGACTTCTGAAGACACACAGCTACTATAAACAAGCAGTAGCTGCCCCAAGGTAACAGTGAAGGCCGGAGACAATGGCATTGCTTTCAAACCTCCAAGGCCATCACCACAACAGTTCAGTGGCTCTCCTTGAATCTTCCACATTCCCTGGCATTCTTGCAAGACTACAGGATGGATTCTGGGTAGTGGATTAACAGTGAATCAACCTGTTATCCTCTCCACTTGTCTGGAGTCATAGGACAGCAATTGAAGAAGAACAGACAGACCCAAAAGAAGTCACAAGGATCCCATGCCTCCAAAAACTAGGAAAGCAAAAAGCCAACTGTCAATCTTCATAACACACTGAGATTTTAGGGTTAATCCATGAGTGCCACATAACCTATTTCTGAGTAAACTGTACCTAAAATTCTATACATAGCCAGACTATAAACCAAATACTTGGAGTAAGCATTTCCTGACACACAAGACAAAACCAGACAGGTACTGCTTCCTCCCTTTCCAAGAAGTTTCTACAGGTGTGAGTTCCAGCAACTCAAGGAGAACAAGGGATTCCCCTGGCCAAACAACTTCCAGACTAATACATGGGCTCTTTCTGTCCCTGCTTCTATATCTCCCCTAGCCAAACCCAGGCGATTGTCCATGAAGACAGAAGTACAAATGCCCAACTTCCAGGGTTAAATTAAACCACTTGTATCAATATCAAGAAGAGTTATGTGCATGAGATGCCATGTTGAAATCCTATAGAGAACTGATATACAAATAGGCTAACTGCATAAACATTGGTCTGAATTTATTTACTTATTTATTTAATCATCTGTAAAAGAATGAAGTCTGATCATAATCTGTTGAATTCCTTCTAGCCTGAAATTACAATTTTACAGATGTATAAAAACACAAAAATCAAGACACTTCCTACTTGTTTATATATTCCACCAGTCTGTGATATTTGGTAACATCATTCCCTAAATACGGGAGCTGTTTTTTGTTTTTGGTTTTCATTAAAAGGGATGGCAACAGACAAGTACTCATTGAAGAAGGTAATATTTCAATTGAAAACAGAGCTTGCTGGGTGTAACACACGCTTTTAATCCCAGCATTCAGGAGGCAGAGGCAAGTAGATCTCCTCTGTGAGTTCCAGGACAGTCTGGTCTACAGAGTGAGTTCCAGGACAGGTTACACAGAGAAACCTTGTGGTGGTGGCAGTGGTGGTGGGGGGGGGGGCAAAACAAACAAACAAAAAAACCAAAGCTAAACTTTTGGAATAATGTATTATAAATATCAAAACAAAATTTGCACAAGGAAAGTAACACACATGCAAAGTAGTAATCACCAATGAGAACTTATCTTAACCTCAGTGTGTTAACACAGTTGCTTCAACCATTTGACACTTCTGACACTATGGGCAGGATAATGTCTACAGCAAAGACTGGCTCTCTGAAGAACTTAGTAAACCAACCTAGCCTGTGTAATTATAAAGATCAAAACTAAATGATTTAAGTTTTGGTAAAAATCTTTTATCTAATAGGAGCCACGCAATCCTATGCCTTTGTAAGGAGGTAGTTTAAACACAAGTTCACACTGCCACTAAGGTCTTCAGACATCTTATATTCCATCATTTCTTTCTTTTCTTCTCTAATGTCCAAGAGTTGGCTATGGGAAAATGGGATAATCAGTCTTCAAAACCTTTTCAATAATTTTAAGACAATACTTTAGTGTGGTGGCTATAAAGAGGAAGACAGCTTCATACACGTCAAGGAACTTCACACCATCTAAGAGTATTAAGCCAACAGTCAAGCTCCACTGGCACCCATGCCATGACCTGTGCACCCCTGCCACACATACAGCACACACACACACACACACATACAGCAGCTTGTACACTACCAGTTATCCATGCAGATGCCCAGTTGCTTCCCCCTCATGCCCATTTCTCTTGCTACTGTCTTACACCCTTTTCTCATATTGGCTTCTTTAAGAAGAATGTCTGCATCATACAGAGACATTGCTGGTTCCTCAGCATATTCCTGTTGACCAACCCAAGCACATTTTAAACTAATTATTACTATCATCATTTGCTATATTCTAAACATCAACCTAGTCACATGCACTCTCAATTTTTCATCTCACCTCAGAAACTAATGCTTTACAGATAAAACAAAACTTTTAAAAAAGCTATTCTATAAAATCAAAATGTTAAAATTCAATCTAGATTTGTACTCCAATGAAAGAATGCTGCAATCAATCTTCTAAATGTCTGGCATGTCTAATTACAAATTGGTTTTTCTTTCTTGCTTGATTCTCTGTTGAAAACTGCGGCTGCCAAGAGGTTCCAGATAACTAAGGCCTGACTTCACTAAGCTATGTAAAGGAACAATGAGGAAATATGCTACAGAATAGTTACTTTCCACACTGACAAATAACCACCCTTATGAAAGTGAGCCAGATCTGTCCATCTGTGCCCTAAGCCAGTTTGGTTCATGAGAAACTCACACACATTATGCTCCACAGGGACACAGTTCTCTGTGAAGGGCTGTTTGGGTCATATGGATACTGTCATGATGTATTCACTTGAGCAGATCAGCTGGGACAAAGACAAACAGCACACAATATCAAAGGCTACCTAATATCTACACACCGAGCTTCCTTCGTTCGTGTGGTGAGTACTACATATACTTTCTGCACACTAGGTCCCTGCTCAGTATGCACGTTCCACAGGCTATGTTAAGGACACAAAGGGGAAAGTAGCTATCACAGGCATACTACCCTATGATCCTGTATGAGAACAGAGCAGAAAGAAGAGAACAATTAGACAGCATGTCTGAAGGACACATGCCAATTTGTTACTCCAAGGTACTTAGGAAGGTTCTCTGAGGTGGACACTGGCTATAAGGCCTAAGACTAAACCTCCCACACAAGTAGCCACTGGTGCACATTTACCTTCCCATGTTCTGTAACACTGAGAGTTAACGGAACCAGTGTATCAAGGCTGGGTGTTGGAAAGCAGCATGGAATGTTGAGGAATGGAAGGGCCGTGCTATGACTATGGTATAAGACAAGATGCAAACCTACGCAGAAATCCTGTAGCCCAATTAAGAGTTTGAGTTTACTTCAAATAAAATACATACTTAATATAACTGTGAGATAGATTTAGATCCACTTGAGGATAAGACTCAAAAGATCCAAAGTCTGTTCAAGGTCACAATGCTAGCAAATGAACACCCTAACATATGTCATTCTGTGTGCAGTATGGAAAGGAAAATCTTAAATATGGTCATTCAGATATCAACAAGACAGCCAGTTTAAGACAGCCACACTCTGATTCCTCATGAAAATAATAATCTTACAAAAGTAGAGGTACCAGATATCAGTGCCACCTTTACGACTACAAGAGGTCAGAAGAGAAGCCTCACTCTCCAGTGCCGTACACATGTGTGTATCATCCTGTTTCTGGTGAACACATTTTCTTGAGAGTGCCAGTGACCACCAAGAACTCAGAAATGGACATAAAGGCTTTGTCTCCTTTCCATGTACCTCAGGACTTCTAAATAAAATCACGCAATTACCTCTGTAAGCAAAATGAGAGATTCTCTTGCTAACACAAAGTTTCCTAAAACTGTTCACAGTGAAAAAAAATAGCAGGTTTTCTCTAAGGATAAAGTTACACAAGAAGGTCACGAAGGCGCTTGGTTTCTATTCTCTGAAAAGACAGCTCTTAAAAACAACGGCTTCTCCATTCTACAGCAAGACTGGAGAAGGACATGGGAAGGTAAATGTCTTGGGATCCAGTTGGTACAGCAGCACTTTTCCACACCACACCCTGTGCTGCTTCGGCTGGCACCCAAATCCCTGCCTGGCCACTCCCTGCAGGTGTCCTAAGGGGGGGGGGCACTCAGAGGACTCCCTGGTCAGAAGGGAAAGGAACAGGGCCAGGGACCAATTCAGAGGATGTCTTAAAAGATAAAAGGGAACAAGCAGTGTCTTTAAAGAGATGCTAAATGGAGTCCTAGAAAAACTAGAGGTTCAGGTAAATAACTTGGCACATCCTGACCCGGTCCAGCCCTGGATAATAAACTCTCCTACATCCCTGACGAAGCCCACTGTCCAGAAGTCATGCCCTCAAATAAACAAGGGTTCGGGAGAATGGTTATGGTGACCTACTTTCCTGGGGCAGGGACGGACCTTACACCTTCTTTCTTCCCACAGCCACACACGCAGCACTGAGGAGAAATCGGTGCAGAAGAAAGCCACAGATTATATACACTACCTCTCCTGAATTTCATCCGCGAAGCCTGTAAGCAATACCACTCGTGGTTTTCACTGCCTCCACGGCACTGAGAATTCCAAGTGAAATTCATTCATTCAAGTAAACTACGTGGATTCCACTGTGGGAGTTGGTGGGTTAAAAGTAAACTGCTGCCCTACCGTGGCTGATGTTTCACCTTTGCGTGGGGAAGGAGTTTACCTTTGTTTGATTATAAGTTTATCTTTATTCCAAGGAACACTGTAAATTAAAACCTGTATCTGGGAAGTCTCCCGAGTGTTAAATCACATTATAATTCTAACTGGTATCCTGCACAGTCCTCGGGCACAGCAGCAGCATGCTGCCTTGGTGAGACCTTCAGGAATCCCACGTTATCTCCCCACCGGAAGCCCGAGTCCCACCTCCGTCTCACCGGCCTCCAATTACAAAAAAGTGGGGACGGGAACCCCAGATCGCGTTCTGACTGCACACTAAGTTGGGTGCACACAACTCTTCCAAGTTTGGGGCCAGGCCCTGCTCGCTCGCCCGCCCGCCCGCTCGGGGGCCACGGCCATGGTGTGTACCTGAAGTTGCCAACTCGGGGCGCCCAGGCGGGAGGAGGGCCTGTGCGGGATCGGGGCAGTGCAAACGCCTCCTCGGCCGGCCCTCCTCCCGCGGCCCTTCCGCCGCACCCCGCTCCACTCGGCACCTCGGGCCCCGGGCGCCACCCCCGGGGTCCGGACGGCCGCGACGATTCCCCGGTCCCGCTCCGGCAGCCCCGCCGCGCCCGGCCCGGCCCGGCCCGCAGGCCCCGCCGCCCAGGCCTCGCCGAGCCCCGGCCTCGCACAGCCGCGGGCCGCGGGCAACAAAGGCGGCGGCGGCGGCGGCGGGCCCGGCGTGGAGCCGAGGGTCGGGGCGCGGGCCTGGGCCTCCCTCCCTCCTCCCCCCGCTCGGCCGCACGCGACCCCGCGGCTCTCCCCGCCGCCCCCCCCCCCCCGACCACCACCACCACCACCCCTCGCGCCGCTCACCCTGCGGCCGCCGGCTCCGTTTCCTCCCGGCGGCGGCGGCGGCGGCGAGTGCCGCGCTCGGCCCTCCTCAGGCCGCTCCTCCTCCCTCCTCCTCTTCCTCCTCCCCGAAGGGAGGGCGCGCGGCCGCGGCCCAGGCGGGAGCGGAGCCGCCGCACAGGAGCCCCGGCCGCCCGCGCCCTCGGCACAGCCCGGGAGGCGGGGCGTCGGGGGTGGGAGGGGGCTCCGGGGGGCGGGGCCGTGGCCGCGGGTGCGAGCGGCTCCGCCCCTTTCGGAGCCAGCAGCCCGGGCGGGTCTCAGTCCTCAGGGGCTGCAGGTAGAGGGTGGGACCATGGCTCTGCAATCCTTCCCGGGACTCCCAGGCCGCCTTGAGCCCCCGTCCACGCTCAGCCACAAGTGGGAAAGCCTTCCAGCACCTACTCTGGCTTGGTCTTCGGGACAGCTTAAGAAAACTAGGCGCTTATCCCTTCTGTCAACTCATTTACCCTTCTGTGGAGTTATTTTCAGTAGAATTCCTGCAATTAATAGGGTATAGGGGTGTGTGTGTGTGTGTGTCTGTGTGTGTGTGTGTGTCTGTGTGTGTGTGTCTGTGTGTCTGTGTGTCTGTGTGTTAGGCTTTGGCAACTTAACTCACTTTTTTTTTTTTTTTTTTACAAATTAACACAATATGCTTCTAATGTATAGCAGACCCATTTTATCACTGTTTATAAGTAGGCCAATGGGAATTTATTTTTCCTATAATGGTGAGCAATTAAAGAAAATATTAATATCTCAATAAAGTGGGTGAATACATATTGTTAAAAATCTAGCTTAGAATTAGTGTGAGCTTTGAAAGTGTTTCTTGAATGGTAGGTATGGGCCTTTTAAAAAGAAACTATACGAAGAGAAGAAACAAGGCCGGGGAATAGAAGAGTTAGAAGAGCTTCAGGTGTAAACTGCAAGCCTGCTTTCTTTCATCGAATATGTTAGTTTAAGAAAATAATAGTGAAGTTCAAATAATTGCTATTAATTTCCAGAAACATTCGGTAGTAGAAGGTGTTCATCTAAACACAAAATCTGGGTAAATAATAGAAAGTGGGTTAAATCGGTTTTTATAATGGGATGGTATAGCAGTGCCATTTGGCAATATGTGTTATTTACGAGACTGACCACTGTCATTCTCAGTATTACTTGAATGGATTAATGAACACTATCACTACTGGTATCCTGGTTGAAATGTAACTCACTCCATATTCTCCTTCTTTTCTTCCGTCTCTCTCTTGCCACCCCCAAGATAGCCACCTTAGTCTTGAGCCAACAAGCCCAGTCCCACTTAACTTGAAGTCAGATATCTGTTTTCAGTGAGTAACAGAATATAGACTGAAATCAAATTACCAAAGAGATCAATGGTGATTAAGTAGAAGGAAGCTTTTCAGTCTCTTGCCCGGTAATGATGTTTCCTCATCTGCCCTATGGACAGGAAACTATTACCGAGCACTAGACACCAATGACCATCGGCAGCAGTATCCATGGCCACGACCCTGGACTGTGAATGTGGCAGACCTGGACCATGTTACAGTTTGGACAGTTCATAGAACTATGTAAACATAGATTAGTTGCTAAGTTTTAGCCAATTTCTACCTTCAAAAAGTGGGAGTGCTTGGCCTTGACATTTGCCTAAAGAACTCGATGTCCTGCTCCACAGATACTTGGCTCAGCCATGTTCATTGCTGCTCTATTCACAATAGCTAGGTGTGATGGCTATTCTTGGTTGGAAACTTGACTACATCTGAAATTAACTAAAACTTCCAAATAGAGGGCACACATGTGAGGGACTTCTACTGAATTTGAAGTGGGAAGATCTACTTCTAATCCAAATCTTAGAGATGGGAAGATACATTTAATCTGGGTCATGCCTTCTGCAGAAAGCCCATAAAAGGTCATGAAAGAAGGAGGCCTTTGTGCTTTGCCTGCTTGCCCTCGCCTTGCTAGCAAGTCTATTCCTTCACTGGAATTAGAGCCTACGTCTTCAGGATCCCAGGGTCTACTGAAGACAAGCTGAGGCATCCAGCCTTGTGCAATGAGCAACTTCTAGATTCTTGAAGTTTCCATTCATAGCCAGCCATTGTCCGATTAGCTGGACCACAGGCTGTAAGTCACTCTAATCAATCCCCTAGATAGATAGATAGATAGATAGATAGATAGATAGATAGATAGATGGATGGATGGGTGGGTGGATGGATAGATGATAGATAGATAGATAGATAGATAGATAGATAGATGAGAGAGAGAGAGAGAGAGAGAGAGAGAGAGAGAGAGAGAGAGATTCATTCTGTAAGCTCTGTTACTCTAGAGCAGCAGTTCTCAACCTGTGGGCTGCAACCCCTTGGGCATCGAATGACCCTTTCACAGGGGTCACATATCAGATATCTTGCATATCAGATATTTACATTATGATTCATAAAATAGCAAAATTACAGTTATGAAGTAGCAACAAAATAATTTTATGGTTGGGGTAAAATTTTATAATTTTACCATATCATGACGAACTATACTAAAGAGTCAATACATTAGGGGGGTTGAAAACCACTGCTCTAAAGAAACTTGACTAATACACTAGGAAATGGAAACAGCCTAAATGTCCTTTAACTGGTGAATGAGTAATGAAAATATGGTACATATACACCATGGAGTACTATTAAGCTGTAAAGAAAACTGAAATCATGAGATTTGGGTGGAATTAGAAAATACTACATTGTAGTGATTTTGTGTTCCCCAATATATTGTGTACCCTAATAAACTTATCTGTGGTCAGAGAACAGAACAGCCGCTAGATAGACATAGAAGCCAGAAAATGATGGCACACACACTTTTAATCTTAGCATTCTGGAGATCCGGATCTCTGTGAGTTCAAAGCCACACTGGAAACAGCCAGGCATGGTGACACACACCTTTAATCTTAGGAAGTGATGACAGGAAGCAGAAAGGTATATAAGGCGTGAGGACCAGGAACTAGAGCCTGGTTAAGTTTTAGGCTTTGGAGCAGCAGTTCAGCTGAGATCCATTCGGATGAGGACACAGAGATTTCCAGTTTGAGGAAATGAGATCAGCTGAGGAATTGGCAAGGTGAGGTTAGCTGTGGCTTGTCCTGCTTCTCTGATCTTCCAGCATTCACTCCAATAACTGGCTTTGGTTTGTTTTTATTAATAGTACCTTTTAAGATTCATGTTACACTACATTGAGTGAGGTAACCCATATCCAGAAAGGCAAATCTTAAATGTTCTGGCTCATCTGAGGCTCCTAGCTCCAAATCTTCAGATGTGAGTGAATAACTCACATGGAATAACTACAGAAACCAGGAAAGTAAAAAGGAGATAAATACAGAAGGAGAGGAGGGTAAAATAATTGTAAGACATCTGAAAAAGTCATAAGGAATCATACTATTAACAATCTACCTGAATACACATATAATACACATAAGTTGCTATAAAAATGTACATATAGACTTTAAATGACAATGATTGCTTTAAGAGTCAAAGACCATCTAACAAAATCTCAACACTAGGCACAAGAAATCCTCTTTTAAGTAGTTGGTCAGAGTTGCCCAAGAGATTCCCCAAATATCATAAGCTATTGATATTGCTCTTGGTTGCTCCCAGAGTTGGAAGGCAAGTACCTATTGATGAAGACACCATATGCTTTAGACATAAGACCTGGAGAACCCTGAACTGAAACCTCCCTGAAAGCCTCCTCTCTGGGAACTACATTTCATGGTACCAGAAGGCACCATGAAGCTTCCAAAGGAGGGAAGCCACCAATAGTACTATACAGCTGTGATAACTGTGAACCACAACAATGACAAGCATGCCAAGGTAACCCTGGGGGTGCAATGGTATCATGCACATCTTGGCAGAACATACCACAAGAGCCCTGATGGCTACATGAGTGAAAATATCCTCAATTTTCTTCAGGTACAGTAAAATGTCTGTGTTATAGAAAGGAAAAGAGAAAATGTAGGTAGAGATGAGGAGGGATATGGTCAGATAGGCCTTGGTGCTTCTTTAGTTTGAAACATTGGCCATGCCAACATGTCAGACTTTGGGATGTTGATTTCTGAGCCTCAGTATCCATTTTACAAAGATGGCAAAGACATAGAGCCAGTCAGAAAATGGAAACCCATTGCAGTGGTAAAGAACACCAGAGTTGCACAATAAAGTCATTAGAAGATAAAGAAAGTTTATTCAGGAATTCTTACAAAGGAAGAAAAGAGATCTTATTACAGAGCTGAGCTCCATTCCAAACACAAGGAGACAGTGGGATTTGTAGTCAAAGAGAGAGGTCGGTGCACATAAATTACTAAGAGGAACATCAGAGGCAGAAGACATGGTTAAATCTGAGAATAGGGGTGAAAAGGTATAATATATAATCCTTCACATAAGATAGAGGTCCTTGGGGTTGGAGAGATGGCTCAGTGATTAAGAGTACTGGCTGCTCTTCCAGAGGACCCAAGTTCAATTCCCAGCACTCACATGGCAGCTCACAACTGTCTATAACTCCAGTTCCAGGAGATCTGACACCTTTACACCAATGCACATATAATAAATAAGTTAAATAAATTTTAAAAAAGATAAAGGTCCTGGATGACACTCCTTTGAAAAAGTATCAGGGCAATTAGCAATAAGCATAACATATTTACTTAATCAAGGTTTTATGTGGCATAGGAAGCTTCAGAGATAGAGACTAAAAGACCCAAAGAAAAACTATGTCTGTGCTTCAGTGCCATTAAGAGTGGACAGAATTGTATATTCAGAAATGTGACTGGGCCAAAAGGACTGAGATAAGGGTAACAGACTGACCTGGAGAAAGCCAGAAGAAAGGTCTGGTTTTGTTGTTGTTGTTTTTTCCCCTTCTCGGGTCTTTCTGTGTGGCATTCCTCTATAACTTTTCCCTCCGGAATGGGGGTTTTCCAAGAATCAAGGAGAAGGAAGAAAGTAACCTTTTCATGTTTTATGGCTTTCTTTGAGGAAGGGAGAGTCTAGTTTCTATGACTCACCATGAGAACAGAGTCTGGTTTCTATGGTTTATTTGAGGGTAGAGATAGGACAGGAGACAGAACAGGAGACAGGAAAGCAGAAATAACTTGATCTGGGGCCCTTCCAAACACCTTCAGTTCAAAGTTCTCAGCATATTAAGGTGCCATAAATTTAGAGTATTGTGTCCTGAGACACAACAGGAGAATGCTTGTGGCAGACAGGCCGGAGTGCTCACATAGCACCTAAGGGATGGTAGGGAATGAGTAACTTGTTCAGTTTTTTTTTTTCTAAACTGACCAAGGTCTTCTCTAAAACTGAATGATACAGGTTGACAACAAACAAAGGCAAGCACTAACCATCCAGGCTTCAGACATGGTTGGCTATAGTTAGGTTGTAGAAATCCGTCAACACTTATAATGGCTCTTATCTCATAGGGTTGCTAATAGAACTAAGTATTATATAGCATACTTAAGACAAGGTGAGTTTATCACAAATCCTTAATAAATGAAAAATATCTTTATTTCTCATTCACAGACTTTCCTATGAATGTAGCTATGTGATTTCTTATGTGATTACCTATTAAACTTCATTCTGTTCTGAGCCCATAAAATTCAGAAGGGCAGAGAGAGGCACCACATCCATCACTGTTCCTTCAGAACTTGCTAGTGCTGGGCACATTGTGTGAGGCAGGGATAACAATTCATTGTTGGATAAATGAATGATTTAATGATGCCAGTGCATTTGTTTTCTAAGACATAAACACGAAAATGCTAGGTCTGAATGACACCAAATGCATGGTAGGAAAGAACAGACTGACAATAAATTTGATTTATAGTGTTTTTTATTATTTCTGTTCACAAAATTCCCAGATGTGCTTAGAAAAAGTATTGCCAATTTGTGAATGAGAATCTGTGTGGGTAATTTGTGTGTGTATCATATATGGAACTAATTAAATAACTGTCATCAAGTTTGCCAAACTTTTGAGTTGCTTATAATTTAGTCACTCTTTAACAAACTTTATAACACATAGTTGTAAGTGAGATATATTTTGTTATTTATCTCAAGGCATGTTTAAAGTCTCACTTACAAACACCAGCTTCTGATGAAGGTTAATCATGTTTTAAGAACCTAATTCTTGCCCATAGTCTCAGCTATTCACAAGGCTAAAGCAGACGGTTTACTTGAGCCCAGGAATTCAAGACCAGGCTTTGAAACATAGTGATACTCCATTGAACAGGGATAAAGGCCGGTGTTATGAAAAAAAAAAAAAATACTAAAGACAAAGTCCCTTAACCAAGAGGCGCTCCAATAAAGTGTGATCTGAGAAGAATCCTTGCGTGGTGGTAAAGAGGATTCAGAACTCAACACACGGAGCGGTGACATCGGTAAGTTCTCCAGGAACGGTGACGTCGGTAAACGCCCCACAGTTCCTAATTCTCTCTCTCAAATGAGCGGCAGCCGCTGGTTTGAGTTACTGGCGGGTTCCTAGTGTGTGTGCTCGACCTGCAGTATGGCGGGAATGAGGCCTCTGCAAGTGGCACATTAAGCTGCGTGGTGGATTTAGCCTTTGCTAGTTACAAAACAAAAAAGGTTTCTGGGCTACACGCTGCTTGGATAAAAGCATAGACTCATGATAGCTCCCAGAGCTGGCGGTAAACGTACCACCGCCATGTTGGGAAGCTGAAGGGGGCGGAGCCAGCAGCCACAGAGCTGTTTCAGGCTTAGAAGGCTACAGTTTAAAGCAATAAGTTTGCAATAAGACAGATTCAGATGGAACAAGACTTTAAATGCTTTACAATGTGTGTAAAAATGTACATAGGCTTGGAAGAGAGAGGAAAAGGAACATAGACAGTTATATAAAGAAATAGAAAGTTTAAAAAAATAAAGTCTTTAAAGAGAAAGTAAAAGTAATATAAAAAATAAGCCATGTAAAGATGGATATCACACAGAGAGTTTGGATTATATTGTCTTTGGGATTTTTAACTGCAGAAAGACATGTGATTGTAAAGACTGCTCAGTTAAATCAATGTGTATATTTTAAAGGTATTTCAATTTTGAAAGTTATGGCTAAGGATGTTTTGCTAATGTAATACAAATTTCTGATCCTTGAATGTTATTATTACCAACTACTAGGATATAAAGAAATGAAAGTTAGTAGTTAGACATTACAATAGAACTTGTAGTCATATTAGATATGTTTTAAAAATTGAGCAGAGATGTTTTAGACAGGTCATCTTCAAACCCTTCAGAGATCTACAGAATATGGCATTTAAAATGTTTTAATAACTTAGAAAATTTTTCTTTTTTGAGACATGTCACCTCCTGGCAGTACTAATCTACTTCAGAGAAAATATGGGCATTGAAGAAACTGCATATGGAGTCAACTTTCCTTGTGGCAAAAGTTAGCCACTGGACAACAAAGTATCCTCGAATCAACAGGACAAAATGGACAGACAAAACACGAAACAATGGACTACTGATTCTTGTCAAAACAAGTGTGGTTATGGCTTTATCAAAAGGCATCTTCTGAGGCCAGGACAATATGGCCCCATCCCTGAAGTGGCCTTCGCATCCGGAAAAGGTACGGTGCCCTTTTCTTCGAAGGCAGCTTAACAGGCAGAGGGCCGATGGATTCTGTTCTACAATGGAACAGCAGCTGAAAGCTCATGCCTCTCAAAAGTAGACTGGCATTTAATAAAGGGATGTGGAGAAGAAGGGGATGCTGAGATGAAGCCATATATACACAGCCAAGAAGAATGGACAGCTGAATTTAAAAACTGTCAACAATTTCCAGAATTTAAGAGATTTGTCCTGACTGTGGGCAAGGCAGAAAAACTCTAGCTACACTCCATCTTAAAACAAAACAAACAACAACAACAAAATCCTAATTTTTTACAATTAAAGAAAGTCAGAAATCAACAGCAATTCAAGCAGTGTCAGTCTGTTTGGATAGCTATCACAAAACACTGTAAACCATGTTGTCCATAAGCAACAAACATTTACTTCTCACAGTTCTAAAAGCTAGGTGCTCAAGATTAAGATGCCAATAAGTGAAGGTTTCTTAGAGACCACTTCCTGGTTCATGGAGAGCCATCTTCAAAGGCAAGACTGAGGAACTCCCCAGGGTCTCCTTTATAGGAGCATTAATTCCACTCAAGAAGACCCCTTCCCTTGCCGGTATCATAAGGATTTCAACATATGAATTTGGAGGGTACACAGATTATTAGCAAATGGTAAGTGAGTCTTATTCGGGAAGGAAGCGCAGTGTAGGCTCAATTCCAAACACATGGTATTTACTAGGTCATTGGGGATACACAGCTGCAGAGCATCCGTGGGCAGTGGATGCAAAACAACGAAGAGCAAACCTCACTGGCAGCTGGGATTCTAGCTAAGCCAACTGGGCTTGCTCCCTGTTGCAGGCAGGCAAGGGGCACCAGGCATCACCCAGAGGACAGAGCAGGGACAGGGGAGGCCGAGGAAACGGTCCGATAGCGAAAGTGACTAGATACAAACGATGGAGGTTCTACACAAGCTGACTTAAAGGAACGCTAAGACTGAGCCACACGGGACTGGCTGATGGAGCCAAGCTGGGAAAGAGACCTGGAGAGCCCCACATAAAGTTTAGTTAAGGACAGGGTTTTTGTTGGTAACTAAATCTTTTTTCATTTTATTTTTTTCTTACGATATTAATTCCAAGTTACAAACTCCTAGGGTGATGTAGGCAAAGAAGTATGGCTTTCATTCAACCCTCATATAATCTTAGTTACTACAGAATGGTGAAAAGAGAGAAAGAGAAAAATGAACTTATTGATGTGTATATTCCACACATAATGGGAGATGTGCAAGGCAGGAGGTAACTTTGAATTTCATTATGTTATCAATGACAGTAGATGTGGCCCAGAGAAGAGCTGCCACACTTTGAGTTCTTCTCAGAGAACTCTACTGAGAGGAGCTCACAGAAAGGAATTTCAAAGATGAGTTACTATGAAGCAGAGCTTGAGTTTATTAAGAAGATTTTTTTATTTCATGTGTTTATTCGTTTGTATGTGCATGTACACACACACACACACACACACACACACACACACACACACACACTTGCCATAATATAAATGTGGAAGTTATAAGACAACTTGCAGGAGCTAGTTTAAAGTGTCTTCATAGCCTTACAGTAGCCAAACACATAATCTGGATGCTTCTGAAGTTACATCTCAGACAGTTCCTGGGGGTGGTTACTGACATGAATTGTAAGGTTAACCAGAGGTCACAAGGTTTGCACATGGAAGCTAAGACATGTTATTGTGAATGAAGCTTGTAGTAGAGTCCCAGAAAATTCTAAGCTTAAACCTGGGAAAGACAGGACCATGGCTGTTCTTGAATGTCATTTAGGTTACACTGCAAGCATGCTTCATTTCATCTTCATATTTTTATGTAAAATGTCTCTGCACTGTAAACAAAGGTTTTTTTCTCTGTCCTTCCCCATTCCACAGTCGCTTCCCAAATTACCCCTCAGAGGCTTATATTGATTATAAATGCTTGGTCAATGGCTCAGGCTTATTACTAGCTAGCTCTTACATTTAAATTAACCCATATTTCTTATCTGTGCTTTGCCACGTAGTTTGTGGCTTGTTAGCTCATTTTCTATACATCTTGCTTCCTCAGCAGCTGGCTGGCAGCTGCTGACTCCACCTTCTTCATTTCCATCCTCAGTTTGATTGTACTGCCTAAACTTATTCTGCCTCACCATTGACCAAACAGCTTTATTATCAAACAATGAAAGCAACACATATTCACAGCACACAGAAGGACATCCCACAGCACCATACAAAGGGAATATTGCCTCCATGCCAGCAATCTTCATAGCAACTTTGTTAATAGTGGTGGAATTCTTGACTCTTTGCCAGCAGGAGACTTACATCAGATTTTGGAGTGAGGGGATCCTTTCCTTCCCCAATGCCCCTTTAATTTTCCCTGTCTGTCTATCTTGCCTCAATATGAGATCTTCAACAAAGAAACATGAAGTATTAGAAAAATGATGAGACAAAGGAAAAATACTGTAAGTTTGTGTGGGCGGCAAAAGGAGGAAGGCAAAGTTTGGGTAGGCAAACAAGGCTAGTCAGTCAACACTAAAGCAGATAACTCTGGAACCACCTCTAGGCTCATGGAGTTCTAAACAGTCCTCAGGGATCACCTTTATTCTCTCTGGCAGAAAGCAGAAGGGCATTTTTTGTCTTTGTAAACTTGTGCACTGCTTTTAGGCAAGTAGAAAGAAAGTGCATAGTTTTCCAAAATTTGAGTCTAGTTGCTTCCAGAGCAACCATCCTTTCCATTTACATGTGGCACAGCCTGATACCCCACAGCACACACACTTACTTTGGAGTAATTCTTTTGTAATTTTCTATTCAGAGTCTCCTGAATGAAGATGCCAGATAATTAAAAAGAAGCATCTGATTAAAATGTAGGCTTAGCTGATTGAGAGAAACATCACTGTAAGAGGAAGGCTTTGAATAATGTGGTCGCACATCGTCAGCCACAGAGGGGCATTAGCTGAAGTCAGCTCCATACTGCTGCCATAGCAGCCCTAGGAGTTCTTTACAGAGACCTCCACTCGGATGAAGCTGAGATTCTTTATTATAGAAAAGAATTTCGGGATAGCCAGTTTGAAGCAGAGTTGGAGTTTAATAAAATGAGAAAATGTAGATTTAAGCTTGGACTTAGTAGAAAGAGAAGTACTGGAGAAAGAATGGTGTCCACCCAAGTGAGATTGTGGGTTTCTCAAGAATGTCACCCTTACGTGTCTCAGCAATAGTATACACGTGCGCGCGCGCGCGCACGCGTGTGTGTGTATGTGTGTGTGTGTGTGTGTGTGTGTGTGTGTGTGCATGTGTGTGGGGGTCAGGGGCTGATGTTGGATGTCTTCCTTGATTGATCTCCACCTTATTTTTGAGACACAGTCTTCCACTGAAATTTAGAGCTTATCCGTTCAGGTTAAATGGCCAATGAACTCTAGGGACCTGCCTGTCTGTGACTCCCAATTCCCACCCCCAGAATTGGAGTTACAGATTTGTGCTACTGTGCCTAGTTTTATGTGGGTGCTAGGAGTCCAAAACGAGGCCCTCATACTTGCACAGAAATTTTAAGATTCTTATTTGAAATACTTACTTAAGAGGAATAGTGCTTGGCAGTGGTGGTGAACGCCTTTAATCCCAGCACTCAGGAGGCAGAGGCAGGTGGATCTCTGAGTCTGAGGCCAGCCTGATCTACAGAGCGAATTCCTAAACAACCAGAGCTACACAGAGAAACCCTATCTTAAAACAAACAACAAAAAAAGAGGAGCCTGGCGGTGGTGGCGCACGCCTTTAATCCCAGCACTCGGAAGGCAGAGGCAGGTGGATCTCTGTGAGTTCGAGGCCAGCCTGGGCTACAGGGTAAGATCCAGGAAAGGCGCAAAGCTACACAGAGAAACCCTGTCTCAAAAAAAAAAAAAAAAAAAAAAAAAAAAAAAAAAAAAAAAAAAAAAAAAAAAAAGAGGAATACTGTATGGAGGGAATCTTCATAACAAATATTGTTAATTATGCTGGCATTCTTAGCTCTAAAGCTGGCAAAAGTCCTCAACCATAGTCCAGGGCAAGGGCCTCATTTCCCTTCCTGTGTCCCTTAATTATCCAAGGCTTTCTATCCTGCTTCAACATCACTTAGTGTGCAGCCCAAAGCAAATATATGGAATATAAATAGTGAGGTCCAGAGCTCCATCATGGGTTATTAAAGCACCGAGGCTCAGAGTATATCGTACAGACCTGATTTTACTTTCTTCCATTAGCAACAAACATGTGTCAGAAGTATATTATTTATGTTAAATAAAAGTGTTAGCTCATGGGCATTTAAGGTGCTGGTCACTCTAGATGACCACATTGCATGGCCTGAAGAAGAAATCAGGCCATGCCTCTATTTAGTTCTCTCTCTCTCTAGAACAGAGAGTTAAGAAGCCATGTTGTACTGCAGCCTAATAACCACTGGTTTATGCTGCCTGGCTCGTCCATGCTTTGCGCTATGTTGAACTAAATCCCATGATATGGAACTTCCCATTACTCCTGAAAAATATCAAGTCAGGTATTTTCCTTTGTTTGGGGGGATTACTCTGAAGGTTCTCCTTTGCCATCCTGTCCATAGAGACTCTCTCTTTTTTACTTTAAAATATCTCTCTTAATGATGCTCCTCTCCAAGTTTTAAATGGAAGCCTATTTTTCCACCTAAGGCCTCAACACACTGTCTTTGATATGATGGACTGTCCCTTTTTAATGTTCTCTCACCTCAAAGCCCAATCATAGCTCCCATGGCCATGAGGTCCTCTTTCCTAATAAAGCTCATATATGAAGGGTAATTTCATGTCAGCTCTTTTAATGAATCCACAGCTGCCATTCCATTTTCTAACAGAGGCATTGCTCATTTGAGTCTTTCCGTCTTTAGTAATTAAAATGCCTTTGAAATGGCATTCCTATCCCGAGTCACATCTTTATCTCAGCTGGCCAAAAGTTTGAGCCCAGAAAGAACTCTCGGAAAGAAATGCAGCACAGTTCCCACTGAGGGACTTTCCCGGCCAGGGCTCATTTAATGTCCTCTTGGCTCGGAGTGTTGGCTGAGGCTAGAACAATAGGTGCTAAGCACCTTTGCATTAAGTTATAGATAGTTCCTGCCAGACTTGCAAAAAAGGGCGCTTCAGAACCTGTTCTGCCTGAGCAAGTTCAACTGTCTGGCTTCAGGGTACAAAAAGATACATATGTCATCTTTTAGTGATGGAGAAACAGGATTTTCCTCCTCATATAAGCCCCGTGATCAGGTGATTTAGGAAAACTAAACAGAGACCCTGGACTGTGCCCTTGCTGCCTGAGTAAATCAAAGTCTCCCGTTGGACGGCCTTAGTCGGCAGCAACAGTTCCTCTCCCATAGTGCAATGGGTCCTCTCTGCATGTTGGCAATAATCTTTCAGAACAAAGTCTTCAGCTAAGTCTGGATTTGGGCTTGATTTGTTAGGACAAGCAGGGGAACAGATTGATGCATGCCTGGAAAGACAGTGTGGTGGTTTGAGCTCATAGGGAGTGGCACTATTAGGAGGCATGGCTTTGTTGGAGTAGGTATGGCATTCTTGGAGGAAGTGTGTCACTGTGAGGTGGGCTTTGAGGTTTCATATGTGCTCAAGCCACGCCCAGTGTCTCAGAGCACTTCCTGTTGCGGGCAGGTCAAATGTAAGAACTTTCAGCTCCTTCTCCAGCACCATATCTGCCTGCATCCTGCCGTGCTTCCCACCATGATTATAATGGACTAAACTTCTGAAACTGTAAGTGAGCCACTCCAACTAAATGCTTTCCTTTATAAGAGTTGCTGTGGCCATGGAGTCTCTTCACAGCAATGGAAACCCTAACTAAGACAGACAGGGACTAGAGGGTAACTGTGGGTATTTTGGTAGAAACACACTCTGAATTGGAAATGTAAATTAGAGAACCCAGTATTCACAGGGGTGAGTGCCTCCAAGGCCACACAGATGCTTTCCATTGGGAGGGGAGGGAGAGAGAGAGAGAGAGAGAGAGAGAGAGAGAGAGAGAGAGAGAGAGAGAGAGAGAGAGAGAGAGAGAGAGAGAGAGAACCCAGCACTGGGACCCTGGTCCCAAGCATCAGAGGATGAGTAAGAACGTGGTGCCTGTCAGCTGCCCTTCTCTTCCCTGTTGGTGCGTGCAGGGCACTGGCTTACAGCTGTGGCACGGAAGACAGAGAGAAAGAGAATGGTCAGGAGGTTTAGCCAAGCCCTGGACCTGAAGCTCCTAAAAAGGAAAAAAAAAATCAGGTTATGTGGGGTGATCATTCTGAGGGGTCATGTGTATGTTGTGGGTACCTGCAGAGGTCAGAAGAGGGCGTGAAATCCTCTGGCACTGGAGTTACAAGTGGTTGTGAGCTGCCCACTGTGGGTGCTGGGAATTGGACTTGGGTCTTCTGCAAGGATGGTAAGCACGTTGAACAGCTGAACCACGTTAGGGCTGATCTAAGTTGTTTTGTTGCTCTGGGATGGTGTCTAATGTGGAAGTAGTAGGTATCTCACACGTAAGACTGTGTGTTGCCACTTCCCCATTCTAGAGCAGGGCTGGAGATAGGACCTGGGCCTCTGGAGTGCTAGCTGTGTGCTCTCCCTGATAAGCTACATTTGCAGCACACTGAATTTGACATTACAGTGGACTGGAATTGTTTAGATCTGAAAGTAATGAGAGAATATTTTTATTACTTGATAATGCATGAAAAACCCGAGGATCTCCTTAGAGATAGCTTTTAGGAGTGAGAGCATTTGTGTCCCTGTAATTATTTCAATGAGACAGTCTTAGAAAGTAATATTTCTTTCTTAATAGGAGATTGCATATAGTAATTCCATATTAGCACACACCAACTATTTTACTTTGTGGATAAATAAATAAATATACCAATCATAAAGTTTGAAAAATCAAGCTTTTCTTTTTCAATTTACCATGTATATGTTGAATTCTATTTCTTTTAGGTACTGGAAAGGCATTGTCATGTTTTCTTGGACATCGTGGAAGGTGGTTATGATGGTTAATGCCATATGTCAATTTGACTGGGACAAGTGGTACAAAAATTCTGGGTGTGTCTATGAAGGTGTTTCTGTATGTGGTGGATATTGAATTGGCAGACTGAATAAAGCAAGTTGCTCTCTCTAACATAGAGTGGCACCATCCATTTTAATTAAAGAACCAAAAGATAAATAAGTGGACACTGATGTCTGACTCATGACTCATTACTCAAGGAACCTGTGAATTGATGAATGCTTCTTTTAAACGTCGTTATGGCTTGAATGTGAAATGTTTCCTGAAAGCACATGCATTTGGACTCCAGCTGGTGGCACTAACTGGGGAGGTTGTGGAATCTTTTGGACATGGAGCTCAGCTGACAGGAGTAATAGGTGCGAGCATTGAGGGTTATAGTCCAGCCCTGTTTCCAGTCTGGCCCTCTGCTTCCTGTCAGAAGTGGTGATGTGGACCAGCTGTGCTCCAAGCAATGCTGCTGTGCCTCCAGGCACCAGCCATCCCTGGACATAAGGGGCTGTGTCTCAAGAACCACGAACCAATATAAATCCTTCCTCCTTAAAGTTGTTTCCACTAGGCATTATGTCACAATGACAAGGAAGGTAGTTAACATAACCACCAAGTGTTCGGGTGATTTATAGTATAGGAGCTGTTAATTAATACGCTCAACTTTATAAATGAAAATCAAGTCACAAAGAAGTTAAGTAACTTGCCCAGTATCCTGCAGCTAAAAGTAACAAAATCAACCAAGCAGAATTCGCATGTGTATGTTGGTTCCAGCTATGCCTCTACTACTCAAAGAAGGGGTGTAGTGATATATTGTGTACCCTAATAAACTTGCCTGGGGATTGGAGGTCAGAGCCAGCCACTAGTTCTTGCCTCTACGAAATCCTCAGTCTAAAGAGAGTGAGTTCCTGTTTCTTCACACCTTATATACCTTTCTCTGCCCAGACATCACTTCCTGGGATTAAAGGCGTGCGTCACCATGCCTGGCTGTTTCCAGTGTGGCTTTGAACTCACAGAGATCCAGATGGATCTCTGCCTTCAGAATGCTAGGATTAAAGGTATGTGTGCCACCATTTTCTGGCCTCTATGTCTATCTAGTAATTGTTCTGTTTTCTGACCACAGATAAGTTTATTAGGGTGCACAATATATTGAGGGGACACAATATCACCACACATACCTTAATTCTTTCTAAGGTAGCAACCCCAGTGACCTAACTTCCTATCAGGAGGCTCCACCTTTTAAAGGTTCCAGCCCTTCAACACCAACATACCAGGGACCAAAACTTCCAACATGTAAACCTCTGAAGGAAACACTCAAATAATATACAAACCATGGTAATCAGTGCTAGGTTCACAACAAAAATGAACAGCACTTATTTATTTATTTTTTGCTGTGAAACCTTTGAATATTATTTGACCTTATTTAAAAAAAAAAAAAAAAACAGTTGTGGTTTGAATATGAAGTGTCCTCCAAAGGCTCATGTTAGAACACTTGATCTCCAGTTGGTACTGTTCGGGAAGATTGTAGTTCCATTCAGAGGTGTAGCCTATCTGGGTGAAGAGAGTCACTGGGGAAAAGTTCCTGAAGCTTTACAGCCTAGCCTTGCTCCCTGTTCTCTCTCTGCTTTTTGAATGTGTGTGCAGTGTGACCAGCCAGCCTCCTGCTTCTGCCACTAGACCAGCCCCCCACTGCCGCTCCCGCAACTGCTGCACCCTCCCACTGCCGGGGCCCCCCACTGTTGCCCCCACTGCCAGCCCCCCCCCCCCCCCGCCACACCTTCTCAGCTGTGATGATGGCATCCTTCTGGAACTATGAGCCAAAAGAAACCCCTTTACCTTCAAGCTGCTTCTGTCAGGATATTTTTAAAAATTATTTTATTTATTATTATTATTATTTATTATTGTTGTTGTGATGGGGGTGTGCCATGTGTGGAAGTCAAAGGACAACTTTCAGGAACTGTTTCTCTCCTCTACCATCAGTTCCAGATATCGAATTCAAGTTATTAGACTTGTATGGCAAGTGCTTTCACCAGGCGCCATCATGCATGCCCTTTGTTGGGGTATTTTGTCAGACAAAAAAAAGGATAACTAAGACAGAAACTGACAATGGTAATTGGAGATTTCATAATAAACATTTTCTTCACTTCTTGTCATCGTTGTTTTGGGAGGGAGCATATTGCTCTTGCCCAGATTAATCTCTCTTCTTCATTAACACCGGATTTATTCAAATTTAATTTGTAATGGTTCAGTGTTTAATTTAAACAACATAATGAAATAAACAACTAATGTTTCTAGACCAAAAAACATTCAACATTCACTTGTGAATGTTTAAAATACATTAACTGCTTCATTTCTCAATCCCATATCTTCATAAAAAGAAATCACACCCACCATATTCTTGTTCAAATCGACTCTTCTGGTTTCTCTTTCTTGTTGACAGCCTAACCCCTTGCTGTGACAAAAGAGGTCCAACCAGTTTCTACAGTTCTCCCATCCATAAACTTTATGATTACTACAAGTTACAAATGACAATATGGTAGTTAGATTTTTGATTGATTTGGTTTTAAGACAGGCTTCCATTATGTAATCCAAGCTATCCTCAAACTCTGGGTCTCCTGCCCTAGTCTCCTGTGTGCTGGGATCAAAAGTGTCTACCACCATGCATTATATTAATAATGATCACTACGTATAAATATTGAAGGCCACCAATGAATTCCTTTCCACTAATTTTCTCTTCAATACCTACCGCTAATTGTGACAGTGATAAAATAGGTCTTCATATGAGGAGCAAATACAATAGATTGTGCAGACACTTACAAAAGCGCTTGACCAAACATAGTTTTTCATTATCCAAGGAAATAGCTAAAAGCCTACCAGTACTGATTGCATCTTACATTTTCATTGGCATAAATACACATTTCTTACAACAGCAAACTACTATCTATTAACAATGGTCAGTGAGAAATTTTGTCAGAGATGTCTTGGGGTAGTTTTCTAACACAGCCCCTCTTAAAAAATTGCTATATCTGAATAAACTCAGGATTTAGCTTGAAAAGATAAAGCAACAGAGAGAAGCCTATGGGCCTATTAAGGAAATATCAGTATGAATTAGACCTGTCATTTAAGATTTTCAGGTTCAGTTGTGTTTAAAAATTATTCTGGGGGGATTGTAGAGCAAACAATTGTAGAACAATTACTTAGTTCTTCTTTGAGAGGACAGCCTCACTGGACTCCTGGCAGGCTGCTAAAGAAAATGGTAACTCTCACCTGAGTTGCTGATAAGTATTGAGTAGCAGCAAAATAAACATCCCTAACAAATGCCTGGGGATTTTAGTCTTTACTGGGGATTGGTGCAGAGCAACAGATTTAGGTTTAGGCAGGCCCTGTTGTGTCCATTGCAAAACACCCGCCCCCCTCCCAGCAAGACCACCACAGAGCCATTTTCCCATGCAAACACACAGGGGTTTATTGATGACAAGCTCAAGCTGGGTCTGAAGCAGCAGGTGGAGAAAACAGCCCCGAGTCCTCATAGTAAGGGGTTTCTAAAGGGAAAAACGGCAATCAGGGAGGTACAAGGCCTGGTGTTTCATGATTGGGTGAGGGTATGTAACTTTTGAATTTACTGGTTGGGGTCTGGAGGAATTTTCAACAATGGTTATCAGAAAGCCACAAGGACATTTGGAGCCCGAAGGTGTTGTTTACCAAAGTTTCTCATTGCCAGCCCACCCTGGTGGGGTCACCTTGACCGGGCCCTGGCAGTTTGTGATTTTTCTTGGAACTGTGTGGTTTCTATTGGAACCAGGTTCAACTCCTGGTCAAGTCCTGTTTAAAATGGAGTTCTTTCTTAAAATGGAGTTTGTCTTGTTCTCTTGGCCCTAAAGCAGGCTTGTTCATGAGTAGAAGTCAAGGAACCAGACAGTATATTTGAATAGAAGATATCACCTAGACCCATAGGCTGTTCAGAGCATCTCTAAAAGCAATGGCCTGGTAACATCAAGAAACAGAGGTGTCACATTTCATCATTTCAGGCTGGGGAAGTTGCTTAGATGGCTGAGCCTAAGAGCCCTGGGTTCCATTTCCAGAGTCATATAAACTGGGCGTAGCCAGCAGTTCATGCTTATAATTCCAGTATTCTGGAGTAGAGACAAGAGGATCAGAAGTTCAAGGTCATTCTTAGTTGCACAGCAAATTTGAGGGTTAGTGTTAGGAAATCTCAAATTCATTCAGGTCCATAGCAAAAATGTTTACCTCAAAACAAACAAACAATAAATAAAGCTTTTGTTTAAAAAAAAGAGAAAAACATGAAACAGTGAAACAGATTTTTTTGTGTTTTGTTTTGTTTTGTTGTTTTTTTTGTTTTCTGAGACAGGTTTTTTTTCTGTGTAGCTCTGGCTGTCCTGGAACTTACTCTGTAGACTGGTCTTGAACTCAGAGATCCACCTAACTCTGCCTCCTAAATCCTAGGATTAAAGGTGTAGTCAATCACCACCAAACTTGAAACAAATATTTTTGTGAGATAAAATAAAATCATGTTTTGTTTTCTAGAACTTAACTATGCTTCTTGATTATCATACAGTTAATTTGGCTTGTTGTTTTGATAAAGGAGGTAGAGATCCACTAAGTTAACAAATTAGAAATCTAAAAGTTAATAAATAAAAACACAAGTTTAAATTACATATGATTTTCAGAAATACTGAGTACGTATTTTAATGTAACTCACTGATTTCCTTGGAATTCCCATTATGTCAGTATTTTGCTCATATTTTTCACTTTGTTGTTTATCAGAGAAGAAATAAAGTCATCCTTCTTAATCTTATTTATACCTCTTAATCTCTTAAATCAGATGCTTTTTAATTGTCTAATTTGTAAAATATTCATTATATAAATCATGACTATTAAAAGGAGGAAGTATTTCCTAGGTATAAAGATTAGGTTTTTTTTATTTCTTTTTATTAATTGATTGATGACTGATACGGGATCTCTCTATGTAGCTCTGGCTGTCCAAGAATTCACATAGATCCATTGCCCCCTGCCTCCCAAATGCTTGGATTAAGGTGGTTGCTACCACACCCAGTAATAATTAGTTTTAATTATCCACTTACCACAGTCTAGAATTATCTGAAATGAGAGTCTTAATATGGTATAGTCTAGATCAAGTTGACTTGTGTCACATCTGTGGGAAATTATCTTGATTAGGTTCATTTAAGTGAGAAGACCCACCCATTGTGGGTAGTACTATTACCTAGGGAGGAGATCCTGAACTGAAGCTAAACAGAGCATGCATGCATAGGTTATATTTTATTCCCAATTATGGGAGTGACATGACCAACTTATTTCCCTGATATGGTTGATTGATATTAAAATATACCCTTTCTCCTCTAATTTTCTTTTGTCAGGACATTCTATCATAACAAGAGAAAAGAAATTAAGACATTAGGAAATCATGTGTTGTAAATATCGCTCTGTATGTTGTGAGAATGTGTTGCTCTGATTTGGTTAATAAATAAAATGTTGATTGGCCAGTAGCCAGGCAGGAAGTATAGGTAGGATAAGCAGAGAAGAGAATTCTGGGAAGAGGAAGGTTGAGTCAGGAGTCACCAGCCAGACACAGAGGAAGCAAGATGTGAAGGCAGAACTGAGTAAAGGTACCAAGCCACGTGGCTAAATATAAATAAGAATTATGGGTTAATTTAAGTGTAAGAGCTAGTTGATAGTTAGCATGAGCTAATGGCCGAGCAGTTTTAATTAATATAAACATCTGTGTGTTTACTTAGGTCTAAGCAGCTGCAGGGCTGTGGGAGCCAGGCAGGACCAGGAAAACTTCAGCTACAATCATGTAAAGAGAAAAAAGAAAAAATTCAAATTACTTTAATTTATATTTTATAAAATCGGCATTTTCTTGTTCATTTTTTTTGAATTGGCTACAAATAAAATAGCAAACATTCCACAACTCATTTCAGTTATCAAATTAGTTAAAAGAGATGCGCAGAAACTGACATTTATTTCTAACTAAATTAATTGATGTGGGCAGCCCAAATAGGTTGCAGAAATGCTTATATAGGTTTTTCTATTTTTAATGTTTTTCTTTAAAAAATTGATATTGGTGTGAGAGCAATTCAGCCTATCATTGTCAAAATAAAATGTGAAATATCGAAATCAGAAAAGAAATTAAAGTGTTTTTAAAGTGGAAAATAAAATACCTTCTGAGTGATTATCAAAGCCACTCTTCACCAGAGTCTTTTTAATCTTTTAATCCCATATCAGTGTTAAAGCTTTCTTGTGGGGCCCATGAGACTGTTCAGTGGGCAGCACTTGTCACGTATGCCTGTATCCTTGAGTTCACTGCCTAAACCCACTTGGAGGTGGAAGGAGAAGCTCCACACAGTTGTCCTCTGACCTCTTCATCCCCAACATGGGGCATGCACCTCCCCACACACATCAGCACATGCATGCACAATAACAATACATTTGGAAAATTAAAATATTCTTGTTATTGCAAATATGGCCATATATAATTAATTAATTAATAAAAAAATCCAATCACCAAGCTAGAGAAAATAACAAAAAAAAAACCCTCCACCTTATCACCTTGAGCCACCTTAAGGCTCAAGGCATTTGATAATTAATCTTTATTTTTATGAATACTAGCAAGATGTTCCAGGTCCCCAGTCACTGATTTTTGGGAAAACCTAAATCTAAAGCCCTACCCTGGACTGCCTTGTGGTTTTATGACTAAGGTAATCCTCACTGTCAGAAAGACTCACAGATGTGGGTTCAGGCTCTTTCTTGAAATGCTTCTTCATTTCCTCTTTGACTCTGTTTTTGTAAATGAGGTCCCATGAGACAAGAAGTATGCTCTAAGGTTGGCCCTCAGTTTATATGTGGCCCAAACTTCCTTTGCAGGGCCTAAATAATTTCTTCCAAACAGCCTGACTTCAGCGAAGTGTGTGTGTGTGTGTGTGTGTGTGTGTGTGTGTGTGTGTGTGTGTGTGTTGGGGGGAGGGGTGTGTGCTGTGGGATGGTCTGTATGTCAAATTACTCTGATTGGTCAATAAATAAAACACTGATTGGCCAGTGGCTAGGCAGGAAGTATAGGTGGTACTAACAGAGAGGAGAAAAGAAAGAACAGGAAGGCAGAAGGAGTCACTGTCAGCTGCTGCCATGACAAGCAGCATGTGAAGATGCCGGTAAGCCACGGGCCACGTGGCAAGGTATAGATTTATGGAAGTGGATTAATTTAAGCTATAAGAACAGTTAGCAAGAAGCCTGCCACAGCCATATAGTTTGTATGCAATATGTCTCTGTGTTTACTTGGTTGGGTCTGAGCGGCTGTGGTACTGGCGGGTGACAAAGATTTGTCCTGACTGTGGGCCAGGCAGGAAAACTCTAGCTACAAATGGCGCCCAATGTGTTGGCAAGAGTTCCCACCTAAAACCTGAGAAAAAAGATCCTAAAAAGAGTTCCTAGTTGTTTCTCTCAAGTTAGTGGCAGCCTGTGTGTTTGAGCTACTATGGCGGGTTTCTGCCGTGTGCACCTGCAGTTTGGCGGGAATGAGGCCTCTGCAAGTGGCACATTAAGCTGCATTTTGGATTTAGTCTTTGCTAGTACAAAGCAAAAAAAAGAGGTTTCTGGGCTACACGCTGCTTTAATAGAAGTATAGACCCACTATTTGTGAGAGTTGATGGCTCCCAGAGCTGGCAGAAAATGTACCACCGCCATGTTGGGAAGCTAAAGTGGGCGGAGCCAGCAGCCATAGCGCTGTTTCAGTCTTGGAATGCTGCAGTTCAAAACAATAGGCTCAAGGTAATACAAAAAATAAGCCACATAAAGATGGCTACCACACAGAGAATCTGGATTATGTTCTCTTTGATATTTGTAACTGAAGAAAAACATTTGATTATAAAAGCTGTTGAGTTAGGCCAAAATGTATATTTTAAAGGTACCTTGACTTCAAAATTTGGATGTAAGGATATGTTGCTTTGGAAAGGAGGTTCTGCTTATGTTTCCACAGAAAGCCAGAGGCTATGGATTTGTTCCAGATTAAGATACATCAGGTTTGACCAGCCAAGACCCCCTGAAAGGTCTCCGATGACACCATGACCCAGATGATCCAACATCCAGATCAGATTCAAGGCAACTGGCTCAGACGATGCACCCTCACGGACTACTCCATAAGGCAAGAGAAAGAATAGGTAAGGCTGGTAGGCAGGGAGTATATATAGAAGGAGAAAACTGGGATGAAAGAGATTTAATATCTAGGAGCCAGAGAAGAAGGATGACTCTAGGGGCCAGCCACCTAGCTACACAGTAAGCCACAGAGTAAAAATAAGATTTACAGACGTTAGAGAATGGGAAAAGCCCAGAGGCAAAAGGTAGATGGGATAATTTAAGATAAGGAAAGCTGGTGAGAAACTAAGCCAAGCTAAGGCCAGGCATTCATAAGTAATAATAAGCCTCTGTGTATGATTTATTTGGGAGCTGGGTGGCAGGGCCCCAAAAAAGAGTAAAAAACAAACAACACACACACGAGAGAGAGAGAGAGAGAGAGAGAGAGAGAGAGAGAGAGAGAGAGACTTACAAAAACTGCCTCATCACTCTCCATAATACAAGACCACTCCTAAAATATCAGTATTTTGTTAAGAAAGATACCTAAAGTGCCTGAGTCTCCAGTCAAACCCTGACACACATTGCTATTCTTTATTTTCCTATATATGCATTAGCTATTCAAGTATTTCTATTTTTTCCTTATTAAAGCCTTTTAAATATGTGAGAAAAGTCTGAGATCCTTTTCCCTTTGGGAATATAATTAAATAATTAATGTCAATCTGGATACCTATGATGCCTTTGTTGAGGCTATTAGCATTCCATAGCAGCTAAGAGTTAGAATTAAAATTCAAGGTAGCTAAATTTGTTATTTCTCAAACTATTGTGTCATAGTTCTTGGGGTTTTTTGTAAAGATACATTTTAAGTTATTGGCAGAAATTTTATTTATTTATTCTGTTTCAAATGTCATTTTATTGCAAGATGGTATAACTAATTGCAAGTTTAAACTCTCTAACTTGGTAATTTTAGTTGGGCAGCAAGCTGATGTAAATTGCTTATTCAAAAGTGATTATTGGACCACTCCAGATATAGAACAAGGGTCAGAAATACCTGAGTGGCCAATAGGTTAAGTCATTAAATGAACCTTGATCATTTTTCAGGAAAGGTACACTGTATTTTCAATAGACACTAACACAGGAAGAGTTCTTCACATATTCTAGTTTCAACTTAACTCTCTCTGGCCATCTCAATTGAGGTAGATACATCCACATAGCTGGCTGAGCTTGAGCCTTCTTTGTGAGCAGTTTTAGATGCACATGCACTTGGCAATGGTCTCCTCTTCCTGCTGCACTACATGCTGTAGAAGATTTCTCCAGTCCCTCCTGGCCCTGTGGTCTGGACAAATCTCTCCCACCTATGGTCCTGCAGCCACTTATAAAATAATCACTCAGAAGCTTATATTAATTACCAACTGTATGGCCTATGGCAGGCTTCTTGCCAGCTAGCTCTTTCATCTTAAATTAATTCATTTCTATTAATCTATGTTTTGCCACATGGCTGTGGCATTACCAGTCTGCCGGCATCTCCTTTAGTGGCGGCTGGCATCTCTTCTGCTCTCCTTTCTTCTCTCCATACATCTGCTTAGATCCCCTGCCTGCCTCTAAGCTGCCTTACCATAGGCCAATGCAGCTTTATTTATCAACCAATGAGAGCAACACTTATTCACAGCATACAGAAAGACATCCCACAACAATGCCTTTCTGTACAACATGCTTCTTCACCCAGTATATCACTTGCTCTTGCTCCTTGCTATGCATCATGTTCTAGTAGAATATATTTTAAGGTGTGTTACTTTTGTTTATGTTGCATTTGTTTAGCTCTGTAAAGCTGTGTTACTGTGCCTGTGTAAAATACCTGATAGTCTAATAAAGAGCTGAATGGCCAATGGCAAGGCAGGAGAAAGAACAGGCAGGGCTGGCAGGCAGAGAGAATATATAGAAGGAGAAACCAAGGATCAGGGGAAGAAGTATCCAGAGGAGGAGGAGGACTTCAGGGGCCAGACACCCAGACGCCCAGATACACAGCAAACCATGGAGTAAGAGTAAGATTTACAGAAGTAAGAGAACAGGAAAAGCCCAGCAGCAAAAGGTAGACGGGATAATTTAATTTAAGGAAAACTGGAAAGAAATAAGTCAAGCTAAGGCCATGTGTGATTTATCTGGGAGCTGGGTGGCAGACACCCCCCCCCAAATAAAGAGTAAAATACCAACAAAAACATGATGTCATGCAGAAATATGGTAGTCCAGACCACTTTGCCTCATTATGTGCTCTATGTCGCCTTTCCCAGGAAGTGACCTCCAAGGCCATTGGCAATGTTATTCCTCAGAATGTCAAACAGGTAGTGGCACTTCTGAACCAGTGCCTGCCTGTGCCTTCTCCATATCAACTGCATCCTGGATTTGTTTGATGGTTGACTGCTTACTTCTTCGAGTTGAACAATTTTTTGCTCATTAAGTTTATCAATACATTCTCCAATAGAGGCACCATATTTCTTAATCACATTGACAATCAACCCCTCTACTGATATGGTAGAAAGGTCTCTGGTGTAATCACATTTCTTTGGATAGAAAATACAAGCTAAGCACAGTTCCAAGCACGAATGTCCTGTTACCACAGTTCTGGGGTAAAGGAACTGGAAAAAACTACTCAGGGATCAGCCCAAGACATACTTTTCCTCCATGTTCAGGAACAGGTGTTACAGGGGTAAGATGTGTCTGTCCAATATGAAAGACCCCAGGACCGCTGTGTTCTTCAGACATGGGTCGCTGCGGTGGCAGAAAGTACCACCCGGGACAGAATGGTCTGCGAAAGTTCAGGCAGTGGTATTCGGGTCCCTGCGACCCCTACCCGAGACTGTCAGGGTTGGTGGAAATTTTAAATGTTCTACAAATTATTTTTATTCTTATTAGTCTCATCCTTTTCTTTTTAGTTACATGGTTATCTAAATTGGTCAGAAAATAGATGTATTGTGTATTTTTTATTGTTATTTGTAATAACAACCTCAAGCCCCTTCTATTCCAGTGGGGCTTTCTGGTTTTGTTTTTATAGAAAATAAAGATCTTAATTGTGCCAATGAAAATTTCCTTTATCTGGTTTTGGTGGCATACGCCTATAATCCTAGCACTCAGGAGGATGAGGCAGGAGCATTACTTGAAATAAACAGAAACAATATAGTGAAAAGCCATGAATGCAGTTGACCCATTTCTGATAGTGATGTAATTTATTTAATCACAGGGGCAATTTTCATATCCCCTTCATGTACTTTTGTGAAACTCACTATAATGTCAACCATATCTTTGTGTATGTGTTTATGTGTGTGAGGGGTACCAATGAATCCAAACTTTTCTCATTATGGAAGTGAATACATTTCAATTATCTTTCATATTTTGTAACTTAGTAAAATTTAAGACTCTGAATTAGGGTATATTCATTATTTGATAGAAATAAAAATATCTAATATATTCATATTTGATAGAAAATGGGTTACAGTATTAGATACTGAAATTCAGAAAAAAACATTAATATTTTCTTTTCTGCAAATGCCTTTGCTTTTATCACTCAGGTAACATTATTAGTTGAATCAAATTTTTATATTGAGAAAAGTTTATATTCATAAAAGTAGGTAAATTAAATGTGATCAGCATACAAAAGAATTTTAAGATATTTTGTTTATTTAAGACATGTAGCCAGGCGGTGGTGGTGCACGCCTTTAATCCCAGCACTCGGGAGGCAGAGCCAAGCGGATCTCTGTGAGTTCAAGGCCAGCCTGGGCTACCAAGTGAGTTCCAGGAAAAGGCACAAAGCTACACAGAGAAACCCTGTCTTGAAAAAACCAAAAAAAAAAAAAAAAAAAAAAAAAAAAAAAAAAACATGTATAAAAGGTTAAAAAGGGATAAAAATTAGTTGAATAGAAAAAAATTATTTGGAAAACAATTATAATCTAAAAGCCTGTAAAATAGTGTTTAGTGTAACCATTAAAATTTGAATCAATGCACCCAACGAACTCCCTCCTAAGAGATAAATAAGAGTACTAACATTAGTAAGAGCATGCATTATCTTATTTAATTAAGTGCTATCCATGATGGGACACATCAATCTGCATGATGGTGGACATGCACTGTTAGACTGTTATAGGAACTAAGCCAAGATTTTCTCCTAATTCTAAAAATCATTTTCTAAATCAAATATACATATTGGTTGCCACAGTGTTCATTTTCATTAGAAGATGTTTATTTCTAACATAATTGGAATGAAACCTGGACAGTGTTATTCTACTACTGCTATTATAACCCTTGGTAGCCTCCTACAAAGAAATAAGAAGCATGGCAGAAATTTCCCGAGTCTGTAACTAAAGGTGGGGTGGGGGAAAAACATAATTTCATAGGGAGGTCATCTGAAATTGGCAAACTTCAGGAACAAAATATATTTTGCATCGTTTACTGCCAGTGCACTGATTTAGTTTGTATGATATATATTTCACAATCCCCTAACATACAGACTAGCATAATGAATGGTAACACTATTGTATAATCTAGATCTAAAAGACACAGTAATCACTTGGATCTTTTAAAAATCACAGAAAAGAAACAGACTCCAATTTCTGGTTTGTTTCACTATGGAGAAAAGGAAAGGAATAATTTGCCTTGTGAATTTTATTTCTTCCTTTATGTAATAATAATTGGATATTTCAGGGAAAAAAATCAATATTTCAACAGAAGGTGAAAATTACCAAGTCATTATTTAGACTCAGAACTCTTAGTGGAATTGTTAAATAAATAAAAGTTAAGAGCTCATTTTCTGTCCAGGAAAACACAGAAATGAAATTATCCTTTTTTAAAAAATAGAGATTTTGCCATCAGCCTTTGAATTGATAGAAGTTGACTTTAATATTCCATACTTGGTACTGTTGAAATTATTTTTCCAAATGTTGTGATAATATTAAGCACATTATTTTTCTTTGATTAAATGCCTAGCAATCTGCTCTATATTAAAATTACCTGTGTAGTCAGTATCCAATTCTGATATCCTAAGTATGGATATTATTAGCCTTTTAGCTGTCATAGAATCGCAAAATAGAACAAACATGTCAATCAATGCATGATTGGGAGGATATTTTTATATGTCACCAGGGTTATAACCACATGCCTTACTCTGCAGGGTCTTGGCTCCCCAACTGACATGGAACTTTTGGTAATTGTAGTATAGACTGATTTTTCCCACATGAATTCAAAGACAAAGATGGTGTTGTTTTAGATCTATTCAAATGTATGGCAGAGCTCTTAAGTGCTCTAAGTTTATACAAATATAGTCATCTGGCTCTTTCTCACTTGTGTTTTAATTTTACAGAGTAATCTGCTGTGAGCTCCACTTCATGAATTTTCAGAGTAGAACTGCTGGGCTAGAATCTTAGTACAGCTCAATCCATTTCCAGGGTTGTCTGCCATGAAAAGACTGAGCCCCTTGGTTGGATCCCATTACCAGATTCCTCTTTTCTCTGCTCAGCAGATTTACAGGCCTATAAAACAAACATAAAGCCTGTAACACTGAAACGACATTATTTAAGGAGCTTCAGAGCCAGTATTACAAACTGAGGTGAGTGCATATTAAAACTAGGTTTGAGATGAACATTTTAAAAATGTACAAAGTCTTTAAAATAATGAGGATTTGTTCAAATATACAGAAATTAACACAATGTTTTATAAACCAAATAAAAACAAATCTTCCTTGCCAGGTGGTAGTAGCACACACCTTCAATCCCAGCACTTGGGAGGCAGAGGCAGGCAGATCTGAGTTGGAGGGTATCCAGATCTACAGAGTGAGTTCCAGAACAGCCAGGGCTACATAGAGAAACCTTTTCTCAAAAACAAACAAACAAAACAAAACAAAAACAAAAAATCCAAAAAAAAAAATTCCTTTGGAATAAAGGATACCAGATATGGAGACCAAGAGGTGTCTTTCACTCTTGCTCTCTACCTTATCTCCCACTAAACCTAGAACTCACCAATTCAATGAGACTGACTATCCAGTGAGGCAATTTTAGTAAAAGTGTAGGTCAATATTAACATGTGACTCATTAGCCAAGCACTCTTCAAAATGTGATGTCTAGGACAAGAGAAGCCAAGGTCTACATCTATTCAAATAGGACACATTTGAAGAGAGATAAGACCTTATTCAAAAGAGAGTGATTAAAATGGTAAAAGAATTTCAAAGCCCAAGATATGCAAAATGGTAAGAGGAGTTTGAAGTCAGGAAGACTGAAGGATCCAAAATCATGGCTTCTAAACATCTGAGATTATATTCAACCTTTGTTCAAAGGGTAAGAGATAAATGCCTTCTGTCTAGAGAGAGAAAGCTTATTGTGTGGATCCGTGTTTGCTGCACAGGTATGGGAACAGATAGTATTTGAAAATCACTGTCTGCTACTACCATTGAAACAGTCAAAACAGCCAAGATAACCAACTGATGCCAAAGCCAACAACATGTGACCAGAAGCTGGGTGTGGTGATGAATGCCTGCAATTCCAGTACTAAAACATGCATGAGAAGCTAAGGCAAGAACACTCTATCTCAACTGGGGGGAAAAAGCAGTGATGATGAGAAATGGAGTAGCTATATGGTATTGAAGTCTTACCCAGGGCTTACATCCTCCCATTGTATGGCTTTTTCTGAGACCACAGCTTGGTTTTACTAGGATTAATTAGGGGAAACTGGGACATACCATTAATTTTGCACTTGGCTATGCATGACTTAATTTACAAGAATCATTGTTCTGTTGCCTACTTCTCTGTACAAATCTCAGATCTTTTCAGGGCAACTATGGTGCATGTGATGTTCATGTGTTGCTTCCATTTGGTGCTCCCATTTTTATTAGGTTTATGCCTTTTGAAAAGTGCTTAATTGATGAAGTTTTTGTATGCTGTGCCTCTAGTCTTATTTTTCCCATAAACCTTAGGGTTTTGATTTCAAAACTGTGCATACTTGGTAATTTTTATTCATTTTATTTTAAAATAGCTTTTATTAAATTTGTTTTTGACCCTTTCACACATGTAAATAATGCGTTCTGGTCATTCTAACCCCTTCTATCTCCCTACCACCTTGGTCGACCCCTACCCCATTTCCCTAAAGCCCCTTCCTTATCCCTATCCTTTTGTTTTATTGCCGTGGGATGTCTTTCTGTATGCTGTAAATATATGTTCTCTCATTGGTTGATAAATAAAGCTGTTTGGCCAATAGCGAGGCAGAATGAGGTTAGGCAATACATTCAAACTGAAGACAGAGATGAAGAAGGGTGGAGTCAGGAGAGATGCTAGCCTGCAGCCCAAGGAGCAATAAGATGACAGCAGAGAGGTAATGCCATGGCCACATGGCAACATACAGATTAATAGAAATGGGTTAATTTAAGATAAAAGAACTAGTTAGCAAGAAGCCTGAGCCAAAGGCCATACAGTTTGTATTTAATATAGGCCTCTGTGTGTTTACTTGGAACCCAGCAGCTGTGGGACCAGGTGGGACACAGGAAAACCTCTGACTACATATCATTTTGTGACTCACTAGGTTTAAACAGGGCTGACAGTGCGACTATGAGTCTGAAACTGTCCACTGTGGCTCAGTGGCTCACCTGTGGATGTACTCCCCAAGGACAATAACTGCGGCCTTATGCTTCATATAAGATGAGCTAATAATCTGATATTAAGTACTTCTTGGTGGAATGTGGCACAACGTACATGAGAACCCTTAAAATAGCTGGGAATGCTTCTGAATGAATGCTCTTCAAGCTTTTCTATCTGAACACAGTGGTATGTACTTAGTATTTTATGTACACAAGGTTGGCATAGAATTTTCTTTCTTTTCTTATTTTTTTTTTTTTTTTTTGAGACAAGGTTTCTCTGTGTAGTCCTGGCTGTCCTGGAACTAGCTCTGTAGACCAGGTTGGGCTCCAGAGATCCAGCTGTCTCTGCCTCCAGGGTGCTGGGCTTAAAGGCATGCACCACCACGCTGGGCTTTTTTTTTTTTTTTTTTTAATTCTTTACATTCCTTTATTAGAGCAAGATTGCTGGTGATACAGTGATTTGCTAGGTAGAGTGCTGTGCAGAAATTATATACTCTACATCTAGACAGATTTTGGTTACACTTTGTCCATTGATGGAATAGTTCCATTTATTAAGTTTTACACATCAAAAAGCTTTGAGTTTGACCAGACTGTCCATTAATCATCTCTGAAAAAGTGGCAATTAATTTTAGTTCTGTTTACAACATTAGAAAGCTTATGCATCAGGTAGCTTCCCAAAACATTATTCCATGCACAGTGGCACTGAGCAGACAGAGCTCTTCATCCACCCAGATTTACAGAGTCACATCTGAGAGCTTCTGCCACATACCTGGGACAGAGTACTCTGGGTCACCTCATGGCTGCTGATTCTAACAGCCTACCTTCTTAGCTAGTTCACAGTGCCAGTGATGACATGCCAGCATCTGTCCTTCATATAGATGGCATGAGAGCAATGGGTCTGTGACATGGTGGGAGCAGGTGCTGTTATCCAGGTCAAAAGGCCCATTTAAAAAAATCCAAATTGAGAAAAACATCAAGGGTACTACAAGTCCATGGTAGCAAACTATACCCACTTCACTCAGTTATGGAGACATTAAGATATGATTAAAATCCCTTTAACTCAATCTGCATAGCTCCGAGGTCATCCTGCAAAGCAAGTATCAAAAAATACAAAGTTAAGAAGATAAAGTTTGATAGGATGTCATTATGCAGGTCAAACTGGGAAGGTCATGTTGAGCATTTGCTCTGACAGAGAAGCATCAGGTTCTTTGAGTACACATGGTTTTATTGTAACAAAGCAACTTGTACAACTCAACATTTAAAATAAGCACCTTTTTCCTTCCAGTGAAAACAAAAAAATAAATAAATAAAAATAAAGTTACAACAGAGAATGTCAACTCCAAATAAAACCCTATAGGTTCTTCTGATTCTCCCATTGAGTAGCAGGGCTCAAGTCATCGTTAGGAGAGAATTGTATTGTAAAAGTGTCATCTTAAACTGCAAGGATGTCCATTAAACACCACAATTCAACGTGCCAAAGGAGAAGCCATGTTGTCCCAATGCCCACTACCCGCTCCCCCAGGCACCTCAAACCCACCCTTGCTGACCTTCTCTATCCCCCTTTTTTCCTTTCCTTTTGTTTTCTTTTAATTAAATGAGAGAAAGTAGACAGGTACCTGTTGGTAAATGATGTCTGTAGTCACATAGAGATACAACTGTATCATAGAGATACAATATACAGAGAAAGGAAAAAAGCTAGAAGTCTATGCACTACTACACAGCCTGGCACCCCCAGGCTCCAGAGTACAGCAAGCTGAAGGGCTTTTCTTTTTTCTTTTTTCCCCAGAGCATGGTGGCAGTGTTGAATCCACAGTTTTTGAGACAAAAAGGGATAAAAATGAATTTAGAACAGATAAGTGGAGATTCTTTTCCCCTTGTATTTTGCTCAAGGTATCCTGCCTCTGCCCCCTCCAAATAAGTTGAGAAACATAGTGTTGAGAAGAGAGACCTAGAACAAAGAGCTACATTGAAAGTAAAGCCAGCTACAAACATTTGCAGAAAATTAGAGAAACCCACAAGGATATTTTGGGTATCGAATGGTAATAGGGAATTTTGTGCTTTTCTAGGTACGATGATCATCCAGGGGAATGTCCTTCATTTTCAGCAGATGTATACTGAAACTGAGGGAAAATGTGGTGTGCACAATATGAATGTTCAGCACTATATTTTTAAATTTGTTTAAAAACTTAGCAATGAGTAATTGAAAAACTGGATAAAATTAACCTTAAAAGCTGAATGAAAGGATTGGCAAGGGGTATTATTGTTAATGATATTTTCAGTTTAACTTGTGGTCTACTATTTGAAATGTTCATGTGAATTTTGTATTATATTCTTTGTGTATCACACACACATGTGTATTGGTGGAGAAATAGACTAATTGGTAGTAAGCTAAGATTGCAGTGACTGACGTTGAAGCTTAACACACTCCTTAATTGAAATGGTGAAATAGAGACAGGACTCATTACAACCTATGAAAAAAATAGAAAACATTTTCTAGGGGATGGCAACATTGGTACAAAAATGAGCAAGCAAGCAAATGCTTTCAAAACAGTTAGCTAAACAAACAATCTATGATTATGTTTGTATGAAATATTATTTCCATGGGGAGCCTTTCTGCCTGCTTATGTTCTCTCCTATAATAATAGATAACCAAGTATCTTACTTCTTGGTCACCTCTTCTCTGATGAGATTATGTCAAAGAAGCTCTTGCTCAATTTAATCAAAAATACTTTTAAGATTTGATGGGATGTGTTCTTCTGACTAATAAGAAAGAATGTTTCATTAGAGAAAAGTATGTTATGTGGCATCTATTATAAAAGCCTGCTCCCCTGCTTTAGCTTTGACACAACCGACAGCACTCTGTCACCTCTGATGTTGACAGCTTGAACCACAGGCAGGGCTTTGCTTTTCTGTTCCTTGGCTTGTCTTCAAATCATGAATCCTTTACATTTACTCTCTCAGTGATAAGAAAATGCATTTTATCTGTATCAATCTACGACCATTTAAACATGAACTTTTTTTTTGGCTATCAAAATTATAGGGGAATTTGATTCTCATGTATTTACTAAACAGGAATTTTATGTAATGACTTTACATTTGTCTCAGAACAACATTAACATTTATAAAGAATAGCAATGAACATCTGGGAATGAGAACCAGTCTAGTATGCCAGTGCTGCTGGTAAACGGGCAAATGGAGGAAAAGTCCGGGGAGCAGGGCCGGGTTCAAAAAGGCACAGTACAGATTGAAGGCTGTCACAAGACACTGTAATGCACCTGCTACATTCCAGACCAGAGAGCCAAATTAGTAGACAATGTCAAAAGGCCACAAAAACAAATGCAAAGCACGACTGGGTGGACAGAAGCATCCTAGGAATGATTCTTTCGAACACTGGTAATAGCCAAGATATGTCTATTATGTTTAAGTACTTAACTTCTGATTTCTTACTCTTTAAAATCTATTGGAGCTCTGACACCTTCAGTTATAAGTTACAGTTGGCCACACTTACAGTCTTTTGATGGCATGTGTAAAACATATCCTCACATTGTGGCATCAGTTATTTGTCTCAGAGGAGCCCAATGAAGGAGAAATGCACGAGAAAACCAAAGTGCACATGTACGCATTCACTCCAAATTTCTGAGGAGAAAGAAGAACGATTCCCCTTCTGCCTCTCTGTGACCTTTCTTTATCCTCAAGGGAGCTCTGGAAATCTACTTAACTAGATTTCAGCTGGACAATATTGATGGTTAGGAAGGGAAGGAAGCATGTAATATGATTACAAGTGCCCCAATACTTCCTAGAAATAGCCCTGTGCTCCAGATCCCCCTAAGGAAATGTGTTGCTGTTGTACAATCCGTACAGCATCTTATAATTATACCACCATTTGTTCCTTTCCTGCTTCAAATGTAACTGAGTTACTTATCTAACAGTCCCATTAAAACCCCCTTTAAAAAAACCATTAATCAGTTATTCATGAGTTTTGTCCATCTCTGAAGTATATTCATCAGGAAAAATAACCTCTATTTGCAATTTAATTGATAAGCATACGTACGGTGGTATCTGATAATACAAATGGTGATTCCTAGTTAAGTGCACCTTACATTTAGTAGGATTAAAATTATCTTTATTTACAGTCATCTTTTCTAATGTGATTTTCATAAACCCACTAAAATAAAAAGTAGAGATTGCTTGTATAATAATTGGCATTAACAATATCCATACAATTAGGATTGCCAGAAGAAATAGAAAAGGCTCCATTAAATCTGAATTTCAGATGAATAATTATATTTCTTCAAGTATGCCCTAAATTTTTTGTATGTTCAAATATGTAAGGTAGTTATTTCTGAAATTTAACTTTGTATCCCATATTTTAATTTCTTTAATCAAACAACCATACATACACATGACGTTTAAACTACGTAATTCTTTACTATTAATAAAAGTTTCTCCTTCTCTGGAGTCTTTAGAAGTGTTTCTGGTAGGGCTGAAGAGATAGTTCAGCAATCATGAGCACCAGCCTGTCTTCTGGAGGAGCTTGTTCCCAGCAACCACGTGGCAGCTCCCAACTGTCTGTGTCTCCAGTCCCAGGGGATTCAGTGACTTCCTCTGGTCTCCACTGTGCATTGCATGCATGTGGCGTACAGACATATATGCATCATTGCTTCTGCTCATACTCATCCTCCTGTCTCCCTCCTATGTGTGCTATAAGGATTAAGTCAGATAATCCAGGAAAACCTAACCATCTCAAAACCCAATTTAACCGTATCTTCAAAATCTTTCTTATCAGGAAAGTAACATTCATAGACTTCAGAATTAGAATGAGTCTTTATTCATTACTCAGCTTACCACAGGAAAAGGTTGGCAATCTCAAGTTGTTATAAATTTCTCCATCTGCATCATAAATAAATAATGTAGGGGCTAGAGAGATGGCTCTGTGTTTAAGAGTGCTTACTGTTCTTGCAGAGGACCAGGGTTCAGTGACCAACCTCCACATGGTGGCTTACAACTACCTATAACTCCACTTCCAGGGCATCCAATGCCCCCCCCCTTTTTTTTTGGCATTTGCAGCCTTCTACATGCTTGTGATACACACAAACTCATGTAGGCATAGAAATACATGCACATAAGATACATTTAGAAAAGTGAATAATGGAGCCTAGAGGGATGGCTCTGTAGTTAAGAGCATTGACTGTTCTGGGGGATGTAGTTTAATTCCCAGCACTCACAATGGTGGCTGGCTTACAACCATTCCAGTTCCAGGGAATCTGATGCCTTCTCTAGCCTCCATGGGTATCAGGCATGCATGTGGTGCACAGACATACATGCAATGGAAACCAATACACATAAAATAATTAAAAATTTAAAATAAAATTATACATATATACATATCTTGCATCTGCGAATCATTGGAAGTTTTCTGAAAAGCAGAGCTTTTACTTATAAGAACTACTCCTAGTAATACAGTGACATGATAAAATAAAATTATGGTTTTACTGCTTTTTATATATTTATTAATAACAATAGCAAACATTCTTAACTATTTACTATATGTTAGACATAGTGCTGGGAATATTTTATTTCCTTTAATTGTACTATAAGGCCAATTCTATTATTCTCACTTTCAGATAATGATAATGAAAGATTAAAAGGTTAATTAAATTAGCAACAACAACAATTATTGTTGAGTTTTTTTTTTTTTTTTTTTTTTTTTGAGACAGGGTTTCTCTGCTTAGCTTTGCGCCTTTCCTGGAGCTCACTTGGTAGCCCAGGCTGGCCTCGAACTCACAGAGATCTGCCTGTCTCTGCCTCCCGAGTGCTGGGATTAGAGGCGTGCGCCACCACCGCCCGGCTGAGGTTTTTTTTTTTTTCCTTTTAGTAGTTATTCATTCAGGTACAACAGCATTTTATAGACATTATTCCATTGAATTCTTTTGAAACTCCAACGAGTAGAAAATGCTTCTAATCTGTACACTTAGAGGAAGTTATGTGGACTTACGGTCACACACTTGTAAGTGGCAGAGCAGAGGTGCCACGCTAATCTACTGGAGTCTGAGGATCACAGTATTAAACACACACACACATACTATATATGTATATATATAGTGTGTATGTGTGTGTGTGCGACTATATGTGTGTGACACCACCTGGCAACCATACACTATATTAAGGCACTGGTCTATAGAGTGAACATGTAGCAGAATCAAAGTTACAACAACAAAAAATACCTATCTCTTCCAGTCACTAAAGTGGTGTTCCGAATGCAGCATAGGCACTCAGATCAGGTGAGTCTGTCTAGGTGAGGATGAATAGACCAAAAAGCCTTTCTGGGTGAATCTAATGCATAGTCAGGGTTGCAAGGTGCTGTCATAGCAGCATGTCCTGGTTAGTTTTTGTTGGCCACTTGATACAACCAAGAGTGACCTGGGGAGAGGAAGTCTCAACTGAAGGATTGCCTAGATCAGATTGGCTTTGCCATGCTGTGGAGAATTGTCTTGACTGGATGGTTGTGGTAGGGTCCAGAGCACTGTGAGATGTGCCACCTCTGGGAATGTGATCTTGGGTTGTATAAAAAAGCTGGTCTAGCACTAACAACAGGGAGTGAGCCTGTAAGCACTCGTCCTCCATGGTTCCTGCTCCAGTTCCTGCGTAGATTATCACCTGGAAGTGTAAGCTGAAATAAACTCTTTCCTTCCCAAGTTTCTTTTGGTCATGGCGTTTATCACAGCAAAGGAGAGCAAATTAGAATGGAGAGAGACCCTGAACTTCCAGGAAGTGGCATGCTGTGATGCAGAAACAAATCCAAATAAAATTATTCAGGAGGTCAGTGATATACCTGTGTCACTGGCCACCAGGATGATTGCTTCATCGTCGGGACTACGTGCATCTTGCAGCAGAGGGTTTGCAAAGGCCATGTGTTTGTAACTATTTATTTGATACCGCTATGTCTGACAAATAATAGTGAGCAGGAATCTCAACACTAACAATGACATCAGTGTTTTTGATATGAGGACAGCAGGAAAGCTCTTCAAACTGTAGATACTCAAATTTGTACCACTGTGTTCATGTCAACAGGATGAAAATGAGGGGAAGGAGAGAAAGCTAATAAATGGATTTCCCATAGTCTAATAATACCACATAAGAATATTGTTAGAAGGGTCAATATACATAATATTTACCATAGACTACACTGTCACACATTTGAAGAAAAATGTGCATTTTAGATATAAGAGAAGTGTATTTTAAAAATAGCATAGACTTACATATATTTTATAAATATTGAAAAATTCATTAAAATGTGTATGCATGGCATTTATCACTAGACACAACAGGCATACATAATCAAGTTAGAACTTCAGAGAACAATCAGAGAACCTGGCTCCTGCTAAATTTTATGCTCTTGGGAAAGTGAAGTCTTTCAACATTTCTTTGTGAATTGGTCTTCCATTCTACATTTCTAAGGGGGAAGCATTCTGCCTCCCTTGTCTTCTTTTCCCTCTTCCTCTTCCCCTTAAGGGGCTTGGTCCTGTGTTAATGAGACAGCTTACATAAGGAATAGGAATAGTGATGCCCTCATAAGTCATTAGGGGAAAGCCAGAAAGCTGGAGACATGTTCTCACTTCACAGTCTTACAGTAAATAAGATGAGGCAGCACACAGGTGACCCCAGCACTGGGTAGGCTGAAGGAGGAAGATGGAGAGTTCAAGGTCACCCTGGGCTACAGAGGAAGACTCTATCTCAAAAACAAACACACATCAACAATTTTTAAGGTAACATTTTAAACTTTGAGCTTGCAAATTTGGTATTCTCTAGATCATTCACCTGGCCTTCTGAGATAAGATTCTTGTCTGTCTCTGCAGCACACAGGGGTGCCTGAAATTGTTTTAGATTTCATAATAGATTTTTCAGTAGAAACTGACTCTCAGGTGAAGAGCACATATCTCCTCCTTTTGTTGCTATGTGAGTTTCATGCTGGGTTTATATTTCTGGCTTGAATTTTGTTTTTTTCCTTAAAAGTGTGTTGACGTTGTTTCATTGTCCTCAAGTCATTGACTCTTCTGCAAGCATGTGGCCTGTTTCTCTTTGTTGGGATATTTAAAATATCTTCTCTTCACTTCTGTTTTGAAGTTTTACAAATACTTTCTCTGGTGTTTTCTTTTTCCATTGTGTCGTGCCTGCGGTAGGGAATTTCACTCTGAATGATTCTTACCTCTCAGTTTGGGGGATGTTCCTATGATCCCCTCTGTTTTCTTTTAATCCCTGTTTCTGAAACTCTTATTGATGGAGTTTTTAAAACTTCTTTTTGGACCTAGTTTGCCTCTTTTTTCATATGTTTTCTCTTTGCCTTAGAATTTCACTCTCTGAGCAATACTCTCTACTTGATCTCTTAATTTTCTGTTACACTCTTTCCTTCTCCTATTTCAATACTAATTTCCCATTGTGGCTTTTGTTTTCAGAGTGGTTACATATATATGACTAGTGCTCATCTCATATAGGAAATATATAACTATGAGAATACCAATATATACATCATATACATACATACGTACATACATACATACATACATACATACACATACATACATTATATATGTATATATTGATGTGGGGTGTGTGTGTGTGTGTGTGTGTGTGTTCCTTCCATCTTGAGCTTTTCTACCCCTGCCAGCCTCTTTCTTCTCTTCTCTGTTTGACTCTTTTGTGTCTGGGTTCCCTCAAATGCTCTGTGATCCCTCATGAGCTATTCCTATTTTTAAACAGAGACCTGAAAGGCTGATTGAGATGCTCATTGGGGGCAGTGGCTACAGTCTTGTGAGGATCATGCAGGGACAGCATGACACAAGACTGTCTTGAAGTTTGTTTTTCTTTGGGGGGGGGGAATGGTCAGTTTTCTCACAAAGAAACACGTGTCTGCCTGTAGCTAGGACTGAAACTGGTGACACACTGTCAGTAACAAAGACCATCAGTTATGCCTTCTTTTCTGTGTTCGGGAAAGGGTACCATCTGTTTCCTGCCAAGATTGTGGCTGATAAGGTTTTGACTGCCCCAGAAATCTCTACTTCAGACCCCTCTAGTTCAGTTTTTTCAGGGACTTTGCCACAAATCAAATGAGGAAACAAATGCTGTTTTTTTTTTTTTTAAAGTAACAGAGTAGTGAAATAATACCTTAATTTGCAGAATTTACAGAATTTAAGATACTATGCATACACTCTGTTCCCTATACCTTCTCTACCCTTTGTTACATGAAATTTATGAAAGGCAATTATTGGATTGTGGTCCTACACCAGACCCCAAAAAGCCAGACCAAATCAGAATGGAGTCATTCATGAGGATGGGGACACACTGTAAATCATGAAGACCTTTGTTTTTTTTTTTTTTTTTTTTTTTTTTTTTTTTTTTTTTTTTTTTTTTTTTTTTTTTTTTAGCACAGGAAGGAGAATATGCCAGTCCAAGTGAGAATGGAGTCACCATATTATGTGAAAAAGAAAAAAGAAATCAGCCGGGCGGTGGTGGCGCACGCCTTTAATCCCAGCACTCGGGAGGCAGAGGCAGGCGGATCTCTGTGAGTTCGAGGCCAACCTGGTCTCCAAAGCGAGTTCCAGGAAAGGCGCAAAGCTACACAGAGAAACCCTGTCTCGAAAAACCAAAAAAGAAAAAAGAAAAAGAAAAGAGAAATCAAATGGAAGAGCTGGGAAGATGGCTCAGTGGTAAGGTGCACATAAGCACGGGAACTTGAGTTTGGATCCCTATGAGCAGACTGTCCCTGGAGCTTCCTGGATACATGATATTGTGGCATCAGTGAGGTTCAGATTAGGTAAGAGACTGTCTCAAAAGATAAGATGGAGAGCAATAGAGGAGGCTATCCAATGCTAACATATGACCTTCACGTGCAAGAGCGCACAAATGCATATGTATGCATAACACACACACACACACACACACACACACACAGCCACGCACTTGAAACAAATCTTACTGAACCTAGAAATGGATCGGTTTTCTGTAAGACAGAAGAGTCACAGCACCAATCCCAAGAGGGTTCAGTCATCCCTGGCATCACAGTCCTATGGCTTGGTTGCTGCAGTAACCATGAAACAATCAATCCGCATTTTGTTCAGTTTCTACTTTCTTTAGTTTCTTTTCCTTTTCCTTTCCTTTCCCTTCCCTTTCCTCCCTCCCTCTCTCCTTCCCTCCCTCCCTCCCTCTCTTCCTTTTTCTTTTCTTTCTTTTTCTTCCCTCCCCCATTCTCCTTCCCTCCTTTTCTTCCCATCTTCCCTCTCTTCCTTCCTTTTTCTGTCTACAAAACCAATCTTCTCTATTCAGCTTATCAACATTATAAGATCAGAAGCCAATTATTAAATCATGGTGATTGTTGGTTTTAAATACACAGTGCTGGTTACCATGTGAGAAAGGTCAAGAGGCACAACAAAACCCAGTATCAGAGCTTTACTGGAGGCGGGGCACAGAAGAGAGTGACCAGGCCTGGGAAGAGACACGTGAGGAGGAGGGAGAGAGGAGGAGGGGCAGAGAGCACAAGAGAGGGGAGGAGTCTGTGTCCAGCTTTTTAAGGATATCCCACATGTGCAGGTGGGCTCACAGAGCTACACCACCCATGCGCTGATTGTGTGACCACACTGTGCACATTTGCGCAATCATGCGGCCCACTGATAACGTAAGACGTAAGACCCCTTGCTTAGCTACTGAACTTCGCATGTGTAGTCATATAGCTATAGTGGCAGAATCCTAACATTCCAAACTTTTTGCTTATTATAAAAAAAGGTGGATGAACAGGAACAGGGGCATCATTTCTCCCAAAAAACTGCTTCCAGCTGACTCAGTGGGTGTTGGTTAACTCTTGGGGGATAGGGAGGGTGCTTCTGAGGTAGACAGGCATCCTGGGCTGTCGTTTGCTGCCTTGGAGATGTTCATCTTTCTTGGCCTGGGACTCTGGCTGCTTGTGTCTGACAGGATGCTGGTGACACCGAGAAAAGCTTAGAAGAAAGAATTATTATTATATTTATTTTTTCCTTTGGGGGGCCCCAGGGTGAGAGACGGAGTCCAGATATCAGGAAAGTTTAAGTTTGGCACTTATCTGAAGTAGATCCGACCTGTCCAGATAGACTTAAGCTGGTTTCTGGAGCTTAGAAAAAAAAATTTAAACATATTAAGAAGCAGCCATGAGAAAATTAAAGTCTTGGGCTGGTGACCATGACATGACATTGTAGTGTTTAGTACTCTGCTTATATTGATTAGTGTTAGTGTTAGTGAGAGAGAGACAGAGAGAGAGAGAGAGAGACAGAGAGAGAGAGAGAGATAGAGAGAGAGAGAGAGAGAGAGAAATATTGGAACATGTTTTAAATTTTTACCTGAGATAAGCCTTATCAGAGACAGATTATTTTAAAGCACCTGTTTCCTTTACTAGTTTAGTAGCCAGGAGACACTAAACTCTGTAAGCTCTGTAAGCCCACCTATGCAAATGCAGGGGTATCCTTAAAAAGCCAGACACGTGTCTCTTCCCAGGCCTGGTCACTCTCTTCTGTGCCCCCCACTCCTGGGGGTATGGGTACAGCAGGGTCTGGGGGCATTCCTTACTACCTGGGTATATCTAATGGTCCCTGGACTCCAGCTCTATGGTGATCCTGTAACAATTAGCTGAGTAGTTAATTAGAAGAGGGAACCAGTAAGAGAAAAGCTTGTGGGGTGAGACCTCATTCTTCTGGAATTGGTGACAAGGCATTGGATCCTGGTGTCCTCTGGAACTTGAGAGAGAGCAGGGCCTTGTCTGTGTCACTGTGCATGAGGAGGAGAAGCGCTGCTGACCCGTCTGGAGTGAGGGAGCAAATGAAATGAAAGCTCCTACCTTAGCTGGAAAATCTCCTCCCATTAGGTACCCCTGAAAGTACAATTGAGTGGTAAGAGGAATTAAGTGGTGGAGGTCTGGTGAGGTGGGTAAAGCTGTCCCCCTACCCCAACAATAGGGAAACGAGGAGAGGTGGGACCCCCAAATTCCCACAGGACTGAATAAGTGGCTCAGTGTCCAACAGGAAGGAAATGGATCGCCCCATGCTGCATCCTGGGTTCCCCGTGAGCCCGTGGCCAGGCCTACGAGGTCTGCTGGAGGTCTTAGTTTGATGTCCCCATGCCATGAGGTGCATGAGGGCAGTCAGCTGACCAGTTATCCTCCTAGGTGGCACTTTGAACAAGGCTCAGTTGATGGCCCGAGTGGGGCAGGGCACACACTAGCCCGTGTGGCCTTCTAAAACAGGGACCTGGAAGCCCTTATGCAGTTGCTCGGATAGCATGTGCCAGCATTTGGCAATTCGGTTCATGGGCTTTCTCATCTCTCCCATGGTACCTTAAATGCCACAGCTGCCGAATCACGTCACCAACGTTGATTTTAAGTACATGGTGCTGGTTACCATTAAATCCAGTATCAGAGCTCTGGGCGGCGGGGACAGAAGAGTGTGACCAGGCCTGGTGAGAGACTTGTGAGGAGGAGGGAGACAAGGGGGGGGAGGAGGGAGCAGAAGAGGGGGAGGAGTCTGTGTCTGGCTTTTTAAGGATTCCCCTACAAGTGTCAGGTAGGCCACGCATGCACTGATTGTGTGACTGTGCACGTTTGTGCAATCACACAGCACACTGATGAGGTAAGAAGTAGGACCCCTTGCTTAGCTACTGAACTCTGTATGTGCGGTCATATAGCTTGAGTGGCAGAATCCTAACACTAATGGTTTGAAAAGCATGAGTCTTCCCAAAACTCAGGCTGAGGTTTATTTAGTTCTTTACTCTGCCAGTGTTGGGAGGTAGGGCCACCCAGAAACATTTGGGGCTTTTGAACAGATACATGCTGTCTCCTGAAATTGCGTCCTCACTCTGTAGTCCTAGATGAGTTACCATGACAGTAGGTTGTCCGGAAGCAATGTTACCTCTTGTGTTCTTTCTCTTTATACTCAGTGCCTTGCCCTGCTGCTTTTCTGTCATGTAAGGCCTTCACCAGAGCCAGATAATCTTACTCAATCTTGGACTTTAGATCTCCAGAACTGAACCTCTTTTCTTTACAAAGACCTACTCTAAAGCATTCTGCTATACAAACAGAAACCAGACTTAGACAATCATTAAACTTAAGTTGTTGACACATTGTTATATACAATGCCTGGGTAGATTCCTTAGACTGTTAACAAGGGGTTACATCTAGGAAATGACTTGTGGAAAGAAAATAGTAACAGTGGAATCTGAATTTCTAAGCCTTACCTTCCCATAAATGAACATGTATAATTCTGTATAATCATTTAAATAAAACAGTTTCCTATGTAATTTTGATGTCTAGTTGGAACTGGAACTACTGGCCATGAATCATTCTTTGCTTTTCATCAGAATATTAGAATTAAAACCAGAAGAAGGCTTCTTATGGGGCTGTAGGAAAGTGGGTATTACATGAAAGTAAGGTTGGATTTTTTTTTCATTATTGCTTTGATGACATAAACATATCTGAGTATTCACCTTATGTAATAAAGTTAATTTTTTGTCTGCCTCTGAAAACTGGTTATACTTTTATTTTTCATATACTGATTTTTTTAGAGACAAAGTACAATATCTTTGAAAGTATTTTTTAATCAAATAAAAAAATAGTATTGTGTTTCTAAGTGTCTCCTGTTTCCACCCACTAAAAAAAAATTCCATTGCTAAAAAAAAAAAAAAAAGACACTTTTTCCCCTCAAAAACATTTTTAAAGTTCCATGGTTGTCTTTTTTACTTTTATATTTTGCCAGAGTGAAGGTGAGGGAAATCATGCTCTATGCACCATCATAATTATATTTTGAGAAAATAATTTTCAGTAAACAGAGAAATAGAGAGCCAAGTTTTTTATTTGTAACTCCTGCCTAGCTCTTTTGTTTTGGGACAAAACAAAACAAAACAAAACCAAAACAAAAAACAATAAGTTGTATAGTTTCTCTTAGGATGATAAGCTAGATTCCATGGAGCTTTCCTGAGGACCCAAATTAGCAAACAGTGTCATTCACTATTCATTATTGGTCTTCACATAGACTTTAGCACTTGGATTATGCAGAGTTCCATATTCCTTCAAGCCACACTGAGCTTTGTATGGCAGTGCCCTACATACTGACGTAAATAGTATGCCATTGTTCTGAGTTGGAAGGGGAGACTTCTTGAAAAAGATTACCTAAAAGTTCTCAGTGACTTTGTTTCTGGCTCCAATCAGAAGCAGCACCCTACCTGGTGAGCTTCCCCATGGCTGGAGTGCAGTGTCCTTTGGCCTCCTGCTGTAGCTCCATTCTGACTGTCTGCTCTGACACACCCCAGCTATTCTTTACTAACAAGGACACACCTTGGAAAAGCATTCAGGATGCTGGGTCACTTTTTCCATGTTATAAAATCTTACCATGGAGTTATGATGTGCTTGTTGTTTAAGCAATTAAACAAAGCTCCAATGAATAAAGAACAATTCACTGTTTATCCTCATAAAGGATAGTTGTAGAAAATGGAAAGAAACAGCTAAAAATACTCAAAAATGAGCTGTGCTTTGCCAAGCAACTCATTCGTTTACAAAACATGATTTTCAAAGCAATTTTTATCTTGCTGGCTGGAGACAGCTCTTGTTGATAAAGTACTTGCCATGCATCCTGAGTTTGATGCCCAGCTCCCATTTATCCATATGAAAAGCCTGGTGGCTTGTGCTTGTAACCCAGCTCTGGGTAGGCAGGCACAGAAGGACCCTGGGGGCTCCCAGAGGTCAACCAGCCTAGCCTACCTGAACAGCTCCAGGTCCAATGAGAGACTTTGGTTCAAAAGAGGGGGCAGAGTGAGGCTCCTGAGGAACAATAGCTGAAATTGACTTCTGACCTACACACACACACACACACACACACACACACACACACACACACACACAGAGAGAGAGAGAGAGAGAGAGAGAGAGAGAGAGAGAGAGAGAGAGAGAGAGAGAGAGACAGAGAGAGAATAAATTATTCTTTAAGAGAGCTTTTTTTGATTTAGATTCAATTTGTTTCTGTAAGATGGCCAAATGGAATGCTTTAAAACTAAACTTGCAGAGTTCTACTTTCGTTTTGTTTTGTTTTTTTCGAGACAGGGTTTCTCTGTGTAGCCCTGGCTGTCCTGGAACTCACTCTGTAGACCAGGCTGTCCTCAAATCAGAGATCTTCCTCATTTTTTAGAGAGCAGGCAGGTTGCCTAGTGAGTGCACAGTAATGCTATCCTAGTATTTAGGTAGATCCCCATTCTGTATAACACCGTGGGGCTTCTGCCCCTACACACAGCCAGTCCCTGGCTCTCCTTTTATGTTTCATGTCCCAAAGGACATTGTTACTCACACACAGACACACATAGCTGAAAAAAGGCATGCTGTCCCAGAAGGCAATTCTCTACAACTGGGACACATGCATAAGAACTCCAGACAACTAGGGAAATGGGGAGTTTCTTCAGCATTTGCTTATTAGCTGCTATTATTTGCACAAAGTCATGCCTTTTAAAAATTACTACTGGTGCATTTTTGCCTTTTCCTTTTTAGGCAATTTTCCCACATACTTCATTTTCTTTGAGATAGTGTCTCTCCTTGTATTCTAGATTTCCTTCAAGCTTAATTTATCCTATTTCAACCTGCAAAGTACTGGGATCATAGGTGAATGAGATTGTGTCTTTGTGTGCATATGTTAGTGTGGGTGCACATATGTACATGTATTTGCGGAAGGTAGTGGTAGGAATTGAATATCTTCACAATTGGCTTTCCACCTGATTTTATTTTATTTATTTTATTTTATATTATTTTATTTTATTTTTGAGACAGGGTCTCTCACTGAATCTGAACTCATCAATTGGATAGAGTGTCTGGTGACCAAACTTCATGCATCTGTCTGCCTCTACCTCTCAGCACTGGAATTAAAGGCACACACCTCAGGGCCTGGTCTTTTATATGAGTGCCAGGCTTCTAAACTCAAGAGCTCATGCTTGTTGGCAATTACTTTACCCAGTAAGCCATTTCTCTAGCCCTGCTCTGATTTTTTGGTAGGAAGAAAGGCAAATGATTCCATGGTTTGGTTTCCTTTCTCTTTCTACACTTTCAAACCCACTTGCACTCATTGGGGAATATGTCAGAAAGACATGAAATCACTTTGTCAAGGCCACATAAACTGATACATTGGTACTAGCATTTGCTACTGAGTTAGACTGACAGCTATGGTTCTTCCTTTGCAAGAAATCTTAGATAAAGCTCTTGGGGGAGGAGATTTAGGGAAATACACAACCCTGGGCACCAGCTAGGTTTCCTGTTTGAATCCAGTGGATTTGTAGCCATCTAGATTAAATTCAGATTCCATCAACACCAGTTACTGCAGCTGTCAGAATCAACTGATCAATCGTCAGTCCTGATTGAAGGACACAGAATGACAGTCCATCTATCCAGTGCAAATGACAGGCATGTTAGCCAAATGTGAGGACTTCCTAGGATTCTCAGCAGAACAAGGCTAAGATGATCCTAGGAAGAAGGCTGCACATGCTAGGAAGTGCAGTCAGTGGTCAGCAGGAGGAGGCTGCCCCTCAGTAGAGTGGGGCACCCAGGCCCTTCCTTTTCTCTAGAAGGAGTGGAACTGTCACAGCACCCTAGGGACTCAGTTTACCTGTACAGAGAACAGAAGCAGTTTGGGGTGCTGTGTACCTCTTTCCTCCAGTTTGGGTAAGACCATGAGTTCCACAGCAGTTTCCTCTGAGATCAACAATCCATCATTCAGAGAAGCTCACTAGACAGGAAACAAACAACTCAAATAGCTTCAGGAATTCCCTGAAACTGGCCAGATCCACCGGACCCCTCCCTCCTCAAGGGTATATAAGCAATGAAGACTGTAGAGAGTCACTGTCAGGCCAGTCTAGCTGCCTAGAAGAATCAGAGATCAGCTGAACTGCCCAGAACAGTGTTCTCAACCTTCCTAATGCTGCTACCCTTTAATGCAGTTCTTCATGTTGTGGTGACCCCCAACCATAAAATTATTTTCATTGCTACTTCATAATTGTAATTTTTCTAGTACTGCGAATCATAATGTAAATACCTGTGTTTTCTGATGGTCTTAGGAGACCCCTGTGAAAGGGTACTTCGATCACCCCAAGGGAGGCGTGACCCACAGATAGAGAAAACAAAAACCAGCTGAGCTGCTTAGAAGAGGTTCAGAACAATTGAGTCACCCAGGAAAAACACTCTTCATCCTGTTGAGCTTTCTGTTTGTGTGTGCTCTACAGTGTGCTCCAGGTTTCTAGCTTTAGTGAACTGTCATTCATGCTGGAGAAGTGCAGCTGCCTTTGAGTCATTTCTGCTCATGTTAACTAACCCCTCACCTATATTCCTGTAAGTAACTCCAATAAAAATTACTAGTTCATCAAGTTGGACTTTGGTGCCATCATTACTTTGATCTTTTGTCAGTTCCCTACTGACTGTGCGTAGACATTTGTTCATGTCTCCTCAGGAATAGTGTCCGACATCATTGCTGTGTAGAATCAAAGCAGTTGTGATCACACAAAGGAGACTCACAAGATGTCAGCATCATTATTCCCTCTTGCAAGGAGGAAGAGGAGGGTGAGGAGAGCATTATCAAGGCCCTTTCTCTTCAGAGGTTCTATAAGGTGGACAGTGGACTGGGACTGGGGAGCCTTTAGGAGTGCAGCTAGTCTTACTAGGTCAGTGCGTCTTTTTGATGTTACAGCTTTCCTCAGCTATTCATGATATGGGTGTGATTCATCAATGTATCTTCCTGTAAGTTGCCTAAGAGACTTCCTAATGGTTTAACTGCTTCTGATTTACCCATTAGTAACTCCAATAAAACCTGATTTTCCATGCTTGACTTAGACATAACACTTTCTTTCATGTATTGAAGGCTTTTCTATCTGGGATAAATATACATTTCTTTTTGGCTCTCTAGGAAAATTCATGTTACAGATGGGCTATCTAGCAGGTTGGAGGAAATAAAAACTATTTCTACTTCTAAGTATCTGTATAGTGAAGTATCTTGGTGTATGCTTCTCTAGATAGGGTTGATGAAAGAAAACTCCCAAATGAAAGTCTCCTAATATTAGTAAAACCTCCTAATATTAGTGTGGTTATTTATTAGAGTTAAGACCAGAGAATCATAGTGACATGCTAAATTTGACTCTAAACATTTGGCAGTTAACTCCCAAACTCAATCAACTATCTAATTGTTGTATGCCTCAAGTGTCAGCCATGTTACTTTTATTTGAAAATAACAGACTATCATGGGGAAATTTATAGCAATCAGCCTAAAGTGATGGTGCTTCTGTGAATCTTCAAGTCAGAGGCTCAATTATATCATCGAAGAATTCGTCTTTATTGCTTGCCCTCCTCAGAGCACATGAGCCACCTCCTCCTACCTCCCTGCAGTCACAAGCTGGCTACATCAGCTTCAGATATCATGTGATCACACAAAAATATCCGCAGGCTGAATGGACAGTGAAAAGTACATTCCTTTTCATGTCCTATTCTTAGAATCACTGGCATTTTAGATTCAGTCTCCTGTCTCAGGGGCTGACACTGCATTAAGCTATTCCACCAGTCTCTACTCAACAGGATGACTGGAGATATTCTACCACATCCACCCCTCCTCACACAAAGACTGAGGAGGACTAACGTCCTTAATAAATGAGTGTAACCCACCATACATTACCAATTTGGATTGCTGTAACAAAAGATTTATGATTTGAAATGAAAGAGGTGCAGTCTGCAGTTAAATAAATACTGTGGCACAGTATAACCTGCTCACACCATTAAGTTTGTCCAAGTGAAAAACCTAGTTTATTTTTTTTTATTTCATTACATTTGTTTATTTTTTTAAAATTTCATTACATTTATTTATTTATTCATTTATTTATGTGGGGCGTGCATGTCACAGTGTGTGAAAGAACTGGTCTCTCTTTCTACCATGTGAGAATAGGGGGTCAAACTCAGGCTGTTCAGCTTGTTTGCAAGCTTTACCTGCTGAGCCATCTCTCCAGCCCCCAAACCTAGTTTAACAAAATGAATAGAATCATTGCAAGTTAATCATTATGATCATTATCCTTCTAAAATACACAATTGCAATTGATTTCTCAATTAAGAATGATGTTTATTCATTACCTTAGTACGCTTTGTGAGGAAGCATGAATAAGCCATGGAAATGTGTGAAAACCACCACTGAATGTCAGGGACTATGACTCGGAAGTACAGAGTCTTCAGCTCTTTAGTGAGTGACACTGAGAAGATCACATATATGTGGCTCAGAAAGAACTGATGTTCTTTCAAAACACATTTCCTCAGAATTTGGTAAATCCTAAGGTCATTTTTTTCTTTTGGGAGATAATTCATATAGTTTTTTCCAAAATTCTAAAAACAGAATAATTGTAGAAAAAGCAATAAGTTGATCACTTTGTCCAAAGCAACACAGTTTTCATAAACTTACTTTTATAAAATCTTTGGGAAATCCTGAAGCTTCTAATAGTTTCAATGGTTTGCATATATTGAACAGAATGAAAATGAATTGATTTCTGTTGATCTTGGAGTTGCATGTATCATTGCATAAGCATTGGAAAAACCAAGATTGTCAATCACACAGGCCTATATCCTTCAAAGGAAGGAAATGAATGACACCTGGTCACCTGGAATGCCACAGTGAAAAGTGGTCAAACAACCTGGTGATTCTTTGCTATTTTGTTAGAAGCCAGTTTCCACCTGAATCTCTCCAACATACTGAGTTTTGTTCAGGCCCCAGTCCTGAGCTGTCTCTCAGAGATTGAAACCATCCCTACGAAAGAGACCCCATGTACGTTGTCTCTTCCACCAATAGAATCCATCCTTATGCTTACCACTGATCCTTTCTCTAGACCTAGCACTGAGCTCTGTTTATCAGCCAATAGAACTCATTCTTATTGCCAAGGTCACAGGTGCTTTGCTACTTTGCTAGGAGGTTTCTATGTACTATGCCTAAAACTTTGTTGTGATAATTATCATGTGGAAACCCTTTCCTAAAGTTTTACTGTGCTTAATTGTGTAAGAAGAATAAACTCTGAGTCAGACTCTGGAAGTCTGACCCAGTACCTGCAAAGATGGTACTGACTCTAGTCTTTGCTTCCCATCCATCATCAGGTGAACTGCTTTGCTCTACCAAGTGCTTTTCTGACATATACTCTGTCTTCCATGGCCCAGAAACAATGAAGCCTGCTGAACATGGACTGAAACCTCTGGAACTTAGAACAAAATAGACTTTATTCCCTCAAGTTGTTTCTCTTGTGTGTTTTGTCACATCTATAGACACACAAAGCAAGTACTGGGTTGTTTTGAGCTAAAGGCATTTAAAAAATTAAGTGTGAAAGGAAGAAACAAAGTGCTAGAGGCCCACAGAAATCCACAAAGATACCCCCACAAAAGACTGCTGGCAATGGCCGAGAGACAGCCGGGACTGACCTACTCTGGTGATGGGATGGCCAAACATCCTAATAGTTGTGCCAGAAACCCTCTCCAAGGACTGAGGAATCTGGATGCAGACATCCACGGCTAGGCCCCGGGTGGAGCGCCAGGAGTCTAATTAGTGAGAAAGAGGAGGGTTTATATGAGCGAGAATTGTTGAAACCAAGGTTGGATAAAGCACAGGGACAAATAACCAAACGAATGGAAACACATGAACTACGAACCAAAGGCTGAGGGGCCCCCCAACTGGATCAGGCCCTCTGAATAGGTGAGACAGTGGAGTGTCTTGATCTGTTTGGGAGGCATCTAGGCAGTGGTACCAGGTCCTGGGCTCATTGCATGAGTTAGCTGTTTGAAACCTGGGACTTATGCAGGGACGCTTGGCTCAATCTGGGAGGAGGGGACTGGACCTGCCTGGACTGAGTCTATCAGGTTGATCTCAGTCCTCGGGGGAGGCCTTGCTCTGGAGGAGATGGGAATGGGGGGTGAGCTGGGGGGGAAGGGGAGGGGGCAGGGAGCAGGAGAACAAGGGAATCTGTGGCTGTTATGTAGAACTGAATAGTATTGTAAAATAAAATAAAAAAAAATTAAGTGTAAGAAGTTCACTCTCATGTTACTTCTTTCTTCTTGAAAGCTAGAGATAAAACTCTCCCAAGGCAGATGCCCTCCCAAAACCAGGAAGAAGTAACGTACTTAATAAGGTCAGAAAGTTAAACCCTGTGAAGTCAAGCTTTGCCTTGCTAGTCACTTATCCACTCAACTAACTCTAACTCTGTGTTCCTCTTTATGCTTTCACAATATATGACTGCATATAATTGAGGATAAGCATTTAACTATGCTTCTTTGCATCTTCATTTTCTATGAGGCCCATAAAACTTAAATTACATACATTTGCATGATTGGGTCCTGTTAATGTACTTTCTCTCAGCTTAATTCTCAAGCCAATGCCCCAACTCCAAGACAGAGGTACATTTTCTCTCCTTCCCCTAGTTCCCTATCTTGTATGATGAAGGTATAAAAACTGCCATAGGATCATGAAAAATATTACTATAGATCTACTTTTGGGTGACCTACATTTAAGAAAAGATATTGTCACCAGAAATCAGGGTATTTATGTTCCCTTTTCCATCGTGGCAATTAATTTCCCCCTTAGGCCAGTGCCGATTTTCATTAAAAGGACAATGGTATATCTGGCACATGATGGCTATGGCAATTGGATTTGAGTGAGAACTTGAAGGGATTTGAAACCACCAAGCAAACCCATCTCTGGGAGTGTCCATGAGTGAGTTTTCAGTGAAGTTTAACTGAGGAGGAAATAGCTGCTTGGAATGTAGGTGGCACCATTCCATGGGATCCCAGAATGAAAAGTAAAAAAAAAAAAAAAAAAAAAAGCAGAAGGTGAGCCATGGACAAGTGCCATCTCTCCTCTCCTTTCTGAGTCCAGCTAGGACGTGACTAGCTGCCTCGCATGCCAGCCTCATTGCCTTCCCACCACGATGAACTGTACCCCATTGTTAATTTGGGGGCAAAATAATAGTTTTTCCTTGAAGTTGCTCCTGTTTGGTATTTGGTCACATCAAGGAGAAAAATAACTAATACAATGTGGGTTAGATAATCTTCCATAGGAAAGGAAAGGACTAACAACTGAATTTCATCGGTGGGGCGTGTCAAATGAGAAAAGCAAACACACACATCTTGCATAACAGGCTCCAGAAAAACAGCTCCCATACACAACTTCCACAAAATAAAGTTGGAACTACTAGTAAGTACAGGAGAGAGGGGTCTGATCTCCAGTTCTATTCCTGACACCAAATTTATGATCTTAAGAAGTTACTTTTTTTGTTGGATCTCAAGTTCTCATAAAATAAAAAAGACATTGGACCAGAAACTCTCTGATGGTCCTTAGGACTAAAGTTTTATTTAGGTTTTATTCTCTTAGAAGCCTTTAGCACCAAGCCTTATTATGTGCTTTGCTACCCACAACTAGTTTTTAAGTATCTTTCAGCTGTACTGATTAAAAATGATATGCTAATTCATGTGCTTCTTGCTATGCCCTGAAGTGTGTCCCATATGAAATTCAGATGAAGTCCTACCCCCCCTCAACTGTGGCTATATTTGGATAATTCAGTTTTTATGAGGATATGAAATTTTTCTTGATCTCATGCCATTAGTATCTTCATAAGGGACACCCGAGAGCCCATTCTTTGCCATGTGAGGATGCAATGAGGAGGTGGCCATCTACAAGACAGTCTTCATTAGAAACTGAATCGACTGACACCTTGATCATGGACTTTGAGTCTTTAAAACTTGAAGGAATAAGTTTCTATTATTTAATCTACATAGTATATTTTTAAAATAAGATATTCTTAATTATTAGAAGGGTGTGTCTGTGGTAGTGGATGAAGAAAAGAATAGCATGAGGCATTTTGTCTTGGGGTTCACACAGAACGACAGGCTTCTAATCAAAAGAAGATGAATAGTATCCATGCAACATGTGTGGTCCTTCCGTCTCCCTGCCATTCATCATCTGTGTACATCACATGTCATGTATTTTTCCAGCTTGTGTAGGAGTCCAGCTTCATGTAACTATAGCCACTTTATTGTAACTTCATTTGTTTCCACCAGGTGATCCTGGTACTCCGAACTTAGTAGGCTACACACAGCCATTAAGACAGTCAGCAGATCATTTTGTGCCATGCCTGGACTACTTCTTACCTGACATGCTAATAGTGTTTGAGAAAGCCCATGTCCATTCTTGTTGCCATTGTACACCTTTGTTTAGCTTGGCATACAAACCCCTTATTTCTGCCTTAGGCATGGGCATTCTTTTGTTTGCTGCCACCCAAGTGATGCTTCTGCCCATAAGTCCATAATTACTGACATTTTGTGCAACCCTAGGAGTCTTTGTCCCTCACTACTTTCTATTTTGGTGACTCATTCCTTTTTTTTTTTTTTTTTTTTTTTTTTTTTTTGATTTTTCGAGACAGGGTTTCTCTGTGTAGCTTTCCTCCTTTCCTGGAACTCACTTTGGAGACCAGGCTGGCCTTGAACTCACAGAGATCCGCCTGCCTCTGCCTCCCGAGTGCTGGGATTAAAGGTGTGCGCCACCACCGCCCGGCTGGTGACTCATTCTTGTTCACTGCATTTTTTCTACTACATCTTGGTTCCCGGGCCAAACCTAAAGTAAATTTAAAAATACCCAGTTTCCCTTCTTACTGGGACATATATTGCTTCCTTCATTTGTTCTTCCTTTCCACCAGGTATTGGGCATAAGGGTTGGCAAAGAGGATTCAGCCAAAGGTTTCTGGAAGGAGCTCATTTCATGAGTTAAAAATAACCTAGGTTTACTAGAACAGCTGGAGAATTGACAGAGATTAGGTTCATGGCTGAAGGGGAAACTGGACTCAGGGATGAAGTTACCATGGGAGTTTGAGATAAAGGAGACCTAATGGAAAGACAGAGCTCTGGTGTAATGAGCTGAGGTGCACACCTCAAAACAGCCCCAGACAGAGATGAGTGGAGTCTCTTGGTCTCTAAGAATGACAGATGGAAAGTCAGGAGTTATTGTATTTGTCACACAACTGCAGCTTCACCAGCTTTGAATTAAAGCATTCTGTTGCTCCTAAGAGGCTGTGGTTTTCACAGTTTGAACTCTGTATCATGTCCCCTTGGTACTATAGAGAAATAAAACTCTAAGGAAAACTAGATCTTAGATACCTGAATGGGAAGAATGATACTGTCACTTATTAATGTGTGATCATAAACGTTGTCTTTGGCTTTTTCATTCTCCTCTTGTATAAGTAGGAGTTAATAACAGGTTCCTTATGGCATCACAGAGATTAAATGAAAGATTAAAAGATTTCTTTGCAATGTGTATTTACTGTAAGCCATAGCTATTATGAAAAAAATAAATAATTTTAAAATGACTTTTTAAAAATGTGGTGCTAGGGATCAAGCCCAGGGCCTTTCACATAAGCTAGGAAAGTGCTCTGTCACCAAGTCATTCCTCAGGCCTTCAAGATGATTACTTTTATGAATTTAATAATCATTCCATAACCTTAATATACTGGTACTTCACCACTGAATTGTTTTTTTTTTTTTTTTTTTTTTTTTTTTTTTTTTTTTTTTTTTTCTCGAGACAGGGTTTCTCTGTGTAGCTTTGCGCCTTTCCTGGAGCTCACTTGGTAGCCCAGGCTGGCCTCGAACTCACAAAGATCCGCCTGCCTCTGCCTCCCGAGTGCTGGGATTAAAGGCGTGCGCCACCACGCCCGGCTTTCACCACTGAATTGTATATGTTTTATCTACACATTTTTCATTAATAGTTAGCCAAGCTGAACAAACTGGCCATTAAAACATGAAACACCGATTCTAACTACAAAAGAAGTACAATAAGCCTTCATCTGTGCGTTTTGCATTCCTATGTTCAAGTGAAGCATTTATATAATTATTCTCTTAATAAAAACTCGGGAGTCTATCAGGGTAAAAACTTTATTGATCAGAGAAGCGGCCAGTGACCTCCCCCCTCTCTCCTTCTGTGATCCAAAAAGAGTCAAGACCCTCTCTAAGCCCTGACCCACTACTTCCTGTGTCTATCTGTCCTCAGTCCTTCAAAATCTCTATGGTTAATTCTGATCAGCTAGTGGCTAGCTCTGCCTTCTGATTCAAAATAAACTTTATTGTTAGTCTCAGGAGCATCAAAATGCAATCAAAATATCACACAACATTCTCCCCCCCCCTTTTTTTTTGGTTTTTCTAGACAGGGTTTCTCTGTGTAGCTTTGTGCCTTTTCTGGAACTCCCTTTGTAGCCCAGGCTGGCCTTGAACTCACAGAGATCCGCCTGCTTCTGCCTCCCGAGTGCTGGGATTAAAGGCGTGCACCACCACCGCCTGGCAACATTTCCCTCTTTTTGTCTAAATAAAAAGGGAAGGTTTTAACTCTGATATAGGAAAACTATATACAATAAGAATAATTGGCCGGGCGTTGGTGGCGCACGCCTTTAATCCCAGCACTCGGGAGGCAGAGCCAGGCGGATCTCTGTGAGTTCAAGGCCAGCCTGGGCTACCAAGTGAGCTCCAGGAAAGGCGCAAAGCTACACAGAGAAACCCTGTCTCAAAAAAAAAAAAAACCAAAAAAAAAAGAATAATTATCAGGCAAGAATTACATTCACAATGTCTAGTCCATTTGCATTTGGCAAATTTAGAGAAAATGCTCCATTATCTATTGGTGAGTTCAAAGTTTTGTACCTAATTCACTTTCTATCCTTACTTGTATTACCAACCAAAAACTATCCTTGTATGTCTTTCAACCTTATACATTTTACACCTCTTTTGTGAGTTTCTTTTCTGAATTTGATAACAAGGAAAACTATAACTATGTAGTCTTCAACTCTATCAGAGACCTGAGAAGGATATATTACTTGAGTAAACAGAAAGTGTAGAGCAAACAACTTCCAAGACTATAAAAATGACAGAAACAGTTGATACCCAAGGATCTTCTGCAATGTTGGGGCATCCATCTTCAGCCTACAGGCCTAGAATACCTGACAGACTTTTCTGTAAAGCAGGAATTTTGAAGGACTATCCTGCCTTGTCTTGGTGAAGTTCAGCAGTCACTTTCTTTTGTGTCTTGCTTGTTCAATTTGGACAGCATACTGTCAGCAGCTGAGGCAAGGGCAGTTTGCTGCCCAGTGGCTAACTTTTGCCACAGAGAAAGAAAACTCCATATGGAGTTTCTTTGATACCCATCATTTTCTCTGAAGTAGACTGGTGCTGCCAGGAGCAGATATGTTTCATTGTCATGAAAAGCTTTATGTTATTAAAACATCTTGAATGCTATATTCTGTAGATCTCTGAAGTGTTTGAAGACCACCCATCTACCTAAAATATATCTTTGTTTGATCTAGAAAACATACCTAACATGACTACAAATTTGACTGTAATAGTTGACTATTTATTTCATTAGCATGCATTTCTTTATTATCCTAAATAGTTTGTAATCATAACTTTCAAAGACTAGGAATTTACATTACTTTGTTAAAAGAGCTGCATAGGTACAATACCTTAAATAAGAATAGAAACATATGTACAGTATGTTCTAACAAAAATAACCTTTAATTTGTATCAATATACAAAAATATCTTAAATAAGAGTAGAAACATATATACCGTATAACAAAAATAACAAAACAAAAAAATTTGTATCAATACCATTGTAAAATATTTAAGACTAGTAGTTGCTTTTTTAGTTTAAAAGTAGACTCAATAATCTACCCTTTTATCCTATCATTTCTATACCCCCCTTTTTTTTTCAGAACGAATCTAATCTCCCTTGTTCAGCTTTTTTCTTGACCATTACCAATACCAACCCCCTTACATGAGGACAAATATTTATAACCCATTAAATGACCAAAAACCACCCGCCCTACCTCTTGGGAATATGGAGGTCATATTTTCTAGATTGCTTCCTGTTGTCTGGGGGTGGGGGTGGCATCTCTAGGGGATCCCGAGAAAACTGAGATAACTGTCAAGTCCTGGAAGAGCTAGCTGTATCATTTGTTGCCAGTCTCTGTGTAATGGGAAAGTGCAGGGCTTATCTGAAGTCTGGGCTGGAGTAGTGCATGAGGCTGGACCATCTCAGCTAGCTGCCTTGAAATTGTCCTGAACAGTTTGCAATCCAAAGATGTTCTTTGGGTGATGTTTGTCAGTTTAATGGAGTTAACACAATCCAGGTGGAATCCTTGTTGTGGGGCCCCATCATCCTTTTGGAGACTTCAAAGGTCGCTGTTATGTATGGTCATGGTTCACTGAAGAAAACATTTTAAATGTCATATGCAGCAGATATCAGAGAGGTTCAGGACCACAATTTGTTAAGTACATCTGGAATACATAAACTTCATTCCTAGTTACCTGATTGAGACTCAAGACCGAAATTACATACAGGAAACTAGATGAAGCCTATTTCTAGAATTAGTTAGAACTCTATATGACTATTAATATCACAACAAAAAGTTAAATATATATATGTATATAAACTATAAATTTTGAGATAATATTTATAGCTTAAGAAAGCTTTAAAGAATCAAAATTAAACAAAGGACTATGAGGCTAGTGGCAACAGAATAGTCTCTTAATTTTTTTCTGTCCCATAGCAGGTGGCTCTGTCTGACATGAGACAGAGAAAAATCTGCTTGTGTTTAGAGAAGGAGAGAGCCACGCTCCAACTCCAAAGCCAGCTTTAATTTTTAATTGAACTGAGACTACAAAAAGACCATTTGCCTTGTATGTCTGTAGAGAAGAGCAGAAAGAAACATTTGGGAAAATTTATGAAATCTTATCCTGTTGGAAAAATGCTATTCTATTAGCCAAGTCACTCCTTCTCTTGGGACATTTTTTCTCAGTGATTCTCCCCCCCCTTTTTGTTTTTGTTTTTTTTTTTTTTGAGATAGGGTTTCTCTGTGTTGTTTTGGTGCCTGTCCTGGATCTAGCTCTGTAGACCAGGCTGGCCTCCCGAGTGCTGGGATTAAAGGCGTGTGCCACCACTGCCCTGACGGTTCTCCCTTCTTCTTCAGATGTTTCATTTGTCCTGTGGTCTTCAGATTCCTTAGTTGGATGCTTTTATTCTCCTGGAAAGACAGAAACAGGACCCTGACCCTGCCTTAACTTTGGGGGATTTCCTTTTTTGCAGGTTATAGCTGATCAAGTGAAAGGAATTGTTCATCTTATAAGCTAGTTTAGATTGAATGGCCATGCTGTTTGATGAACTATCACCTCTTCTAATCAAGAAGACTCTCCTATTTGAATCTAATCTTTATCAATTTTGTAGGCATCCATAGCTTTTCTTCTTCCGTGGAAACAAAAGGAAAACCTTTTCCCAATCATAATGCATATCCTAGTTTCCATTCTGAGGTCAACACATCTTTGAATTATATAGGCTGATTTAATTCAGCAGTTTTTTCTATTATCCATCGTCTCTCCGCAGCTGTCATTCCTTTCTCATTTGCATTTTAAAAATTAAAGTTAATAAAGCATTGTGCAATCTGTCTCTGGGGGTCTTTATTACCTGTTTCTGTTTATTAAACATATCTTTTAATGTGCATTTAGATACTTCTATAACTGCTTGTCCTGTAGGATTGTGCGGTATACCTGTAATATGCTTTATGTTGTAATATGCAAAAAACTGTTTCAGTACTAGAGACATATGCTCGAGAATTGTCAGTCTTAATTTGTATTATTCACATAATGACCATAACTGGTGGTCATTATTGGATGGTAATTGGATAAACTAAGGTTGGTTTTCTAATAACCTTGAGCGCTCCTCTTCAGTTTCATATTGTGAAGGTGCAGTAGCTTCTGCTCTAAACTTCTCTGTCAGTGTTTGAATATTTTTCTTAGTTTCATTAATATGTCTTCCTAAGGATTGCATTTGATCAGTCAATTTTTTTGTGTTTGTCATTGATATCAAACAACATTTTTAGGGATAAAACATGAATTACCAAACTGATAATGATTATACTTCACATTATGTCAATCCCAGTTAAGTTGATTATCCCTTCATTTAATTGTTCCATTTTCAAACCATCCGTTGTGGAACCATACATCGACCTAACTCCCTACATCATAACATTGTTTCCCATTTCTAACATGGGAAAACCTTTTTTTTATTAAAAAAAAAAAAAAAAAAAAACTAATTCCAATTCCCATCCTTAAGAATCCCCCCCCCCCAAAAAAAAAAAGAATTCCCAGTTACCTCACCAGATTTGCCCATGATGACAGTCAAGTGTGAGGCTGACTCTCGCTTTGTAGCAAGGCTGGGCAGAGAACACAGGCGATGCACAGCCTGCCTGAGGGCAGCTGCAGCTGCTGGCATGCATGTAGCTGGGAGCTGAATGTGTGGTGGTGGCAGTAACAAGAGAAGCCCAAGCGGGTTTTGGGAGTTGAGGTGGCTGACCTAGTATGGCAGCCCCCCTGAGGAAGGGGCCCAGTGGAAGCCCACAACCCGGGGACAGAGGGAGCTAGCTGCCTGATAAGCAGACACCGGGATGTGTGGAAGAAGCATGGGTGGCTGAGACTGAAATCACGGGGCTGCCTGAAGGCAGAGCTGGCTGGCAGTGGGCATCTCACTGGTGGCGACCGCATTTGGAGCCCGGGTGCCTGCGGAGTTTAGGGCCACGAATGGGTGGCAGCTGGAGGCTGCAACAGGAAAATCCCAGACTTGCTTAGAAGGCTTGGGGTGAGGGAGGAAATGGCAGCAGCTGTGGGGGCTCCAGCAGCGGCCAAAACTGGAGCAAGTGGTTAGTTACACTGTGATTTCATGCCCCGAGTTGGATGCCAGATAAAGTGCTTATCTAATTATTCTTTTTTCAATAAAATCTCAGGAGTCTATTTTGGTAAAAACTTGATTGATCAGAGAAGTAGGAGGGAAGTGACCACTGACCTCCTCTCTCTCTCTCCTTCCTTAAATCAAAAAAGGTCAAGATCCTCTCTAAGCCCCACCCTACTACTTCCTGTGTCTATCTGTCCTCAGTCCTCCAAAACCTCTATAATTAATTTTGGTCGGCTAGTAGTTAGCTTTGCCCTCTGATTCAAAACAAACTTTATTGTCAATCTCAGGAGCATCAGAATGCAAACAAAATATCACACAACATTCAACAATTTCAAAAAAAAAAAAAATTCAGAAACATTGCATCATGGACTCTAGTCATATGGAACTGTAAGCCCAGCTAAATATTTTTTTTCATAAGTTTCTTTGGTCATGGTATTTTGTCACAGCAATAGAAAAGTAACTAATACACCTTCTTCTAGGATCCATAGGCCCCTACACATGTGTATTCACGCACACAAAAATAATAAAATAGTGAATTTAAAAAGGTGATAGAGTGGATGAATATAATCAAAGTATATTAAAAGCTTAGATAGATAAATACAAAGTACAATGACATAAATGTTTGCAAATGTTATAATGAAACCCACTACTGAGCCTACTAGCTAAAAATTTGATAAAATGTTCTAATGGATTGTTTTATAAATGCAATTATTGAAAACATAAAAGAGTTGAAATATGGACATGTATCTGATCCACAAGCATAAGTGAGAGAGAGAGAGAGAGAGAGAGAGAGAGAGAGAGAGAGAGAGCGAGCCAGCCAATTGTAATGACATGAGACATTTGAAGATAAAAGTCCACCGCCAGTGACACACCTCCTCCAAAAGGCTACACCTCCTGATTTTCCCCCAACAGTTCTACTAACTGGAGACCAAACATTCAAATATATTCGCCTGTGGGGTCATTCTCATTTAAACCACCACAGTCGTCCTGCATGAGTCAGACTTTTCATCACTGAAATGAAAAACAGACACACAACTCAGGTAGGGTCTATTTGGGGTCATGGTTTCTCGGGTTTCAGTTAGTGGTTAACTGATTCTATTTTTCTCAACTTTTAGTCCACTGGGTCTGAGGCAAAGCTTAACATCATGGCAGAGGAAGTATGTAGATGAGGAGGATGCCCACTACATAGCAGGCAGGAAATACATAGGAACATAGTAGAACTACAGGAATAGAGCAGATAGAAAGAATGGGATCAGATCATGCCCTTGACCTACTTATAGTAAGGCCTCAGCTCTGGAAATTTCCACTACTTCCTCAAATGGTGCTGCGAGCTGGAGACCCACCACTCAAGACAGGAGACTATAGGGGACATTTCTCATTCAAAGTGTAATGCCTCCACTATTTCACATCATTATTAAAGTTATATTCAAAGCTGGGATTGTTGCTTAGTGGTAGAACACTTACCTATTATGCATGAGGTCCTGAGTTTGATTTACAGCAATGCAACACACACACACACACACACACACACACACACACACACACACACTCGAACATAAAACTGCATTCTTAGTGACTGTAGTTTATTAATAGATTTTTCATGCCATGTAAAAAGAATTCTTGTATATTTTTTCTATTATCACTTAGACTCAATTTTTATTTTATTTATTGACTTATTTATTACTTATTCATGTATGTGTGTGTGTGGGGGGGTGTATGTATGATGTCCACAGAGGCCAGAAAGAAGGCAGTTAAGGATGTTTCTGAGCTGCCATGTAGGCACTCAGAAAGAACCAGGATCCTCTGCAAGAGCAGCAAGTGATCTTAACCACTCAGCCCCTTCTCTAGTCCCACTTTGATAATATTTTGTAACAACTTGGGATAGCTAATTAGTTGTTCTTTGTAGCTTATCCTATAATATTTTTACTTTGCTTTTAAAAATATTATATAAAGCTCATTAAAATTAAAACAAGTGAGGTGTTACCTCAATGAATTTTAGGTATTTGCTCAATTCTGTGTTCTCATTAGTTAGTATGATGCATAAACTTTCATGCTTATACTATACTACACATCATAGTCTACTGGCTTCATTAACATTATGTGTTTCTGATGAAATATTACAACTTCAATCTTGTCTTGAATTTCTACTTATATGAAAAAATTCAAGCTATATATCTGATTAATGATACTGGTATAATTTCCTTGGTATTTAAACTCAGAAATGATCAAATAGAACATGAATAATCATACCTTGAATGGAGTTGTCAGTCACAGGTCAGTATTTCAGCAAGGAAAAGAGTAAAGAATTTATAGGTAAATGTAGTGGTATTCTAATTGTACTGAAATGTGATTTTGATTGTATGTTAATAAATAAAGCTGCCCGGGGGTCAGAGCTATTAGAGCCATAGCAAGAGAGTGGCGGTGGTGGCACATGCCATTAATCCCAGCACTTGGTAGAAGAGCTAGGTAGATCTCTGTGTGTTCAGGGATACAGCCAGCATTGGAGACATACGCCTTTAAGACCTAGAGGGCTGTACATACGGGCAGTGACGAGGAAGTCACGTGTTTGGGTTTACAACCAATGAGAAGGCAGAATGACTATGAAAACGACTTACACACAGGGAAATAGCTCTCTTTCGGGAAGCTGGGACCACTGCAGGAGGAAGGGTGAGATTTTAGCTCTGAGCTCTGACCTCTTGGCTTTCTCTTTTACATTGGTTCTGTGTTTCTTATTTAATAAGACGGTTGGTTACATCGACAGGTAAACTGTATTTCCTATAGGATAGAGATAAAAATCCATACAGTAATGGAGAGTCATCTTTAATAGATCTGTGGACGGATGGGGGCAGTTAACAGAAACATTATTACCACCTAGCAGGAACCATTGCACAAACTTCACTGAAGTCTAACCATAAACAAATTACCATTAACTATAGGCAATTTGGAGAATAAAGCATTGGCCATTAGCTGGATATTCAGAACAGGTTCCCAATTTAGGAAAAGAGGCACCTTATCCCTTGTAGGGGCCCTTTTTAGATATCACCTAAAATTGAATTTTTTTCCACTGCACTTGGAAATAAAACTGTGACCATCAAGACTTTAATTCCAATTGGAGCTTTGTGTCAGTGAAGAATTTCCAGCTACTATTCAGTAAAAACCTACTCAAATTTTGTAGCTGTGTTTGATGGACTGTTGTGCCAGTGGCTGAGTCCTTTGTATTGTGTTAGTAATGTGGAGGCAGGTATCTCTGAACCCCGCTTCTGCTTTACCATGTTGGTCCTGTCTTTAGGAAGGTTTGAATGCAGGCCTCAAGGAAGAAAGGAGTTCTCCTGTGACTTCCCACCTGCTCCTCTTGCTGTGAACATACCCTAGCAATGCTTCACGTAAGCAACAGTAAACAATGCACAGAATGAACTGAATATAGTTGTCTAATCCCAGATAGACTCAATCCACCTTCACACAGTGGACAGTAGCCGCAGCCAGCCCTCAGAAGTCCATATTCTGGCCCTACTGGACAAGTACCCTTCTCAGAGGCTGGGCTTCAACTGCACAGGGGCCCTCCTCCATGCTTCACTTTAGCTCACCAAGAGGATGGACATTCTACTCTCCACTGCTATTATATCGTTGGTGTTTGGTGTTCCCTTTTTAAAATCTTTTCTGTGCTTCTAAATGTAGCTGATAGTTTTTAGACCTTCATATTAAGTTTTCCCTAAAAATAACTCATGGAGTTCTGTCCTCAACCATAACAGTCGTAATAGAAGGAAAAGGATCAAAATGGCTCAATTATGAGTCACTCAAATAGTAGAGCTAGAACTTTCAAAATAATCATATTTGCTTAGAGTGCTATATGGCTGTAATTGGCCAGGCTTGGTGGCATACAGCTGTGATCTCACCATGCAAGAGGATGAGTCAGGAGGACTGCTGTAAACTTAAGCATAAACTCCAGCTTGAGCTGCATCCAGAGACCCTATCTCAAAACACCAAATCAAACAACGAACAAAACATATTTGATAAAGAGAGAGGTCATGGGAAAGTTCTCTCAAAATTGGCTGGATCCACATTTTTCTCTATCCTAATGTGAGTCTCATATTCTTCCTACTATCCCATTAATCTGAACTGGTTACTTTCGTATGGCAGCACCATATTTTCCTGATTATTATCACTTAATAGTAGATTGTGAAATTGTAAAGTATGAATCATCCAAATTTATTCCTTTTCAAATAATATTTGGGCTGATATGATTCTCTGACATTTCATATAAACCCTAAGATCATTTTCATCTTTTTCTGAAGAAAGGGTTGCTGTAATTTTGTAGATATTACTTTGAATATGCAGATGAATTTGGGAGTATTCCTATCTTAATTATATAAAGTTTTCCAATCTATGACACAAAATAGCAAGATGCCATTTAGGTCTTTCAAATTTCTTGCAGTGAAACTTTATACTTCCAAATATTTAACTTTTAGAGTTATTTTGTTAAGTTTTATAGTGGGACAGGCCCATAGGGTCACACAGACACAGACACACACACACAGAGACACACACACATACACACTCACATATAAATGTAAATTTAAAAAACATCTGAAATGGTCAGATGAGATTGTGTTGTATCTCATTGATAGTTTATTGTATGTCTGTTTTATGAAAGTAGAAGTAAAGTTGTTGTACTGATGTGTTGACCTCAGAAGAATCTTGCTGTTTCTAGTGCTAAGGAGCTCATGCAATATCCATGTATATAATGCTACTTATATTTTCTTCCATATAAATCTTTAGTTTTTTTAAAAAAAATTCCCAGTGAAATTAATTCATGTTATATATTACTATGGATATAGCTCAACTGTATGTAATTGCTTAAATATATCAGCAGAAGAAATATATCTGGGAAGATGGTTCCATGAGTAAATGGTGGCTGTATAATCAACCTTGAGCACCTGGGTTTGGATCCCCAGTACTCACATAAGGTGTTGGACAGTACAGTGAATAGCTACAATGCCAGGGTTGGGGATGTGGAGACAGGAGGGTGCCTGGATTGATGAGCTTCACATCAAGTGAGAGGTGCTGTCTCAAAACTAAGGTGGAGAGCTATGAAGAAAGATATTTGGGATTCAGCTGTGACCTCCACAGCTCATGCATGTACATGTACCTTCATGGACATGCACACATGCAAACAAAACATATTGGCAGAAAACTGCATATCTGACGTTGTATGAAATGATTTTTATCTTTCATGGGGTAGGTCATCCAATTCTGACTTTCACATAAAGATCCTGTCAGAACAATCTGTTACACCTAATGCTGTCAGCGGTAGCAGTCCAGCGTTGCTGCCAGTGGCCTGAAGATTCCCTCTCCCCATCAAGTAGAACTGGATCCTTAAGCCCTGGAACAATTCAGGATGAGTCAGAGTGGAGCAAAGTCCGTAAATTTATAAAGCATTTATAGGGGATAGTAAACACTTAAGATTTAAGTGTTTACACACAGAGAGAAGCTTAAAAACGTTATACACTCAAGACATGGAAATGGGTTTCTCAGGAGAGTCACACTTGTTTTTTTACATTGAAGTGTGTGTATGTGTGTGTAATTGTGGTTTTTAAAAATTACATTGTCCAAAGACTGTAACTTACAATAAAGTTTAAACACTAAGCAAAGTTTAAAAATTAAGTAAATATATGAGTCGGTTTACTTGTTTCTCTTATCTAAAAAGATTTTGCTTTGTATATGAAATCTATGTGCACTATTTATATTTAGGGACAAGAGAGAAGTGCTGATAGGTTAAACACTCTGACCCTAAGTAAACACAGTTTTTGAGATCTAGCTTTACCACACTGCTGTGGAATAATCCTCTTGTACACTATAAAGATTTGTCACTTGAATTGGTTTAATAAAATGCTGATTGGCCAGTAGCCAGGCATGAAGTATAGGTGGGGTGGCCAAACTAAGAATGCTGGGAAGAGGTAGAGCATGGAGAGGAGTCACCAGCCAGATGCAGAGGAAACAAGATAAGAATGCTGTACTGAGAAAAGGTACCAAGCCACGTGGCTAAACATAGATAAGAAATATGGGTTAATTTAAGTGTAAGAGCTAGTTAGTAATAAGCCTGAGCTATCAGCTGAGCATTTATAAGAAATATTAATTCCTGAGTGGTTTCTCAGGAACTGACAGGTGGGAGAAAACCATCTGTTTACACTACACTCTAAATTTCTTCATATATTCCTTGCTCTGAGAGACTGTATCTTACAAATAACATTTGGCCCAATCGAGAATACAAATGCAGAGGCAAATGACTCTATCTTGTGACATTAACCTGTGTGCAGTACCATCGAGGAGGAAAAAAAAATGATTAGCCTATTCCTAGAAATAAATGGATGACATCCTATAAACTTATCAAAGTAAATTGGGACAATATGAGCCACATGCGTATATTAAAATTATATGAGGAAAAGCAGGCTTGAGAACTTATTTAATGCACCAGACGAAGGCACAGCTGCAACACCCTCACTTGGTACCATCCAGAGGACATCAAATGATGTAATGGTGATGGCCCCTGCCAACCTGGTATCTTACCACTTGGTGTATGAGCCAAGGGATGGACAGGAAGAGAATTTTTCATGTCCTACCAGCTTCATCTCAGTTTAGTCCCCACTGTAGAGGTGACCTACTTGATTTCCCACCTATCTATGGATCTGCCCATTTGCCCACCTGGATCTGGTTCTCCATTTGCTTCTATGGCCTCCACAGTCATGCATGTTGCTTCTGGAGCTCTACTTGTCCCTGAGGCTTAGCTTAACCCAGATACTGAGGCTTGGCTTGACCATGTGACCAGTGCCTCCAACCAGGCTTGTTCACATCTTATCTAAGCACTTGGAACACTCTGCATCTGCACCAACCTCCTGTGAGCCCTCCAGTGAGGTCTCTTTGGAGCTCCTTGACCCCTGTGGTCACCTCTTTAACCTTTTTTTGCAGCCATTCTGTAGCCAACATGAATAGACGCAGATATAAATATTTTAACTGTGTGATGTGTGCTGTGCAATGAGAGCTAATATTCATAGTTAATATTGGAATACAAGAGCCTGTGTTTGCTCAGCCAGCCATCAAAGGAAATCAGTACAGTTGGCAAACTAAAGCCAATGAAACTGACATATGTAGCTTGTGAATTTGTTGTTACTCTATAAATTCTGACATTGTGGAAAGATGGATGTGTCCATTCATGCACCTAGCATAGCATGCTTGTGACAATAGTTCATTTGCTGTTTTGAACACCATTGTTTGAGATGTCTTTGGGAAAATCAGTGTTATCTCTGTTGGCAATCTTGGTTTTATTAGTTGTATTGATGTTTCCTGATTTTTAGCCAGCAGCAAATGGATCTCAGGGTGTCTTTCTTTACCGTGTCTCCTTAATTTTTCTTTCTCTCCTGCCTCCATAACCTCATGACTGTTCATTTCATGGACACAAGCTAAAACAAACTACACTTTCTTGGGTTTGCTCATGACAGTACCTGAAAGTGGTGGATTTATAGTTACTACCAACTAGAGTTCCAGGAGAAGCTGTGTCTGCAAAGCCTCATCGACTGATTAGAACTCAGTGAAGAAGAGAGGTTGGATGTTGCAGGTCCAGAGGCTATTTACCTTATTTTGGGCTAGCTTTACCGCCTCCATTCCCCCCAGCCATTTCTTGCCCACCTTTGTGTTGGAACTGACATCCTGTGGATAATAAATTCAAAACACTTTGTAATCTATGAATTTAGCAGGCCACTCGCTTCCACCATCCCTAAAACTCAGATGTCATCAGATAGCATCTGAGGTCTATATAAAAGCTCCCCACATCTAGCTGAAATAGCCTCTCTAATGTACCTACTGGTGTATTTTAAAATGGCCTTAAATAATGACTGTTCTGTAAAACTGACACTGCTTCCACTCTGGAACATGGAATTGGGGGTAATCTTAATTTGTCTTCTCTGGCCATGGTCACTTAAATTTGGTTCTAGAGAGCAGTGGTTCTCAACCTTCCTAATGCATCAATCCTTAATACAATTCCTCATGTTGTGGTGATCTCCAACCATAAAATTATTTTTGCTACTTCATAGCTGTAATTTTTCTGCTATTATGAATCATAATGTAAATAACTGATATGTGCCCCCCATGAAAATGTTGTTCAACCACCTAAAGAAGGCATGACCCACAGTTTGAGGACCACTGCTTTAAACTATCTATCATTCCTTTTAAGATGAATGCTGTCTGTCCTCCCCACCCCCACTACTGTGGAAATTAGGTATGTGGGGATGAGTTGATGCTGGGATGTTTCATATCTACAGAATCACAACCCAGTTTTCTGTACTGCTAATGTGGAGATCAGCTCAAACTGTGTCTGATTTGGCTGGTGCCAATGCTCCCTGGGTATCTGGAACAGACTCTTTTCTACCAAGTAGTGCTTTCGGCTGGGAGATCAATTTAATTAGTGAATAATTCTAATCTACTAATTTAGCTAACACTTCTTTTGAGAATTGTATCATTTGGCAAAATGTTTTGAGACTTCACAGAATCCTGCAAAGTTTCTGGGCAGTGTGCCTTCATTTACTGAATCACTGTGGCCCCTTCATATTTGATTAAACTATTCTGTGCTTTGGCATTGTAAGGTTTCTACCAAACCTACTGACTTGTTGTGTTCATTATAACCAGTCTACAAAACACCTGCTTTCCTGGGAAAGGATCTGATTACTGAAACACAGTTCTCACCAAGGAAAGGGCTTAAATTTCTTGGCCCGCTTCGCTTCCTGTTTTATCAGGCTGCCGGTTGGTCTTTCTGTTTGTTGTACTTAGCCAAAATTTCTTCCTTCTCTTTTGTTCTGGAAAGGCCCTGCTGTGAATCGCTCTCTATTTTCTTCTTTCTATCCTCTTAAGGCAGATCATGCTGTGCCCAGCCCAGCATCTAGATTGTGCTGTGATATGAATACAATGCATCTAGTTCCTGCTACCATCTCAGGGGAGCCCTTCAGATACAAGGACATCCAGAGTTAGGCCCCTGCCTCCACTCCACTGTACTCTTCTTTTGTTTCTATTCCAGGTACCTTTCTCCCTTTTTCATTAAAGGGCTCCTCTGGTGCTCTTGAAAGGCAGGACCAGTGGAGGCAGGGGTGCTTTCAATTCCTTCCTTTGTTCCAAGGACAGCTGGTTCCAGCAGTGCCCTCTTAAAAAATGGAAGGAATCCCACTGGGGAAATCACCTGAAACTCAAAATACTTTCTTGCAAAATGGAAGCAGAACCTACTGTTACTAACTCTGTGATCTTGGGTTGGAAGTAGCATTTCTTCACATCTCAGTGTCTTCCTGTGAAAAAGAACAGAGTGGACTAGATTTGTTTATTTTTGGCAGGTGGATAGAATGCTTTGTGAGTCTCTTGAAAGCCTTGGACTTTGTCTTTAGAAGAGTGCAAATCTGAAAACATCTATGAAAACTATAAACAAGTTAGGGTCTGACACACTGGAGATCCAAGTCTACTGGGTTAAACGAATAAAGTCATAAGTACAGCCTCTAAATTCATTTTGAAGCCTCATATTCTGAACATTCCTCTTGAGGCTCTTGACCTGATTGAGAATGTCCTCAGCACTTACGCCTCCCTCAAGCCTCATTTCTGTGAAGTGTCAAACGTTCTCTTTCCCACTAGTTAGTCATAAAGGGTCACCTTGGGCCAAATCACAGAAATGTAATAAGAAACTGTAGGAAGTGGCCAGCCATTATTATTATTATTTTTTTCTTTTGAAACTTGTTTTTCTCCTGTGGCTTTCAAAATTTCTTTAAAGTGGACATAACACAAACTTCACCATTTTAAGTATATATTTTGAGATTAGGCTGTGTCCTGCCCTAAGTTATCCCATATTGTATAAACTTGTGTTTTTTCAGGCATTGGCGTGCTCTATCAGACTTCATTTTAGAAATAGATTTTGACTCCATTTTGAGGATGGAGGATGACTGGGCACCTGGGTGAATATATAAAGGACACCCTTTGCCTGGTAACTGCTATGCAGCACAGACTGGTAGATAATGACTTACTTCTGGAAGGGGGCTGCACTATACATTTGTTGGGGGAAACTGGGACTGTAGGGACTCATGAGTTTATTAAGATCATATCAAGTAAAGCAGGCCTGAGAACTTATCAGCCATATTAGATCATTTGAAATGGTGTATAACTCCTTTCCCTGAACCCCATGAAAAGGTTAACACCTAGCACAGTAATAGTGATGGCTCCTGTCATCTGACTGCCCAGGATGCATATCAGGTGTGTGAGTCAAAGGACTGAGAGGCAGAGAACTCCTGTTTTATGAGCTTTGTCTTGGCTCTATTCCCATCGATTCCCATGTTGACATGGCCTACTCAATTGGTCCTTCTGTTCACCCACCTAGACCTGTAATCCATCCACCTGCTTGTTCATCCACCCATTTGGATGGCTCTTGCCCTTTGCCTCTGTAGCCCGACTCAACACTACAGTTCAATCTGACCATGCAGCTGAACCCTGCAACAGCAGATGTGGTGCCTCTGAAGAAAGCCCATCTGGTTTGTTATTTCATCTGCACAGAGATTCTATTTATTTTTCTATCAGCTTTTCAGCTTTGTCTTCCCAAGCTTATTTGAAATTCCTCAAACCTCCTCTCCTCTTAAATCTTTCATTGCAATTCTATATTCTACATATGTACATTTATAGATATAGATGTACTTACTGTGTGATGTGTAATGAGTGAGTAATTATTATTGGAATAAATAATAATTTATTTTTCATTTTCACCAAGGTTGTCAAGGAAAAAGTGGGAATATCTGGTAAATCATTTTCAATGAAAGCTCCATACCTTGTGAATTTATGTTTATGTGTTTGTATATGATTCTGACATTGCATGTTAATGACAATATAGTTTAGTGTCATCATGTACAAGCACACTGTTGTCTAACCATGACTACTATCTATTTCTGGAATTTTTTTTTGTCTTACAAAAGAAGTACTGTAACTGTTACTCAGGTGAAAAAAGGGTCCCTGTTGTGGGTTCTTGGCTTCATAGATGAAATAGTTTACGAACAATCTTAGAAGGTGATGTGAAAGTGGTTTTATTGGGGTTAGAAACACAAGGACAGGGCAGGAGAAAGAAAGCAGGCTCAGCAGGGGAAGTCTGTGTGCTGCTGCAAAGGAGGAACTCCGGGATACATAAACACAGAACATCTAAACACAATATATAAACACAAAATAGTATCAGTTATTTGTCTTATGGCTGCAATAAAATACCCGATAAAAGCAACTGAAGTGGGCAGGACAAGATTTTACTCTGGCTTGTCATTTGGCAGTGTATTCTACCCACCCAGGCAGGGAGGTCACGGTGATAGGATTGAAGATGTGACTGGTGACATTGCATTCACAGTCAGGAAGAAGAGAGAAATAACTGCTTGTGCACAGCTCACAAGTTCAGTCTAGGACCTCAGACCATCCAGTGGTGCCACCCGTTAGCAAGACAAGACCCATAGCTTCTGATTATGCAATCCTTGACAGGCATGCTCAGAAGCTATTCTAATCTAGGTAATCCACCACAGGAATGCCCTCAGTTAACCAAATACAGACAATTCTGCACAAGCATTCTCAGACGCTTGTCTCCCGGGTAATTTTAGATTCTGTCAAACTAACAGTATTAACCACTCCAATCATCAACAGTCACGTTTTAGCTCCAGGCTGGTATTTTTTAGGTTTGTAAAACAGGTCTTCACCCTTAATACAGGAAGCCCTGGCTGTTTCTTTACCATTGAGTCACTTTCTAGCTACATCTTAAAGAATGTCCTTTTGAAAATGAAATTGATTGCTCAGTGGTTAAGAGCACTGGCTGCTCTTCCAGAGGCCCTGAATTTGATTCCTTCCATCCACTTGGCAGCTCACGACCATCTGTAGATCCAGTTCTAGGTGATCCAAAACCCTTTTCTGGCCTCTATGGGTGCCAAGCATGCAAGTGGTACTTAGACATTCATGCAGGTGAAACACTCATACACATAAAGATAAAATATTTTTGAAAAGAAAATGAAATTGTAAGATGTTTTGTAAGGTGCATTGTTCGAGTCTATGAATGAGACCACTCTGACGATGGTTAAAGTTGAGTGTCATAAATGTTCTGCTATTATGCATGGCTCTTGAGCTGCTTTAATCCTCTTGTTTGAGATAATGTTCAGAAAAGAAGTACTGTCTCTATATAGGTGTTCTTCATAGCAATGTGTTTTTGTTTTCCAGTTGTGCTGACATTTATGATTTTTAGCCACTAAAATGTAAGCCAAATCTGAGCTTTGAGACTCCCTTTTCTTCTCACGCCTCCTTAACTTCCCTGTATTTCTAGCTTGCACAAATTCTGTCTTCTGTTTCTAGGAATTTACTATTCTAAAAACTTCATATACTGTAAGTAGAGTTGAAATGGGGAAGGGGGAATGCAGTGAATTTCATGGACAATAGCAGGCTGAGTTTAGAGAGGAATTTTATTGTAAAGTTATAGGTGGGGTGGGGAGGGTGTTAAAGAGAAGGCAGGGTTGCTGTGTAGCTAGAGTGGCTCTCCAAAAATGGGGTACTACTGAATTGCTTTTCTAGGGGTTGTTATGGGTCTTATAGCAGAAACTGGATTGAGGTATGGGGAGATGTTCAGTCCAGTTGATCCATTCAAGAGGAGTCCAGGTATCTCTGAATTTCAGTCTCAGCCTAACATGGCTTTCAAGCAGTAAGGCTCATCCAGGAAGAGTAAAAACAGAGAGAAGAACACGAGAATCAAGAACAGGAGCCAGAGGCCCCTTCTGAACTTCCTGGCTTCAAGTCAGGACAAAACTAAGGGCATTCTCAGTTTCTGGACAAGGACAAGAATCTTTTGAGGTTTTTGTCCTGAATTGCTTCACCAGTTTCAGTTTCTATTTCCCAATCTCGTCAGAACCATAGAACTTGTTATTTTATGAGAGGCAATTCTATTTATCATAATATAGTGGAGGTTTGTTGACACTGTAGCATTGCCAGAATTCAATTTTAAGGCTGAATAATATTTCATTATGTATACAGGCCACATTTTGTTTACCCACTCATCTGCCAATGGACAATTTCATTTCTGCTACATGAGGCTATTTGAATAATATTGCTGAGAACAAAGGTTTACACATATCCACTTGAGTTATTGCCTTTATTCTTTTGAGTATATGCCCAGAATGATATTGCTAAATCAAATGATAATTATATCTTTATACTTTTGAGAGATAGCCATATTTTTTTTTCCATAGTGGCTACACCATTTTACACTTCCTTTAAAGGTACCCATGTCTTCCAAATTCTCTACTTCATTGCTAACACTTGTTATTTTGTATTTATTTTGATACTTGACTTCTAGTGAGTGTAAAATGCTGACACACTGTGGTGCTGGGGAACCAATCCAGGGCCTTACACATGCAAGCACTGTCCCATTGAGCTCTTTCTCCAGATTTTTTGTGGTTTCGTAATACATTTTTCTAATGACTAGTCACGTATAATAATATCTTTTTGTGTGCTTATTTGCTATTTTGTATAATATCTTTGGAGAAATGTCTAGATAATTTTTCTCTTTTTCATTTTAGCTTGTGCCTTACTCCAAATTCACATGTTAAAGCCCTAACCCTCATGTGATAGCAATTTGAAGGTAAGCCCTTGGGAGTTTATGAGGTCATGAAAATCAAGCCCTTGGTGATGGATTAGTCTTTGTAAGAAGAGACATAAAAGCTGACAAGAAGGATCAGCAGGGAAAGGACCTACTGCCAAGCCCGATGACCTGAGTATGATGCCTGGGATCCAAAGAATAGATGAAGAGAACCAACTCCTCCAAGTTGCCTTTTGCATCCATTGGAGCACTGTACACACACACACACACACACACACACACACACACACACACACACTAATTAAAAATGTAAACTCTATGAATAATTGTAAAGCTGGAAGTGTGATGGATCTCAAAAGTAGAATTATATTGTGTTGTGAGTTAACTGCATGTCTGGAGAAAAGGCTTTTATGTAGAGATAACATTAGAACCTCAGAAGGTAGGACAAGTTAGGAAAAATTCATGACAAAACTGGGATAAAAGAGTATTTCGCCGGGCGGTGGTGGCACACGCCTTTAATCCCAGCACTCGGGAGGCAGAGGCAGGCGGATCTCTGTGAGTTCGAGGCCAGCCTGGGCTACCAAGTGAGTTCCAGGAAAGGCGCAAAGCTACACAGAGAAACCCTGTCTCGAAAAAACAAACAAAAAAAAAGAGTATTTCAAGCAAAAACCAAAACTGTGTGAAGGGCATGCATTAAAAAATATATATATATAGGAAAAGTCAGAGCTTCAAATAATACTGGAATGAGTGAGATATAGCCAGTGGGAACACCATGAGAGGACTTAGAGAAAGGGATGGTCTTTGTCTAGAACAGAATCTTCAGTGATGCCTCTATTCCCAAATCGTGGGAAGCCACTGAGTATTTTAACCCGTGGACCATGGAGGGGTGATATAATAACATCTGAGCTATACTTCACAAGCTTGTGCTGGTTTCTTGTGGTAAACCATTCTGAAGGGGTTTATGTAAGTCCACAATTTAGGTGGTCAAGTAACCCAAGCAAGAGAAAATTGTTGTTTTAGAGGTTGAGACTAACATGGCTCTGGAGGATAAGGATTGAGGAACTGTATAAAAGAGACATGTTAGGGATAAAAGTGATAGTATTTATCAATGCTGTGTTTGGAGATATTTGTACTTTGGAGAGGCATGAACATCCTTCCAGGATTTGTCTGGCACCACTCCATGATATTCAGATTAAAGAAGACTGTTGTAGTAGATTGAGCTCAAGATGCCTCTGAGAAGTTCAAGTAAAGATGCTGAGTCTGGATCTCAAAAGGAGGAAATGGAGATATGATGAAGTGGACTGTTTGCTGTTGAGATTCAGTGAAGCCAAATACAAGGATAAGATTGGAGGATGCAAATGAATAGAATGGGTCTAGACTTGACAATCACAGAGCCATCAGTAGGACTAGTTTTGAAGTCAACTGTCCCTAGTGCTTGGATTTAGAGAACACACATATTAAAACAATCCAACTTTTTTTTTTTTTTTTTGGTTTTTCGAGACAGGGTTTCTCTGTGTAGCTTTGTGCCTTTCCTGGAACTCGCTTTGGAGACCAGGCTGGCCTCGAACTCCCAGAGATCCGCCTGCCTCTGCCTCCCGAGTGCTGGGATTAAAGGCGTGCGCCACCACCGCCCGGCTCAAAACAATCCAACTTTATAAAATCTCTTTTCAAATATGATTATTTCTTTTATGATTAATGACTTTAAATCTCACTTCCTAACAGAAATGACCTACTTCAGCATCAATAGGCATCTTATTTGTTTATCCAATTAGAATATTAACTTATCATTTATCACAGAGCATCTTCCTGTGAAAAGTGGGTTGGAAATATAGCTCAATTGGCAAAGTACTTGCCTAGCATGGACAAGATCTTGGGTTCAGTCTTCAGCATGCATAGTTCTGCACACCTATAATCTTAGCACTCATAAGCAGGGGCATATAGGAGGATCATGAGTTCAAGGTCATTCTCAGCTACATAATGAGTTTGAGCTAGCCAAAAAAGAAAAGAAAAGGAGGAGGAAATCTTCAAGTAGTTAGAGATATAGCCTTTTGAGGGCCAAACTTATTAGGCCTATGTGGTGTCTGAAACTGCTGTGAATAAAAAGCATTATTAGATTATGGATATTGCTTCTAGGAGAGGAGAGCCCCAGAGACTCTTTTGTCATTTGAAAGTTAACTTGTTATAATTGTTTCGGTTTATCTGAGTGACATACAAGATTACCTTCGAAACTTAATACAAGATTTACAGCACTTTTAAAAAAATTACCAAGATTAACTCTTAGCTACATTTTTAGACTAGTCAGTTAACAGACTTCTCCCTACTACCATTGGAGAATCCTGAATTTCAAATCCATTGGCAACATGGAAAATTATCTACAGTAACAAAGAACATTCTATAGAAATGACTAGAATTGAATTTTACTTAGACTCAGCAGGCTCAAAGTCAGAGTCAGGGCCTGATTTTCACTGCAGAGACTACATTCAGGTGGAGCCCAAGTGAAGGCCGGTTATTATTGAAAATGGGGCAGAAGATACTACTAGCATGAAAGCCATGGAGATCACAGAAAAACCCTGTCTGTGTGCTGGGCCACTAAGAATGGTTCTTTCGCTTCTCTTCCTTCTGGAAGTACCTTCTACCTGGAATCATGCATCTGTCCACTCTAACTGTCATGATTAGGTTATGTGACTGAACATGACATCAATATTACTTTGAATTTACATGGCACTCTCCATCAAGGGCTTTCTATCATTAACTAATTGGATCTCATAGTCTGTAAAGAAGACACACACAGACGTCATTTTCAATGCAGATGACTGTGGAGTGTGTCTTAGAGTCACTCCAGCTGGAAGGAGAAAGAGAAATGGGACAGAAACGTCTCACATTTGCAGGCACTGGGGAAAACTAGGAAAGTGGCTGTGACATAAACACACGGACCTGTTTAACACATCACACTGGAAGGCCTGAATCTCCCTGCTACTAGATGGTGAAAGTTAAGTCTCACACATTCTCAGAAAATTGATTTTCTTTCACATTCTGTCTTGGTGTTGATACAAAGTAGGTTGTTTACATAATGAAACTTTGTTCCTATATTAATACCCCACTGCATTTCTTTCTGTGAAATTTTTTTGAGAGGTGAGTTATATACTAGACAGTCCCTAAACTTGAAGTTCATAATTTAATGGTATTTAATATGTTTACAACTATATGTTACCATCACCACTGGCAATCTGGGAACATCTTCATTTCAAAAGAAATCCCCTCCTCTTGTCAAGTTCCTTCATTTCCCTAATGACCCCAGAATCCAATCAACATCTATACTCTATCTCCATTCATTTGCCTGACTGGCCATTTCACAACATGTAATCACATATGGTGGTATGTGAGTGCATGCGTGTGTGCTTCGTAGGCTGGAGGTCAATGCTGAGTGTCTTCTCCAGTAACATTCCACCTCATGTTTTAAGACAGGGTCTCTCACTGAATTTGGAGTTACTGATTTGGCTAGGATGACCGGCCAGCAAGCCAGGGGTCAGCATCTCTACTTCTCCAGTGCTGTGGTTACTAGTACACTCCAGGGTACTTTGACATGGGTGCTGGGAGATTTGAACTCAGATCCTCAGGTTCACATGACAAGTACTTTCTCCACTGAGCCATGTCCTTGTCTAATACACAGGATTTTATAACTGGCTTCTTTACTTAGCATGTTGTTTTCACTGAGTACTTATCTTAGAGTACTAAGCTTCTCACTTAGCTTCTCATCCATCTTTTTTTTTGAGACAGGTCACTATGTAGCCCTCGCAGTCCTGGAACTCACTACACAGAGTAGGCTGGCCTCAACTCACAGAGGTCTGCTTGGCTCTTCCTTGTGAGTGCTGGGATTAAAGGTAGGCATCACCACACCTGGAACGTTTTTAACTGTTACAATTTTATGATACCTGTATAGGTATAATTTATTCTTTCTACCCCTGTAGACACAAGTTTTCCTGTCCCACTGCCACTCTCAGACAAACACATGAGCTTTTGTTAGATGTAAATGCTCAGTCAATAGCTCAGACTTGGTACTAGTTGACTCTTACATTTAAATTAACCCATATTTCTAGTTATGCTTTGCCATGTGGCTCATGGCTTGTTACCTCATTTTCTATACATCCTGCTTCCTCGGTGGCTGGCTGGCATCTTTCTGACTCCGCCCTCCCTTCTCCCAGAGGTCTGTGTGTTTGGCTGTCCCACCTACACTTCCTGCCCAGCTACCAGCCTGTCAGCTTATTAACCAATGAGAGCAACATGTATTCACAACGTACAGAAGGTTTATTCCACACCATACCCATCCATTGTTTATAGATTCATAAATTAATAAATATCTGCTTGTTCTCCTCTTCAGGATCTTGCAAATAATTACTACATATGCTTTCATTTTGATGAAACATACCTAGACGTGGGAGTTGGAACTGGTGGTCTTATACTAGATTCAGGAACTAATGATACTAGATTGTCTTTTTGAAGATCTTTTGACTGTTTTTCAGAATGGCTGTAACATTTTATATTTCCATCAACAGAGTAAGAGATTTGCAAGTCCTCCACATCCTAGTCAAAAATTGCTCTTTTCTGACCCACTAGCATCTCCAACAGCCACACTGCCATGTAGTCATCTATTACCTACCTCCTGAATACTCCCTTCAACCAAAAAATGAGGCAGTGTGCTCACTCCCTGTCCTCCCTGCCTACCCACCCCTTAGCAGCCAACAATTTGTTTTTCCAGGTCTCTGAGTTTGCCTTTTCTAGGTATTTAAAACTGTTATGAACTGAGATGAGTTTGTCTATAATCCCCAACTTCACTTGTTAAACTCCTAATCCCTAACAAGTCTGTCTTTAGACATAGGGACACAGAGGAGTTAATTATAGTAGAATAAGGTCACAAATGTAACACTAAGATGAGTCACCAGAGGTCTCTCTCTCTCTCTGGACAAGCACTGAGGGAAGGTCAGGAAGACATTCTCACTGAAAGCACTCTCAGTGCCTTCTCTGGTACTTCTCAGCTTCCAGAACTTGGAGAATATTCTTTGTTCAAGTCACCTAGTGTATGGGACATCAGCCTGAGTTGACCCATATACCTTTGAGTAGAAGTACAACAGCTAAGCTTTCATGACTTTCTTCTCCATAAACATAGCATTGTAAAGATCCCACCCTTGATATGTTAAGCAACTGCTTCAATCATTATTTCAGGTGAATAATATCCCATGGGATGGGTGAGCTATATTTTATCTATTCCTTAATGGATAGATATTGTTTTCAGTTTTGTAAACTGTGGGGGTCTGTCGGAGTCTAGCTCTGACCTGTTGAAGGGTTCTTGAGGGGGAGGAGGGAGGAATGAGAAAATAATAGAAAGAGAGGATAAGAACGACAGAGACACAGGACAGCTTCAGGAGGTCCCTGGGTCAACACCCAGTCACCCCAAGGTTTATTCCAAAGGGCTTTTTTATAGAATACCAAGGGACTAGGCAAAAGACCTTCCCCTTTTGAGATCAAAGCACACGTACAGTCAAGCATAGACCCTTCAAAACACCTGGTAACCATGCCCATGGCCAAATCATTCCATTATGCAGCGCTGCTAGGTAAAGCAAGCTCAGATTCTTGGACTGTGAGTAAGGTCTCATTAGGAAGCCTCTGTGGGTTTCCATAGTAAACAGTAATGCTGAAAAAGTGTTTTGTTTTCCTTTCTCTCTGGTATGGAGTAGTGTCCTCTCTGTTCCCCCCTCCATGATCTGTGAGCAACACATTGGAAGACCTTCAGTGGAAGTCTGAATGAAACTTCAAACAATACTGACTCCTATTTGTACCAGGGTTTCCTCTACTGTAGCTTTGATATTTATAAATATCTGAAAAACTTTAACTCGTAAACCAGGAATAGTAATAAATTAACAAAAATGATAAAACATTGATTATAATAATATATTCCAGGAAGTTATGTGGATGTGGTCTCTCTCATCATACTTCCTTAATGCAATTACCCTTCTTATAATGATGTGAATGGATACAGTGCACACATGCATGATGAAATAACATGAGGCGAAGGGCACAGACTTTGTGATATAGTGTTAGGCTATTATTACATAAGGGTTACTTGACCAAAGTGATACCACAAAAATTTGTCTTATAACCAAGGCAGCTAAGGACTGAGTGGGAAGGCAGAATATGTGGTGTGGAGCTGGTAGACAAGGGGGTGCCTCACATTTTGGGTGGGATGGAACAGGGCAGTATGATATTTCATCATGCTTCTCATAACAATGAGAAATTTAGAATTATTTTGGAGTCTAAGACATAAAAACACAAACAAGGAACACTTGTATATATTCAGGAGTAGAATTGCTAGGCTGTATGGTAATTCTAGGCTTACATTTTTGACTATTTTCCATAATCCTCCATCACTTTATATTTCCAAAAGGAATGTCTGAGGTTTCCAGTTTCTCCAAATGCTCACCAGTGATACTATGTTGCTCCTTTTTTGATGCAGCTATAGTATAATTATGTCTTCTTGACTCATGCCGGGGCCTTTCTATGCATTTGTTGGTCATTTATGTATCTTCTTGGCAAAAGGCCTGTAGCACGAATCTTAAAGAGTCTATTAAAAAAACAAATCCAAAGCCAAGTATTGGGGTGAACACTGGAAGATCAGAGAGACAGAACAAGCCACAGCTAACCTCACCTCACCAATTCCTCAGGTGATCCTGTTTCCTCAGACTGGATGCCTCTCAGCTGAACTGTGCTGCTCAAAGCCTAAAAGCTTAACCAGCCAAATGCTTCTAGTTTCTGGTCTCCACGCCTTATATATCTTTCTGTTTTTGCCATCACTTTCTGGGATTAAAGGCATGACTCACCATGCTTGGCTGTATCCTTGAACAGATGGATTTCTGCCTCTGGAATGCTAGGATTAAAGGCGTGTGCTACCACTACCTATCCTAAGTATCTAGTGGCTTTTCTGTTCTCTGACCCCAGATAGTTTATCAGGGTACACAATATTTTGGGGAACACAATACCACCACAAAGGCCTATTCTGATTTTTATCCCATTTTTTAAGTTGAATTCTTGTTGAGTTCATTTTACTGTTGTGTCATAAGAATTTGAAAAATAAATCCAGGACAATAGATCTCTATGTGATATATGATTTGCGACTATTTCCTCATGTTCTGTGGACTGTCTTTTCATTTTCATGGTAATGTCCTCATAAACCCAAAGCAATTTTTTTTGAGGACCAATCAGTCCTGTTCATTACTTGTGATTTTGATGGTATATTTAAGAAAACAATTCTTAGTTCACAATTATAAATACTTATAGCTGATATTTTTCCTAATAATTTCATGGTTCAGTCCATAAGCTAGTTCTTTGGCACATTCTGGACAGTTATCCACATAGTGTAAGGTATTACTACACATTCGTTCCTTCCCATGTGAATACTTAGTTATCCCATTTGTTGAAAAAAGGTACTCTTTTCTAAAGACTTGTATTGATGAACTGGTTCAGATAGTCAGTTAATTGTGGTTGTATTTATTTTTTTCTGTAATTAAGAAGCATTTGTATTAACTGTATAATGGAAGCAAGACTCAAATCCATGTGGGTCTTCTCTTAGAAATGTAATTATATTTTGTTCCAATCCTGCCACTTCAAAGTGGCATACAATACTTATCAGCTTTCTATTTTTGTGTTGGGAGGATAAGCTAGAATTTTATGCTGCTTTTATAAATTAAATATTATGTGAATTCATGGCACGAAGTTATGGTGCTTGATTTGGATAATTCATAAGTGGGGAATGAAACCTCAGGCGTCAACCGTTTTTCCTTCTAGCGACCAGTTTTATTAATAAATTGTGACCTTTATTCTTAAATAATATAGGGTGGCATTTGGGTAACTTTTTGAAAGACACAGAACATAAGCTTGCCGGAGAGACAAGAAATGACTTCTGCATATCTGTTGGATCGAGCCTCGTTTATTTAGGAATCTTTATTGTTAGCTCTTTTTATATATTGTTTTCATAAATAAATGAGGATTCCAATTAATTGTTGGAGGCTTGAGAAGGGTATTCTCCCAAGGTTACTCATATGAAGAAATGAGAAAAGAATGCATTCATTTTCTTTCACTGGAAATGTTGCCTGGCTATGGCTATTTAAGATTATGTACAGCCCTGTTTTTCAACTCCTTGGAACTTAAACCACCAACACCAAGGAAGCTGTCTTTGGCCTAATTTGAGATTTCCATTTGACTTGTGATTTGAGATTTTAACAGAAGTATCTTCCATAGGAGCTAGAAGGTGTAGTATGTTGTGTTTTCATTAGTACTGTTCACCTGCTGTGGGGCTAGAAAAGTTGGGAGGAAATATTGGAAGTGCAAATAGAAAATATTCAGAAACTAACAGCAACCTTCCTATCCTTTTCTTCTTCTCCAGTAAACTGACCTCAATGAATTTCTCATTTTCTTTGTATCTGCCACATTTCCTCTGAATCCTTTTCTTTGTGATGGCATGGTTTTCTGTGGTAGGAATTTCTCCTTTCTATTTTTTGGGCTCAGTACATTTTCTATTTATCGGAGATTCAACTCGTTTCACTTTTTTTAATCTCACTGTAACACACACACACACACACACACACACACACACACACACACACACACACACACACAGAGCATTGTTCTAATGGGGGCAAGAAACATAAAACTAGTTCCTTAATTTTACTTACTATTTGGTGTGAATTTGGATCAGTACTTCTCGAATTTTTAAATTTGTTCTTTTGCCAAGGGCGGGGGTGGGGTGGGGAGAAAGACAGAAAGAAAAAGGATGGGTTAGCTATCTTGATTGACATTCCCTCCCTTCCACGGGAGACTGAACAGACCAGTACTGAAAAAAAAAAAAAAACCCAAAAAACCTCTCTAAAATGCAAATCATTTCATAAATTTAATTGTGTCATCGCTCTTGCTATCGTTTATAATTTCTTTTCGTTGAGACTGATTACAGTGCATGTTAGAAAAGTCAATTTGGAAAGCATTTAATAGAATCTTTCCGCGCAGTTCCTTTCTCTCTCTCTCCCTCCTTCCCTCCCTCCCTCCCTCCCTCCCTCTCTTCCCCTTCCTCCCTCCCTCCCCGATCTCTCTCCCCTCCCTCCCTCTCCCTCTCTCTCTCCTCTTGTGTCAGTCCTCCTCTCCCCCTTTTGTGCCTTGTGTATACCTGAGGTGAGGTATCCCAGACGCTGCAGAACTTTGCAGTTCCGTTTTACAGCTTTAGTCATTTAATAATCAGGGAGAGAGTTGGAAGGGCAACTTTAGGAAACAAAACCCAACCTCTCGAAGCCATACAGTCAGATTGTCAGGGTCTGAACAAATCCCCCTCAGAGGGAGAGAGCAGCAGGGCCTTGGGTTGCAGCCAGGGACTAGGCTCCCGCTTCAGAGCCCGCGCCAGAAACCCGGAACTGTGTTCTAAGCCGCGATGGGGCGTGTCTGGAACTCTTGCAGGACTACAACTCCCGACATGCACGTTGGCGGAAGAGGATTCTACCTCCCCTTGACACCTTTATTCATTCCGGCTTCTTAGAGCCAAGATTGTGGTCTAGGGAATGAGCAGTAGTAACTTATAGAGACCGTACCCGTATGTGGACAGAAGCATCGGCAACATTTCACCTAATGCTCTAACCTCAAGGAGCGTCTGTCTAGCTTAGACATCGCGGAACCTCTGTTCCTATCGTCTCAGTTTCCGGGGGACATTAATTCTGGACGGAGGTTGTGGCGCGACAGTTTAATTCTCCGGCGGCAGATTGTGGCGAAGAGATGGTCCTGCCCGGGCTCATCAGGAAGCTTGGTAACTGTCTTTGTTGCCCAGGGTCGGAGCATCCCTCGGGTCTGGGCGTGGTGGTGCTAAGTTCCGGTGATGGGGTCCCGCGGTCAGCGCTCCTAGTCCCTGCTTGCCCAGAACAGCCCGCGGACCTTGCTCAAACGCTGTAATCCTTGGCTGTTTCTAGCGCACCTGCGGCCTCCCGAACACTTAATCTCCCCCCGGATTGTCTCCAGAGTAAATCACGCACATTTAGAATAAGTTATGGGTGGGTCGTCTCCAGAATTGGGAGACAAAATTACTTTGTGCCATCTTCTCTGACAGGCCATCAGCTGGTGGAGATCAGGGAACGCGCCCTCAAAAGTATCCTGTGCAAGATCGAGCACAATTTGATCTGCTATGCTGACCTGATTCAGGAAAGGTTGCTTTTTCTCCATTTGCTCGAATGGTTCAATTTCCCATCCGTCCCAATGAAAGAGGAGGTTCTGAACTTGTTAAGCAGATTGGTTAAGGTAACGTTTTGGAATAAAACAACCAGGGTCAAAATTAAATGTAGCATTTATTGAAAGACATACTTGAGAGTTAAAATAACTTTGAAGACAACCAGAGGTGTTGAATTTTAAGTCACCTGGATATATACTGTTTGTCATTTGTTGTAATAGCCCAATCTCACATTTAATTTAGACATTTGTATTAAAAGAAACATTTAAATAGTTTAATTAACATTGCATATAATGCTATTCAATTAAAAACAATGGTTTCTGTTCCTGTACCTTTCTTAAAGAGTAATTCAGTTGTCAAGACCAATGTGAAAATGTCAGTATAAGTTCAGTTTTTTTATACCTTTAAATCATTGTCCTCATGGAGGAATTCTAATGACTTTGGCATCTTGATTTACAGTGAGGATAGGATAAAGAAGAGAGCTTATGAGGCAGGGACCACCCAGCGTGGTGTGTGTGTGTGTGTGTGTGTGTGTGTGTGTGTGTGTGTGTGTGTGTGTGTGTTGGGGCGACAAAGTACAATGATGAATATGTATAAATATGTTTGATTCATGGAAGTTGTTTACTCTAGAGCACAGCAGTACAGAATTTGTTTTTCAAAACACGGAATGTTTGATTTACCAAAATAATTATGTTTTGATTGTGGTAAAATGAAGTTTAGAACATTTCCGTGTTCATGGCTATTCTTAAGACTTTTTCTTTTACTATAGTATCCCCCAGCGGTCCAACACTTGATTGACCTTGGTGCAGTGGAGTTCTTATCTAAGCTCCGTCCACATGTGGAGCCAGCAATACAGGCTGAGATTGATGGCATTCTTGATGGACTTTTTGTTCTTCCTTCAGAAGTTCCTGTACTGTGTTCTGCCACTTACCAAACTGATCAAATCGGTAACTTTTCTTTTTCTGTATTCAATTTTGTTAAATTTCTTTGCTGTGTATTTTCTTTAAAATCTTTATTTCATTTGTGTAATAAAATTTGTGTATGTATATGTGTGTGTGTGTGTGTGTGTGTGTGTGTGTGTGTGTGTATCTATGTGAACAGTCATTTTTTTCTTGTTTTGGAAGATACAATAGAGAACAAACTAGATTGCTTTTTTTTTTTTTTTTTTTTTTTTTGGTTTTTCGAGACAGGGTTTCTCTGTGTAGCTTTGCACCTTTCCTGGGACTCACTTGGTAGCCCAGGCTGGCCTCGAACTCCCAGAGATCCGCCTGCCTCTGCCTCCCGAGTGCTGGGATTAAAGGCGTGCGCCACCACCGCCCGGCTAGATTGCTTTTTTGTTTGTTTTGTTTTAATAATTATTAAAAGATTGAGAGAAAATAATATAATTTAAAATGAATAATTTTTATTTTATCAGGTGAATTGATAACATAGTAATTAATATATTTTCATTTCAGAATTGTCACAGCAACCCGAAGTTCTAACAGGATATTTCTCCCAAGACAAAAGTAGTTTCCAACAGATGGAAGTACCTCCAGGGCCAGTAGGTATGTATGTATAGGGAAGCTTTGACTGGTGAATAAGAAGACCAATGGACTCTTCTTCCTTGCTTGAAGATATGTTGTGGTCAAACTGGAAAAATCTAGCACAAAATTTAATGTTTCATTTGCTTTGTACTAACTTAGGATTTTGAGTCTGTGTGGTTAGATTTTATGCTTCAGTAACTGTATTCGAGCCACTGTAGGCAGGTAATGGTACTGTCACTAGGAGTTAGTGTAGCACGAATTCTAATTGGTCTTAATAAAAACCCGGAGCCAAATACTGGGGCAAATGCTGAAAAATCAGAAAAGCAGAGCAGCCAGCTACTAGTTCTTACCTCTACAAAATCCTCAGCCAGAAGGACACTCAGGTCCTGTCTCCTCCCACCTTATATTCCTCTCTCCACCCAGCCATATCACTTCCTGTCTCTACCTCCCTAGTGCTGGGATTAAAGGCATGAGATCCCAAGTGCTGGGATCAAAGGTGTGTGCCACCACTACCTGGCCTCTATGGGTAACAAGTGGCTGTCTTTGCCCTCTGATCTCAGGCAAACTTTATTTGTTAGAGCATACACAAAATATCACAAGTTAGTGCTTGTTGAACACAGGTTCTTGTCAGGTTTGTGCCGTGTATGGTACGTGGGTGGTCTTATTCATTCTCCAGCTTATGAAATGGTAACAACAAATCCAGTTATTCTGCTTGGAGACTCGTGGTCAGCCTAGCTTACTTGTCATCACTATTTGTGTAGCAGCCAGTTGACATAAGATTAGAGCATTGTGGTTTAGTGTTCTCTTCCAGGAGTCTCACTTCCAGGTCTCTGTGTGTGGTTGTCCTATGTCTGGTTTCTGCTCTTGTACTTCTGTTGTAGAGACCTTCCTGATGATTCTCTGTGGTGACTTAACATTAGTTTGTTTTCTATTGCTGTGATAAAACCATGACCAAAAGCAACTTGAGAGGAAAAGGTTAATTTCATCTTACAGCTTATAGATATTATGTGCACACTGTCATGTTTGATGTTTGTTGTTCCTCTAACAGGAAACTCGACTGTGAAGTGGCTGAAGTTTTCTGTATTTCCTTGGCTACCCCTGACCACAACAGACAGACATGTTCTCTCCTCCAATGAAAGGTACAGTTCTGATGTAGTGCAGGTCTTTTTGATTCTTTGTAGCCATAAAAATCTGATAGTTAGCACCATTGGTTTTCATCTGGAAATGGTCACAAGTGTTTAAAAGAGGTACAATTTTCAGTATTTCAAATAAGAAAGCCAGAAAATTATTGTACGTCTTTATCTTTGAGCAATCTACCTGTCCATTTTTTTCCCATGTTGTGTATCTGTAGTCGAGGCTGGCCTCAGATTTACTGCTTGTCATCAAGGATGACATGGACCTACTGACTCCTCCCTGCACTTTGCTCCTCTCTTGCGCTGTGGTGATAAACATGCACTATACATCTGGCTCATCCAGTTTCTCTTTGTGGTTGGAATCTTATATACTCTTTCATGACATGCAATCTTTATTGTGTAGATTGATTGCCCGTTTCCTGTGCCCTTCATGAAGAACAGTTGAAAAATTAAACATAAGTAATCTTTTTGGTAGAATATATTTTAAAATGTGGGCTCCACTAGGATAAAAACTTACCCCTCTTGAGAAGGTTGGACATAACTGCACTGATCTTCTCTAGTGTGTACTGATTTAAATTACTTTCAGAAGTAGAGGGCTGATATATAAAAGTTTGCAGAGTTTTGTTTGGTTTATTTTAGGACTGATCATAGTGGAAAGCACTTTTAATACAAGTGCTCTTTAGAAATAGACAGGTAGATCTTGGTGAGTTTGAGGCCAGCCAGGGCACCATATTGACACCCAATCTTAAAAATTAAAAATTGAGAAAGTTTTATTTGTATTTTTAATTATATGTGTCTGAGTGTGGGTTTGTGCATCTGTGAGTTGAGTGCATGTGCCAGAGAAGTCCAGAAGAGGTCATCCAATCCCCTGGAGCTGGAGTTACAGGTGGTTGTGAACTGAGTAATGTGGGTGCTGGGAACTGAATGTGGGTCCTCTGCAGGAGCAGCACGTGCTCTTGACTACTGAGTTGTCTCCCCAGTCCCGGAGAGTGTTTTTATTATCCATATTCACTTGGTACAATTTCATTGAAGTCACAATAAATGAGTTGCTTGCCTCTTTTGATAAGGTGTGAATTTAGGTGAAAAATCAAATTTGAAAGAGTTAAGGCAAGATACAGATGATTTCTGATAATGCTCCAATCATTTTCTTAGGGCAGAATATTGAAGAGGTAGTACCCACCTTAAAAAGGGTTGGGGATGCTTTATTAGTTGTGAGTCAGCACCTAAGGAAGAGGTGGACTGACTCCAGCTGAGTTCTTGAGGTGGATTGTATACAGTTGCTGCTCTTCAGGTAAGGAGAAGCTGAGGGGTGTGAGATAAGAAGATGCCTAGAACAGGGAAGATGACTAGATAATCGAATTCCATGAAATTACCACTATACAGGCTGTTATTTTTTCTTTTAATTAGAAAGTTGTGTTTGACCACACCAGTCCCATTTGGTAGAACTGTGATAGTCTTCACACTCAGGGGTTAATGTGATATAGCTCCTGTTCCTGAGTGTGCTCTGGTGGAGAGTCAAAACCAGCAAACACTCACCACATCACAAAGTGCAGGTATATGGAAGAAGTTCCTCCTCAGAGTTCACTACGGAAAGATGGAGGATGCATGCCCCGGAAAAGTACTGCTGCTGCCAGGCGTAAGGTGTATTGGAGACATGCCATTAGTTGACACGGGCGGGCATAGGTGGACTCTTTCTGATGTCTAACTCTGTTGTCTTAGCTCTCTGAGAAGTAGTAACCACACCCTGATCTGGAACACATGTGAGCTTCTGAAGGACGTGATCATGCAAGACTTTCCTGCTGAGATTTTCCTTCAGAGACCAAGGATTGTTCAGGTAAGTGTCTGTAATTGCTTTAGGTTTTAAAACAGTACAGTTTATCTCACTACATACTAGCAAATTGCATGGCAGAGTAATAGTCTTTGGGAAGAAAACTTGTATTAATATAGTGAAAAAAATGAAGTACTGAGTTATTTAAACTGCTTTCCCTCTAATTTATCTGGAGAGTTATAGTTCTTTTAGTGGACAGTAGTCTGTTGTTCTACCAAGTTTGTCTATTTCAAATTGTTGTTTTTAGGTTATCTTCTTTTTTAAATTTGAAGTCTTAAATTTCTTGTTGTGTGTGTTGACATGAATACCAAAGTGTGCAAGTGGAGGTCAGAAGACAGCTTTATAGAGTTGATTCTCTGCCTCCACCTTGCTGTGGGTTCTGGGCATCAAGCTTAGGTCACCAGGTTGCATGATGAATGCCTTTACCCACTGAGTCATCTCACCAGACCAATTTATGGGTAATCTAAGGGAGAGAATAACCTTTGGAAGTTAGGGGTAGGCAGCAGTAACCTTTGAGTATCTTATGTTAGGGCATAATGCTGGAGAAGTATGTTATCAATGAGCAATATTGATTAGCACTTTCCCTTTGTGCAGTCTGTTGCTTCTCCAGTAGATAGAGATTCAGGTGGGCATTGTGACATATCCATAGCATCTAGTAATACCTGAGCTCTCAGTCCTCACTCAATGCTGAGTGGACCTCAGTGACTAGCACTGTGGGCACCTTCCATCAGAGATGGCAAATGCAAACAAAAGAAACAGCTGTTCATGACCAAAGCCTAAAATGCACACAAATGTGTGAGGTGCAAAGGACTTGCTATGATTCTGTGTGCTGCGTAGTGCAAGGGGACTTTCCTTTTATCAGATGGGGTGTTCTACAGATATTAGAAATAGGAAATACTACTTTAGTCACTCTTTTTATTACTTTCTTTATTTTTTATTTTATGTGTATAAGTGTTTTGTCTGTGTGTCTGTATACCATTCGTGTGCCTGGTACCATGGAGATCAGAAGTGGGCATCAGGTCCCCTGGAACTGGAGTTATGGATGGTTGTGAGCCATCATATGGGTGCTGGAAATTGAACCCAGGTTCTCTGCAAGAGCAACAAGTACTCTTAACTGGTGAGCCATCTCACCAGCCTTAGTCAACTTTTGCAAATTGTTGTTGAGGAGGTGAGGTCTAGCTATGCTGCCCGGGCTGGTCTCAGACTCATGGGCTCAGGTGTACTGGCCTCTCAGCTGCTGGTACTACAGCACACCTTGACCTGTGGAGTTGATTCCCTCCTTTTACTTGTTGTGAATTCTGGGCATCAAACTCAGGGTGTCAGGCTTGTGTGGCAAGAGTTTTGACCCTCTGGCCCTAGTTTCTTATTTTATCAAAATTTGCAACCTTAATTTTTTTTTGACTGTTCATCTTTCCTAACTTAAGTGCCACATCCTTCTTTCTTTTTGCATGTAGTTCTAAAAACATTAATTAAAAAACAAAACAAAACAAAAAACTCATACCCTATTATATGTGTCCTGGAACTTGCTGTGCAGATCAGACTGCTGCCTTAAAGCCGTGATGATCCTCCTGCCTCTACCTAACAGGTGCTAGAATCCTGGACCTGCCCACCAAGCCTGGCTACGTCGCTCTTTGGAGTTAAGCTGTCTGACTGTTTTCACTCTCCCGTCTCAGGGTCTCTTGTGTCTGGTGAAGCTGGCCTTTGCGGGAGATGGGAAGCACCGTGTGGCGTTACAGTCGGTGTCCTGTTTGCAGCAACTGTGCACGTGTTTAAGGAACAGACTCAACTTTTACCGAGACCCCAACCTTTTCTCAAATAAACAAGGTACTTGGCTTATCTATTCGCCAGATAGTGATATTCTTTATCTTCTTCTGCACCTGAACTGTCCCCTGCACCTCAAAGTTTACTGTGTATGCATTTCACAATACAAATTCCCACTCCTAAATTGTTATCGGATTCTTGAACAGTAGCTAGGCAAATAACAGAACCACCATGAGCCCCCCCCCCCCTTTTTTTTTTTAAGTAAAGCAAAGTTGGAGTTACTATGAGAAAGACTTTCAAAAAGATTTAGGTGTGGGCACTAGGAAAGAAAGAGACACACTGAAGGACAGTAGCACACCTCCAGAGGTTGGTGCCAGCTTACAGAGATTTGCTTTAAGGGTCTGAACAATGGCTATGTGTGTGATGTTGGTGGCTTTTGAAGATAAATTGCTCAAAGGACTTAATAAAATATCAGGTAAAATGTTTTAGTATACTTATTTTTATCCAAAGAACTTCTCTTTCCTAGATGAGTTTATAAGGTGCATTGTGTGGGTTTACAGGCTCATAAAATAGGTCAGGAGAGGTCAATGGAATTCTAATGATAGGAGGTCAAGTCATTCATGGTTCATAACTTTCTGAGAAAATTATATATGAATATATATTCCTTTGCAGATGGTTTAAAATTATTCTTCAAAGATTAATTTTTATTATTTTTAATAATATGTAGTTTTATATCTCTGTGTTGCTATTTGCACATAAGTACAGGTACGTGAGGAAGCCAGAGATTTGAAGCTGGAGTTATAGATACATGTGATGCACCCGATGTGGGTGTTGGGAACCAAACCTGGGTCCTGAGGAAGAGCAGCAAGTGTTCTTCACTGCTGCACTGTCCTGTATTCTGGCTGCCCTCACATCACATCTCCTTCCCTTTTCTGTCATGTTTCCCCTCTGAGACTTCTGGCTTTTCATTTTAAGGATGGCTTAACAGAAGTCCCATTTTCTGAAGCTTCTTTGTGGTGAATTTTCTTGCTTAGACATTTGCAGATGCTTTTCTGTTTAGTTCCAGATTCTCTATCCTTATGGTCTTGAGGATTAGGATTCAGACTGTGACAATTCATGTGGGACTTAGGGAATTTTAATACAAGGTATATATTGTGTTAACAAATTGTTTTGTTTGAAAAACACTGATTTGTATTTTATCAAAACCCTGTTTATGCTTTTTGAGTTGTAGCATCTGTAGATGTGCTGGCAGCCACAGGCTTTTCATAGGAAAAGTGCCACCTAGTGGACAGATGGGGTACAGGCTGGCCTAAGCGGAATGGCCTCTACAACCTGATTTCTCTGAGTTTATACATTGTGCCTTGAAAGGTGAATACAAAACTCCAGTCATTTGTTACCCTGCTTTACAGTCTTCTTTACTTGGGAACTTCACTTATCCTCTGCTACTTGAGTATTTGTACTTAACGTTGCAATTACTATAGTTTTAAAGGCTGTGGGCTCTCACTGTATTCATGGGATATGGCTTTCTGTGAATGATCCCAGAGAGCTGGACCCCCGTACTTTATCAGAGAAAGAGTTCTAGTATTAACTGAAGATCAGCTATCTATTCATATATACTTCTGTGTCTCTTCTGGGTAGGTAGCACTGACCGAGCAGCCCAATACTTACAGTCTTGATTTTTTTTTTTTTTTTTTTGGTTTTTCGAGACAGGGTTTCTCTATGTAGCTTTGCGCCTTTCCTGGAACTCACTTGGTAGCCCAGGCTGGCCTCGAACTCACAGAGATCCGCCTGCCTCTGCCTCCCGAGTGCTGGGATTAAAGGCGTGCGCCACCACCACCCGGCCAGTTTTTTTTTTTTTTTTTTTTTTTTTTGGTTCAGTCTTGATTTTAGAAAGCTGAGGAAGATAATGAAAACCAGGTTTGTTTCTAACAAGAAGTGCTCTAAAGAAATAAAAACATGATGTGATAGGACAGGATGCCACTTCCTTTAGATAAATAGTTGTCTTCCTCTTGAAGAGTTGCAAGAGAGTATTCCAGGGGAAGTCAGAGCCTAAGGCACCAAGAAGATAATGTGCTTGAGCAAGGCAAACATGGCCGGTGAGAGCAGGGTGTCATGAACCAGGTACAAGGAAGTGAGGTGAGATGAGAGAGGTTACGGGGCTAAGCATTCGTACTTCCTGAATACTGTGAGAAGTGTGAGGCGTTAGTGTTTTCCCCTTGTAAATCTATCATCTATCAATGCATCCGTGTACCTGTCATCTGTTTATTATTATCTATAGCTTTTTGTAAATACATATACATATGTGATATGAAATGCTGTTATGTCTTCTTTCACTATCATGTGTCTTATCTACAGATACATGTGAATACATGCACATTTATTTATTTATTTATTTATTTATTTATTTATTTATTTGAGGCAGCGTCTTATTCTGTAGCTCTGGCTGTCCTGGAACTCACTATGTAGATCAGGCTGGCCTTGAATTCACAGAGATCCCCCTGCCTCTGCTTCTTGAGTGCTGGGATTAAAGGTGTGCACTACCATGCTCAACTCATGTGCATTTATAACATAAAATGTAATTATGGCTTTTTTAAAAAATGTTTTTAATGCTCACAGTTTTACAGCTCTCTGTAGACATTTTTTGCTACCCTGAAGAGAGGCATTACGTAATAACTCCCTGTTTCTTTTTCTCTAAACCCCCTGGTAACCTCTAATTTTATTGTGAATTTTGTCTATTCTAGATACATGTGAGATCATACAGAATTTGTCATTTTGTGTTGGCTTATTTTCTTTGTAATATTTTTAAGCTATGTTTTTATTATAACATATATCAGTATTTTATTCCTTCCCATTGCTGAATAATTTTACATTGTATGTATGTGTCCTATTTTGTTTATTCATTCATCTTTTGAAGGACATGTGTGTTGTATCTACCTTAAATCATGTGTCAGCGAACACATGTGTGTGTGAATCTGTTGTGTGTGTAGGAATGGAAGATGATACGCTAGGTCTTTCTTTACATTGGAAAGTCTCTAAGCCCTTCACGGCTTATTTCTATTTTTATAATATTCATTTCTATAGCACTGCATAAAGCTTCAGCACGTTGTAGTTACTCATTTATGCTTGCTTTTGCTCTTCATCATAACGTTTCATAGGTGCCAAGTGGTTTATCACTGTCCTTTTCGTTTGCGTCTCCAGACACTAGCGGTGGCTGACAGACTCCCTAGTGGTTTTCAGGTGCTGGTTGTTATTTGTGTGTCTTCTTTGGAGAAATGGCTGTTAAAGTCCTTGACTATTTTTCAGTTGTTTCTTTATTATTATTATGAGTTTTAGGAGTTATTAATATGTTCAGAATATTAAACCCTTACTAGGTATATATAATTTGCAAATATTTTTCCCACTCTGTTTTTTGTCTTTACACTTTCTTGTAATATATTTTGGTACATGAAAATTTTAAAATGTGATAAAGTTGGTTTATCTCTTTTACTTTGTTGTTTGTTTTTGATTTCAATATCTAAGAATCCATTGCCTTGAGGATTTTCTATTTAGTGTTTATGGCTTTAGCTCATGTTTAGATTGATGTTTCATTTTGTTTAATGTTTGCGTGTGGTTCAAGGCAGGGGTGCTTTGAGAGCTTAAAGCTGGGAGGTGTTATCAAGTGTTGTTCTGCTTCACAGTCTTGCTGCCACTACCCAGAGTTTCTTAGTCATGTCAGGAATGTACTCTGTGAGTGATTGCTGGAAAGGTTGAGTTTTCTCATTGAATTTTGTCCTTGCAGAATCATTCTGTCTCTTGTTATTTTTTTAGAAGCTGTTGGATAGAATCTCATTATCAGAAGCCTATTTCTACTAAGGGGTAATTATATTTCTTTATTTCTCCAGATACAATCTCCCAGAATTCTTCTTTGTCTTACTGTCATGAAACAAGAGGTACTTACCATTCCCCACACCCGTCTCCAGGAAGCAGCAGTCCTCGGCCTTCTGTAGTTGGGCGTACTGGCCAGAGGCCCCGAGGAGATGGTCAGGACTGGGATGCAGTGTCTTCCAGGTGACTGGCTCCTGTGTCTGTTTGTATTTTAGGAGGAGAGAATCATTCCTTCCTGCCTTCTCTTGAATAATTGCCCTGTGTGTAGGCCTGTTTAAACCGCTGTCTTTCATAGTTTTGTTATCGTGATCTGCAGGTTAACAAATGTTACCTTGAAACTGTGTGCTCAGAACACATTGATATTCTTTCTCTGACTCTGTGTGTGTGTTACCAAATACAACATGTTGACAGCATTTTACTTTGATTTGTTATTCTGCAACCAATCTGTATTACCTATTCCTTCCTATTTCCTTAAAAAAAAGAAATGGTTTTGCTCCACTAAGTTATTTCTATCAGTTATACATAGAATATTACTTATTTAAAAAACAAAACAAAACATGGCTTTAAAGCAGTGGTTCTCAACCTGTGGGTCAAGACCCCTTTGACAAACTTCTGTCTCAAAAAATATTTGCATTACAATTCATAACAATAACAAAATTATAGTTATGGAATAGCAATGAAAATAATTTCATGTTGGAGGGGGGGTCACCACAACATGAGGAACTGTATTAAAGGGGTCACAGCATTAAGAAGGTTGAGAACCACTGCTTTAAATGAATGATACATTTAAAAATTAGTATGTATGTGTGTGTTGCTGGGGGGGGGGGGGGGTTGGGATAGGGGCTAGCATGTCCTGCAGTATGTGTGGAGATCAGAGGACAACTTTGGATTTGATTCTCTTCTTAACCTTTACGTATGTTTTTGGGGTTAACTCAGATCATCAGGCTTTCATGGTAAGTGTCTTTATTCACTAAGCTGTCTCTCCATCCCTGACATATTTTTTAAATGGTATTTTTATACACATTTCTGTAAGCCTAATCATAATTTAAAATCCTGTGTATTTGGAAAGGAATGTTTAGAAAATATTGTTTAAATGGGGACTCTTTCGAGGGACATCATTTTTCTGTGTGAATGCAGATTTTTCATGTTTTCTTGAAGGGATGGCATTGGATTTCTGTTAGCTCTTAGTAGGCCATAAATTTTGTAACAGCGGCCTTCCCTTGTAACAGTGGCCTTCCCTTGTAACAGTGGCCTTCCCTTGTAACAGCATCCTTCCCTTGTAACAGTGGCCTTCCCTTGTAACAGCAGCCTTCCCTTGTAACAGTGGCCTTCCCTTGTAACAGCATCCTTCCCTTGTAACAGTGGCCTTCCCTTGTAACAGCATCCTTCCCTTGTAACAGTGGCCTTCCCTTGTAACAGTGGCCTTCCCTTGTAACAGTGGCCTTCCCTTGTAACAAACAGTAGCCTTCCCTTGTAACAGTGGCCTTCCCTTGTAACAGCATCCTTCCCTTGTAACAGTGGCCTTCCCTTGTAACAGCATCCTTCCCTTGTAACAGTGGCCTTCCCTTGTAACAGCATCCTTCCCTTGTAACAGCAGCCTTCCCTTGTAACAGTGGCCTTCCCTTGTAACAGTGGCCTTCCCTTGTAACAGCATCCTTCCCTTGTCACAGTGGCCTTCCCTTGTAACAGTGGCCTTCCCTTGTAACAGTGGCCTTCCCTTGTCACAGTGGCCTTCCCTTGTAACAGTGGCCTTCCCTTGTAACAGTGGCCTTCCCTTGTCACAGTGGCCTTCCCTTGTAACAGTGGCCTTCCCTTGTAACAGTGGCCTTCCCTTGCATATAGTCCTAAGCAATGTTCAGTGAGGTAGCCTGTGTCTTGACTTGGTTGTTGCTGCTGCTGCCCTACAAGCTCACACAGATTCAGGTGCCCATGAGTATGGTGTTAGTAACACAAGGTTTACATTCTTGACCTCTTTGTCCCCTTCAGACAGTTTTATAATAGGATAGGCATTGTTACTATTGACATACAGAAAAGCCTGCATTCTCAAGAGGTTGAAACCGTGGCACTTGTAAGGAGTAGTGTTGGGGCTGCGTGTGCTAAGAGCGCATCGTGCTCAGTGGTGGTTGGCTGATAACTTGCAGGTTTTCTTTTTCCTGCTGTAAGGCGTGCATTACTGCTTGGTTCTTCGTGTGTGTACAGCTCCCTCACAGGGCCTGTCAGACATTGAGAGAAACTTGGGTGGTCTACTTCCATGTTTTGGGATGCTTGGGATCTTGAAGCTAAGAAATAAGGAAATAGGCATAAAATCTGGGCAATTTTAAATGTTCTAATAGCATATCTAAATGATTCAGCTGTAGTTGTGGATAACAGAAGTCAGAATTTTGAGGACCCAATGTAAGATTTTTTTTTTTTTTTTTTTTTTTTTGAGACAGGGTTTCTCTGTGTAGCTTTGCGCCTTTCCTAGGACTCACTTGGTAGCCCAGGCTGGCCTCAAACTCACAGAGATCCGCCTGGCTCTGCCTCCCGAGTGCTGGGATTAAAGGCGTGTGCCACCACCGCCCGGCTAAGAATTTTTTAATGAAGAAACCTTTTCAAAATCATCATGTGATGTTGAATACACCAGTAAAGTAACCCATTTCCTGTGCTGTCTTTGAGGCTATTCTTAAGTTGCTCTCATTGGCTTACTTAGAACATTAGCTGAAAATCACAGAAGCCCTTGGCAACTTTATAAACTGGTTTTATCCTTATGATTGGCTCCCATCAATGCTTTGCTGTAAACCTACTTGTTTTGTTTTAGAAGTGAGTGGGCTATTGCTGCTCATGTTTGCTGCTATGGGAATGCTGGTATTTCAGAATCATTAATATGAAAAGCAAAGTATAAATAAATGTATTTTTTGCTTCATGTTCAAGTTTTCTTTTGTGGTGTTGCAGTTCTTAGTCTAGTACATGATAGGTAAGTGCTGTGTTACTGAGCTGTATCCCAAACTCCTTCGTGTGTCGTCTAGGCTCTCTGTATGGAATTTAGTCTAATTTGTCAGAATTCTTACAAGATCAGTGTGGTTGTGAGTGGTGTGAGTTCTACCGTGCAGCAGGTAACAGCAAGTCTGCTGGAGGGTTGCTTCCTCACTCAAGGTCTGTCTCTGTTTACTTTCCAGTGGAAGTAGTAGCCATGCTCATGTGAACTCTAGGATATCTGTGCGTTCTCCTTTGGATGTGGCACACGTCGATCTGCCGGAGCTGGAGACAGAGGATGCCCTGGAGCTGCAGTTCCAGCAGCTTAGTCTTCCTCAGTTCTGCATCTCCATCCTGGAGGCAGCAGTTCCTCTGCTGAGAACAGGTTAGCTGTGTCTGCAATCCCGTTTCCTACAGTTTGTGTTTGTGTGTCTCCTGCAGCTGACTGGCTCTTTCTCTCCTATTACAGTTTTTAGTATCTATTTTTACTTACCTTCCCTAAGAAATTAATAAGCCCCTCCCTTTTTTTACTTTACTAAATGTGAGTGCCATGCTGATACTCAAATAGAATATTCTCTTCTATTCATAGGTTTTTATTGTCATGGGCTTCTTCTGTATTTTAAATATGAACACTAACTATAAGATTTATGTGAAAAAAGTTAAGAAAGATAATTATGACAAGCAAAAAAAATTTGCTGTCGCTCTTTAGTCACTGTTTGAGTTACTCTACTTAACATTCATGTCTTTTACAGAAAGATTTATTTATATTTATGTGTGTGAGTGTCAGTGGTTGGTGCCTATGGAGACTAGAAAAGGGCATCAGATCCTCTTGAATGAGTAACAGGGTTATGAATCATCATGTGGGTCCTGGGAACCAAACCTGGGTCCTTTTTTAAGAGCAGTTAGCGCTCCTAACTACTGAACCATCTCTCTAGCCACATTTATATCTTATAAGCCAGGAAATGGTAACCAAACCCCTTAACTGGATTCCTACCCTTTATAACAATATATTTTACTGTAAAGAAACCCACACATATTCTGGGTCCTGTGTTACTCATATGTACTAAGTGTGCCTTACTGAGGAGTAGTAACAACGGTGAGAAAATGCCTGATCTCTGCCCGAGTTTATTAGTGAGGCCTGTGTTGAGTCCCGGCCTGCTCTGTCACTGAATTGTCAACAACCCACTTCCTCCTTCAGCAGTGGAAGGTAGTGCTTTGTCCTCACATTGTCACACGAGGAAACGAGGGTTTAAAGTGATTTTCAGGCTGACCTAATGTCAGATGGCCAACAGCAGAGGCGTGACAAAAAGCTTTTCAACATTTTCCAGTGTAAACAGAGGAGTGGAAGCAGTAATGATTTTATTCTGTGAGGAGTCTGTTTGTTCCTCCTCAGTGTCGGACATTGAACCAGGTTTTTATGTTTTCTAGGCAAGCACTCAACCCTAAACCTCCACATTTAGTAGTTGATGAACTTGTCAAGATATAAATATAAGCGAGTTTTGCCCTTGTTAGTTTAATCATCAAAAAAAAAAAAAAAAAAAAAAAAAAAATCCCGTATAACTAGTTAAAGTTTTAAGGTTTCTTTTGTTTTGTTTCTTCCTGCTTGGAGGTGATGGAGAGGAAAGTAGAACAAAGGTGTAAGTTTGGGAAGCATTTGTGCCCTGGAGAGCCCTGGCCCTGCCTTGCCAGAGTGGGGGCTGTGGCTTGCAGGAGTGTGGGTGCTGTCAGTGCTCTGTGATGGAAGAGCTGAACTTTGACATCATCAGGTGGTTTTGTTTGTTTGCCTGGGATAGTGGGAAGAACCGCTTTAGACCTAATGGTTTTCCATTTAACCTTTCTTTAATTTGCTGTAAAAAGTCAGATTGATAATTACAAAGCTATATCTTGCACATAAAAATTTCTAAATGTTCCCTTGCCCTTTTGCAGTAAATTATTGCATAATTTGTAGTTGTTCAGTATTGTAAGAAGTGCAGAGAGAGCTTGCTCCAGCTGTTAATGAAAAAATGAATGTGTATCTCTGTGATTCAGGAGTTTGCTTAACTAATAATTCATTAGGAATTAACCTTTTAGATAAAGGATAGGACAGTCTTATTTGAAAATTTGTCTCACTCAGAATTTTGGAAGTGTTTTTGTTTTTGGTCTCAGTAAAGAAAGGAGATTAATTTTTTTTTTTTTTTTAGAGGAGTGTTGGTTTTGTTCTTTTGAGATGGTCTGGTAATGAGACCAAGAACAGGTCATGTGGCTGGCATCACAGGTGTGTACCACCATGTCTAGTTAGCATAGCATCTCTCGGAGTGTTTGTGGGTAGTTGTTTTTTTTTTTTTTTTTTTTTTAACACAGATTCTTAGGTGCCCCAGCCTGGTCTTAAACATACTACATAGCTCAAGATGACTTTGAACTTCTGATCTTCTTGCCTTTACCTCTTGAGTAATGGGATCAGAGGTATGCCTTACCATACCTGGTGTAGGCCTTGCTGGAAGTGGAATCTAGGGCCTCAGGCAAGCCAGGAGGCTTAGCCTCATCCTCAGCTTTGGACGGTTTTCCTATAGTGTATGATACAGTGTGCATGGACACTTACTCTTTTAGTTTCTGTGGTACAGGATTAGCTTTCTGTGTGACACTTATGTGTGAAAATACTCATCTATGACAAAGTTAAAGCTTGTGGTAGTGGACAGAAGTGATTAGAATGCATTCCCTAAATTTGCTTATTTTGTTGTATATAATGTGTAACATGTTTGAAATTGCTTAAATCTATTTCACGGTATTTTTAGTTATTTCTACTCTCAATCCACTTTTCCACTTGTGAGCACATTTGATTTGTTGTGGTGAGTTTGTGATGTCCTCATTCATCTTGCCAGCAGTTTAAAAAACATCAAAAATGGGGAAATAGGAATTTGGAAGCATGCCTAGCTAGAGGGTCCAACTGATTATCTGAAAATGGAGTGACTTTCTTTTCTCTTGTCTTTCTCCTGTTTCTATGTCTAGGCAGCAGAGAAATGATCATAAGAGTTCTGGAACTGCTTGCAGAGGACATGATGCTCATTGGACAAGCAATTTCACCTGAAATCTGGAATGATAGCAGCCTCTTTGCTATAGATGTGGTGAGAATCATCTTCTGTGTGGTATAGACTTTCTGGCAAAATACATGATAGGCTCATTTTTATGCATCTCTAAATGAATGTTTTCCTCATTGGTTTGTTTTACATTAATAGGAACAAATTGTGCAGAACAATAAGAGGCCACTTCGGTATGATGGGTGTCAACACCATCCTTTCTTTTCTATAGTAGAACTATAGTATCTAATGTAAAGATTTACTGGTTTATATTGCTGTTTTCTGATTTTAATTTTTTTTATACTTTTGCTCATAGAAAGTGTTAGTTCATAACAAGAGCAAAATAATTAATTTTAATTGTTATCATATGTAAGATAGTTTGAGAATAGCAACATTGCTATCATGGAACAATTCAGAAAACTCAGTGTTTCCCAGCAGTTCTTTCTGACTTAGAGTAAATTTAAACCTTAGGAAATATAGTTGAAATATTGTATCTTACTACTTGAAATAATTCTTTTTTTTCTTACAATTTTAAGAAAAAATTATATTAGCTCAGTTTATTTTCAAAAAAGGTAAAAATGTAACTCTGGAGCCCCTGGCAGTGGGACCAGGACTTATCCTGGTGCGTGGAATGACTTTTTGGAACACATTTCCTAGGATGGGATAACATGCTCAGCCATGGAACAGCAGGGAGGGGCTTGGTCCTGCCTCAGCTTAGTGTGCCGGACTATTAGCTCCCCAATGGAGGTCTTACCCTCTCTGAGGAGTGGATGGGGGGTGGGAGTGGGGGAGGTGGGGAGAGGTGGGATAAGGGGAAGGAGGGGGAACTGGGGTTGGTATATAAAATGAAAAAAAAAAAACTTAAAAAAAAATAAATACATTTAAAAAATTACCAAAAAATGTAACTCAGATTTCTCTCCCTGAAATTTCTTACATTGATATCATTGCAAGTGAATTTTAAAGAAAAGAGTATTTGATTTGCCCTAGTGTCTAGAAATACAATAGAATGTTCTGTATTGATCTTTTATCTTGTGACTTTGTTGAACTTGTTGATTCTGAGAGTTTTTTTTCTCTCATTGTTCCAGTCTTGGTAATTTCTTTAGGATTTTCTTTCTATGGAATCACATTGTTGGTGAATAAACAGTGTTAGGACTGTGTTATCTATGGATAAAAATCTCATTTCTGTTTAGTCAATTTAGATATTTTTTAGTTTCTACTTGTGGGCCCATTGCTCTGGCTGGAACATCGAGTCCAGTTGGAGTGGATGTGCTGAGAGCCTTGTTCCTCATCCTGTGGGGTGTAGTTAGTCTTTGAGGATTAGATACAGTCTGAGTTCTCCAGTTTTGTGAGGTGCTCTGAGGAAGCTGAGAGGAAGTATATTCCTTGATTTGATGTTTTTGAACAGATGTTGGATTTTGTTCTAGCTTTTTCAGTGCCTTATAGAGATGACCATTTTTTAAAATAGAAGTTATTTGTTTTTCTGTTTATTTTTATATTTGAGTCATGGTCTTGCTAGATATTTCAGGTTGGCCTTGAACTTGATCTTGAAGATTCCTGCTTCAGCCTTCCCATTGCTGAGGTTATAGGTATGCCTCCCCGTGCTTGGCTGGATATTGCACTGTGTCTTGATTTTAATGCATTTGTCCTAACAGGCGGCTAAGCTATCTCCAGAGCGGGCTCACCTCATTGAGGCCTATTTAAAGTTTGCTAGAAAGGGTCTGAAACAGTGGCTTCAAAGTGGAGCACTTTTGTCCTCCAGTGGACGTTTGGCGGTGTCCAGAAGCATTTTTACGTCTCAAATTTGAGTGGTATCTGGTAGCTAGAAGCCAAGACAGCTCTTCATAAGAAATACGTTTTTAGCTGAAGGTATCAATAGTATCATGAGTGAAAAACTATAGTCTTAGAGTATCCTTGCATAGGTCTGGATTCTACTTAGGGTGAGATGTGGCCCCCTAGGGCTCCTATTGGATGTCTGCAGGGATTTCTGATGATTTCTACTGGTTGAGGCTCAAATCTTTATTGTCCTGTCTGCACCCTGTGATTTGTTCATGTTAAATCTCAGTGGTTAGATTTGGTCCACATGTATGCAGTTTGCATCTGTAACTCAAATCACCCATCTCAGCATGGACCAGTGGAACAGTGTTGGCTTCCAGACCTCTTTCTGTGCATTGCTCTTGTGTGTAGTCCTTTGGCCTGTAGTGTCTTACCATCTCAGATTCCGTATCAATCATCTCCATCTTCTGAAACCATTGTGGCTGTCATACTCCGCGGGCCCCTTTGTCTATGTTTTCTCTCTCATTGCTTTGGTTTTGGTAATTTCTTTAGGATTTTCTTTCTGTGGAATCACACACATACATACCTTGCAGGCACTGCAGGGCCTTCTCTTCTTGTTTTTCTTTACTCTGACATGACAGTTTTGTACTGCTAACTCCCCTGTGTCTACTAATTTTTTCCTTATTTTGTGCAGCTTTTTAGTTGTTTCTTAGGAAGAAATGACTAGTCCTTATTGCTATTTTATGACCCAAAGCAGAGGCTTTAAATTTTGCTGTTTAAGCAACTGACTTATCTGGAAGTTACCAGAGTTTTAATTGTCCAGTTATTCTACAGTATGGTCTACATCTCTCTGAGTCATTATGTGTGGACAAATGCTATGCTGGTTAGTTTTTGTCAACCTGACACAAACTAGAGTCACCTGGAAAGAGGACCTTAGTTGAAGAATTGCTGCCATTAGATTGGTCTGTGGGTATCTATGGGAATTTTATTAATTGCTGATTAATTTAGGAGAGCTCAGCACATGGGGGAGTGCCGTCAGGTGGGCCTGGGCCGTATCAGAAAAGTAGCCGAACAAGATAGAGGAAGCAAGCCAGCAGGCAGAGTTCTTCTGTGGTCTGTACTTAAGTTCCTGTCTCTGAGTTCCCGCCTGAGTTTCTGGTTGACTTCCCACGGAGATGGACTGTGATATGGGAGTGTAAGCCAAATAAACTCCTCCTTCCCCCAAGTTGGTTTGGTCAGTGATTTATCACAGCAAAAGGAAGCAATCTAGGGCAGATGTTTGTTCTCCACTCTCTGTATTTCATTTGGTAGAGAAGCTCAGAAATACACAGTAGCTCCAGGAATGCTGTATTATAGCATAACATTCAGGAGATCTGTAAACTTCCAAAGTTTGGTTGTTTTTGGTGCTAGAGCTTGAACCCAGGACCTGTTGCACAAGAATTTTACCACTGAAACACATCCTCAGCCCTTAATGTATCCTTAGTAATCAGAAACTATAACTTTTTTGACATTTCAGTGTAGCATAATTCATTTGTCATTTCTATCTTTTATTTTACAATTATCTGATAAACATTTTTCTTGAAAGAATGATATTGTCTCTTTTGTTAATGTCAATTAGTAATGTCTGTTCTTTTAATTTTTCTTCCTTTCTTTTTTTTTATCCTGTTAGGGAAATATTACAATAATTCATTAGTCATAGAAAATATATATTGCTTTTAAGATAAATTATTTAGTGTTTTGTAAATGTTGGGGATCAAACCCAGGACCTTGCATGTACTGGGCATATTCTTTCCACCTAGCTGTATCCGCAGCCCATGTGATGACTTGTAGTTACTGAATTTTCTTTGTTACTATGATTATGTCTGTCTATATTTAATTAAGGTCTATTTGGGCTGTTAGAAAATGGGCTGTTAGTAATCCTTCGGAATAGAAGTCAGAACACAAGTAAAATACATATAATGCAGATATTTACATAATAAATACTTGTATATTAATTATCTTTCTGATGCCATAATGAATACTTGATTTAACTTGTCAAGGGAAAGGTTTTTTTTAGACTTATAGTTTTGGAGCTTACAGTTTAAGAATGAGTGCAACCAGTTGCTTTAGGTTCAGGTAGGTGTGTGTGTGTGTGTGATAGCAGTGGTGATCTTTGTATGATGTTAATTTGCATACCGCATGGCCAGAAAGCAGAAAGAAAGGGGAAGAGGCTAAGGCTCTTTTGGTCCTCTTCAAATGAAAGCCTCGGGGACTTAAGGATATTTCACCAGGCTCTCCCTCCTGATGGCTTCATCCTGGAGACCAAGCCTTTAGCACTTAGACCTTGGAGGTAGTTAAGCTTCTAACTATAACAGCACCATGCATACACATATCTCTGGTGTTATTTTTTATGATACACGTGCCTTGGAAAGATAGATAAATGGCGTACAGGTTCAATTTCTGTGAATAGTTTTGTTTTTGAGACAGTCTCGTGTATCCTAGGCTAGCCTCCCCACTCGCTGTGTAGCAAAAGATGATCCTGAACTTCTGATCGTCTGGTCTCCATTTCCCAAATGCTTGGATTGCAAGCATGAGAGACCTTCCCAAGGCAGTAATTTAGAGCTTCCTGCATGCTGAACAATCATACAACCAATTGAACTACACCTCTAGTCCTGATAAAATAATTCTTCATCTTCGTTTTTCTTTAAAGTTACTCTCTTCATAGTACTTTTTTAAAAAAGGAGATTCCTTCCCCCAACCCCACATATTGAAGGTTTTCAGCAAGTGATTTTATTCTTAGAAATGTGAGGAATGGATTATCAGTTTTTTTCTAAAATTAACTTGAAGGAGCTTGGCCAGAACATTTATCTGTGAAAGTTAGTCATTCAGTTTTTACTTTTGATTGCTGATCTTTGGTGACTCAGTGGTTTTTTTTTTTTTTTTTTTTTTTTTTTTTTTTTTTTTTTTTGTTACTATAAAGGTTAAATCTGTTATACAAGTACCAGTTGGTAGGTAAGAAATGCTAGGTCAAATATCAGTACTTGAAATTATACACAATTTACTTAAGAATAAATACCTCCTTGGTAAAAGCTATTTTCTTCAGTGTTATATTAAAGGAAGCAAAAAACTGAAATTTCTTTTTGTTCCTACTTTGGCCAAATTTAAGGTAAAGATAGAATATTGTTGTTAAGTCATTAAAGGAGTACCACAATATATTGTTATCAATTTAGAAATTAAATACTTAAGGGTATATAATCATATTTCAAGATAGTTCTAAATAGTTCAGTCATGTCTAACATTCTGTAATTCAGTTTTGTTAAGCACAATATAATGAATCTTCCCCTAGAATTGAATACCTTTATTCATTTGAAGTAAATAAGAGAAAATTATTTTTGATAAAAGAGAAAATTTATTGCTAAGCATTTGCCAAAATTAGATTTTTTCCAGAGTACCTCATTCTACCTTGCATACAAAATCAGGTCTGCATTTTTCCTACACACATGGCAGTTAGGTCGAGGAGCTGCGGGCTGTGCCTTCCTCTCAGGTCGTGCCGGCCTCCTTCTGTGTCCTTCGTTTCTGTTTCACTTCAGTCCCTGGGTCCCTTCACCGTAGCTCACTGGCAAGTCGTCCTTTTTCATCTTCATGTCTCCGTGCTTCTAAGTTCCCAAGTGATCTGCAGTGAGTGTGCAGTGTGCTTAGTCTGCATGTGGCTTTCCATTCCAGCTTTTATGTTACTATGTTGGGAGTTAGACTCTTTATGTTTTATATATACACCTTTCAATGTGAAAGGTGCACTGTCCTGGCTAAGTGGTAAGTTTCGTGGAAATTTATAATAAAATATTTTCCTCTTAAAACAACATTGCTACTTGAGAAGAAAGTTGACATAATTTGATAGTTTTTTTTTTTTTTTTTTTTTTTTTAGTTTGTTGGCCTCTGTTTTATTATTTAATAACATTTGGATCAGTTTGAGGATCCAGCTGTTAAATTACATCCTCTACTCCATAATACTTGCCATTGTATTCGGCACATATTCAGACACGCATTAGAAGCAAGGTCCATATGTGTGTGTGCTCCAGTTTGGAACATTAGGCAGTGGGAACAGGGAGGAGTTTATAGCCCACTAAGCTTTTGTGTTTTATTGTTTTTATTGGCATTAGTTAGGATTTGTCATTCAATACTCAATCACTGGTAGCTTTTCATTACAATGTCAACACATTTGTCATTCCTTTGTGTTTTTATTATTATCACATAGATGATGGTCATTTGGTTGAGTGGCATACATTTTTGTGTTGGATTTTTAATGATAGTATTTTTTTTTATTAAATTTTTTTTATCCATTTTATATACCAACCACAGATCCCCCTCTCCTCCCTCCTCCTGCTCACCCACCCCCTGCTTTCTTCCCACCCACCCACACCCTATCCCCTCTCCAAAAGGGTAAATTCTTCCATGAGAGGACAGCAAAGCCTGGTACATTGAGTTGAGGCAGGACCAAGGACTTCCTCCCTGCATCAAGGGGGAGCAAGGTGTCCAACCATAGGTAATGGGATCCAGAAAGCCGGCTCATGCACCAGGGATAGATCCTGATCACACTGCCAGGGGCCCATAAAACAGACCCATCTACACAACTGTCTCCCATATGCAGAGGGTCTAGTATTTTAACAATAATATTTTATTTGTTCTCAATCATATTTACATGCAAAATTGATTGTTTTGTTTAGCTTTATCTTGTTTGGATGTTTTCAGAAAGAGAAACTGCTCCAGGTATTGGGATCCCTTGGAGAAACCATATGTTACCGTAAAACCAGCTTTAACTTGGAGCAAGCTGAGGCTCTGCTTGTGCACCACAGGATGGCTTTCATCAGCATTACACTGTTCACAGTTCGACTGTTGCAAATCCTTCTCCCCGTTGAAAAGGTAAGGGAGATAAGGCTGGGTGCTTGTATTAAGCATTGTAAATAAATGACTATTTAATGGTGTGAAGATGTTCTGCTTTAGAATATTTTCAAAATATATGTGGTATAGCACCACATCCTCCGTGGCTTGACCCTGGGAACCTAACTGACGAGAAAATGAAAAAAACCAACACACAGACCCATGTACAGAAAAGCCAGGATCAAGTGGGCCATGTGATCTGATGGAGACACACCACCACCTGCAGAAACCCAGAAGCTAAGCCTATTTATTTATTTTATACATATCAACCAAGGAGATATGGCTTTATTGTATACAGCTAAATAAGGAGGTAAATTTAGCTAATCTTTCTAGGAGGTCTCTGTCTTAGTTACTATTCTGTTGTTGTGAAGAGACATCATGACTAAGGCAGCATATACAGGAAAGCATTTAATTTGGGGTTTGCTTACAGTTTCAGAGGGTTAGTCCATGACCATTATATCAGGGAGCAGGGCAGGCAGGCAGGCAGGCAGGAATGGCAGTGGAGCTGTAGCTGAGATCTACCAGCAGCAGACAGAGAGAGAGGAAGAGAGAGACAGAGACAGAGATAGAGACAGACACTGAACTGGGCATGGTATGGCATTTTGACACCTCACACCCTATCTACCCTCATTGACACAATTCCTCCCACAAGACCACACCTTCTAATCCTTCCTAAACAGTCCATCAACTGGAAGCCAAACAGTTAAATATATGTGTTGTATGATATTAAAATATCATTATCATATCATTAAAATATCATACAACATGTATGAGCCTATGGGGACCATTCAGACCACCACAGTCTCTGTAGGGGAGCAGTCTCAGCTTGCAGTCATACTGGAGGAAGAAGCTGTGCTTGGTAATTTCTGCATATAGTGCACACTGATCAATAGAGAAGGCTTTGCAGATTCCCTCTGAGTTTCACCTGGGGATGGCTTTGCCACACCCAGTGTGGCTGAGGCATTGGGATCCTAGAACATGGCTATGCCCATGTGAGTAATACACATTCACTCAGGAAGTCATCTGCCCCTCACACATTTACCCAGAAAGTCATCTGCCCCTCACACATTCACCCAAGACTTCCTCTACTCCTCACAACTTCCCCTTCCATCCTTCCTTCCTTCCTTCCTTCCTTCCTTCCTTCCTTCCTTCCTTCCTTCCTTCCTTCCTTCCTTCCTTCCTTCCTTCCTCCCTCTCTCCCTCCCTTCCTCCCTCCCTCCCTTCCTTCCTTCTTTCCTTCCTTTCTTAATTTCTTTTAGTTTTGGTTTTTTCGAGACAGGGTTTCTCTGTGTATGTAGTTTTGGTGCCTGTCTTGGATCTCGTTGCCCTCGAACTCAGTGAGATCCACCTGGCTCTGCCTCCCGAGTGCTGGGATTAAAGATGTGGGCCACCACCACCTGACTTCTTTTTTATTTCTTAAATGCTACTGTTGCAGCTTGACTTGTGGTTCAACGGCAGTTTTTGTGAACTCTGGAACGTGGCTAAGGAGAGAAAACATGGAGGCCTCTGTCCTGGGTGATTTGTGTTTATTCTGCTCAAAAACTAGGAAAGCTTGAAAATCAGTAAGCTCTTTCCCTTGAAGCGGTCCTCTCTCAGGGCTGCTTTTAAGATCGCTGCTACAAGCAGCTGCTGCTGGCCAAGTCCACCAAATGGAAGGGACAGAGCTGTTTCCTGAGGTGGTGCCCAGCCTGCCCTGTAGTGGCCAGTGCCCTACTATCAAGGAGTTCCCATCCAAGAGGGCATATACTACCTCAGATCCTGGCTTCACAGACAAGGGCTCCGTAGCCTAGGGTGGGGAGGCTGGTTCAGTTATCCTGCTTTAGCTCAGGAGCAAGAGCAGCTTGTTTTTGCCAGAGATCAAGCTCAAACACAAGAGTCCACTGCCCCTGACCACTTCTACACCTGAGGGGAAAAAAGCCTAGACAAAGATCTGGGCAGGTTGTCTGGAAGTCCAGGAACTATTATAGTGTGGACAGGTCAATGGTGACTGTAACATGAATTTTAAAAGGTCTCATTAATAAAAAAAACACAGAGCCAGATATTGGGGTGAAAGCCGAAAGATCAGAGAAGCAGTAAGAAGCCAGCCATGTTCTTCCTGCTAGGAAATCTCAGAAGAGAGAGCTACTTCCTATATACTCATGCCTATATCCTTTCTGTGCCCTGTCATCTTGCTTCCTCCTTCTGCCCAGCTCTATCACTTCCTGTCTGTCTGTACAGACCTCCAGACTCTATGGTTAACTAGCACTGGGATTAAAGGCATGTGCCACTGTGCCCAGCTCTGTTCCCAGTGTGGCCTTGAACTCACAGAGATCTGGATAAATTTCTGCCTCCCAAGTGCTAGGATTAAAGGTGTGTGCCACCACTGCCTGACGTTTATGTATAATATAGTGGCTGGCTTTTTCCTCTGATCCCCAGATAAGCTTTATTGGGGTGCACAAATAAAATATCACCACAGGTAACCGACTATAAAGTGATTTGCTACAAACTTGTAGAACTCTAAAAACCTAAAGAATCCTGATAGTTTGGGAAATGAGTATAATCCATTTCAACAGCCAATTCATAAGGAAAATACCGCCAGTAAAATCTCTGTCAGAGAACTAAAATGTAACTTCAAAATATGAGCATAACTGCCTCTTCCTGGGTTCCGCCTGTCCCATGTTTCACACCTAGCACTTAGCGATGCACTCCTTCTCTCTTTCCCCCCTCCCTCCTTCCTCCCTCTCTCCCTCTTTCTCTTCCCACACTTCTCTCAGACCTACGTAACTTGGTCCTGGAAACCTGATTGGGGTGACCAAGGAATGAAAACAGGACAGACACACAGATGAATAGACAGCTGGAATTGGGTGGGCTGTCCACTGTGACAGACACAGACACCAACAGCCACCCTGAGACTCCGCGTGAGGAGGTGGTTTATTGTGTACAGTTGGACAAGGCGGTGGTCCAGCTAGTCTGGGCAGGAGATCTGTCTGTAGGGGAGCAGTCTCAGGCTGCAGTCATCCAACAGGAAGCTGTGGTTGCTACTTTCTGCACACTGGTCAGTCTTTCCTAAACGCTCATACTTGGACCAGAGGAAGGCTTTGCCATTCCCATGGGTCTGAGACATTGGGGTCCTTGACATGACTGTGCCCCTGACAACGTACACATTCACTCAGGACTTCATCCCCTCCTTACCAATTCACTCATGGCTTCCTCCACCCCCACAATAGAGTGATTTTAAGGGAGACATAGAAAGTGACTAGTACCTTGAACAGTTTTGGCAAATCATTTGATAGAAAGAGATTTTTAAAATTTCATAATTCTTTTTGCATATGTTAAATTTATTTGATTTTTCTACACTTGTATGTATATTCCTTCTATGTATATTCCTTCATTTGTTTATTTATTCAATATTTAACTCATTGTCTTTGGCTAGTAGTATTAGAAACTAGATGTAGAACTAGTTAAGTTAGAATTGGTCTCATAGAACTTAGTCTTGTCTAAAACTTGCTATTATTAATATATTTATTTACATGCTTGACTTGCCTAAGTTCATTATAAAACAGATTTATTTTGTGTGTGTTTTATCTGCATGTGTATATGCAGATCCCCTGGAGTAGGAGTTTTGGATGGTTATGAACTGCCATGCAGGAGCCAGAAATTGAACCTTGGTCCTCTGTAAGAGCAGCAAGTGCTCTTGTTCAGTGAACCTCTCTTCAGCTCCTGGTTTCATTTCTTTAATAAGTTTGGGGTCACATGAAGGGCAGTAATCATGTCTTCAATTCGAGTTCATTTTACTCTATTATTTTTACTCTTGCTAAGCATACAGCAAGCCTTAAAAATACCTCATGTATATAGGGAGACTGACACACACATATGTGTATCTAGTTAACTGATAGACCTTTTAATTGAATGGTTGTCAGTACAAATATAACCATGCTCTCCCCTCTGCAAGTGAGCAGCATGGCTCTTGATGCTAGTCATTCCTGGCAAGGTTAGCTGCTGTTTCTGTTCAGCTGGGTAGAGTTTGTTACTTATACCTATTCCCAGAATTCCTTGGCACATGCAATATATAGTTTCCAGCCTTTCAGAAATTACATCCTTGTTGCACAGCACATGCTAATGTCATCCATCTATTTTCTCTCACTTGACTTTTCAGAATAGATAAGCAGCACTTTAGCATCCAGGGGTTGATCAAGTTTGTTTCTTAATATTGTTCTTTTTTAAAATACATACTGTAATCTCAGTTGCATATTCTAGCTTAATAACGTCTGTGATTTATTTATTTACTTATTTTTTGATAGCACACACATATCTTGAACATTTTCTTTTCCGCTTGCCTCCTTTTACCAGCAGTATAATTACTTGATATTATTTATTTTTTCAGTTTACCAAAAGAATTTTTAAAAAATGCATATTTGGTAGTATTAAATATCCTGATGTTTAGGGACTAGAGAGATGGCTCAGGGCTTAAGAGCCCTGACTGCTTTTGCAGAGGACTTGAATTACTTCCCAGGACCCATGCTGGGCAGCACACAAGCACCTGTAACTTTACTGCCAAAGTTATGACAGGACTCTGTGGGTACCAACATGCATGTGTGTTTACATGTGCACACAGACACACATAAATAAAAATAAAATCTTAAAAATCCTAATTTTTGACTCATATGGCTAATATTTGATATATGGCTCTTTGTTTTAGTATCTAAGCTATATTGATGGTTTAAGCTAATTCTATGGATTCACGTTTTAGTATGTCTTTTCAAAGTTCTTTGTGATTGACATACTCTTTTGGAGAGCTACTTTTCTACCCTTGATGTTATTAAGCCTTCTTCTGTCCTAGTCTTTAGTTCTTTTTAAAAATCTACTTTTCTATTTTACCTAATCCTTTCTTTTTAAAACTTTGGTCTTTTAATTTGGAATCTAAAATAATCTCTTAGAGAACATTTTAATATACAAAGAAGGATAAAAATTTACTTATGATTTCATATTAGTTTGAGGTTTTCTTTTACTATCAAATTGAGAGTATCTATAAAAATTATGCTTTTATGATTCCTTATTATCTAATACACATTTCCACTTAATTAGGCACTTCATAAATTTTAATGGCTACTAATATTTTATGCAATAGAAATGTTCCATAATTTATAAAGACATTCTTTTGGAAATTAAATTTAGAATTTTTTTTAAATGTTGTAAGGAGTAACACTATGTCAAGCATATGTCTACATGCATTTACTCATATTTTGAATTACGTCTGTATTGCATTACTGGATCAAAATGAGCATCTAAAGCATGTTTTTATTTTAGGTATATTAAAAAATCTTGCAGTTCCACAAGGTGAAAAAATAGTACATGGAAAGTATAATTGTGATCTTACATGTGGGAAAATTATTAAAAAGAAGTACTTTTGAGAAGTTGAAAAATGTTGGAAGTGCCTTAAGTCAGTATTTCTTCTATTTATGGCTAAACACTACTTCTGAAATAATGAAGTATGATAGCTTAATTAGACCATTTAAAATTAAAATTTTTTAGGAGTCAAAAACCCATATTCTATAAAGGCTTTGTTTTTAGGTAAGTTTTTGTTATATCAGACAAGTATGTAGATGAATGCATTTCAGCCTAGTGACCCCCTCCTTGACTAGACAGAACATTACCAGCCTGCCCCAGGTTCTTCCTGTGTGTTACCCACACTTGTCCTCTCAACTAACTCCTCCAGGAAGGACTTTTCTCTGCTGACCAGTTTGTCTGCTTTGAAGGTCAGGTGATGGAACTATGAAGTTTTGTTCAACTTCTTGTCTTTGGAACTTTACTACCTTTGCTACTTGTTGAAGCAACTGGTTCATTTTAATTGCAAAATAGAATAACACTTGTTGTTTATTGTGTGTGTGTGTGTCTGTGGGTACATATGCCATAGAAGTCAGAGTCCTGTTTGTGGGAACTGGCTCTCTCCTCTACACTGTTGGTCCCGAGGGTTGAATTCCAGTGGACAGGTGTGGTGGCAGGTGACTTTACATACTGAGCTGTCGAAGTGGCCCTGACTATATTTTTAAATGTAAGGTTATATCTCAGAATTTGACTGTTAATGATAAAATATTGCACATCATTCATGTACAGGTGTTTTATAGTATAGTTATTAAAAACAAAAAAAGCTGGCCTACTTGAGTGAAAGTGTGTCAGTTAATGCATTAACAATAACCTCAGAGGGCACCAGTATGCATCAATATCCCATTTGGAAATGAAAATAAAGCAAGATCCTCTTGGATTAGTTTAACCAAGAACAAGTCTAAATCTGAATTCTCCACGTCTTTCTGCGCCCTCTGCCTGTCTGTGGTTTGCAGTTACTGGCCTGTCTATAATTTGTCCCTTGTGTGTGTCAGTGTCTGTGTGTGTGTGTGTGTGTGTGTGTGTGTGTGTATGTGTCTGTGTGTGTATGTGTCTGATGTTTGCCATGCCTGCCCTAACAAAGGGCTTTTCTCTGTATTTATTGAACACTTCAGGAAACATAGCATGGGAATGGAAAAGAGTTCTTTATAGAAATCTTTAACAGAATTTTACAAGAGAATAAATAACTGACCCCATATAGCACTCAGCACTGCAAACAGTTGTTATCAAGCTATATTCACAGATTGCTTTTAATATTTATAGTGAATATTTGTTTTAAGGTTGCTTCTAACCTATTGGTTGCTTTCAGCAAATGTTCACCACAACACATATACATTGTTCTGGGTCAGAAGCATGCAAGAGTGTGAATTTAAGACCCCAAATGCATTTAGCTTAGCTTGCACAAGCTAATTGCATGGTTCCTTGTTCAAAGCAGGTGAAACTTAGGCTGAGTACACAGCAGGACAGCAGGTTAAGTTCACAGTCTTAACTGATCTCATTGTAAATATTGGCTATGTCTAGAAAGTTTAGTTTTTCTGGAGTCAAGGGACTTTTTCAGAAAAATGTATTATCACAGAATGCATAGGAGAATCATGGCAACCAGAGAACTACGTGCTGTGCCTTTTCATTGTCCTTAGTTATTAACCATTTTTAGTTTTGTTCCTGGAGTTTGGTGGAGAATATAGTCTCAATTCTATTTTCTAGTAATATTAACACATATAATATATTGCCAGGTCAATTTGGAAAAAATAAAATTTGACATTTAAAACGCACATTTTTACTTTGTGAAACATTAAAATGTGGAACCCACTACTGACCTTGGTTCTCATGAACTACCCTACTTGTGATTTTTAAAACCATCTGCTTCTTTACACTCCTCAGATTAATGTTTCCATACAAGACCTATCAATTACCTGAACTGCAAGCTTGTGCATGGGTATGTGTAGATAGTGTGTGTATGTATAGTATGTGTATAATATGTCCAGTGTCCTGGCTTTTTTTGTTGTTGAACATAGATATTTTTCATTGTTTTTCTGAAGATAAATCAGTATCTGTAATTTTTGGTAGTATTTGTGTTTTTAACTTAAAACTTCACTAGATCAGTTTCAGACACTGCAGGAAATTGTAATTAATGTATTTATTGGGTACTTGGTTATAATTTTCTTTAATTAACTAAGTACTTTAAAATGGCATCTAAACAGATCCTCTTCCATTGCTCCTCATAGCTCCATTGTGTATAAACATTAAGTTTTGCTGCCCTCTGCCTGTGAGCAGCCACCAACAACTGGAGGGGAATTTGATGCCTGAAACTTGTCATGTTTACAGAGGTTTTTCCTTTGAAATTGCTAGTAAATAACTTTGAAGAGTATTCATATTTGGTTAAAATGTTGGTTATATTGTGTAAACTAAATTGGGAAATAAAATGAAGGTTATTTCATTTGGGTAAATATGTGTGTATATGATGGGGGAAGCAGGGTGGTGGGAGGGCTGAAAATACTAGCCTTGAACCAGAAAATGCAGAATCCAGGTGTATTCTAGGAATATACTTATATTATTCTCAGCTTGCAAGCAGAAGTAAAAATAAGGAGGACTTCATACACCAAGTCCTCTGGCCGTTTAGTGATGTGTGTCAGGTCTTGTGATTGATGCTGCTGACTGAGTGATTCAGAGCAGTACACTTTGAAGTTTAATGTGCAAACAGATCTCCTTGAGATCTTGTTACTGCTATCTTCCATATTCTGAGTCATCAGGGTAGGGCCTGAGCAGCTGCATTTCAAGCCCCCACCCACTATTGCTGGGGACACAGGGCCTTGTGCTTGCTAGGCAAGAACTGTACTATTGAGCTAAATCCTTAACCTGAGGTCTCCTTTTCTTACAGACTCTTAATGCTATACCATGCAAGAACTAAATTTAGGAACTTAGCACAGTGTTTTGAATTGTTGGTGTAATACAATTTCAGATACAAATATGCAGAGTGAAAAGGTCAGAATTCCTCTTTGAGGAGAAAAGGGGAAAGGAAGGAAATGAATATTTGTCAACTTCTGTTGTCTTAGGGTTCCTGTTGCTGTGAAGAGACACTGTGACTATGGCAGTTCCTATAAAGGAAAGCATTTAATTGGGGTGGCCTTACAATACAGAGGGTTAGTCCATTGTCATCATGGCAGGAAGTATGGCAGCATGCAGGTAGACATGGTGCTGGAGAAGGAGCTGAGAGTTCTACATTTGGATCAGCAGGCAGCAGGAAGAGAGAATGACACTGGGCCTGACTTGAGCATTTAAAACCTCAAAGCCTACCCCCAGTGGCACACTTCCTCCAACAAGACCACACCTACTCTAACAAGGTGACACCTCTTAATAATGCCACTCCCTATGAGTCTACGGGGCCATTTTCATTCAAACCACCACAACTATGTTGTGTGTTCTTTGCTTAATGCTTAATTCATACCCAGCTATTATTTTTCTCACTAGAATTGGGCATTATTCTTTTAAAGTAAAATGTAATTACTATGGAGTTAGACCCTCTAGGTTATATTATTTCACTACAGTGTGTCCAAGCCACCAATTCTCCTTCACTTATTCCTCTTTATTTTCCTCATTCTTGCAAATGTAGAAGACTAACCTCATCAAATATCCTCCTTTATATGGCCTTTAAATGTGATTTACTTGTTTATATTTCCAGGAAAGACATACACACATCATATCATATGGTTCATATCATCTAAATCTTATAGATCTCTTGTCTTCCATTTTGATACCTTCACTTGGATAGTGAGTGGTGTCTCTAACTCCTCACCTCAGACCTAATTCTTTGCTTCATAAGTGTTTTCTCCCTATGGACTTTGTTATTTCAATAAATAGTATCTTCATTTTTCATTTGTTAATTTCTTAGGCAAAAGTTCCAGTCCTTTAGTAGCATTTCTCCAGTGTAAAGTACCTGAGTTGAACCCAGTGTCCTGTTTGAGCTGTTACTGCAGTAAACTCTTTATTGGTTTCTCTATTTTTACCTTTGTGTTTTACCCTATATTCTTTGCAGACTAGTCTCAATACTTGCTTGTGTCCTGTCAAGGGTGTAGCAGGAATCTTAGAAGGTCTTATTAATAAAATCAAACCTGGAGCCAGGTATTGGGGTGAATGCTGGAAGATCAGAGAAGCAGAACAAGCCACAGCCACCTCACTTTGCCAGTTCCTCAGCTGGTCCTGTTTCCTCAGACTGGAAGCCTCTGAGTCCTCATCGAGAATGAATCTCAGCTGAACTGCTGCTCAAAAGCCTGAAAGCTTAACCAGCCCAAATGCTTCTTGTTCCTGGTCCTCACACCTTCTATATCTTTCTGCCTTCTACCATCACTCCCTGGGATTAAAGGTGTGTGTCACCATGCCTGGCTGTTTCCAATGTGGCCTTAAACTCACAGAGATCCAGAGGGATTTGTGCCTCTGGAATGCTAGGATTAAAGGCGTGGGCTACCACTGCCTATCCTCTATGTTTAATATTGTGGCTGTTCTCTTCTCTGACCCCAGATAAGTTTATTAGGGTACACAATATTTTAGGGAACACAATACCACCACACAAGGGCTTCCATCTGTGAGCAAGTCCTTAAGGAAAATCAAAGCCTTACTTGATCTGGTTCATCTCTCCCTATCTCCACCCCTCAGTACTATCTCTAATGGCCTACTTGGAGCTTGTGTACTTACTGTTTCCTTTGCTGTGACTGCTTTACCCCAGATACCTATATTTCCTGACTGTCCAGGTCCTTTATTATGCAGGCACATCTGGGAAGATGGAGCCTAAATTGAAGAATTGCCTCCATCAGATTGGCCTGTGGGAAGTCTGAGGGGCATTTTCTTGATTGATGATTTTTGTGGGAGGACCTGGTCCAAAGTGGACCATGCCATCTTTGGACAGGTGGTCCTGGGGTGTATAGAAAGGAAACTAAGCAAGCCATGGAGAGCAGACCAGTAAGCTGTATTTCTCTGTGGTCTCTGCTTCACTTCCTGCTTTCAGGTTCTTGGCTTGAGTTCCTCCCTGGGTTTTCTTTGGTGATGGTTTGTAACTGGTAAGCCAGATAAACCCTTTCTTCTCTAAATTGGATTTGGTCATAATGTTTATCACAGCAATAGAAAGCACACTAGGACACTCTGATGTCACCTTATAGAGAGGTTGTGCTGCTTCAAAGTAGTAGCCCTTCTTGTCCGTTCCACATCACTTTTCTCTATCTTTCCCATCCTGGTTTAAAAGTTTTTACTAGTATTCCTAGCTACATCTGACATTGTATGGATGCAGTATTTACTCTCTGCCTTCCTCAGTGGAATGTTGGCTTCACAAGGGCAGAGATTTTGTTTTGCGTTTGCTGTGTTCCCAGGATCTGTACAGTGCCCACCATACACAGGAACAGAGGGGAGTTAATAGATGTTGACTGAATTGTAGGTGAGCAGGTATGTGGTTTTCCTCTCTTTCTTTTTCAGTAGGAGAGTTACTCATAAAACAGTGAACATTCTCTTGACTTTCTAATACCTTCTTTCTTACGTATTTAAACTTTTCAGTGATTTTAAACTAAATTTGATTCCATCTTTTGATCTTCATTTTCTATTTGTAAACTATTTTCAGGGCCTTGTTGCTTAATTGATGAAGCATTTATCTAAATTGTTTTATTATTAATAAAAACTCGGGAGTCGGATATTGGGGTAAAAACCTGATAGATCAAGAAATCAGCAGAGGCATGGCGAGCTGACCCTCTCCATGCTTCCCAGATCAAAAAGACCTGTGAATCCTTCTAAGCCCCTCCATACTCTTTCCTGTGCCTCTCTATTGTATTGTATCCTGGGTCCTCCAAAATCTCTGTGGCTGATTCCTGTCAGCTAGTCATTGACTCCACCCCCTGATTCAAGGGTAATTTTACTAACAGTCTCAGATTGTCACATACGATCAAATACCCGGCAACAAATTGATCCACCTCTTAATATTAGACTTTTAGGCAGTTCATGATTATTGTTAAAATAGGACAGCCATGAAATGAATCATGGTTAAATCCAGTAAAAATGACAGAATTTCAGCCATACTACTGAGCCTGTTGAACGATTTTTCTTTAACTTTGACTTAACCACATTTCATTTCTTTAGTTAATACTTAGAATTTTACCACAAAACTAGAATCATTAAAAATCAGTTATACAGTAGCATGCCAGCTAAGCCTTTTCATTTTCACAATCCTCTTCAAGCTGGTGTATTACCTACTTTTCAGGAGTGGCTCTGTGCAACATTTATTGGCCTCCTGAAATTCATTTAGCCACCTTTGAAGATACATTAAAATTTATGAGCCTGAATGTAGCCATTATGAGACCATTAGTCCTGCTCCTTGTGAGCTGCCTGTTTTTTCTTTATGGTTCTTAGTTGTTCTTTTGCAGAGCTGCCAGCTTAAGTTGTGCTGGGATCAAGAAAATTGGGCCTTGGTGGTCCGTGTTACTGGAGTTGTATCCACGCCAGTGGATGTCCACACACTCGAGAAGAGAATTTGACATTGCTGCTGCCGCTGTTGCTGTTATAGCAATGGTGGCCACCGCTGCTACTGTTTCTGGGATTACCATTTCATAATTGGTTACTACAGCTAGCACAGTGGAGACCCTGACAGCAAAAGTAGCTACCACAGTTAGTTAATCTTTCATTCTATTGGGCATGATAAATTTATTTTAATAGTTATATACATTTCGATTGGCTTTGAAAATTATAAATTTATAAACTCAAGTTCCATTTACTTGTGGGATACCATCTTATAAGGACTCCAATTTTCAGTAAGGCTCGTTAAGGAAGAGAATGGTTCAGTTGCCTTTAGCCTACTGGCTATGGTAGGTTAGGACTTCTGTTGGTCTTTTCTGTGTCGAACACACAGATTGCAAGCCCAGTGCCACTTTGAGATCTTTGGCAGCAGTTAACTCTGCAGCTCACACATGATTGAGCCTGTATGATAATGAGTATTCAGAGACGGGTAATACCTGGAGGGTGCTCACCAACCTAAGACAGAGCACCTGTATGGCCTGGGCAGGCGTCTCCATGACTGGTAAGGTGACCTGCTGATGTCCCACGCAACCTAAGTCAGAAGCTCATTTTTTAGTAAAAGGGGGACCTGTAGGGCCCTGGCCCCATTTTGGGTAACTGTTGCCTTGCTTCTGACCTTGACCTTGATATCCTCCATATACTAATTCCCTGCCGGGTTCCACCCTCCTGAATGCTTAAGGGAAGTTCCTTGTCTGTGTATCCTGCATAATGGGCATTAACAGCTTAGATGCAATATTGTAAAACATCGGTAGCGAACTTCTGCCCTCCGGTATTCTCCCATTGTGCTGTAAGCCTGTATTTAAGACCTCCTCCCTCCTTCAATAAATGGTATTCGGCATTAAAAAAAAAAGATTATAGAAAGCATTCAACATTGTGTAAAACCCTGTAACAATGCGGTATTTGTTTTCTTTTGTTCTTTCTCTGTTGTAGAATATTTTTTTAAGGTGTGTTACTTTTGTTTAGGTTGCATTTATTTAACTCTGTGAAGCTGTGATACTGTGTCTGCCTAAAACACCTAATGGTCTGATAAAGAACTGAATGGCCAATAAAAAACAAATAAAGAAAATCAGTTATAATTTTAAATCCATTGATTTTGGTTATGAAATATATCTTAGTTTATAAAGCAACACAATAGGTCTGTCTTCTGTAAGTTTTCTGGAACTATTTGAAATGTGTGGCATTTCCTCTCAAAAAGAGCACAAGTCAATTTTTGCTCAAATAAATTAAGATGGACTTGAATTAGTGTTGTATCTTGTGTAGTTAGTAAGCCCTGCATTGCATGCTTATTTATGTCAGAGAAAATGTTTCTTTCTTCAGGAGTGTCTTAGCTTCATGCTTCATAGCAGAGTTGTAAACAAAGGGCAGCTCCTAGAGGAAGAACAATTTGATCCAGCAGGAGGAAGGTATTCAATCTCCCAGCCTGAGACAAAGAGTCCATATTTGGACTTCAGACATTTTAGGCAGAGAGAAATTGTATTGAATAGAACACAGAAGTAGATGATATGTTGATATATTGGAGAATACAATTTTCTTTTGAAAATGCATAGATACTTGGTAGAGAATATGGACTCAACTAACATTATATTTTACAGTATGTTTCTAAAAAAGCACAGTAGAAAATATTTAACTTTTTTTCTTTTTTTAAATCAAGGCGAGTGAATTTTTGCCAGAGCCCATGTCAGCAGCGTTATTCCTTGTCTCTTTGGACATGCCTATTTCTTTGGAATATCCAGAGTTTCACGACACTGTTGTGGCTTATTTGGAACAGCTGGATTCTGAAAACTACAGCATTTATAAACGAACTGCAGAGGCTGTTTATTCAATTGAATGTACCTGTAACTTTCTGTCTGATGTGGGGAAAGAGGTAAAATGTTTTGTAAATATCTCTGAAGTCTTTTTGGTAAAGCGGTTAGAAAATCTGACCTACACTGTTCTAACTGATAGGCATACAACAAGTAAATTGCTAGGTGTGAGATACATTTTTGTTGAGTGGGCCTGTAGTCTGATTACAATAAGGATATGGTTTGTACAAAAGCAACACAGAAACTTTAGTGTACTGAATAGTGTGTATTCATAGAATTAGCAGTTTCAGAAAGCCATAGCGCTGTTTTACTATATGGGAACTGAGTGATGATGGATTTAATTAGAATTATGATAGCTATGTTAATACATACTTATATACTTGTAGATACAATTTTATTTTAATTTTTTGTGACAGTTATTACATGCTTTCATGAAGAACTTGATAATTTTGTTGCTGTTAATTGTAGTCTTGAATTATTATTTTTAAGATAGTGGGTGTCTTGAGGTATAGTATTGAAGCACTAATTATTACTGTTTATCTCATTTAAAAATTCTATTGAAGCATAAAATATTATATTAAAAGACTAGTGGATCCTAGAGATGACATTGCCTTAAGTAGAGGTATGTGTAGCATCTGAGAATACCCAAATGAGTCTTGCACACAATTCTTATTCCTTTTGAAGTTTCTCTGAACCTCATGTTTATAATTTTCCTTTATTTATTCATTATGATGTTTTTCCTTCGCTTTTGCCATATTCCTTCTCCTGTCACCTTCCCCTGTACTGGGGATGGAATCTCAGGCCTCTAGCCCCTGTTCCTTTTTCTTATTATTTAACTTTTCTGTTTGTTTTTGTAAATTCACCAGGTTGGCCTGAGCTCATTCTGTAGTCCTGGAGGGCCTCGTGTGTGGCCTCAGCCTCCTCAACAGCTGGGTGAAGACCTGGCTTCCTGGCCTGCCTCACTTTTGTCACTTCTTGATGCTGCTGGCTTCCCAGTTCTTTCTTTAAAGTTTTCAGCCATGTCTTTAAGTGGATATTTATTTGGCATTCTGCAGTATTTTGGCTGTGCACCTGTAGATGCCTTCTGTGTTTCCAGAACTTGTTAGGATGGTAGAGAGGAGTGGTAGGTGATAAAATATACCAGTATTTTAGTAACGGAGGTCACAGATGAGTAAAGGAAACCCAAATAATGAATGGTCCCAGGTGATATTTCACTACAATTTCCCCTATACTTTGCCTTGTAGGTTGACATTTGTAGATTGATTCTTCAGAAAGTGGAGTTAAACAAATATGAACAGGGTCTCTGAATGGTTTGATTTCTTGAAGATACTTAGTTAACTATGAGAATGTTATTGCATATGAATTTCATATTTCCTGTCCCTTTTCTCTTTTGTTACAGGGAGAAAAGAATCTCCTAGAATTATTGGAGCTGGCAGACCAAGCCTTGAGGAGCTTTTCCTATCATCATCATTCCCCCCTAATAAAGGAAACCATCTGCATTTGTTCAAAGATGTAATATTTCCTTTTTTAAAATGTGACAGTATAGGGCGGTGTGTGTGTGTGTGTGTGTGTGTGTGTGTGTGTGTGTGTGTGTGTGTATGTGTATGAATGTGTTTATGTAGACTTAGGAATAATATAAATAAAAATGACCTTACATGTTTTCCTATTTTAGTTTAAATTGTTTTATGGGTCTCACTGTTAAATTGAATTACCTTATTAAATTGTATAGCTGCATTAACTAGTTAACTGCTTTATTCAAAAGTTAACTTTAACAGTGTCATACCTATAATGAAAATGAGTAGTTCTTGGATTTGTATACATTGTAGCCATCCCTGTCAACTACTCCAACAGTTATTAGTTTAAGTAGTCAGAGGTGCTGTGCTCAGGACACAGAAGCAGGAGATTTACTTGGAGTTCAAAGTCAGCATGCACTCCATAGTGAGACCTGATCTCAAAAAATAAAGTCAAGACAGAAATAATTCCCCAAGTTTACGATTCTTTTGTAATTATAATTTTATAAATTACCAATTTTATAAAACTTATAGATATTTAGAAAGCATTATATATTGGTTAATTTATTTTGAGGAAACTGGAGCAGGTTCCTATAATAAATTCCACAGTATTATGAATATCAGTTAACTTTGAGTTTTAATTTTATTTTTATTAATGTGTATCGATAATATGGTGCACATGCCATGACATATGTGTGGAGGCAGGAGGACAGCTTTGGGGAACTGGTTCTCTTCTTCCACAGTGGGATCTGGGGATGGAACTCAGGTCACCAGATCTGTGTGACAAGCATCTCCACCCTCTAAACCGTCTCACTGGCTCCAGGCCAGAAGTGCGTTTTTGTTTTTGTTTTTTTGTTGTTCAAATTTTATTCCTTTTGAATAAGGTCTGCCTGTGTAGCCTTGGCTAGCCATGGGCTTTCTGTGTTGACCAGGGTGGTCTGGAACTTAGTGATGTGTCTACCTCTGTCCCCTGTGTGTTGGACTTGAAGGCTTGTGTCACTATGCCTGGCTGCAAGTGTGAGTTTTTACGGGTGTTTTCTTTTTGCTTCTTTCTCTGTCCTGTAATAAGAGAGAATATTTTTTACTAAGGGAAGATCCACTCTTAATTTAAAGATCCTCAATTAAGGAACTAGAGTAGGAGGGGACCTTTCCCATCTTGCTTTGTACTCCTTTGCCTGGTACCTTGCTGGCCTCAGATGTTGTGGCTGTTTTTCTTGTTTACCAGCTGGAAATCTGCACAGGCCAGCCCGTTACTGCAGGGAGAGAGTCAGAAGGTGTTCCTCCATATGCTGTCTCACCCTTGGCCACAGGTGAAGGTGGAGACTTACCAGTGCTGTCTGGAGATTGTGAAGGTGGGGCTTTTCTTTTGCTTGTTTTTAAAATTAATTTGTTAATATGAGAACTAAGAATGGATTCTCATACTATGCCTTTAGAATTAAATTTCATGAGCTTTTGTGTTAGCCTAAGGACTGTATTCCATAAGTAGATGGTACTCATTAGTCAGCTCTCCGAAGGTTGCACTATTAAATTTCCTTTGGCTTCCTAGTCTCACTGAACTGCTTTATTAAATCTAACAACTCCTGTAAGTCTGTTTGGGTGTTGCCATTCTTACTTCTGATCTGTTTTCATATCAATAAAAAGACTACCGTTAAACAGACATGGCTTTTTCTCCCCTTCTGCACCATCGGTGCAGCTACTCTTGGTGTTGATGTGTGTCTTTCCATCCGTGTTTTTAGAATGTATGTTTACTGTAGACTCATGTCTTTATAAAGTGTATTATTGTTCATTTTGTGCACCTAAAGTATAGTTTCATACTATATATGTTTTTGCTAAGTGTTTAGTTTATCTGAAGGATTTGAGATCTACTTAGTTAATTCATCTTTACTGTTATAAGTTGGAGCTTGCTTCCTTTTACTTAATGGTGAATATTTAGGTTGAATCTCCTTTTTACTGAACCAAAGTTTTTAATCCTGAGTGCTGGGATCTTTACCTTGTGGTACTCAGATGGTACTATGCCCATCTGAGATGAGTTTTAAAGACTATAGTCTTGGTAATATCATCTAGAGATGGGCATAGGAGGCTTGTGGAAGGGATTATTATATATTATGGATGAATAAGCTGAAGCTCAGGGAATTGTGTGTATCTTAAGGAAGTGACAGCTGCTCCTAAACACTAAGGTCTTAGCTCTCAAAAGTTTAGATTATTTAATAATGTATATGCATATAAGTATGTGAAATCACATGCATATATTTTGAATTGTGAATTGTTAGTAGTTATAAAGACAGAGCAATTTCCAGTATGAAAGGAATTGAGTTTAAGTTTGTTACTCATTATTGCATGTGTTTCCACCTATTGTATTTGCATTCTATTAATATTTCTGATCACTTCTATTCTCTCTCACATAGCTTCTAACAAAACATTTTCTGTTATAATTGAGAAAGGATTTTTATGTTTCCTTCATGTATTTCTTCCCCAATATCTTTTCTTTCCTTTTCTTCTTTTTTAATTTGAATTTTGTTTTTCTTTCTCAAGCTTCAGTAAATCAAGTCACAAATCAAACACGTCAAGTTAAGGCTTTAGAGTTTTGTCATGTCTTTTATATCTGTTGACTTTTAGGGGTTATGGTTGCTTGGTTATTTATAAAGACTTTGCTCATTAGCAGAACATTACATAACCCACATAGACTTGAACAGCTAGTATTAGCTAAAAAACAATTTTATGATGTGAAAAATAAAATTGGAACTAAATTGCAAACAGAAGAAAGAGAATTCTTTTAGAAAAATCATTATCACTAATTAAAAAAAATTTGTGTTATTTTACAGGAATGTTTAGGTGTCCATAATGTCACTAAACCTGTATCTTCACTTTGTAGTGGAATTCATTTTCTGCTTCATCCAAAAGTCTTATATGAAATCTCTGCATTTGGTATTCAAGAACCCAAAAATGAGGTATGATATGTTAAAAATATGTACAAAAGATTACTCTACCAAGTCAAAGAAATGCTCTAATAAGATTGGACAGCTTCATGTGAAGGTACAAGGAAATGTGTACTTGGTATATTATTAAGTTCTGATATTATTTACAGAAAAATGTTAAAGAAAATGGGTAAATCAAAATACAGAATGCACTTGATCTCAGAATCAGATCAGCATTTTACTATGATTTTCTTTTAGATGTAAGGAACTACAGAATAGCTGTTATTTCAGATTTATTGCTAAGGGTAAAATAGCAGAAACTTAAGGGAGAAAACTCATTAATACCAGAATACAGAATATAGACGACATATGATGAGAGAAACATTTGAAGAAAGATAAGTTTTGTACCTTTTCAGATCTTATAAAACATTACAGGTCTGTGAGAGGACTCAGTGGGACATCTCATAGCATGGCTATGTCTTGTTGAGCAGGTGAATGCTGCTGCCAAGGCCATTCTGTTGTATCTGCTTCAGGGACGATTGGTGATGACAGCACTGACCTGGAACAAGTTTATCGAGTCTCTCTGTCCTGTCATTCCAGTGCTACAGGTACTCTGTGCAATTCATTTTTTATGATACCGTTTGTCTTTGGCTGGTTGTCAGTGATGTAAAAGAATGCAAGCAGCAGAACTGTCACATTGTGAGAAAAATGAAGGGGAGCTTTGAAGGCACTGGGGAGAAGTGAGCAGAAAGTGGGTGGCTGTCTTGTTTCTGGCAGAAGGTTAAACAAGGATAGCTAATTTGCCCATGTATACTTTACATATCTGGGTGGGAGGTCAAAAAGTATTGACTGTGCAAAATAGAGCACAACCTTTTATAAAGGCTTTGAGGCAAAGCCAGCAGTCCTTGTTAAGCAGACATTGCATAATTAGCTTGCCTCATGCATTCTATTTGTGCATGTATTTAATTAGAATGATACTTTGATTAATGAGCTCCTAGGAACAAAGCTTTCTTAAACAGTCCTCCTGGACCCTGAAGGAATTAGGAAAGTTTAGGTCTCTACCTCCCTTGGATGGAAAGGTAGGGCTAGTACTCACAAACCTATTTGCTGTAGTCCAACTGCAGGGGCGTCAGCATGAAGAAATGAAGTAGTATCTGACCATCAGATGAGTTTCACACAAGTGGCCAGCCCTGAATAACTCAAACCATCTTTATTTATACTTCAAAAACAAGCATATTTTACCATACCAACAAACATGTTTTCCCCACCCTCCAGCATTAACCTTTGGCAAAACAAATATGTCAAATATGTTTTTACCCAATTTTTACATCAGAACATCTTTAAACCAAAGTCACATCATTTTGCTAGTGTGACCAAATATCGAGCCAGGTACATCCTTTCTTCACAAAACTAAAAGGTGATTAACATAGGCACTGTGAATGGAGTTTTCCTGTCTTGACTACCTGGTCCCAAATACCTGGGAGCTGCTTCCCAAATTACCACACAGAGGCTTATATTAATTATAAATGTTTGGCCAGTAGCTCAGGCTTATTACTAACTACAGTAATAAGCTCTTACACTTAAATTAAACCACAATTCTTATCAGTGTTTAGCCACATGGCTTGGTACCTTTTCTCAGTACAGCATTTTCATCTTGCTTCCTCTGCATCTATCTGGTGACTCCCCAACTCCACCCTGCCTCTTCCTGTATCTCCATTCGGCTTTCCCGCCAAGCCTTATTCTGCCTGGCTGTAGGCCAAAACAGCTTTTATTATCAACCAATGAGAGCAACATACATTCACAGTATACAGAAGGGTCCTCCCACAGCATTTCCCCCTTTCTGTCTAATCAAAAAAAAAAAAAAAAAGAAGCTGCTGGGTATTTGAACTGGGTAGTTGTGACAGGAAAACTTCATTTACATATGATGCCCAAATGTTTGGCAAGAATTTCCACATAAAACCTGATAAAGCTTGGGGCTGGGGAGATGGCTCAGTGGTTAAGAGCACTGCCTGCTCTTCCAGAGGTCCTGAGTTCAATTCCTACCATCCACATGGTGGCTCACAACCACTTGCAATTAGATCTGGTGCCCTCTTCTGGCCTGCAAGGACACATGCAGGCAGAACACTGTATATATAATAAATCAATAAACCTTAAAAAAAAAGTCTTCCTAATTCAATTTTGGGTTGGGGATTTAGCTCAGTGGTAGAGCGCTTGCCTAGCAAGCACAAGGCCCTGGGTTTAGTCCTCAGCTCCGGGGGCAAAAAAAAAAAAAGTTTTCGAAACACACAAAAGAACAGAGTCAAGCACAGCTTCTTGGTAACTCTCTTTTCTCTGGTAGGCTCTGTTTGCTGGAGGTGAGCAGAGGCGCTGCTCCTTTAAGAGAGGGCTTCCTGACACAGTGTTAGAAGCAAAAGCCACATGTCTAAACATAGATAGGAATTATAGGTTAATTTAAGTGTAAGCACTAGTAAGAGTAATAAGCCCGAGCTCCCAGCCAAACATTTATAAGAAATATTAATCCTCTGAGTCAATTATTTGGAAAGTGGCTGCCGGGTATTTGGGAGTTGCTGGTAGGACAGAGACTTCCACCTTCAAGGCACACTTTTTCAAGAACAATGGTCTTGTTTAAAACATATTTACAAAAATAGTGGTGATTTGCTGTAAACTGCTTGTATACAGTTAGCTTATGTCTTAACTGCCCATTAACGTTTATTGCCACCAATCCTGTCAGCAGTGAATCAGAACAGTTCCCAGGATCTGGAATGACAGCAGGTATTTCCTGAAAAGCTTTGGTTTGCAAGGAATTTTAGGGGGAAATATTTGAGAAAAAAATAGGGTTTCCAGGAGTGATCACATCTGTACCATATGTGACTGACTGAAGTGACACTAAAAACCACCAAGAGAATCTTCACTATTATGAGAGAGAAGAGAGTGTGCAGGCTGCGCAGTCACAGCAGTATTCTGTGCTGCCCCAAAGTCCACTGGTCCTTGCTGAATGAGTCTCTGTGGCCTTTGCCTCATCTGGAGACCCACTGGACAAGCACTCATATACTGATCCAAAACTACACTGCATGGCAACCAAAACACATACTTATTTATGTTAATTAAATTTTACATATATATATATATATATATATATATATATATATATATATATATATATTTGTATGAGTGTATGCCATGTATGTGTGGGTACCCAAGGAGACCAGGATCACCTGAATTGGAGTGAAAGGCAGTTATAAGATGCCTGATGTGGATGCTGGGAACTGAAATTCAGTCAGAAGTGCTCCTAATGGCTGAACTATCTCTCTAGTCCCAGGTTTGTTTGTTTGCTTTTAAGTAAATAATTATATTTACCTTTAGAAGCTGAACAACTGTCATTTTACTGTAAAATAGATTGTTTCTGTGTTCAAAAGTTCATATTCAAAAATTATTTGCTCTATTTATTAAATAGGATCCTATTGTAAGTGTGATAAGATTCTCTAAAAATCTTGTTGGGATTCTTAGAGTTCAGGTGTTTTGCCTGAGAAAGGAATAATCTGCAGCTGACCCACTTGAAAGAAAGGATCAGAATTTGGGAAAAGCTTTTGTCTAGTGCCATGATGTAGGCGGAGTTTCTCTGTGTCTCAGCAGCTTCCAAATAACCGACACAGAGACAATAAATGCTCAACTGATAGCTCAGGCTGGTTACTAGCTAACTCTTACATGTTAAATTAACCCATATTTCTTATCTACCCTCTGCCATGTGGCTGTACCTTCTTTTAGCGTGTCATGTTCATCTTGCTTCTCTCTGTCTCTCGTGACCCTCAGACGCCGCTCTTCTTCCCAGCATCCTCCTAGAATGGTTTCCCACCCAACGTCTTCCTGCCCAGCTATGTCAGTAAATATCAAGTAACACAATGCAACATAGGTAATATAAAAGTGAGAAAAGAGAAGTCTTCTGAAGCACATTCTCAGATGTCCTAGTATGCGTTTACTGTCAACTGGACACAGCCTAGTCACTGTAATATATCACAGTCAGCTCTTTATTGAGACTAATACATAGTTACGGTGTACAAAGATTGTTCCACAGCACCATGAAGAAAAGTGGTTTTTATCCTTCTCTTCCACGTTTTCCTTTCTAGTTTTATTTTTGTTGCTATGACAAGTATCATGACCAACAGCAACTTAAGGAAGGAAAGGATTTATTTGGCTTATACTTCCAGGTCACAGGGCATCATCAGGGGAAGCTAGGGCAGAAACTCAAGCCAAGCCCATGTAAGAAAGCTGCTCTGTGGCTCGCTCTCTGGGTAGCTCATACTCATGCTCAGCTGTCTAGGGCTGGTGCTGCCCCAAGTGGGCTGGGTCTCCCACATCAGGTCATCATCAAGACAGTCCCACAGACATGCCCACAGGCTAGTTTGATCTCTGTAGTTCTTTGGCTCAGGTTTCCTCTCAGATGACTCTAGGCTGTGTCCAGTTGACAGTAAAAGCATACTAGGACATCTGAGAATGTGCCTCAGAAGACTTCTCTTTTCTCACTTTCATATTACCTATGTTGCATTGTGTTACTTGATATTAAAAATATGTAGAAGAAATGGCTGTAATTCACTGGAAACAGACTACAACTTCCTATGGACAATGGTTCTCTGTTCCCAATGGACACATAGGTTTTAGTCCTCAAAGCTCACTGGTCCAGTTTTCTACATGAAGTTCCTATACCACTCCTGCTTGGATCTGTTTGGAGAGGATTAAAGAGCTTATCAAGTGTCTTGAGTATGAACATGCTACTGCTAGGATCGTAGAAAACAGAAATATCAGCACATTTTCCTTAAAATGTACTTTAAAAAATTATTTTACTTTTAATTTCATCTCCTTATCTCACATTGGTTATTTTGAAAAGAGACTGTTATATAACTGACTTGAGGGGAATTGAATTGTATGACATACCTGTATAATTACTGTTATTTTCAAATTGAAAACTTAACATGTATAAAACTGAATGATAATTTCTCTTAAAAAATAATTCTTAGGGCTATGCTGATCCAGAAGATCCTTTAGGCAACTGCATTCTCCTTCTAAGCAAAGCGAGTTCTGAAGCAGAAGGCATTCTCCCTTCTACTACCCGGCTGAAGTCTGTGCTGCGACTTTTGCTAGTAAAAAAGCCTTCGTAAGTACAGTGTAACTTTTTGAATAAGAAAGATTAATGAAGGTGTTCTAGAAAAGTATAGTAATTATATGAATCTGAAACAGTAGAACTAAAGGAAGGAAGGAAGATGGCTTCATGTTATTACTCCGAAGAACCAATCAGTGTGTGGCTGATTGTCTGCTTTACTGAGGTGTTTTAATTTCATTTACTTTGTACTGTTACTTGGGGAGCTGAAAGGAGTTCTTTCCTTCACCATCATTTGTAGATGTAACCAACTGTCTTATTAAAATAAGAAACACAGAACCAATGTAAAAGAGAAAGCCGGGAGGTCAGAGTGCAGAGCTAAAATCTTACCTCCTGCAGTGCTCCTAGCTTCCCTGAAAGAGAGAGCTACTTCCTGTTTGTCTGTCTTTAAATAGTCTTTCTGTTCTGCTTTCTCATTGGTTGTAAACCCAACCACGTGACTGCCTTGTCACTGCCTGTAAGTACCGCCCTCCAGGTCTTAAGGCGTATGTCTCCAATGCTGGCTGTATCCCTGAACACACAGAAATCCACCTAGCTCTTCTAACCACCACACTCTTGCTATGGCTCTAATAGCTCTGACCCCAGGGCAACTTTATTTATTAACATACAATTAAAATCACATTTCAGTACAAATAAAATACCACCATAATCATTGGTGTGGGTATCATCTTAACTAAAATAACAGAAGGAGGGATGTATAGTTATGAATTTTCTTTGTTCCTTTCTGAAGTTAACGGTGAGAACATTTCCCTTCACTGAGAAGAGGGAAAAGTTTAAAGTCAAACAGTGATAAAGAGTATTCAAAAGGCCAAGAGGAGTAGTCTTTTTTAATTTTATTTATTTATTTAGTTTAAAGATTTTATTCATTACTTTTTTATTTTATGTGTATGGGTGTTTTGCCTGCACATATTTCTGTGTACCATATTTATACCTGGTGTTTGTAGAGAGCAGAAGAGGCCACCAGATCTCTTGGTACTGGAATTAGAATGGTTGTGAGCTGTGAGCTAGGTGCTGGGAATTGAACCCCATACTCTGCAAGAACAGCAAATACTCTTAACCTGCTGAGATTTCTCTAGCCCGAGCAAAAGTTTAGAAAATTTATTTTATTTTTAATGATGGGTATATGTGTGTGTCTGTTTGTGGGTGCCCATGGAGGCCAGAGGCACTGAATCCTTCTGGAGTTGGAGTTAAAAGCATTCCTGAGCTGCCTGGTTTGGGTGCTATAATCAAACTGTGTCCTATGGAATAGCATTATGTGTTCTTAACCTCTGAGGCATCTGTCCAGCACAGACATTGTTTTGAGAATAAATAATTTTGTTTTCCCCACATGATAAAGAAATATGTGGAAATAAATTAAAGCACCAAAGAATAAAAGGAAGAGACGCTGCATATATCTGTGCAGTGTGATGCAGGAAGAAGCAGAGCAGATAATGTCAACATGTTCCATGGAGACTGGCTTCCATAATTATTGCCATGGTCCCTGGCAAACACTAGTATTTATTGTGCTAGTACTGTACTCTTTCTCTCTTAGCCAACACCTGCATTTGGTGAAGCAACACAAAAGTGTATTTGTTGTTCTCTTAGGTAGATTGTATTAGTTATTTTGTTGTTGTTGATGCTCTGACAAAATACCTAACAAAAGCAACTTAAGAGAGCAAGGGCTTGTTTTGGCTCATAGCTTAAGGTATGTTATGTTGTGAGAGGCATGGCAGCAGGAGCTTGAGGCAGCCGACCACAGTACATGTGTTGTCAGCAGAGATAGACGGATGTTGGTGCTTAGCTCATGTCCTTTTCATTCAGTCCAGAACCGTAGCTCATGGGATGGTACTACTCACGGTTAGGTTGGGTCTTCCCTAATAATCCCTCTTGTGAAACACCCTCATGAACATGTCAGAGATGTTTCTGTGGTAATTCTAAATCTAGACAAGCAGACAGTGAAGATGAACAAACATCACAGGGGCCCAAGATCTCTAGTAAGCAAAGACACCCTCAACAGGATCCGTGAACAAGGTCTGAATTCTCTTTGAGTAAGAGCAAAGATCACAGTTTAACTTAGATATTCATTTTCTTCAGTCTATACTATCCCATCTATAAATTTAATGAAGTTGGGGACCCTGTCTACTGACTAATCTTTATATTTTTACAGAGTATATAAGTATATTTGGGATAAGCAGGTAAATATTAGAATAATTGGATTCTGGCAGCCAGAGCTTAACCTTAAAACATGCCAAGTTTATATACTAGAAAGGAAGACACAAAAAACCATGTTTTATCTTTCTCATCTCTAGCCTTGTTGTGTGTGAGTCATTGCCTAGAAGAAAGGAACAAACAATAGCACTAAGCAAATGTCTAACTTTCTTTCTTTCCTTTCTTATCAATGTGATAAGATACCATGACCAAGGCAACTCATAAAAGAAAGCATTTAATTTGGGGCTTACATTTCCAGAGGGTTAGAGACCATGACCATTTTGGTGGGGTATAGACGAATTTCTAAACAGTCATATTAAATAAGAAACACAGAGCCAAATACAGAGGTGCAAGCCATAGAGATCTGAGCAATAGTGATAGCCACCAACTAACCTTAGCTCACCACACCGCTGTCTCTTCCCAAGAGAACCAAACCAGCTTCTTCCTGTCTAACCTGCGCCTTTATTGCTTTGCTGTTCTGCCTTCTCATTGGCTCTAAGCCCAGCCACATCACTTCCTCATCACTGCCTGTCTATACAAACCTCCAGGTCTCTATGGTTGGTACTGGGATTAAAGGCTCGTGTCACCACACTTGGCTCTGTCCTTGAACACACAGAGACTCTGCCTGCCATGTGATTCCATTAAGGGCGTGTGCTACCACTGCCTGACTTCTGTTTATGGCTTGCTATGACCTCTGATCTCCAGGCAAACTTTATTTATTAACATACAAATAAAATATCACCACAGTGGGGAGCCTGGCAGTAGACAGGATGTCGTGGTCCTGGAGAAGTAGATGAGAGCTTACATCTGATCTACAACTATGAGGCAGAGTAGGGTGTGGGAGAGAGAGAGTAGGCTCATTGTGAATGGCACCGGGAATGGCTTGGGGTTTTTGAAATCTTAAAGCCTACTTGCAGTGACACATCTCCTTTAACAAGGGTACACCTAACTTTCCCAAACAGTTCCACCAAATACAGACCAAACATTCCTGAGCATATGGGGGGCCATTGTCAGTCAAACCACTACATTCTACTCCCTGGACCCCATATTCTTGTAGCCTTATCAAAATGCAAAATTCATTTAATTCAACTTCAAAATCCCCATGGTCTTTCAGTTTCAATACTTGTTTAAAAGTCTAAAGTCTCATCTGAGACTCAAGGCAGTCTCTTAATTGTAACCCCCTGTAAAAGCAAAAAGCAAATTACATACTTCCAAATGCAATGACACAGAATATACATTACCATTCCAAAAGGGAGGAAAAGGGACAAAATAGTGAGGAAATACTAAACTAAACCAAGACTGAAACCCAGCAGGGCAGACTCCAAATCCTGAAGCTGTGTCTCCTATGTTGAGATGGCTCTGCCCTTCCAGTTCTGTTGACTGCAACAACTGCTTTCTCTTGTGCTGGTTCTGCTTCCCTGTTTGGATATCTCCTAGGCAGATATCCCATGGGTCTGGCATCGCCACATCTTGGGTTTTCTAACACCTTACAATTTTGGTTTTATACTGGGCTTTATCACTATTTGTCCTAGGCTACTCTCAAACTCCTGTGTTAAAAATCCTTCTGTTGCATCCTTGCACAGTTGGGGCTACAGATCTGACACGAAGATTAACTGAAGTTGACTGTGTTTTAGTCTCTGTAAGTCTACCCAGTTGTTGTTACTAATTATTCTCAGTTTCTGATGTTATTTTATAAAACAAAATTGACTCTATGTGAAAATAGATCTATATGAAAGAGTTTTGTAGAAATAGGAACATACTACTGATGGCAGTATGTATATATGGGGAGTTACACTTTATTTTGATAATTCTTTGTATTTCTAGGCATGTTTATAAGCCTATTTATAAGCACAAAATACTGATTTAAATACCTTGTGTTTTGTTTTTAGGGTTCGTTCACTAGCATTAAAGCTGTTAGCATTTTATCTTACCAATGAAGAAGGGGCTGATACAAAGCGCCCATTAATAGATGCCAGAATTCTCTCCCGAATTACTAATCTATTTATTGTGAAAAAACCTATTGACCTTAAACTGGATGACAGACGAGAACTAGTTATTAAGGTAACAATAACTTTTGAGTTTGTTACTGTGTAGTAATTTGACACATTTATATAACATGCATTTTATGTAGTGACTTTCAGGCTGTGTGTGCATGGGGAGGGAGGTGGGTAATTTGGGACTAGTTTCTCATATTCTATATTGATCTGGCTTCTGGATGCCTTTGTTTACTGGGCAGATACTACTTAAGTGTGTTAATCCCACTGGTTGAGAATAAGACCATTACCACATTTTAAAACCAAATTTGAAGCAAGCTTTAATTAAATACTGGCCAGGTTGATAAACTCTCTGGCCAGGTCCATCTTTGGGTTCCCAGAAAATGACCACAAGTCACGCCTTGAAGAGGCTTAAAAAAGCAACCCCACAAGGCTACTGTATTTTTCATCAGAGCCAATCAGGGGCAGTCACATATCCTGACATATTTCCCATCCACATATGATCAAGCATGTCTGGTGTTGGTACAGATGGCTCAAATGAACTTGTTTAGGGGAGTGAAAGCATAAATAGCCTCTAGCCTTTAACTTTGGTTCTCACAAGTCCATTGTCTTCTGGGAATTATATGTATGTGCTGAAAGTGGAAGTTATTCATGGAGTGTCTGAAATGCACTACAGTTGAATAGAGTGAGAAGTGTTGTGATAAATTTTTATGTCTTTTTCTAATTTTTAAAAATCTATGTGCATGTGAATACAGTGCCAAGTTGAAGCCAGAAGAGGGCATTGGATTCCCTGGAGCTGGAGTTACAGATGGTTGTTAGACACTTGACGTGGATGCTGGGGACCAAACTCAGATCCTTTGGAAGAGCAGCATATGCTCTTACCCTCTGAGTTATTTCTTCAGCTCCTGTTTTTTTTTTTTTCCAGTTAATTTCTTAAAATGTATTTTTATTAGATTTATTGTGTGTGTGTGTGTGTGTGTGTGTGTGTGTGTGTGTGTGTGTATATGTGTGTGTGTGTGCGCGCGCACAAGGGCATGCCATAGAAGTCAGTTTTTTTTCCCATCATATGTGTTGCTGGAGATGGAACATAGATCATCAGGCTTGGCAGCAAGTGCCATTACCCATTGAGCATCTCACCTGCTCTTATGATGACCAAACAAATACATTGACATAAAAATACTGGGAATTGCCAACTAGGAAAAAAGAAAAAGTTCTTGTGGAAAGTATTCCAGCCTCTGCATTTTAAGAGAAACACACCCACACCCACACCCACATATGTATAAAACACACACACATATATATGTATCTCCAAAGCAGTTTCTCCAGGATTTTACAGTGATTATAAGATTTTTTTTTAAAACTCTTTACTGAATCCTTGGCCTTTGGCTCCTTTAGTTGACTCCAGAAGGTTAGTACCTGTGGTGCTGTTTTTTGTTTTTTGTTTTCTTTTGGTCAACTTGAAACAAGCTAGGATAATTTTGGAAGAGGGAAGCTTAATTAAGACAATGCCTCCATTAAGTCTGATATGTAGGTAAATCTATGGGCACTTTCTTGATTAATGATAGATGTGGAAGGGCTCGGCCCACTCGAGTTGCTGCCACCCCAGAGCAGCTTGTCCTAAATTATATCAAAACACAAGCTGAGAAAGCCACAAAGAGCAAGCTATGGTCAGTGTTTCTCCATGGTCTCTGCTTTGGTTCCTGCCCTGGATTCTCAGTGATGATTGTGACCCGGAAGTTGTGAGATGAAATAAACCCTTTCCTCCCCAAGCTGCTTTTGGTTTGTGTTTTATTACAGCAAGAGAGAAGCAAACTAAGACAGCATCTATTTAACCAGGGCTGTACCTACATCACTGAACTGATGGAGAATTCTGCCCTCTGTCCTCATTCTTGATTCCCTCCTGGGCTTTATAGCTTCCCATGTACTTTTCAGTTTGCCATCTGTCAGTTTTTATTTATACTTACATGAAGTCTCCAGCATGGGTATTAGCAACAAAGGGCCACACAGAGTAGTTAGTACAGTGCTGGCTTTTTTTTTGTCTCTTTGTTTTTGACAGGGTCTTGCTGTGTAGCTCAGGATGGTCTTGTGATCATAGTGGCCCACTTTTCCAAATGCTGGGGTTGTAGGTAAGGTTACCATACACAGATTCTGATACTGTTTTTTGTTGTGTTTTATTTTGTTTTTTAATGGGCAAATGCATTTTTAGTTTTGTTCTGAGCTTAATGTTTTCTGCTGTATGGTGGCGTTGGCCAGAAGATTTGAGGATCTTCATAGGATATTTAAAAGATACAGCTAGGGAATCAGTGAGTACCAAAATTCTATTATTCATTGTTAGGCTTTTGTAGAATTTGTAGAAAGGGGGGAGAGGAATTCCTGGGATTTCTTGTGAGTCTACAGTAGGGATATATTCTGGTTTGCTTTTTGTTGCTCTGAAAAAACATTGTCCAAAACCAATTTAGAGAGGAAAGTGCTTATTTTGTCTTACAGGTTAATCCATAATGAAGGGAAGCCAAGTCAGGAACTTAGAGCAGGAAGCATGGAGAATCATTGCTTGCTGTTTGTCCCAGGGTGAAGTTCAGCTACCTTTCTTTTGCAGCCCAGGCCCACCTTCCTGGGGATGATGGTGCCACTCAAAGTGGTCTGGGCCCTAAAGCATCAGTTAGAAATTAAGGAAATGCTCCATAGGCTTTCTCATAATCTGATGGAGCCAATTCCTCAATTGAAAATTTCCTTCTTAGGTGTTTCAAGTTGACAGCTGAGATTAGCTATCACTGGATAGAAGTTAGCAGAGGGTATGAGAAAAATGTAATGTTGCTTTAGGTCTTTTTTTGAATTGCTGTTTTTGCTATTTCACACTGCTCTGAAGTAAGCAAATATCAATCTCTGACTGTTAAAGCCATTGGACTTGTCTTCAGAGGCAGAGATGGTTAAAGAAGAGGACCACAGGGTTTGCAGTTGGTAGTTTACAGGACTGAGGGAAATCTTGAGTCATAGGTCTGAGTTGCTTGTCTCAGGTTAGTCTGGTATAACACAGAGATGCCAGGAAACCCAGAAGTTTTCTAGGATATTTGCAAGGTGCTAGTGAATTAATGGATTACTTATGACCCTTAACAATAATGTTCATTAAAAAGGAAGCTTATTTGAACATCATGCCTGTTTCTTTCTGATCTTGTTTCCCTATTACCTAACACACCATTGTTGCAAATTTACATATAAATGTTTATTTAAGTATGTTGACTCTAAGCTTTTGTTTTTATGGCGTGAGCTGTAAAATTTTATTGGGGAATTGGAAGCAGATGAAAATATGTATTTTTGATTTTCAGCTGGAGACTGTTGAAAAGGTATACGAAATCTTCACCTCAGATGATGTTGATCTTGTTTTGAGGAAGTCAGCTGCTGAGCAACTAGCTGTAATCTTGCAAGGTAATGAATTTTTGACAGTGTTCTTATTGCTAGCCTAAGATTTGAAGTTGCTGTATTAGTATTAGTTTGTCAGATAACTGTTGATAGGCCAGGCCTAGCCTCTGACATATTTTAATCTTCATGATAAGAATGTCTTTTTACATGTTTAGATTGTTGAACAAAACCAAGATCTAAGAATGTGTGGCAGACCTTACTTATAATGTTTACTATGGGGTTCTTCATGAAGAGTTTGCTTGTCAAGTTCATTGTCAATATTTGATCTATATAGACTGTCATAGGGGGGCTTATCAAATTATCAAATATAATCCAAAATATTAATAGAATTATGAGTATAAAGTTTTTTTCCTTTTAAAATTTATTGGTATGTGGTAATTTTGATTCCTACATGTTGCTCAGAGAAGTGACCCAAACAGTACTTTTGGATAAGACAAAAAATAATACATTATGGGCTGGAGAGATAGCTCAGTGGCTTAAGGAGCACCTCATGGAGGCTCACAACCATCCATAACTCCAGTCCCAGGGGATCTAATACCCTCTTCAGGGTTCTTAGGGCATGCTGTTGGTTTAAAATATGCATGCAGACAAAACAACCATACACATAAAATAAAATGAAAAAAAAAAAAAGCATTGTAATTCTGTGTATGTGTGGTTTATTGTTTAAAAAGAGTATGTATGTGGTTTTATTATTTAAAAATAAACTAGAAAAAGATAGCTTGCTTTGTTTGTAATATTGCTATTGCATAGGGTTAGTTTTTCATTTTTCCTAATCTTTGATATATGCATTTTAATGTTTCTGGAAAAAGCAAATTCTCACTTTTTTTCTTTTTAAATTTTATTATTCTTTATGGATTTCAATCATGCATTCTAATACTACATATCATCCCCTCTCCACATCAGCCCTCTGCCCTTGCAACCTCCCCCTCAATCAAAATCAAATTTAAAAGACCCCCCCCCAGAAAAATTATCATCATCATCATCATCATCATCATCATCATCTTGTCGTGGAAGCTGTAGTGTGGCCCTTGAGTCACAGTTTACTCCTTAGTCCATTCACCTTTACTTGCAAGTGTGTATGAGCGAGCCCTGATCCTCACTGGCTGCAGCAGCTGCCGTGCATGAGAGGGGGTTCTTGCCTCTGGTCTGGGCAGCCTACTAGAACTGACCCTGTTGTGGGGAAGCCCCTTCCTCCCTAGATGAGCCAGCCCTGAGGACATGAGAGCAGGAGAGCTGACCCTGCATCCCTATCCCCCCCCTGCCCTGCCCCCCCCATCTGCCATGCAGTGCAATAGGTGGGGGGGGGGGTGCGCTGGCCTCAGAGTCAGGAGAGTGAGAGAACTAGCCCTGCCCCTCACCAGCTGCAGCACACAGTAGAGTGGGCCCTGTACCCTGCCTGGGCGACACAGCAGAGCTGACCCTGTTGTCTAGGCTGCAGGTGAGCCTGCCCTGAGGGCGTGAGAGCAGGAGAGCTATATATATTTGAATATATGCTTATTAAATATTTTTTCAGAAATATGTAGTACATTAAAAAATTTCCTTTTATATTTCCTATTAATAACTAGAGGCTGAAAATCATTCATTAGTAGACTGATGTTCATATTCAACCATATCTGCTTATTAATTTATAGAGAATTCTAAATATTTTGAAGTAATCTATTTGAGAAAGAGAAGAAATGAAACAATTTGGAGAAAAAAAATTGCCATGTGGAACTAAAATAATTTGCTTTCTTAAATTCTAGTTCTACTTAGTATCTAAAATAGTTTGCATGTTTGTTAGTTTTTATAGATTTTTTTTTTTTATATTTCATATACCAGTGTGGGAATAGATGTAAGAATTTGTTGGGGAATATTATTTTAAGGTGTGTTACTTTTGTTTATGTTTCATTTGTTTAACTCTGTGAAGCTGTGTTACTTTGCCTGTCTAAAACGTCCATGGGTCTAATAAAGAACTGAATGGCCAATAACAAGGCAGGAGAAAGGATAGGTGTGGCTGGCAGGCAGAGAGAATATGTATATATAGAAATCTGGGAGGAAAGAGATCTAAGATCTAGCAGCCAGAGAAGGAGGAGGACTCCAGGGGCCAGCCACCCAGCTACACAGCCAGCTACAGAATAAGAATAAGATTTACAGAAGTAAGAGAATGGGAAAATCCCAGAGGCAAAAGTAGACAGGTTAAGTTAAAGTTAACAAAAGCTGGCTAAAAACTAAGCAAAGCTAAGGTGGGCATTCATAATTAAGAATAAGCCTCCGTGTGTGAATTTATTTGGGAGCTGGGTGGTGGACCCCCCAAAGAGAAAAAACAAACAAGAATTGTTTGTAACTTAAATGTTTCACAGTACACAGATTCATAAAAATATTTTGTCTTCTAATTTCAGCCCTAGGTATACCATATTTTTAATAGTTTGGAAGTTGGGTGCATAACTGTCCCATATATTTCAAAATGTTTTTAAAGCCACAAACACTTGTTTAACTTGAATATTGTTTTATCTGTAGATATTAAGATGCATGCTGTGGTGAAAAAGTTATGCTTAATTGAGAAGATAATCGGGTATTTAAATGAATGTGTGGGTCAAGATGGCAAGGTAAGACATTTTTTTGTAAGTTGGCCTTTTTAAAGAGAAGAGTATGTTTGTGTATGTGTGTGTGTGTGTGTGTGTGTGTGTGTGTGTGTGTGTGTGTATTATATGCATATGGACATGGAGTTTCACTTGCCTATGCATGAGTAGGTAGAGAACAGAAGTTGAAGTTGAATATCTTCCTCTATCACTCTCTGTATTATATTTTGTTAATATTTTTTTTAAGTTTTATTTTTAAATTGTTTACATTTATTCTCTCATATATACATCCAGACCTCAGTTTCCTCTCCTTCCTCTCTTCCAAGTACCCCTACCCCATCCATTCATCCTCCATTTGCCTTCAGAAAAGGGTAGGCCACCCAGGGATATTAACCAAACATGACATATCAAGTTTCAATAAGACTAGGCACCTCCCTTCATGTTAACGCTGGATGAGGCAACCCAGTAGGAGGAAGGGCCCCAAGAGCAGGCAACCGAGTCAGAGACAGCCCCTGTGCTCACTGTCAGGAGTCCCACAGGAAGACCAAGCTACGCAACCATAACTTAGATGCAGAGGGCCTAGGTCAGACCCAGTAGGCTCCCCAATGGTTGGTTCAGTCTCTGGGAGCCCTTATGAGCCCAGGTTAGTTGATTATGTGGATTTTCTTGTGGTGTCCTTGACTCTGTTTTCCTACAATCCGTGCCCCTTCTGTAGGATTCCCAAGATCTGCCTAATGTTTGACTGTGGGTCTCTGCATTTTAATCAGTTGCTGAATGAAGTCTCTCTGATGACAGTTATGCTAGGCTCCTGTCTACAAGTATAACAGAATATCATTAGGAATCATCACTCATTTCATTCTTTCTTTCTTTCTTTCTTTCTTTCTTTCTTTCTTTCTTTCTTTCTTTCTTTCTTTCTTTCTTTCTTTCTCTCTCTCTCTCTTTCTTCCGTCCCTCCGTCCCTCCGTCCCTCTCTCCCTCCCTCCCTCCCTCCCTCCCCCCCCCTCCCTCCCTCCCTCCCTCCCTCCCTCCCTCCCTCCCTCCCTCTCTCTCTCTCTCTCTCTCTCTTTTCTTTTCTTTTTTTTGCCAGTTGTGTTTTGTTCTATCCTAGGCCTTTGGGCCATCCAGCCTCTGGTTCCTAACTCTTCAGGCAGTGTCAGAGGTGGGCTCACTTTTGGGGCATGGGTCTCAAGCTGGACCAGTCATTGGTTGGCCACTCACACAGTTTCTGGGCTACCTTTACCCCAGCACATTCTGTATTATTGTTAAGATAGGGTATTTCACTGAACTTGTAGCTAACTCATTGTTTTGGCTAGGCTAGCTGGCCAGCGAGTCCCAAGGACCCATCTGTCTCCTCCCAGGAAGTTCTGGGTCACCACACCCAGATTCTACATGGGTGCTAAGGATCATATCCAGGTCCTCCAGCTTGCAAAGCAAGTACCTTTCCCACTGTACCATATTTCCGGCCTGATAGGTTGATTTTATTAGTTTGAACTGAATTTAGCTGAATTTGGATGAATACTTGTATTTTAAGGGAGACCCACCCATCTTTTATTTTTTTATTTCTAAAAGGGGTCTCTAAAGGAAAACTAAGCGTAAAAATTCTATGAGCTTTCTGAAGTGTATTCAATGTTGTTTCTATTTTTAAATTATTTTTTAAAATTAAAGAATTATTGTTTTATATGTATAAGGTGCATCATGTGCATACTTGGTGCCTATAGAGGCCAGAAGAGGATATTGGATTCCTTAGAAGTGGAATTACAGACCATTGTGAGCCACCACTTGGGTGCTTGGAATTGAAACTATGTCCTCTGGAAGAGCAACCAATGCTCCCTAACTGCTGAGCCATCTCTCCAACCCAATATTTAAAGTAATTGTTAATGTAATTTTAAAAACAGAATATCTAACATCTTTTCATTTTAGTTGCATGTAATTTAATGACCAAGCCATAATACTTAGAATAAGGCCATGTGGTATGTCTTATCTCATTTTCCATTGGCAGGTTGTAGAATGCTTGATTCAGCCATGCCTCACGCTCCTGAGGAAGGTTTTATATGCTGACCCAGTCATCCGTGTTTCCTTGTCACAGCAATCTTCTCTCTTGACCCTGTTGTTCAGAGGTGAGTAATCAGTGCCAGAAGGATAACTGCAGATAACATTTGCTTTTCATTGTAGTATGAGAACAACGTTCTTTACTGACTTGAAAAGTCATTGTGAAAAGCACTCAGTGCTTTTGTGGAAATGTCTCTTAGACTGTTGTTGCTTAAGTAGGCAGCAGCTGAGAAAAGCTGAGCTCTGATGACTCTCTGTACCTGCTTGTTAATACATAATTTAGTGTTTATATGGGCATTGTTATCTTTGAAGAGGTAAGGCCAGCTGCTTTCTCTTCCTTTTCTTTAACATCTGTACCCTACTTCTGGTGTCACTTGTCTTTTGGGATTATATCGCTAGCAATCCATCCATGGAGTCTATTTAATGAGCAAAGGAATTTATTTGGGGGTTAGATCATAAGACAGAATAAAGAGGAATTTGTCGCAGAATCTTGGCAGGATGAGGCACGGTCCAATGCTGTTCTCTGGGAAGCTCTGCTCTGTTCTGTTCCAGCATCCAAAACCAAGAGGTAGTGAAGAGAGAGCGTGCATCCCAGGTCTTAAGGGTCCCCCAGCAGCCATGCCCCAGGGGCATGTAACAGTTACCTGCTACCTCACTAGGGGTGGTGCTTCAGGGCATGGCTCTAAAGCTCCCACTACACTTGTCCCTTTGTTTGGCATTGGCTTACAAGATTAGACTGGGATAGAGACTGTAGACCCAGCTAAATCACACTGAATGGTTTAAGCATCTGTGTATGTATGGAAGTTTTAGAAACATTTTAAAAATGTGCTATTAAAAAAAGAAATCAGGTTAGTTTGATTTTAATGATATTTGGATAAAAAAATATTGATTTTTGTCTTGTTTGTTTGTTTCTTTCTTCTTTCTTTCTTTCTTTCTTTCTTTCTTTCTTTCTTTCTTTCTTTCTTTCTTTCTTTCTTTCTTTCTCTCTCTCTTTCTTTCCTTCCTTCTTTCTTCTTCTTCCTCTTCCTCTTCCTCCTCCTCCTTCCTCCTTCTTCTTCTTTTTCCCCATGACAGGGTTTCTCTGTGTAGTTTTGGTGCCTATCCTGGATCATGCTCTGTAAACCAGGCTGGCCTGGAGCTCGCAGGGATTCGCCTGGCTCCGCCTCTTGAGTGCTGGGACTAAAGGTGTGCGCCACCACCGCCCGGCTTGTCTTGTTTCTGCTTATCATTTGCTTTTAATAGACCTGGGTATTTTTATATTTGGCAAGGTTCTCTAGAGGAACAGAACATAGAGTGAGTTTGTATTATGATAAGTGATTTATTATATTGGCTTGCATGATAGGGCCAAGTACTGGCCATCTGCACACCAGAGAGGCTAAGAACCTGGGAGCTGCTCAGTCCTGGTCTGCTGGGATGGCCTGAGAGATTCCCAGAGAGTCAGAGGTCTTTAGTACCTGTTTGAAGGTAGAAGAAATGTGGTTCTGGTCTTGTTGGTTGTTTTACTCTTTTGGTTTTTTAGGGCCCACTACCCAGCTCCGAAATAAATACACACAGAGACTTATTCTTCCTTATAAATGCCTAGCCTTAGCTCGGCTTGTTTCTAGTCAGCTTTCTTTAACTTTAAATTATCCCATGTACTTACTTTTTGCCTCTGGGATTTTTCCTTCTCTTATTTCTATATATCTTACTTTCACTCTTACTCCGAGGCTGACTGGGTGGCTGAGTGGCTGGGTGGCTGTGTGGCTGTGTGGCTGGGTGGCTGGGTGGCTGAATGGCTGGGTGGCTGGGTGGCTGAGTGGCTGGGTGGCTGAGTGGCTGGGTGGCTGAGTGGCTGGGTGGCTGTGTGGCTGTGTGGCTGTGTGGCTGTGTGGCTGGGTGGCTGAATGGCTGGGTGGCTGAGTGGCTGGGTGGCTGAGTGGCTGGGTGGCTGAATGGCTGGGTAGCTGGGTGGCTGAATGGCTGGGTGGCTGAATGGCTGGGTGGCTGGGTGGCTGAATGGCTGGGTGGCTGTGTGGCTGAATGGCTGGGTGGATGAGTGGCTGGGTGGCTGGGTGGCTGAATGGCTGAATGGCTGGGTGGCTGGGTGGCTAGCCCCTAGTGTCCTCTTTCCCTTGTGCTCTTGCTCTTCTTCTTCTCCCGTATCTCTGCCTGCCAGCCCGCCTATCCTTTCTCCTTCTTCACTATTGGCCATTCAGCTCTTTATTAGACCATCAGGTGTTTTACACAGGCACAGTAACACAGCTTCACAGAGGTAAACAAATGCAACATAAAAAGTGCAACATATCTTTACATCATTAAATGAATGTTCCACAGCATGAGCAAATGTAACACATCTTAAAATAGTATTCTACAACATTCTGGTATAATGAAGTATGGCAGCAGCGCAGGATGGACCCAGTCAGGGCAAGGACTGAAGGCAGGCAAGTGGAACACAGTCCCTTTAGGCCCTGTCTGGGCTGCCGCCTGTTCCAGCCTAGAGGCTGTCTCTTGTCCAGCTGCAGTCAGATTCACAGTCAAGGCTGACCATCACATCGTTCTACAGCACTTTGTTTCCTACAATATTACCTCACTTTTTAAATTATTCTAAAGAGGGGTTTTGATCAAATACCTTGATATTTTGTGACCTGTTAGTCATTGGTAAGATAGTAAAATACATAGTATTATAAAATAATTTTATTTTAGCATATCCCCTCGATGATAATCTGCTTACAAAGTGAGTAGGACACAGTTTATTTAAGAAACATTTGTTAAAGTCTAAATCAGGAAAAAAAGACTCATTTTTAAGGTCATAAAATTTGAAGTGGAGTGTGAAATTTTTTATAGCTCTTTACAGAGTGATCACCTGAAAGAATTCTAAGTATACATTTCTGATTTTATTTCTTTCCTTCTAAAACACTTATTCATTCTTTTATTTCTAAAATTTATTTTTTGAGATAGGGTATTGCTGTGCAGCCCTTTCTGGCTAGAACTTGCTGTATGGACCGAGTTGGTCTTGAACTTGTAGTGATCGGCCTGTCTCTACCTTCTGAGTACTGGCATTGCAGGTGTGTTCCATGGTGTCTAGCTTCCAGTTTCCTTTATTCATGTTGGTAATTATCTTATTAATTGCATTTAATCTCCCATTTACTCATATTCATTTAAATTATTCCAATATGGCATTTATGAGTACCTAGCAGACACCACAGCACTTTTACATGTGTGAGATGGCGTTTGGAATCAAGCTCAGGTCATGTGTGTGCTAGATTACTGCTGCACCAGTGAGCCACACTCCCGGCTTGCAAAAGCACTTTGCATGGAAACATAAGCTATATCCTGGTGGAATGTTTAGCAATTGTTCTCTTTCATACATACGCAGGGAAAAATACCATTTTTAAATGAGTTACTCTGCCAGGAAAATTCATTCCTCTGTGAACATTGTGGAGCACATACTATGTTCTGGGTGCAGTGGTAGGCCCTTTTGTTAGAGTTATGAGCATGGCAAATGGACTGTCGGAGTCAGAGACTTTGACAAATAATTATAAATACAGCATAATACCTGAAGTGGGATTTCTGGTACCAGAGGAAGTGCTGAATGTATTAGTGTTAGGAGAGTATTAGATAATGCTTCTAGGAAATGATATTTAAGCTGGGATTTGAGAGTTGCATGGGAGTTCATATAGACATGACTGATTTACTGATAGAGCAAGAAGTTATGTTTGATATGTTGGTTTGTTAGGGACAATGGGATTTGAAGGAGTGTAGGTAAGGGGAATGTGGGATGATGTAAACAGGGCAGTTCATGCAAGATCCAGTAAGTCTTAATAAACAGCAGAGAGGAGCTATATGAGGTTGTTAAATGAGAATATGTATTTTAGAGATTATTCTGTTCTATCATGGGAAGTTGATTGACAGGCTTTAATGATTAAATAATCTTGCGAAACTCTGAATTATAAACTTGCTATGACAGACTCTTATATTGTATTTTAGGGGTAGAAACAAACTTAGTATTTGTTACATCATTACAGAGGGAGGAAATTGAAGTCTCAGAGAATTTAGGGACTTGGTCATAGCCATAACTAGATATGTGTTAGAGGTAGAACTCTAACTTCTTTATTTTTTTTTTCAATGATGACAAAGTTACATATCTCCATTGCAAAATTCCAGACAGTATAGAGCTATACATAATAAAATTCTATAGGTTTTCATCATCTGCTTTTTGAATAGCCTCAAAGAAGAATGTTGTATTCTTATTTCATTTGCCATATTACTGAATATTAGTTTCAGGTTTTTTTATTGTCAGAAAATTATTTGTCTACCATCTTGTGCATATACTGTCATTAGAACTGCTGCCCTCACTGTGGAGTATGGGTAAGTTCTTCTTCAGTGAGATAGATAAAAATAATGGTTCATATAGGTTATAGAATAATAGGGATGGGAAAATGAGGCTGTTGGGGAGGAGCTAGCCAAAATAAAGTGTGCATGAAGAAGTTTTTTTACCTGAGTAAAAAATAAAATGAGTGAGCCTAGTACAACACATGTGATGTGAGAACTGGCTGGGGGGCGTGGCAACTCAAGGTTTAAGCAGATATGGGGCAGGGGCGTGGGAGAAAGAAGGGGGGCGATAGAGGAATGAAAGTGTATGAAGAATCTTAGGAAGCTTCTCTAGTTTGTAAGCTGTTTAAAAGTATAACAAGAAAGGAGCTTCTGTTATATCTGAAACCTGTAATAAGCTTAAAATTTCATGGGTAACTTAGGTAAGGATCTAAATCTGTCTTAACCCCACACCGTAGCCAGTTGTAGTCCAGAAATGTCTTACGTATTTAAATACTCCAAACCATTCCGAACCATTATGTCTCTGCTGAGTGGAAATGGCTGTTTACTGTTAGTTCACTTCTACATGACTCTTATTTCTTTACTTTTTAGATTGTATTTTTAGTCATGCTAATTATGTTTTTTTTTTTTTTTTGTGTGTGTGTGTGTGTGTGTGTGTGTGTGTGTGTGTGTTCAAGACAGGGATTCTCTGTGTAGCCTTGACTATCCTGGAACTCACTCTGTAGATCAGGGTGGCCTCAAACTCACAGATCTACCTGCTTCTGCCTCCTGAGTGCTGGGATTAAAAGTGTGCGACACCACCACCTAGTTTATCTTTTCTTATAATTAGGAAAACTGTATTTTTAAAATATAGATGTCCTGTTCTATAAATTTGAAGATTCTGTGTTGTTATTATTCCTGTGTGATGGTACAGCTACTATTCCAGTTTGTGTAGACCTTCTTAGTTTTCAAATAGTGGAAAACTATACCATTGGAAATGTTACAGAAGTAGATGAAGCTTTTTTATGTTAAAGGACTTGACTAGGTCTCTGAACTAGTATGTGATGGAGTTGTGTTATTATTTCCTGTTAGCTCAGAAGATGTCTTTTTTCCATGTCCTCTCATAATAATAAAAAGCAGAATAACATAGCATAAACACAGTGTTTTAGCATGAAGTCTGAGCTAGGATTATGTTTGTTGTTAGGATCCAAAAATTATAAAGGATCTTTAGTGGGAAGATTTGAGCTAGAAATATGTGTCTTGACAAAGCATCTGTTGGACCTGGATCACTTTGCTGAGATCGCCTACCTCTGGGTGGTGTTTGGTGAGCAGGTCTGCATATGTGGCTCTGGACCAGTAGTGTCAGCGTTTTCTGGGAACTTGTTATAACGAGATGTACATTACATATCTAGACTGAGAAACTGTTTTATATGTCCCCCTGGTAATTCTCACACATACGATAGCTTGAGAGACACTAAAACACTTTTTAGTGATACCAGTTTTTCTGGGTTAATGCTGTATTTCTCTTTCTTTCAAGTTAAGACATTTTAATGCTGAAGTTCATTCTTTTTAGAAGTAAAAATATTTTATGAAGTTGCATTCCTTTTTCTTCCTCAGTTTCCTTGATATTTCATGAAGATTGTACTGTGGTGACTGAAGTCGGGGCATTGTTTTGTCTTCTCTTGTTTGATGAGGTATCAAGAATGGATACATGGTGAGATACAAGGATTTCTATTTGTTTTTACTCTGGCTCATCTAAGGTCTGACGCACCCCTACAGCAGTGCATTGAGTTCTTTTGACTTAAAGCTTTCTATTCTGTACACGTGTTGATGCTTTTTGGTTTGAATAAGTGGTATTTAAAAACCCATGAATTCAAAAAGTCACCCTGAATTATATTTTTGAGCATAACTAAGTATAAATTTGAAGTAATTATTACAGTGATTTTTGTCTTGGATATGTTTTTAAGTACATGTTTTCAGCTTTGTGTACTTTAACGTTATTATTTAAAAAGTATAAAGTATTTAGAATGATAGTCTTTGATTAAAATAACCTTAACAGTGGGGCTGGTATACCTTTAATCCCAACACTCATGAAGCAGTGGCAGGAAGATCTCTTTGAGTCCAAGTCCAACCTGATGTACAGAATGAGTTCCAGGACAGCTAGGGATGTTACATAGAGAAAATCTGTCTCAAAAAAAAAAAAAAAAGAAAAAAGAAGAAGAAGAAGAAGCAGCAGCATCGGTGGGAGGGGCCACAGGGTTCACTTGCTGCTATATCCACTCTGTTATATAAGTCTTTATATCAGTTCAGGTGGTGGCAAACACTTGACTACACTGAATGTTGGTTAGACTCAGTTACACAGTTATGCACTGTCCAAGGGTGGATGGGTTGTACTGCACAGAACTTTGGCCCACTCAGTTTTCTCTCCCCCCACCTTTATAGGTCTGTTGATCCTTGTAATAAACCTTCTTTGCCTTCAGTCTTCAGTCTGCCTGTTTCAGTCTTCAGGAGGTAAGGGATTGATTTATCTTATTTTCATGAATGACAAACTATTGTACAAATTACAGGAGAGCTGGAACACAGTGTGTCTGTGTTCCCTCCACCCTGAGTCATTCCTGCACTGTTAGCAGTTGCTCACATGCTGTCTCTTTCTCCATATAGCGTCTCTATTTTCAACCATTTGAGAATACGCTTTTCACTTTTTAAAAATGCAGAGTACAATCAAGATCATGTGCTAATTTGATTTATTTCTATTTAGGACTTGAAAATATGTAAGTCATTTTTCTTTTTTGTATAATACATATGAAATTTATATACAGCCCTTTTATTTTTTTTCTCAGTAAACACATCTGTAGAAATACTATGAAGATAAAGATGTAGCTGTTGCTTCTAGTTCAGAAACCCCTTCTGTTTTCCTTGGTTACTTTTTACTACTCCAAAATGTAATCCTGTTTTAATTTCTATCACTATAGCTTATTTTTGATGGCTTTTGAAGATTATCAACATAGTGCATTCTTACATTTTGTTTATTTTATTCAACTTGGAAGGATTTGCTTATGTCGTTTCATGAAGTAATATTTTTATTTATAGTTTTATTTAACCATGCTAACTCTAAGTTTAATATTTTTCATATTTCTCCTGCTTGATGCTTGAATTTTCTTATATGTTTGAATGGACTTGAAAGTTTTTTGCTAGTACTTATTTAAAACTTTTTAATTCGTATAAGTGTAAAGACTTTAGCAAAGACTTGATTCCAGAATAAGGTAGCAAGCACTGAGGACCTGAGCTTCAAGGTGTTCCTCAGTGGTGGTGTGGACATCAGCTCCTAGCGGCTGGCAAGAAAGGGAAAGGACAGGGTTTGGCTGGTCAGGGTGGAAGCACCCTAGTCCAAGGTTAGGGCAGCTTCTGGTTGAAGTCTAGTTTAGATTTAGATCTGCATTATGCAGTGATTTTTCGAGAATAAACACTATTACTTTTAAAGTTCTTATCTGATAACTTCACCATCTGGAGCATCCGTGATCTACTGCCCGGCTTTAAATGTCATTTTTGTATTAGTCAGCTTCATAGCAATATAATAAAATATTTGATATAATTAACTTAAAAGCGAGAGGTTTACTTTGGCTACTGTTTTGGAAGGGTATAATATTGGGGTCAGCTTTGCGTTGAGCCTCTAGTGAGGACATCACATTATTGCAGAAAGTTCAACAGTGCAGAACCACCTACCATGTGAACCAGAGAGTTGTGAAGCAGGAATGGGAGTCTCACTGTCCTTTTTGAGGAAATACCCTCAGCTGACCTAAGGAACTCTGTTGTGGAAATTAGCCCCACCAATGACCTTGGGGTATCTGGCCCGATAGAGGCGTGGTTTTTCTGGTATGTGAAGAATGTCAGAAGTTGGTATTTGTAGTTTTTATAGGCAATTATTCTGATTCACTTTGCTTTTCATTCATAGCAGTTAGTAGAAGTTCCTTGAATGATTTTTATAGAACAATATCTCCATTCCCTCTTTCTCCATTTTTATTAGGCCTATTCTTGAAGTATGTATGGTTATTTCATTAGTGTTGTTGAGCTAATCATGGGTAGTGGTGCTGGTTTTCAGTGAGAGCTGTGCTTCTTCCTATGAAGCGGATGCCTTTAGGCCCATGACTGCCTGAAGGTCTTTGTCAGCAATTTTGTATCCATTGATGACACTTTCTGTACAATTATTTCTTTAGGCTTGTTTTTTTTTTTTTTTTTTTTTTTTTTTTTTTTTTACCTCTATGGAATAGAGGTAAAAAGAAACCTCTGCTTGTTTTTCCTTTCTTCTTAGAGAATTACTATGGAACTTCCATAGTTTTGTTTTGTTTTTTTTGACTCAGCCTCCTGAGTGCTGAGATTAAGAGGCATGAGTCACCCCATCCAGCTTAGACCATTCACGTTTTAAAATAAAGAATATCATCCTTTATTCTTTGAAGTGAGATTATCTAGTGCTCTTCAGTTTTCTGACATGACTTTACAAATCAGTTAGTGCTTTGACGTTTCCTGGTGCAGAGACAGTCAAGGCACACATTCCTCTAGACCAGCAGTAGCTACTAGTCTAAGAAAACCTTTTTTTTTTTGTCTTAAAAACACTTATTTATGTTATTTATGTGTGTATGAGAGAAAGAGATTGTGTGTTGTGAGCATGCGGTTGGCCAGCGAGGCCAGAAGAAGGCGGCAGTGTCCCCAGAGCTTCACTTGCAGACGTTGGTGACCTGTGGGTGCTGGAAACCTCCTTAGTTTCTGCAAGAGCAACAAGTGCTCTTAACCACTGAATCAGCTCTTCAGCCCGGCTTTGGTAGTTTTCAGTGGAAAACTGCTGTTAAAATATTAGAAGCTATTAAAAGTAGCTTTACTTACTAAATTATACAGTCTGATTTGGGTATGAAATTCTAGTATTGATTCTTTCATTGGTATGTTGAAAGTGAAAATGAAAGCATGCGTCAGTGGCTCTTATAAACTAAGTGCTGCAATTGTATAACATTGGCCATTAATAATGTAAATTAGTGATTTGTGGGTTTAGTTTTTTAAAATTATATTTAAATTTTATTTTATTTTATTTTTGTGCTAGTGAACCCAGGCTTCCTTAATCCTAGACAAGAATTTGATCACTGAACTATAGCCCCAGCCTACTGGAATATGTTGCATTATTAAAATTATACTTAACATTTTTAATGTATTAGGTGTGACTGTCTTGCTAAACACTGTTAAATTATCTTGGATTCATTTAAGAGACATTGGTATTGAATTTCTTCATGTATCTAGAAATACTTATGGAATCTTGAGTTGATCCATCACTGTGTTCTTAGGGGAAAACAGTAAGTGGAGCTCAGTCACTTAGTGAGTTTGATCATGGACAATTCTGTAGCTTTCTTTTGTCCATCTGTACAGTGGATGCCATAGCAACACTCATGTAACTGGAGAGATTCTGGTTTCAGAAAATGTTTGTCCGGAAGTCAGTCTTCGTGTTTTAGCCAAGCATCTTTAATGCTTAATTTACTGTAGTCATTGTTGCTGACTTCAATGAGCACTAGGTATCTCTGCAACAATCCTAATATATAGACTGTAGCCATTCATCAAGAAAGAATAATGAAGTGTTTTGAAATGTGGGGGAAAGTGAAAGAATAATTAAAATATTATATAAAATGTGATAAAGAGTCACAAAACTAGCTCTCACTTCTGGCCCATTACTTGAGTCCTAGTTAAGAAATTACAGTGTGCAATTATTTAAATTCTTTTTCTTTAGGTATCATTTACCAGTTCATGTGATTGGCCACCATGCTGTGAGTCCTTATGCAATAGTTTTGCCGTTGTCTGCTGAGTGCTTGGCCTTAAAGCCCGTGTCCGACATGCTAAGAGTAGCTTGGAACCTGGCGTGGTACCATGGGAGTGATAATCTACTGAAACAAATGACCTCTGGAGCTAAAATTCAAGAGTAAGTAGTTATATTAAGGTAAATTACATGGAATTAATTAGGCTGCACCTTTTCTGTAGATTAAAAGCTTTTTTGCTTGATATTATCAACTGATTCCAACTTCATTATATTTTCACTTTTTTTAGATCTATGCCTATTAAAAATTATATAAAGCCACTTAAGCTAAAAAGGATTGTATTCTATGCTGTCTTAGGAACTATATAGTGTTTATTCAGTTAATAGATGTACTTAAAGGTGCTGTGGCATTAAAGTTCAGAAAGTGTACCTGAGAATGTTCCTACTTCTAGATGTCTTAATTGTCCCACAGGAATAATACTGTATTAGTGTGTCACTGATAAGGAGGAAAAAGTTAGTATCCACAGTTTGAATGCTATGTAAAACTATGACATTGATGGATTTACATATTAGTTTTCTTTAACGATAAGTTAGCCCTTAATGAAAAGCAAATGAAGACAAAAAGAATTTTTGAGAGAGGCTTATGATAGAAATAAACTTGGGATTATGTTCTTTTTTAATTTTTTTCTTTTATGCTTAGATTTTTAGATGTATTGCAGCTATCCACAGAAGATATCCTTACACTGAGGATCACTTACACAGCTAGTGGGCTGCAAGACTGCTTTCACTCCATTGTTCAGGCTGGAGGCCACAGGGATGTGAGGGCTGCTATCACCAGGATGAGTTTTTATCTTTTGAATGACAGACTGTCTTTGAAGGATGACATTGGTCCATGTGGGATTACGTTAAAATCCTTGGCTTGGCACACTGTGCTAAACAGGTTAGTGTAAGTTTAAGACTGCTAGTTTGAAAGACCTAATTTGAATTATGTTTAGGATCATCTTCAAACCTTTGAAGAGAAGAGTATGTATTTGTACAGTTGTTATCATGAGAGAAATGCTTTTTATAGAAAGAAAAACTCCAGGATAGTTTGTTATCTATAATAAATAATAACGGAAGAGAAGAACTTGACCTTAGTCCTGACATTCCTGAAGGGGTTTTTATGAATTTAACACAATTTATTTATTAATCTATCTTAGAAAATTTTATCCCACAAAATTAAATAATCAGGATACCACGTGGATGAGCCACACTTGAGTGTTTATTCCTGTCCATATTGTAACTGAATTGAGACATTAGTAGATTGACAAATAGCTTTGCTACACCTACTACTGGATGTTTTGTTTTGCCTGCATTTTCTTCTCAGATAAATGATTTCATATTTCTTTTTGATCAAATTTCATAAAGTTAATGACCATGTGGTTGTCTTTTGATAATTATTCGAAAGATTCTAGCTTGTAAATTTCAAATGTTGAACTGGTAGCAGATGGCTACATTTGAAACAACACTAAGACTGAGAAGCCCTCCCTGCAAATAGTTTTTTATTTTATCGTGCACATGAGTAGTGTAAATATGTAACTTTCTGAATAGACACAGTGTATAATTTTCAAAATGATAGGTCATATGAGTTTGTAAATGTGAATTTCTCTAGTTCATTGTTAAGGCTGTAATTGTAACTAAGCCTCTCCAGTGGTGTTCCAAACCAGCTAGTGAGATAGCTTTGCTGAAGAGCTGATGGCTTGATTTATGGTATTTTCAAATTAGTTATATGAAAAAATAACTATATGAAGTATAATTTCATATATTGTTAACGTATGAATTATATGAAAAGTAAAGGTAATAAATGTGAAAAATGTTACCCTTTAATTGCTTTACATTTTACTGTTGTCTCTGCTCTTGTGGTTATTTGTAATGAATCTTTTATGGAAGCGTTGTTGTATTGCGTGCTCCTGGTACAACTTTTCACAGCCCCCTAGTACACTGTAGCTTAAAATAGGCCACAATGGGGATATTATACTAGGTAAACTGGCAAACACAGCGTATTAGTACTCTGTTTTGTCAGACTTCTCCTTTTACATGTGCCATCGTAAGCATGTACAAACTTTGCTGTTTCAGTAAATTTGGTATATTCTATTTGTCAGAAAATTGAATGGCAAAAGCCATTAATATATCTTGACTTCATTGTAGACACTAGATTTTCTTTTGTGCATTAAAACGCTTATTGTATGCTATACCAGACTGAAGCAGAGGCTCTCTAATGTACCAATGGAAGCTTTTAGGTAGTTCAAATTGTACAGTGGCAGTAACTATAGGTGAGTGTCACATTTTTATGATGATGTTTTTCCATAGCTATGAATCTGCTGTATCCATGCATTCAACCAACTATGGATTGAAATACTAAAAAAGATTGGCTGGTCAGATGGCTTAATGGTTAAGAGAATTGCTGTTCTTACAAAGGACCCGAGCTCATTACCAGCACCCATATAGGGTGGCTCAAAATCGCATATAATTTCAGTTTATAGAGATTTTATTCCCTTATCAATCTTATTGGGCACCTGCACACACATGGTGCACATACATACATATAAATAAACAGTTCCCCCAAATAGAAGCATCTGTGATGAAAAGATGTTTTCCGTGTTACTGTTTCCTAAACAATACAGTGTAACAACTGTATTCATTATATTTACATTGTGTTGGATAGTCAAAGTTGTGTGGAGGTAATAGAGTGCTCATGGGAGGATATCCGTAGGTTGTATGTAAATACACTGCTATGCTACAGAAAGGAGTTGAGCAATTGCAGATAACTGTGCTAGGAGCCCAGCTGATGCAGACTGGGGAGTGTCAGAGCCCACAGGGGTGGTTTTGTCTTGCCATGTATCCGACGAGTCCCCTTCTGTGTTTCCCTGTTAACAGTCCTGCACCTCCAATGTGAGGACCTTTTAAAGAATGACTATTCCATTTTCGGACCTTGACCATAAGTTCTTGTTTTGAACTGTTACTTTGTAATTATACTACTAGTATGTCCTTAAATTTACTCAGAATTAATCATAACTATATTTGCATGTGACATCTTTCCAGTTATTTAAGTATAATTTCTTCTAATTTTTCTCCCCACTTTCTCTCAATGTTCTTTAGACTTTTTATTTGTTCATACTTCCTCTATCACCATGATGTGATGACTTTTAAAAGGGAAGTATTAATGTGGGATGGAGTAGACAAAGAAAAAAGAATATTGTTTTTTCCTTAGTGAATTTAGCAAACATTTGTTTACCTACTAGGTACTAGGCACTTCTAGGAAATTTAATAGTAAGCAAAACAAATATGTCCCCTGCTATCATGGAACTCATGGTGAAGGCAGCAAATAGGGTTACCAATAGTGGGATTGCTCCCAAGGAGGAGACTGGATGAAAGAGTTTCTAATCTCACCCAGGAGGGGCCTAGTGTTTCAGGGGAAGAAGTTTAAGTCAAGGAATGATAGAAGTAAGTACAATAGAAATAGGACAGATGCCAGGCGAAGGGATGAAGGCCTCCCATTAGAGAAGAGTACCTTTGAACAACAGAAAGAGAAATTACATGTGGAGGTAAGGGATATGGAGCTGATACAGAATGATGCTATAGGGATGATAGGATTTTGTTGGGTATCATGGAAGATTTCTTGAAATTTTTATGACTTTGACATTTTATTTTGTTAGAATCATTTCTTCATTCTGTCTTTAAAAAATGGTTTTCTAATTTGTATTCCTTTAAATCAAGATTTGGTGGGTTTTTTTTTCAACTGAATGCCATTTTCTCAAAGTAGACATTTTAAATGAAAAGGTGTAATATAGCAATCCCTATATTATATCAAATATCGCATAACTAACTTTGCCATGGTGATGGACTGCTTGCATTAGCATTTATGTTCTAACACTTAGAAGCCACAAGACCATGAAAAAATTACCTAACTATATCTTTGCCTGACTTTTCTCATTTTAAAAATGGAGCTATCAAGGTTTTGGAAACAAGCTTTTAAAATTGTGGCAAAAGGTCAGTGAGTAGTGGATGCTGTGTGACCTAATTCTTGTTATTGTTACTCAAACAACATATTGATAAAGCTCCTTTGGGTGTTTTTAAATAAGCTGTTACCAATGTTGCTGAATCTCATTTCTCTTCCCAATTGCCTTTTAAAAAATGTTTTTCTAAGCTTTACCTTTTTTCCCCTACAGAAATTTTCTTGTCTAACAACCTTCTTGCTATCTTACACCAGTGTTTATTTAAGAATCTCAGAAGGTTGGTTTGGCTTCTGTTATTCTTAAAAAGAGATTCTTCCTAAGCCCCCTTTCAGCCTGTTGCAAAAATCTAGCAACTTCTTTGCAAGATTGTGTATGTGTGGTCCCCCCCTTCTTTCTTGATTTTGCCACCTTGATTTTCCTAATAGTCAGACTTGGATTTGAAATCGTAATTCTTATCAATGAAACCTGGCACTACCAGTTTGAAAATGCACAAGCAGAGGGAGTGTTTTTCTCCCAGCATCCCCTTTGGCACTTTTCTTGAAGTTTCTATTTTAATTTTGGCGACCCTGGGTGAACCTGGAGTTCCATGCATGGGAGGCAAGTGTTTGACCCCCGAGCCTCAGCCCCTGTTGAGCCTGCGCTTTTTCTTACTGAAGAACTTCTCTTCGTTTTCTTTCATCACTAACTTCACATTTTTCTCCACCGTGGCTGATGTTTTGGGAGGCAAATGGCTTTCCTTCATCTGTGCGTTTCCCAGTACTCTAGAGTCTTGCCTTAGAAAATTTGTGCTTGTGTTGACTTTACATACTTGATGACGTGTGCATTTTTAAGAGCTAGAAATCATGATTACTGTCTGTTTCTAAAACACAGGTTTTTACAAGTGCTTCCTGCGTGCACTGAAGATGAGAAACTGCTAATAGACATCATACATTTTTTGAATAAGTTAATAAAGGAACAAAGAAAAAATCCATCAATAGGACTTTTACAGTGGATTCTAGAGTTACTTCTTAGGCATGTAAGTGTGTTCAAAGAATTTAAACTTTTTGTTTTGGAAGGAACTTGCTTGGAAAAACCACTTATATTGTAAAAGAATGTTTTTATAACATGTGTTTAGTAAAATAATTCTTATCTTGTGGTGAATGATCATTGCAGTGTGGCCTCTCTGATATGATTGACTGTTTTTTTCAATGTGCATTCCATAGAGTGAGTGAGACCTTGCATTTTGATGTTTAATAAATCCAGTTCTGTTTGTGAGTTTTTTGCTATATTTTAGTTTTTTTAATGTTAGTGAATTTTAGAAAGTTTTTATGTAATTTTGGAAATTTCATACAATATATTTTTATCATATTTTTCTCTGCCCTTACCACTTCCAGATCTTACCTCACCTCTCTACCCACCCAACCTTGTATTCTTTCTTTTAAAAAACTCTAAAACCCAAATAAACAACAAAAAGAAGTGTACACACACACACACACACACACACACACACACACACACACACACCCTGCTCCAGAGTCTCTCACTTTCTGTAATTGTCCAGTTGTGGGTCTATTTGTTCATTACCATCTATTGCAAGAAGAAGTTTCTCTGATGAGGGCTGAGAGATGCACTGATTTCTGGGTATAGCAGTATGTCATTAGGAGTGATTTTATTGCTTTGTGCATTTAGCAAGCTAATAGTAGTAGGTTTTCCCATAGGGCCTTTGACCAGTCTAGTGTCAGGCCTGATTCCATATCATGAAGCATGCCCTTAGTCCAGTTTAAAACAAATAAAGTTGTTAGTTACTCCTGTAACGTTTGTGCCACTATTGTGCCAGTTGGTATATCTTACAGGCGGGGAGCTATTATAACTTGGATGGTTCATAGCTGGCTGAGGTTGATGATGACCTTTCTTATAGCACCTTCCAGAATTATGAATGCTAGTCTGTAGGGGTGAAGCATCTAGCTGAATTGACCAGCTCTGTTTCTCCATGTTCTGTGATATAAGTATTTGGTGTTTTCAGCAATAGAATGTTGCTTTTGGGTTGTGGACTGTAAAGAGAAATATCAAAATATCAAAAAAGGTAATTGTGTTAGTCAGTGTTCTGTTGCTATGAAGAGACATCATTATCATGGCAACTCTTATAAAATAAAGCATTTAATTTGGGCTTGTTTAAAGTTTCAGAGGTTTTGTTCATTATCAGCATGGCAGTGAGTATGGTGGCATTCAGGCAGACATCATGGTACTGGAGAAGGAGCTGAAAGTTTTACATCCAGTTTCTCAGGCAGCAGGACAAGAGAGCCATGGCCTAGGCGACTTTGGTTTTTGACACCTCAAAGCCCACTCCAGTGACACATTTCCTCCACCAGGCCACACCTACTTCAATAAGGCCACACCTCCCTAACCCCTCTCAAGTAGTACTACTCCCGGATTAAGTTTTCAAATACATGAATCTGTGGGGGCCGTTCTTATTCAAACCATCACATTAAGGAAGCCTCAAGGAAACCTGAAGGATACCTGAAGATGAAGTAGGAGAGAACTGGGTGAATGGCACTCAGTCCTTACTGTAAGGTACTAAAGGATTTACTAGTCCAGGCTTTACTTGTCTTACATTTAGCTGAATGTTTCTAAGAAACTTGCTAAGGGCACTAAAGCCAGCTTACTTTGTGGTGCTCATGGCTTTGTTCATCTGTATATGTCTATGAACTTAGTAAGCCTTTTCAAATGAGAAAGTACACAGTAATTAGAGAAGAATGTCTGGCCTGTTATAGAAGATGGTAGACCTTATAAATAAGGCAACTATGTCTATTATGTTTTGACATATTTTCAAAGTTTATAAGAATACCAAGGTCTGTATGTCAAAACTTGGAAATTCTAATTGACAGGAATGTTTATATACAACTTAAGTTTTTTTTTTTTGATGTTCTTTAATGTAAACCAGTGAAATCAGGCAGTTTTGCTCATAATTAAATGCCTACTTCTATCTTAATACTGCCTATGAACATTTGTTAACTCAAACACATGTAACTTAATTTTGGAGTTTGCTTACCTGTACTAAAATGGCCATGGTAAAGTTTGTCCACGGTATATGTGCAAGTCCATTTATAAACTATAAATTTGTAGAATTATTGCTGTGCCATGTTGCAATTTCATGAGTATGTGCTCATGAATGGGTGCATGTGTGCGTTTTGAGTTTGTTGTTGTTGTTGGTATTGTGCTGAAAATAACTTACTTTTAGTGAGGTAGAGATGATTATACACTTGAGGCATTTTTTTTTTTTATTTTATTTTCTACAAATTGCTTCTTGATTTCTTGCTGGTTTTACTCCATAACTGGCTGGCTGCCTTCCTTTATTCATTCCTTTCACTCATTCATGAAGGAAGGAACTTTTCATAAATTAGGGAGACCTTTGAATTACAGGTACTTTTGTTATGGTTTGTCATTTATTGTTTGATCGATATAAATGCTTCATCTGGGCAAAGAATACTAATAGAAAATGAAAGACAAATTCATTAATTTTCAGAGTGTAGATTGGAAACTGTCCTCCTTTGGAATTTTTTGCCTTGGACCTTATCACCACTTTATTATAAGGAACATATTGTTTGAGAATTCTTTGAGAATATTACCTTACTCTTCTGTATCTTAATATAATGCTATTTTGTTTATCTAGAACTAGCTAATAAGAACCAATTCAGATTCTTATCAGAATGATTTTTAAATGGAAATTCATAAAAGTGGGGCTGTAATTTAATTTTTTCCTTCTTTTGGGGATGCTTCTCAGAACTGCTTTTTTATTGACTTTCCTGTAACATGTCCTGGTGCCATAGTTCACTGAAATCATTGCACAGCCTTCAGGCACAGACTGTTGATTAGGGTGAAGTTAGGTGTATGTGCACAAAGAAAATGAGCCATTGCTGTACAAATGTTTTGCTCTTTAGAGGTCAGCAGTGACAAATGAAGGCTCCAGTAGTTAGTTTAAAGTGAGGATAGAATACTAATACGAAGACAGAAGCTTGAGGTGCGAGAGATTAAGCAGCTGCAATCAGAAGACATCAGCAGAACCATCCTCCCTGTTCCCTTTGTACTTTTCTTGTGTTTAGAAGCGATACTGTTCAAGTTCACTGGGTTTGAACGTTAACATGTGCATTGAAGATACAGAGGGAGAAAAGTCACAGCAGTTGCCAAGCAGAGATAGCTTACTAGTTGGATTGAGTCTTTGGGCAAATCTTACTTTTAGATAAATACTTCATATCATTATGGCAGTCAGTGATTTCTGTTTAATTTTTACTTGTACATCAGAATAAATGTTTCTTTATTGTTACATATAGACATTTGAGAATCTTAGTATGGATCGGTTGTTTATTTTACCACTACTTATAGGAGTAAGTTGGCATATATGTGTGAGTCACCCTTTAGGCTATGATCCTATAGAAAATATATTGATTTTTTTTTTTAAAATAACCCAGGTGTGTGCACTGATTCTTTTATTCATGGGAGAAAATGGATTTGTCAGCTCTGTTTTAGGTAATTTTAATTGTCCCATGGGTATTTTTTACTTAAGATAAAATAAAAAGCTTGAAAAAAAGCACTGCTTAGGTAAAGTATAGTCATGTAAATTAGAACCAAGACAGCCCTCCCCAGGTCTTTACCAAGGTTTCCACTGATATACTTTTAGACTTACCTATCTGATTTATGTATTCTCAACATACTTTGTAATATAAATAACTTTTATATATTTTTATACAGAGAAGAAGATTTTTCTTTTCTGAATTTCTTTTCACTAGATGCAATGCAGGCATTTATTTTTAAGTTGAGTTCTTTACACAAATAATAAGAGCAGTAGCAACATTTAGATTTGATCAATTTGTATGTTATTCTATGCACTGGTGATGTGACAGTGTGCTAAGAATGAGTATTAACTAGATTTGGAGTGTGATGCCTCTTGCTCTGCATTTGTAGGATTTATCCTCTTTTTCTATTGGATTGCCTATTTGTAATACACATGTGAAAACAGATTTTCTAGTTACTCAGAAAGTTAAATGAAATCTTGTCTTTTCCTTCTTTAGCATGGTGTTTGTAACACCAAAATGATTAATGTACCACCGTCTAGTACCTTATAATGTTTTCTACACTCAATGTTGTTAGAAATAATAGTTTTTCAGTTGGTAAACAGGACAAATTTTATAAAGTAGAAGTTTGATTCACTTTTTTTCACTTTCACGTTTTGCTTAGTCATATAAGTCAGTACTTCCCCCCTACCCCCGCCCCAGATAATATGAAAGTTTAAGACTATTGCAGTGGTTTGTCTTGGTGATTTCTTGGCTTACAATTTTTATATGCGTCCTAATCAGAGATGTGCACACTCTTTGTTGCGTTCAGGGAAGTTATAAACCTTTGAGTATCCATAAGTATTACTATAAGTCATTATGGTTGAGAAACAGTCAGCCATCGTAATGAGGTGTAAAGAATATAGTAATCAGTAAAGCCAGTGTTTGAATAGTGGATCTTTCACTTAGTTTTGTGTAAAAGACATGATTATAATTCATTTTATATTTCTAGTCACAGAAACAAAGAGGGGAGTATGGAGCTATGTGTGATTCCCTTCCAGATTCCATTCTGTTTGATTTCATTCTCATTTGTTCCCCTTAGTTCTTTATAATGGATGCACGTTCTTCTTGTTGACATAATACATTAAGACCATGTTGAATTTAGAATGTGTTTATGAATGTAGTTAAAGCCTAGGACTGCCAATTTTGCTAGTTAGATAATAACACAGCAACAAAAAACTTACAGGAAGCAGCACATATCAATCAGAGAATAAGTATATTTTAAAAATGTTTATGTTTTAGAATCCAAACCCACTATTAGACCTGCTGGTTCTGACAGAGTCACAAACACGAGAAGAGGCAGATCACATCCGGACTGCAGTCAGACAGCAGCTCCAGAAAGAACTGATCGCGCTTCTCAATTCCTTGTTGCTGGTTTTCATCACAGTCACCGACAGGTACCATTGTGGTGTTTGTCATTCGGTTATATATAAAGCATGCTTTTCTTTGATTTTCAAGACTTCTTAATTCTTTCTTGACTTCTTAGTTCTTTAAATTAAGAGGTAAATGCTATTCATCAGATAGGCTCAATCTGTTTGTGTTTCTGGTACAGCCTGGTTGTAACTTTTTGATCATCTCTTAATATACTAGACAGATTTTGGTCCTTTGTCAGGAGTAGGTTGGTATAGCTGTTTTGGCTTTTTTTTTTTTTTTTTTTTTTTTTTAATAACAACTTCTATTCCATTGGCCCACACATCTGTTTTTAAGACAATGCCATGCTGTTCTTTTGTTTAGTTTTTTTCTTTTGGAACTATGAATAGCTGGAAGTCAGTTACAATGTCATTATACATTTTTAAAGAATTGCTTTAGTTTTTTTTTTTTTTGGAGTATTTTATGTTTACATATCAATTTTAGGAGTTTTTTTTATTTATATCTGTGGAGAGTGTCATTACAATTTTGATGGAGATTGTTTTTCTTCTTTCATCAGAATTTCTTTTTTAAAAAATACATTATTATTCGCCGGGTGGTGGTGGCGCACGCCTTTAATCCCAGCACTCGGGAGGCAGAGCCAGGCGGATCTCTGTGAGTTCGAGGCCAGCCTGGGCTACCAAGTGAGTTCCAGGAAAGGCACAAAGCTACACAGAGAAACCCTGTCTCAAAAAAAAAAATACATTATTGGCTGGGCAGTGGTGGCACACACCTTTAATCTCAGCTCTCAGGAGGCAGAGGCCAGCAAATCTCTGATTTTGAGGCCAGCCTGGTTTAGAGAGTAAATTCCCAGACAGCCAGGGCTACACAGAGAAACCTTGTCTTGGAAAACCAAGATAAATAAGTAAATAAATAAAATATACATTTTTTTAATTTTTTTTTTTTTAATTTTTAGGCCTTTTTTCTTCTATCCATTTATTGATTGCTTTGTGGCTGAGTTATCCGCTGAAGCGTGTCACTTCCCTGGCTTTCTTTTTGAGCTTTCAATCCGATGTACATTTTACACAAGTTCTTACCCATTTTTATCAGATTGCAACAGCAATTCCTAAATGTATTTCTTTTTCTAAATGAATCTTCAAAATATATTTATTCTTTTTTTAAATGCAGTGGGATACGTTATTGCTGAGAAGTATCTCCATAAAGACAGTTGAAGGAAGCAGAGCCAGCGTGAATGAAGAATGCAGTCACACCACACAGGCCTAAATGTCTGCATGCACTCCTTAGAGTCAGAGTCACCACATGAGAAGGTGTTGTCAGCTTAAGAAAAGGAGCAAATAGATATGTAGTCACAAAGGCACACTAATCCTTATTTTGTTTAATTAGCGAACAGTACTACAGAAACATTAATAAGTTCCAAAATAGCACATGTTAGATTTAGTTGGCAAAGTGCACATCTACCATAAAGTATGAGTTTACTCCTCTATGCAGAAACCAGTTACACTAAACTCTTACCAAAAAAAAATTTATGTGAAGATATCAGTTTAAGTGTACGATGGGTCTTTAATACAAAATTGTCTATGAGAACACGTCATTTTTTACTATATTCCTTTTTTCTTTATGTTAAAGTTATTAGTTATGCTATTGGGTTTAACCACGATAGCAATAAAAAGCAGCTAGGAAAAAGGGAAGTGTGTGTGTGTGTGTGTGTGTGTGTGTGTGTGTGTGTGTATACATACATACATATAGTGATTTTAAAGGTGAAATAAGCACAATCATGTTTTAGGAAGATGAAATAAAAATTCCTCAAGGCAAACTTGGTTCTCATTGGAGAAAATCAGTGGCTTTTATATTGCTAATGCCTGCGGTAGTCATCTGGGTACCGCTCAGCTTTGTGGTTATGTGGGAGGGAAGAGGAGGAGGGAGAGAAGGAGGTTTGAATGCTAAAACAAGGTAGGAATATTTTAAGTAGTATTAGATTGGTTGTGGTTAACCTTGTAAGGAAGTGAACTTACTTAAGTAACTTTTGGCTTTAGTGTAAGTTCTTTGTGCTTCTAAACTGCTTTAACAGTCCGCCATTGAGACATACGTAAAATAATGACCTTCGAAGAAATACATCTGGTGGAGTAGATAATGATGCAGTCAAAGTTGTCAGTTTTAGAGTCTTATAATTAGTAGTACTGAAAAAAATTTCAGGCTTTACTTAGCAGTTTGTTATATAAAGTTTTTTTTTTTTAATCTAAGAATTATATTTCTGAATCCATGCCTAGGCACTTAATTTTAAGAATTTGTTTTTTAGTAGAAAATGTTCTGTTTATGTCAGTTTTGATTATATGTTTCTATTTTTATGGAAAAAGGTGAATTTTAATTAAATGAAAACACTTTCATGACAGTGATTTTATTATAGTATTAATATATGAAGTTAAATTCACTTGAATTTTTTTTTTTTTTTTTTTTTTTGAGACAGGGTTTCTCTGTGTAGCTCTGGCTGTCCTGGAACTCACTCTTGTAGGCCAGGCTATCCTGGAACTCACTGAGATCCACCTGCCTCTGTCTCCTAAGTGCTGAGATTAAGGGCGTGTGACACCACCGCCCAGCAAAATTGTGTTTTTTTAATTTCAGCTTTCTGCCTCACCAAGGTGGCAATGCTAATATCCACTTACTTATTCTTTTCAGTGTACTTGTTACTTATATTTCCCATGACTTACCTTTGTTAATATTTTTTCTATGGGTCCCTTGAAAAACTTATTTTCAGAAGGAATATTTTCTACCATCTTGTCTAATTCATACATTTCTAATGTAATGCACCATCATGTAGAGGACCAGCCCCCATACTTATTTACCCTAGGAACTCTGGAGGAATGAGGGATAAAAGGCTTAGAAATAAAGAGGGAAAGAAACAGAGAGAAAATATTGGATAGACTGGGGTAGGTCTGGATCCTTATCCACCGAAAGGTATTTATTTGGAATAAAGATCTATTTATAACAATGCCAAGTGGTAGAGCAAAAGACCTTCCCCCTTGCTAGTTACAGTCACCTGGTACCCAGGCTCGTGGTCCAGTCAAGCTCCCATGCAGTTCTGCTGGGTACAGCCACTAAGAAACCTAGTGGGCTCCAACACCATCAGAAACCTCCTCAGGAGCTAAGACTGTGGTTTTCCTCTTTTTTCTACGAACAGGAAATGCTTGGAACTTTTTTATGTCTTCCAAACTCAGTTGTCTCTGAAGCTGCTCCAGTGCCTCAGAGTCACAGATGCTCCTCATTTCTATGGCTTGCCTGCCTTGGAACGGACCTTAGGAGGGATGGCTCACCTCACTGCTTTCCCCGGGTGGAGTGCACACTCTCCTATCTCAAAGCCACTTGAGATTTGTGGGAAATACTTGTCGGGTCTCCTGGAGGTAAGTTAGAATGACAACTCTAACACCTAGATACTGTTTATTGATTTTTTTTTTTTTATTTTCATGCCAGGAACAAATGCAGTATATATTGTTATATTTAAGGTAGATTATAGTACAGTATATGCATAACTTATAATGGTAAAATGTTTTAATTTTTAAACACACATGTGAGGTTATATATGCATACTTTCATTTTGAAGACAAGCTAAGGTTTATCCTAAGTATCTTTATAGAAGTGATTTGTTTTTTCACTTCCTTTTCCATGCTAACAAATTATTTCCACTTCTCTGGGCGTTGGGGCAGGGTGGGGTGATAGTCATGCATGCCACAGCACAGGTGTGATGATCAGAGAACTTATAGCTGTCTTTTCTCTCCTTGTACCATGTGAGCCATGAGGTTAAACTTGGTTCACCAAACTAGGTAACTGCTGAGCCATCTTGTTGTGCCCAGATCGTGACCCCCAGAGAGACCACCAAAGACGAGCATGCCGGAATGCAAAAGCAAGGTTTAATTCTGGATATCCAAAAGCAATACAAGCCTAGGCAGGGACTTCGTCCAATACATCCAACAGTGGAGGCTGGAGGAAGCGCCCACCTGTCTGCAAGCTCAGTTTTTAAAGGGAAAAGTCACAAGGTTACATCATTTAGGGGTGCTAGTACGGGTACAATTCTGATTGGTTCACTTCTAGGGACTTCTAGAAATTACTTCTAAGGGAGTGGTTGCCCGCCACCATTTTTCATTGGCTGCCCCCAGATGGGGGCATCTGGTGATTACACAGTCACTATGGAAACTAGGGTTGGGACATTCTATGGTCAAGCAGTTGCCTAGGGGGCCAGGGAGAGGACATTCCATAGTCCGGCAGCCATTACCTCCTGACTACCTTGTGACTCTGTACTTTTACACTTCCTGGTTTCTGGAATCTGAACTGACTGGTCTCAGTAACTTCTGGCCTGTTCTCAAAAGGAGAAATCTTAGGCCTTAATTTTAGGGTGAAAGCATTTTGGTCTTATTTCTAAGATGGCTCATTTTGGTCTCACAATCTCACCAGCCCCGTGCAAACTTTTAAATTGTGAAATATAATACATGTCCAGAAAATATGCAAAATTAAATATCCCAGTGAGTTATTCCATAATTAAACCTTACTAGATTGCCCTCAAATCTCCAAATAGAACCTAATAAGCATTTTGGTCTTATTTCTAAGATGGCTCATTTTGGTCTCACATTTCCCCCTTCTCATGTGCCTAATGGAACCCAATCATGGGTTTTGGACAGTTAGCTCCTAAGTATCCCTCTCTAATAATGGCCATGTATAGTTAGCCATCTTGTCTCTATGCCAGGGAGTTTCATTTTGACTCAGCATTTCAGCCTTTTCTGAACAGGGAATATGGGTGATGTATTCTCTTCTGGAACTGCTTCGAGCTGGCATTGGGGCGCCGATGTCAGGGGGCCCCAAAAGGCTGAAAAGCTAGTTAAAGACTGGGCAAGGGGGCATTTGTCAGAAGCATGTAGCTGCCTGACCCCATAGGGACAGGGAAGAACCATGTTAGCTGGGCTGGTCCACATCAGCTTTTAGCAAGTCTGGAGCTCACAGTCGTCTGGAGCAGTGGAGTCAGTGACTGAAACCTGGAGGTGACTGCCAGCTGAGTAGAAATCTGTTGAGACAAATTTAGCCTAAAAACAATGCTTTTAAGTTGAAGCTCTTCTAGCATCAAATACAGGTTCAGTGAGGAAACCAAAGCAAAATATCATTATACAACATTCTTAAGCCTGAACATACCTTGGGTAAGAAGAAACATTTTTTTAAGCCATTGGTTTTTAACTATAAAAACTGTTCTTAAAAGACTGAGATCTCTCAAATGTCTTCCACCACTGCAACTAGACTCTTTTTGGAACTCTAGTCCTGCATACATTTGCAAACCTCAGCTGTTTCCTATGACTCCTTTATGTTGCAAAGTTTGGCTGCCAGAGCAAGGTATATTCCTGTGAATAAAAGCATTGATGTGCAGCTTTAATATTAATCAAATACCTTATTTATTAAACATATGTTGCCATCTATTTAAATTCTCTAGAAACTTGCTGTTGAACACTTGGTAAAGACATAAGTATTAGGTGTTAACCCGAGTAGATCTTTATAACCTTAGTAAAAGATGGCTGCCAGCCACATGGCTGCCCATGAGGTTACCAGCCAAGATGGAGGAAGCCACGTGGTTGCTGTTTAAAGCTCATTTTTCTAAACAATAATTACTTGCACACATACATACAGTTGGATCCAAGTTACACACATACATACATACAGTTAAAGCTTGCTTACATTTTCAAGTCACATGCCTGTATACATACACACATTAGCAGTAGGCATTTTTAAGATGAAAACCAATAAGAATTAACTTTCAAATTCAGTATTTGCAGGTATAAGAAACCATAACAAACAGTTTACATCACATCCTCTCTGACCTTCTACGACCTTCCATGTACCCTCAGTCCGTTCCTTTGATCCCTCAGACATTTACTCCAGACAAATTGCGCTTTTTCTTTTCCTTTAAAACAGAAACTCTTACCAAAGTCTTTCTTGTGATTTCCCTCAGTACTCTAGAATATATTGTAAAGTTACAATATTTTAAACAAGAACAGAAATACATGCATATACCATAACAAGAATAACTCAATTTGCATCAGCACTGTACCACAGACAAACTGTTGGTGACATTCCATTCTTGGAGCCAGACCTTGATCAGGTTTTAGCCTCAGGGCAGGTCTTGGGAGCCCCACCCAACAGCATGGAAGAGAACCGGGAAAGTGTGCACCATGGAGACAAAAGATTGCTGTTAACCTCAGATTTTCAAGAACACGAGAATGACAGACTGAAAGTGACTCCACGCCGTGGCTGGGCCCACAGACCTGTAGGTCACTCCTCAGCTGTGACCCTGGAGGGGCAGTTAGTTCTCCACCAGCCCCCACACTGAACTCCTTGAGGCTCCTGCTGGCTCCTGCCAGCTCTGCCCCATGTCCACACAGGAGCCCAGCCAGAACCTGCCGGCCATATCTGGGCCCCACAGTGCTCACAGCCCGCTCTAGCACAAAGCCATGCCTAGTTCCCATGCAGCCAAGCCTCTACTCCACAGCTTTTTGAGCGAGCTGGGGCCCCGAACCCGCTGCATCTAGGCCCCGTGATGCCCACAGCCGCCTAGCCCTCTCAGCGGCGCCCTGGGTCCCCGAAGTAGCAGCTGTGTAGCCGCTACCTGCCGGACTCATTGCAAGCTTTCTGCTGCCTGCTGCCTGTGCTCTGGTCAGTGAGAGCAAGGAAGCAATGTTAGGTTAGTCTGTGCCAGTTCAACCACCGAAGGGGTCTCCATCCCTTCGGCTAGCAATCACCCACAAGTCCCAATGCACACACAAGCTCAGGCATAAAACACTCACACATGTGGCCACAGTTCTCACACATTTATACATTTATGAAGGTATAACAAATAACACTGACGAACAAGATAGGCAGACAAAAAGGAAGAACAAGGGCCCTACAGATGGTCCAGGCAGACAGACGAGAGTCCGGAGAGGGAGCCTCAAAAATGCCAAAGACCTACGGATGGGACAGGGAGAATTCAACAGAGTCTCCCGATCCCCAGATGGATCCAAACAGACGGACCCTTCACGGGCATCTCCCGATCCCCAGACGGATCCAAACAGACAGACCTCTCACGGGCATCCTAACAGACGGACCCCTCACGGGCGTCCTATGACGGGGGGACCTGTGAGGACCCCCGCGTCCTGATGAGGGGTTGGAACGTCTTCCAACTCCTCCAGGTCACCTTACAGGCGCGTCCGCCAAGGTGAGCCTGTCAGATTCAACCGCCGGCTTCGGATAAGAAAATGAAAGTAAAAGGAAAGCAAAGACAAGAAAATTGAGCGCTCTTACCGATCGGTGCAGATGGACCTCCGGAGCTCTTAGGGGTCCCGGTGGGGGGTCTCTGGGGATCCCGGAGAGCCCCCAAATGTTGTGCCCAGATCGTGACCCCCAGAGAGACCACCAAAGACGAGCATGCTGGAATGCAAAAGCAAGGTTTAATTCTGGATATCCAAAAGCAATACAAGCCTAGGCAGGGACTTCGTCCAATACATCCAACACAGTGGAGGCTGGAGGAAGCGCCCACCTGTCTGCAAGCTCAGTTTTTAAAGGGAAAAGTCACAAGGTTACATCATTTAGGGGTGCTAGTACGGGTACAATTCTGATTGGTTCACTTCTAGGGACTTCTAGAAATTACTTCTAAGGGAGTGGTTGCCCGCCACCATTTTTCATTGGCTGCCCCCAGATGGGGGCATCTGGTGATTACACAGTCACTATGGAAACTAGGGTTGGGACATTCTATGGTCAAGCAGTTGCCTAGGGGGCCAGGGAGAGGACATTCCATAGTCCGGCAGCCATTACCTCCTGACTACCTTGTGACTCTGTACTTTTACACTTCCTGGTTTCTGGAATCTGAACTGACTGGTCTCAGTAACTTCTGGCCTGTTCTCAAAAGGAGAAATCTTAGGCCTTAATTTTAGGGTGAAAGCATTTTGGTCTTATTTCTAAGATGGCTCATTTTGGTCTCACAATCTCACCAGCCCCGTGCAAACTTTTAAATTGTGAAATATAATACATGTCCAGAAAATATGCAAAATTAAATATCCCAGTGAGTTATTCCATAATTAAACCTTACTAGATTGCCCTCAAATCTCCAAATAGAACCTAGCTGACAACTCTGGCAACATCAAACATGTTCCTTTTGGTAGCCTTCCCCAAAGGATCTTGATTTCTTGGTACCCTTTTCCTTTTCTTTCTCATTCTTGATAGTTTTGCTGTTTATCTTGTGTAGGTATACAAAATGTTTTCTGAATTTTTTTAAATGTGCAAATGGAATCATTTGCTTAGATTTGTTTCATTCAACAATATTCTTAGAAAATTTATTCATTTTGTTGCTTATAGGTGGAGTTTAATTTTTTTTTATAGTAATCTACATACTGCCACAGTGAATTACATTTAGTGTTCTGGAGGGGGCCCAAAACAGCTTGACCACTCAGCTGCCATGACAGGCTTAGGGGCCTGGACACAGCTTCTGTGACAGGCTTACTGGCAGGCCACACCCAGATCCAGGAAAAGCCTTAAGCTGACACCACCCAGGGATCCACCCAGGGATGGGGAAGTACCTGATCTCCCAAACATTCCAACCATTAGATAAGGTGGCCAGATGTCCTTGAGCCTCTTACCAAGATATCCCTCCCACCCTGCCTGGGCTCAGGGCTCTCTGCTCAACACTGTGTCAGACAGAGGGACAAAGCCCCAGAGCTTGAAATAAAGGCCCTTTGCTTTTACATACAGGATTCACTCTCCATGGTGGTCTTTTGGGGGTCCCTGAGATCTGGGCATAACAGTGTTTTGATTTTTGTGTTCCCTGAACATTTTTGCCTTTTGGTGAAGATGAAGATGTTATATGTATTTAAAAATTTTTCATTCATGTTTATTTATGAAAATTTAATCTTGATTTATTGGCTCTACCCATTAACCTTGTTTCTAGTTTCTAAGCAAATGCCTTTAATTCTTCACTTATTGATAGATTTTGTTTATGAAATCATTCAGGCCTGGAATGTTCTATTTGGTAAGATTATGTTGTGAGTTGCATTTTTAGTAGATCTATAATTAGACTATTTTTTGTTTGTCTTAGTATGTTATATTTTTCCAGAATTAAAATTTTTCTTTATCTGTATTTTCAAAACCATTATCTAAAAATTATTCATCTCTTAAATGTCTACTGCATCTATAGTTCTTGCTATCCAGATATAAATTATCTTTTCTCCATTTTTCTTTCATTATCTCACTGGTGATAACGTGTTTTTAGTGTTATAGAGGAGTGACCCACCATCTCCTTGGTTCCTCTTTGTAGTGCTTTCCCTATTGATTTTATATACTTACAAAAAGTGTTCACTTACCAGTGCTTTTAGGTATGGCCTTACTTCACTAATTCTGCCCCTCCCCCCCAGCTTTTCTTAAGTAAGTTTTTTGTTTCAGTAGATTAGAAGCATGGCCTTAATTATATTCCACAATCATCATTTGGCTCAAAGTATTTCAAGTATGATGTAATTAATTTAACGAGGATATGGTTGTGCAAAGTTTTCAGAGAACAGTGTTGCTGTGTGTACTGGGAGCCTTACATTACCAGTTAATGGAAGTCTTAGCAGAATTTTCTGAGATTGTTCTGGAATTTGAAAGCCTAGGTGAAACTTGAACCTAATTAGTCTTATAAATAAAAATCAGAGTGAAATATCGGGGTAATAACCTGAAAGATGAGAAGCAGAGGAGCAACCACCAGTGACTTCTTACCTCTTGGATCCTCAGACCAAAAAAGGGCAGAGATCCACCCCACCTTATCACTTCCTCTCTCCAGCTCCCTAGTGCTGGGATTAAAGGTGTGAGCCAGCACCACCCAGCTTCTACAGTTTACTAGTGGCTAGGGGCCTTCTGATCCCCAGGCAAGCTTTATTTGTCAGAAGACAAAATATCCCACAACACCCAGGCGTCTCCAGGGAACTGACAGGAGGTTGATTCTCATGCACTTTCACTATTAGAAGCTGGCTATGAACGTTGTTTTTAATAGTTAGATATATTTTATTTTATATTTATGATTTTAATTTTTTTTTATCTTTAGAATTTTATACAATGTATTTTGATTCTGTTTGCCCTGTCCCCAAATTTCTTCCTTCTCCTTCTCTACCCATCCAACTTTTTGCCCTCCTTTTATTTTTTAAACTGATGTGTTAAAAGCCCACATCCATGTTAAGAATTTTGATAATCTTACATTTTGAGTGTTTTTCTGTTTTCTTTTTTCTTTTTGCACTTTGAATTTTCTGTTATATTTGGCTGCTCACTCAGAGCTTTTCAGCAAAGACTATTTGGCAGTTTCCATCTTTTATGGACAGCAGTCAGTCCATAGAATTTAAGGTTTAGCTTGCTTCATTCCTTTAATAAGCCTTTTTTCTTTCTCATAGCTTTGTTATAAATATTGTTTGCTGGTCTGTAGATGACCATTTACCTATAGAAACTTACATATGCCAACATTATTCAGTACATAATCTTTTAAATACATCATATTTTCTTTGTTTTACATATTTCATTGTTAGCTTGTGAGACTTGTCCTTGGACCATTTCCACTCCTCAGTAGCTATTTGAATGCTTAGGACAATGATTGTTATCTACAGTTTGTTATTCTCTAAAATTATGTTCTGTTTTTAAAAACAGACTTGGAAGTGCTAAGTTTTTTCAGAAGTACTATAAACTTCAGTACAAATTTTACTATAGCCTCCTTAATAAAATACAGTTTTTCCTAATTATATACATCAAAAGAGATATAATGTAAGCTTTCTCATTAATTACTCTGTGCTATAAGGTGATTGTGATCAGAAATATATGACTATTTTGCACAGGTATATTACCTAAAGAATTGGTTATAATACTTTTTTAAAAGTTAGCTTTACTCATGGATTTAAAATGCAACTTAACCTGCAGGTACCTCATTTGCACTATTAATTAAAGTATGTTTTAAAATTAAAACCATATGTAATTTTTATGGTATATATCTTCTTTTATTTATTTATTTTTAATTGCATTTATACATGTGTTTGCATGTTAATGTGTAGAAGTGCAGAGAGAGTACAGATCCTCTGGAGTTACAGGAGCTGCCTGATGTTGACCACAGGTGCTGGAAGTCGACCATGGAGATATCTTTCCAGCACCGCTATGCATCTCTTTAGAACAAACTTATAATTTTTTTTTTTAAATCAGAGATATGTAAGGAATTACAGTTTGAAGAGAAGCTCAACGTTCCATTTATATTTGGAAACTGTCAAATGTACTTTTGTCTTTAAGATTATTTCGAATCACAGGTGTCCTTCAAATTCTAGAAATCAAAATTAGCTATTCACATTATTGATAAATAAAGTGTTTAATTCTATGTAACAAACCAGTGAGAAGATAATAACTTCATTCTGAGTTCAGTATCTTGAGACAATGAGCATTAGCAGAGTGCCTGAACCAAGAAGTCGATAAAAATATTCCCTATTTTCTAATGTTTCATAGTTATGAAAAATTTGACTAGTAAGTCCTGATTTGGAATAAACAGGTATTTGTTTAATGCTCAATTGAAAATAAGGAGGAAAACATGTATGTCTTTATATTCCCTGATAGGAAGTTAATGTCAAGAAGTCACTTTTGTTAGAAATTGTAGCTGAGTTCTGCTTAGTTAATCAGGTGAATGGGTTCTGTTATCATGTACTGTCTAAACTCTCATTATTAAGGAGAAAGTAAAGCTTATGTGAGTAGACATGGCAAGAGTCGTTGTTGGTTCTGCTGATTTGATTAATGGTTCCTCTGTAACTGAAGCCAATTTCTCTTGAAAGATCCATACTCCCAATATCAGGTCTTTTGTTTCTATAGAGCAGATCTGTTACTTACCTTTTGCATATGTATGTTACATATTTGTAATGTATGTTATACATGTGATTTCCTTTGCTGCTTGAGTTGAAGAAACAAAAAAACAAAACAAAAATCCCTGAAGGAATCCCAGGAGGTGAGGTGGGAGGGTCCATGTGGAGGTTTACCATGAACAGAGCAGTGGGGCCTTAATCAGCATTTGCAGTTGTGTTGGTGCCAGAATTTACAGCAGAATTTTCCTTCAAATGTATGGGGCCTAAGTACAGCATCCTTTGAAAAAATATTAAGTAGGAACTAGAAATTTTTTTGTCTGACTGAATTTTTAAATTTTAAGTTGATAATCTATAGTTACTTTTTGCAATCTCTTCACAGTGAGTTACCAAGCCCCTGTGTGGGGATAAATGTGTGATCCATACAGAAATGCTTCAAAACAATTGCCACATAATTGAGAGAGTTTTCTAATCAGTAATCAAGACTTTCCTAATGTAGTTGCTTAGTTAAGAGTATCTCTTCACAAGGGAAATACTACTGTGTTGTTCCTGTTGGAGAAGTGTCAGAGCTCTCTGATGTGTGGGAAAGAAACAAAATGAGGTCAAGTTTTTAAATAATAAGCATATTCTCAAATGAGCAATAGAAATCTAAGATCACTCAGAAGTAAAGAAAATTTCTTTTTGCATTTAACAAAGTTTAGCATAACCCTGGTAGTGAATGAGTTTTGTAGAGCTAGTAATTTTGCATATACTTTTCAACTACACTTTAAAAATTTCTTTTAAATGCTGCAGCACTTAAAATATATTCATGTTATAAATCAGAAAAAATTTCTAGGAAGGTACTAAATAAACAACCTTTGAACCAATCCCAAAGTTGAAAACATTTAAAAACATTTTTTAACTATGGTAAAATTTACCACTCTAGTCACTGTTAAATGAATTAATAGGACTATTATAAATTTATGTGGCTGATGTTTGATTAGCTAAGTTAGGAGAAAGATGTTTACTGTTATGTACACTTAAGAGGAAAACCACCGTAAAATTTCATGTTTGCTTTCTAGGTCATTACTTCATTTTATGTGGAACGTGGAGGAAATGCTATGTCCTTCATGGGCAAAGGTGTTACGAAGAGCACAGTTCTTTGCTTACTTCACTTATCCCATGAGATGATGACCCAGGCACCAAGCTCGGTAAGAAGAACACAAGCTGCCGTTATCTGAACTGCTGCTGTGTCCAAAGCATTTCAAGCCTATGAGCTTGCTACATGAAAATGTTATTTTTGACTTGTTAATAAGACAAGAAAAGTTGTTTATTTGGAGGTGGGTGCTGGAGAGATGACTCAATGGTGAAGAACGCTTGCTGCCTTCCCAGAGGACCTGAGTTTGGTTCTCAGCACCCACATTGAGCGACTCACAACCGCCTATATCTCCAGCTCCAAGGGATAGATACAAAGCTGTTCTCTAACCTGTGCAGGCAACTGCATGCATGTGTGACACACACACAAAACATAAACAAAAGTAAAATCTTCAAGATAATAATAATTATTTGGGGTTACAACATTTCTTGGAAGTTATATATGTCTGAATTTATTTAAAAATTTATTTTGGTAGAAATCATTAAGTAGAAAATGACATTGGCTAAATAAATCATGGGAGAAAAGCCTCTGTTGAAAGGGAAGCAAATATTTTTTATTTGCTTTATTTTGGCTAAAAATACATTCTTACTTTTTGGTCTTTAAAAATTTAGTTATTTTAAGTTCTCTAAACTTACTTAAAGTTCTCTGTCCTTCGTTTTCATTCTAGGATTGGATGCCACTTTGGTTTTTGCCTTTGGGTAGTCACAGTGAAGAACATGCTCCTACTCAGCAAGGATTGGCCTGGCTAATTCCTTTATGGGTTGATCGAGACCCAGAGGTCAGTATAGAGGAATACCAAGTTTGTCAGGTCTAGATTGAAAAACAACTGAAACAAAACAGATATACTTATGTAATATTGTGGGTTGTTGTAATTGATACAGCTTGTTCCAGCATAGTCATGCTCTGGAGAGAGCTCTCACTTTCACTGCCATTCATATACCTGTCTTTGTGCAGAATGTCCACAGGCTTTTCACTGTATATGTGTCCGGAATTCACTAGTTGGGGGTAGGATCTCATTGTTAAGAGTTCATTTCATTTTAATTATCTTGAGGAAGCCCTATTTCTAAAAGGTCACATTGGAAATGAAAGCTTCCACTGAGATTTGGGGGGTAATTTTTCTACTTAGCTCTCCATCTCTTTCATTAAAACCCACATCCTTATCTTTTCAGGTAAATACATTAATTTCTGTAAATAGATAAAAGACAAAGCACCCCCCAACCAAAAACAATCTTAACCCACTGCAATATCAACTTTAAACTCTGAAGTCCAAAGCCTTGTGTGAGTATTATCTAAATCAAGAATAGATGAGAATTAATATATTTCATCCTGAGGAAAGAATTTGTTCTCAACTCAGTTAGGGACTGTGAAGCACAGAAATCACCTCTCTCGGATGGTGGAGTAGTCATAGGGTCCTAGTCCTGTGACAAGAGAGAAGTAGGAATGGAAGACATGAGGAATGGAAGACAACAAGCAAGTGTGCATGCTGGGGAAGCAAATTCCATCGCCCTTGAAGCACAAGCTCTTGTTTTGTACTATGGATCACAGACTCAGCTGGAGGAATAGTCTCAGCTCTAGCTTCCTACTACTCAGTGGGTAGCCTGACCTCTTCAGGCTGTCTCTCTGGACTCCAGCTGTGCTGTTGTGGCTAAGGATAGCATCACCATCTCTGAAGGACTGGACTGGGCCATCCTGGCCCAGTGGAATTAGAAAGGCAGCCATAGCATTAGAAACTGAGGAGAAAAGAGTGCTGCCTCCAAGCCTGAGGTAGGAGCGGCCAGCCTGAAGATCTCTGAATTATATTTGCTGTAGCTGTAGCTATCTCCAGTCCCGCTCAGGCCCAAGTCTCTCAGACCAAGTAAACACACAGAGACTTATATTACTTATAAACTGTATGGCCGTGACAGGCTTCTTGCTATCTTGTTCTTATATCTTAACCCATTTCTATTAATCTGTAAGTTGCCATGTGGCTTGTGGCTTACAGGTACTTTACATCTTACTTCTCATGGCGGTGGCTGGCAGTGTCTCCTAACTTAGCCTTCCTGTTCCCAGAATTCTCCTCTCTGCTTGTCCCACCTATACTATACTCGCTGCCTGGCTATTGACCAATCAGCGTTTTATTTATCAACCAAATCACAGCAACACATTCACAGCATACAGAGCGATTGATATCCACAGCAAATTGGGGCCATTATTCTCTTTGAAGAATGATGACACATATTGCTTATAGAATCCAAGCCCCACAGTCTTCCAGTCTTTCTGGTTCACTTTCCCATTCCCTGCCATTCACATTGGCACTGTCTTTGCTAATCCAGTCTCCTCTCCATTCTGGCTCCTGCTAAAATATCTAAAGACTCATAATCTTGTCATGGAACAGTATTTAGCCATACGTCTGTGGTCTTTCCAGAGCATGAGTTCTCATTTTGTACATAGCTGAGAATCTTCTTAATTGCCTATAATTATTCTTTTTACATATGTATTGTTAATTCCTTATTCAAATCTTGTTTCCTTTGCAGTTTGCTATAAGCACTCAGGAGGAATTAATACACTCAGCACTTAGTTTAGAAATATTTTCAGCTACGTGTACAATTTCATTGCTCATAAAACACTTAACACTTGAATACAGTTAAATCACTTTTATTTGTGTAAAGCAGCTTTACATTACTATAACAAATGCCAGAGTAAAACAACTTAAAAAGAAAGTCAAGGTGTACTTTGGCTCGGTTTTGAAAGTTTCAGTCCATGGACAGTCAGACTCATTGCTTTGGATCCTATAGCAATGTCTGTGGGAGCTCATGGAGTAGCTCAGCTGCTCCCCTTTTTGCAGCTGGGCAACAGACAGAGAAAAAGTAGAAGGGCCAGGGATTCAATATTTATTTTGGGAGGGCTTGCCATAATATGATTAGAAGACTTCTAACTGCCCTATCTTTAAGCAGTTCTGTTTCCTGCCAGTGGTTCCATGGACTGGGGACCATACATTGAACCCACAAGCCTTTGATGGTTACTTGTCCAAATCAAAGCACCATCTTTTAAGGACCACCTTTATTCTATACCATGTTTCTAGTAACATGTTCTTATTTCTTTCTGATATTACACCATAGTTACCCTTGTAATTGATCGTCCTGGTATGAACTTCCAGTCTTTTAGAGTCTAATCTGTTGTGTAGTTCAGAAGTTACTTCTATGTTTTTAGGTATTTGTTTCAGTATAGCTCCTCTTGTGGGTAAAAAATAATCTGTATTAATGTTCTCAGGCTGCTATAATAAATACCACAGAATGATTGCTTTAAACATCAGCAATGTCTTTTCTCATGTTTTTGGATGTGAGCAGTCCAAGGTCCACAACCGGCTTCTTGGGAGGCTCCCTTCCCACTGCAGGGGTGGCTGCATTATTATTATGTGCTCATTTTTCCTTTTCTTGTTGCAGGCACATGGAGGGAGACACCTTATCTCTTTCTTTTAAGGCAGCTATCTCACTTCATTTTAAAAGCCTAGTAATACTTAAGTGCCATTTTAGTACAAAATTCATATTATAACGAGTTTTAGCCATTTGTTCAGTGATATTGAGTAAGAAATGGTGGATCTTATTAAAAACCTTGATTTGTAGAAGTGTTATTTGATCTGAACTTGGTATAATTTTGGGAACTTTGCACTTAGACTTATTACTTGCTATTTTACGGCCATGTTATTTTTATCCTGTTTGTCACTGAAAATGTATTTTTGGGTCAAAATTCAGAAATGCACCAAATTATTATTTAGATAGCAGTTATGTTATAGCCAGCATTACTGTACCAAATTAAGTTTCTATGAAATATTTTTTTCTTTAACTTTTGAGAAAATACTACATGTTCTATAAAGAAATGTAATTCAGCTATATAATTTTGAAATAATGTATTAAAAAGTTAAAACTATTTATTTGAAAAAGATATTAATGACTTAAGAAAAATAGAACAAAATAATGGGTTTTTTTTATGAATGAGGAATAAATAGAAATCATGTTCAGTAAATATGACCAAGTGTCCTGACTGCTTTTCCTTAAAAAAATTGTAAATTATAATTACTTTAATGCTTACTTATAGTATTTAGTTTACCTTCATGTGACAGTTGACTATAGTATATACTTTTTTTTCAGGTCACTGGTTTTTTTTTTCCAGATACAGAATTTCTGTAAAGCCAAATCATACACATGTAGGGCACACCTGCTGAGTGTCTTTAGAATGCAGGAATGTAAAGCCAATGCTGTATTTACACACATGTAATACACTGTTTTTGTGTATGCTTTAATATGTAGGAATGTAGAGCCAATGCCATACTCACAGACATGTAGAACGCCTTTTCTGAATGTCCTTTACAGCATAGGGATATAAAACCAATGTCATATTCACTCAGTTCTAACACTTCTTTTGTACTAGAAGGATGACCTCATGTTAAGAAAGAGTATCCTTGGATTTGATTTCTCTGTCTTTACATAACAGGTGAGATTCACTTCACTGGGATTGGGATCAGCACTGACTACTATTGAAGCTGGCTGTGTGGCCTTGGCAAACAGTTGTCAGAATATTTCTGGTGGGCTCTGGGGAACCGTGGTGAACATTCTTCTGGATCAGTCAGAATGCAGTGTGGTGCGCCGGGAGGTATGTCTGTATGAGCAGCCTACTCCCACCCTGTAGTTAGAAGTTTTACTGTATCTTGCCGGCCCGCAGCCGCTTGGACAAGTAAACACACAGAGGCTTATATTACTTACAAACTACATGGGATTTCTCACTGGCTAGCTCTTATATCCTAAATTAACCCATTTCTGTTAATCTGTGTTTTGCCACATGTTCTGTGGCTTACTGGTCTGCTGGCACGTTGCTCCTCCCATGGCAGACAGCTGGCGTCTCTCCCTGCCTTCTTCCTGTCTCTCTGCTTGGATTTCCCGCCATAGGCCAATGCAGCTTTATTTATCAACCAATCAGAGCAACACATATTCACGCATACAGAATGACATCCACAGCACACCTGCTTGGTGTCATGGGAGTCTATTGCAGTGTCTATAAGCCTCACTTGACTTCTTGTTTAGCAGGGAGGACTGAGCAAAAACCATTATTTATTTTGCTTACAAAAAATTTAAATGAAAAGTTGCTAATTTATAGTAAAAATGCAAGTCATTTATTCTGATAAAATTAAGGCAGAATGTTTCAAACTTTTGCATTAAATATCATTTTGTGTATATATATATATATATGTGTGTGTGTGTGTGTGTGTGTGTGTGTGTGTGTGTGTGTGTACATATGCTTGTGCATTCACATGCTCTGCTGTGGAGGTCAGAGGACAACTTACCAGAGCCAGTCCTCTCCTTCCATCATGTGGGTTCTGGGGTAGAATTCAGCGTTGACAGCAAGTGCTTTTACTAGATGAGCCATCTTGCTTATATATTTTAATGTGAACTTTTATATCACACATTGAAAAGTGTTCACAGAAAACAGTTGTTTTCACTCAGTACATATAAGTATTAGTATTTATAAACCTTTAATAATAATATTTTCAAAACATATAATATTTTCAAACCCTGGTCTTCTTTAAGAGTGTTTATAAACCTTTAATGATAATATTTTCAAAACAATAATAATATTTTCAAAAATATATGTCAATAATATTTGAGAAGAAAATAAACCAATTTAATTCGTGTTTTAAAAATTATTTACTGGAGGAGACACTGCAGCCACCGCCAGGACAAGCAGCATGTAAAGACTCTGGTAAGCCACCAGCCACGTGGCAAGGTATAGATTTATAAAAATGGGTTAATTTAAGATAAAAGAACAGTTAGCAAGAAGCCTGCCATGGCCATACAGTTTATAAGTGAAAAAAAAAATTATTTACTTACTTGTGTCGTTTATTTGTGCATGTGTGTGCCTGTGAAGGCCAGAGGACAATCTCCAGAGTCAGTTCTCTTGTGGGTTCTAAGGATCAAACCCATTCTACTACAGCTGCCTCTACCCATTGAGCCATCTAGCCAGCCCCAATTGGTGTTTTCTGTCAAAGTGATGATTCACACTAGTAGCTTTAAAAAGGACAGGCAAATAGTTCTCAATGGTTTCTCAATGGTAGCAGTTCCTACCACTAACCAATACTTAGTAGTTAACGTATAAAGCCAGTTTTCTGTCATAATTAATTAGTCTGTCATAATTTCAAGTAATTATTCTTACATTTATGGATTTTTTTTTGCTTCATTAATTTTAAACTTTTAAAACTTACTTCCATTGAAGATGATGGAAAGTTTTACTCTTAGAATTCCCCAAATTCTTGTTATTCTCTGAGTAGAATTGTACCATAATCTTTCATTAAATGAAAATCAGTTCTTATATTTGTATGATTATTTTATTCTGTCACCGTGTATTCTGATAGGTAAAGCTGGACATTTGTGCTTTAAGAAGACTTTATATGAGAAAGAAGGAGTTTGAGGAGGGAGAGGACAAATATTTGCTATCTGTATGTAACCCTACAAAACTAAATTTTGAAATAGTAAAAAATGCATTTCCTAATGAAATGTTCCATAGTTTGCTCATCAGCTAATAAGAAATGCGGTTGTGAGATCTTATGAGGATCTTTCAGCGTGTATAACTGTCCAGCTGCAACCTCTGTTATTTCAGAGATGACAACAAGATGGCAGCATTGACATTTGTATTTTAATTTTCAGGCTGCATTTATTCTTCAGAATCTCCTTGTAGTTCCAATGCCTTCAGAAGTTATAAAGAATTATACTTGGCAGGTGGGTATAAACAGTTATCAACCTAGCAAATATTTTGTATTAACTAGTTTTAAATTTTCAGCATATATGTGCAGCTATCCATTTGTGTCTGTGTGTTTCATGTTTGTGGACTTAAGCAACTAGGAGTCAAAAATATTCAAGAAAAAGTAAATGTACTGAACAACTAAACAGTATTGCATGACAACCCCATACAATAACAATCAGGCATTGTGACTTAGAGAGCTTTTAGATTACACACAGGATATGCACAGATAATATGCAAATGCCACCCTGTTTATATAAGGAATTTCTCTGTCTACAGACTTTGGTATTTGTGAGAGTCTAAGTATCAGTCTGTTGTTGATACCAAGGAATGGCTAAACTTTATTACTTAAAAAACTGTGTGTATGGTAGCAAGTACTTCTTAACTAGAAGGTAGAAATTGTCTGATACGTTTTCACATTTATACATTCTCCTGAGCTAGTGAAATGGCCAGGAACAGGGGAAGAAAACTGGTTCTGTAAAGTCATCTGACCTCCACACACATGCTGTGGTACACGTATAACCCCACGACACACACTGCATTTACTTATTTTAGATTTGCTTATTTGATGTATGTGACTGTTTTGCCTTCATGAATATGTCTGAACCACATGCATGCCTGGTACCCACAGAGGTAAGAAGAGGTGACCAATCCCTTGGAACTGGAGTTACAGATGGTTATGAACCACCATACAGGTGCAGTGAATTGAACCCTGGTCTTCTTTAAGAGTGAAAAGTGCTCTTAATTACTGAACCATCTCTTTAACCTCCACTAAAACATTTATTTCTACCATCTATCTATCTGTCTGACTGTCTGTCTGTCTGCCTGCCTACCTGCCTGCCTGCCTGTCTATCTATCTGGAGTCAAGGCCTCACCATGTAGCCTCAGCAGGCTTTGAACTCACTGTGTAGACCAGATTGAGATCTGCTGTCCTCTGCCTCCCAGAGCTGGGAATAAACACATGTGCCACCATAGTCAGACTGATAAACACTTAAAAAAAAAAATCTAAGAAAAAAATCTCTTTTCTGTGGTGGTTAATACTTGTAGAATTATTGATGGTTAGCATGACATATGCTAGGTATTTTTCTAGAAGCTCATGTGTATTCACTAGCTTAATTTTTGGTGCTGTGAACTATTTTCCTCATTGTATAGTTTAGAAGTTTTAGCATAAAGGATTGAAGTAGCTTGATGAAGCCACATATTTAGTCAGTGGTACATCTTTGCTGTGAGTACAGATAGTCTCTTTCTTGTCCACATCATTAAATTGGTTCTATAATTTAATAATAAATAGAATTGGTTGTATTTACAAATGTAAGCATAATGTGGTGAAGTTTATTAGGGTACACATATCACACCACACATATTAAATTTCTTTTTCTTTTCCTGAGTTAGTGTACAGTTGGGGATTTGATTTTTCTCTTTTTCTTTATATTGAGTTTTTAAAAATAGTGAATATCAAGTCACGAAATAGTTAACATTTAAGTAGATAATTTGGAAAATATGAAAATGCTCTCATTGTAAGCATAAGATATATTTTTTATCATTTTATCCTCATCCTCATCTTCTGATTGTATGCTTATAATAATGTTATATAGTACTTTCCAGGATCCTCTATAAATCTGTTTATTTTTAAATTTCCATTGGAATATACTAATTGTTACTGAATCAAGCTGAGTTTCCAAAAGGCAGGCTTAAGTATGTCACCTGATGCATGATCCAGCTGGCCTTAATCTCCCGGGTTGTTTACTTCTCTAGACTTTACCAAGCCAAGTTTGTGGTGCTGGTACTGTAAGTCATCTCTTGTGTGTGTGTGTGTGTGTGTGTGTGTGTGTGTGTGTGTGTGTGTGATTTGAGAGGTCAGAAGACAGCTTTGTGTACTTTATTTTCTCCTTCCTCTTTTATGGGTTCCAGGGATGAAACTCAGATCATCAGGCTTGTACAGCAAATGCTTTTACCCTCATCTCGCTGTTCCCCAAATATGGTTCTAAAAATATTTTTACTATCCAGTATAGTTTTCTCTTCTCTTCTCTGAAAGACACTAGTATTTTATGTTTTTACTAGTAAAATGGGTTCATATTACTTTTACTGTATTGCCTCATTTCTTACCATTAAACTTTATCTTCTTATATAGAATGTTGGTTTTTAAAGGTTAGGGCCATAGTTTATTTTTATTTTTTTCTATTTTCTTTTCTTATGGCTCTGGGGATTGAACCCAAGGACTTGATGATGCTAGGCAGCAAATACTCTACCACTGATAAGTTTTATATTTTGAAAAATGTTCTACCAATTTCCACCGGAAAGTAGTAGATTGGCATTGCTTTAGCCTTCCTGACTTAGTGTGCAAAGCATTCATCTTACATTCTTGGTCTTATATAAGTGAAGTCTTTGTTTTGTATCATAATATCTCACTCTTTTTGTATGGATACAGAAATATGCTGGGGATGGATTGATCTTAAAGAGTATCATTTTTTATATGTGTTTTAACTAGTCTGTGTTATGGCTATTCTTGGTTTTCAACTTGAGATACCCAGGAAGGGGGAACCTCAGTTGAGGAATTGCCTCCATCCAGATGGCCTATAAGTATTTGTGGGGGTGGGGGTAGGTGGGTGGTGGGTGGGTGCATCTTCCTGATTGCTAAATGATAGAGGAGGGCCTAGCCCATGGTGGGCAGGTGGTTCTGGGTCGTATAAGGAAGTAAGCTGAACAAAATCAGGAATTAAGCCAGTAGGTGATCTCATGGTCTCTGCTTCACTTCCTGACTTGACTTTAGTTTCCCTCCAGAATGGACTATATAACCCATAAGCCAAATAAATCATTTCATCCCCAGGTTGGTCTTTTTTTTTTTTCTTTCTTTTTTTCTTGGTCATGGTGTCTATTATAGAAGCAGAAACCAAAATGTTTACCTGGTATTTTTTTTTAATTTTTGTGAACTTTTTGAGAATCACAGACATACTGCTGCTATTTCCCTTAACACTGAATGATGAATTTCCTAAAAAGAAGGACATTCTCTTACATGATAATAACAATTCTCAAGTTTTTCTAGTGTGTTAGGTAGTTCTCCCAAGGATCTTCTGTAAACTTAGTTTATTTTTATATTTTCATCAAATGCATCCTAACAGTTAACTGAATCAAGGAGCTGCTGAAGGGCAGATTTCAGGGTGTTACCTGACGCATTACCTTATATCTTCTGGATCATCCCACTTTTTTTCTTTATGGAGAAAGGAAATCCAGTCTTGTTTCAAACTTAGAAATATATTTTTTTCATTTAGTTGTTTTCATTTGAAATTCTAATTCTTCAACATTTATAACACTTTTGAAGAATACATGTGATCCAGCTTCTGTAATGTCGTTCAGCTATTATTCTTAACTGCTTCCTTATGATTGAATTTGGATTATTCAGTTTTGGCATAAAAGTCATAGAAATTATATACTCAGATTTATGTATTTTTTCTATTATTTTGGATACATCAATTGATTACTTGATTATTTCCTATTTTCTTCATTTTTACTGTTAGGATATTCTGACACTTTGTCAGTATGTTTCTTATCAGACTCCTTTACTAACTTTAATTTCCTTGTCTGAAGCAGTCATAGGACATTTACTAATGATTTTGTAATTATGTCATTTCTTTCTGTAGTCATCATATTCCGCTCTAACAAAGAGCTTTCCTTTTCTTTCCTGCTCTTTATTTGTTCACTTACTTGTTTGCTTTTGTACAGACTCAAGGGCTCTTAGTTTGCTTCACAGATTGCTACCCGTGTCTCTTTATTTAGTTGATCAGATTATTCTACTTTTGGCAAAGAGTGTCCTTGATGATGACTCTTGTGTCTTTTAAACTTGTCTTTAGGAAGCTTTGAACATTACCTTTATTTCTGGTGCAGAAAGGTATTGTCCTATAGTTCTCTGGCCCCAAACCTTTGCTTTGTGAGGCTCTGATTACTTTTCAGTAATTGAAGTATGTATGGGGGCTGGAGAGATGGCTCAGTGGTTAAGAGCACTTGCTGCTTTTCCAGAGGACTCAGAATCCCAGCTCATACATGACCTCTCACAACCATCTGTTACTTCCATTCCAGGGAATCTGTTATCTTCTGGCCTCTGTAGGCATCAGACATGCATGTGATACACAGACATATAGGACGGCAAAGCATCCATACCATACGCATTAAAAAATTTTTTTAAAGGAGTCATATGTATTCATGTATTAATTTGGACTTTTCCTTTTCCTTTTTTTTTTTTTTTTTTTTTTTTTTTTTGAGGCAGGGTCTGTAACCCAGGCTGAATTCAAACTCCTATGTAATAAGGATGGCCCTCTGATCTTGCCTTCACCTATCTCGTATGGGATTATAGGCATGCACTATTTACCATTTCCAGTTTGTATGGTACCAGGGTCTTGTGCATGCTAGCCAAACACTCTACCAACCAAGCCATATTTCCAACCTGCAGAGTAGTATTTAAAAATGAAGTCTGGCATCTGGATGGCTCACTGTTCTTGATTTATCTTGCTTCTGTATTCTGTTAGCACATAGAGCTAATAACCCTCTGTGCACACACTTGTTTATTTGTGTATGTGTTTTTGATAAAGAGAAGCACTTGTTACTATCTACTAATTAATTATAAATTAGTCATGTGTATGAGTATGTTTCATACTTGCTGTGGTTAATATACATATTTTTCATCTTTTACTGTATACATCATGAAGCACCTTCAATGTTCCATAAAATATTTCTTAGTGAAATCATCTTAATGCTGCTATAATTTATGTGCCTTTATAGATTTCTAATGTATTTAGTATCTTTTTTATAGTCTTTGGATTATATTATAGTAATTTCTATGTGTTACCAAACTAATTCCACTTTAAAATTCTTCTTACATACAAATTTGCTTCTAGTTCCATTTCTATCATATGTAAAAAGTCTATTCACACAGTGACTATATGAGTAAAATATGTGTCTTCCAACTGATATTCTAGTTTATTTCCTTCAGAACTGTTTTCAAGTTATTTGGGGAGTTCTAAGATAATTAATCTGCACTTTTTCTTGCAATTATGTTTATAATCGGCACCTGATAACTTAAGAGTTGCTTTTTCTGGGGTTGGGGATTTAGCTCAGTGGTAGAGCACTAGCCTAGCAAGCACAAGGCTCTGGGTTCGGTCCTCACCTCCAAAAAAAGAAAAAAAAAAGAGTTGCTTTTTCTTCATGCACTGCCATTCTCCCTGAAATTCAGCAGGTGTTCTGTGAGGTCCAATGTTCAGTTCACCTTCTCGGGGACAAGGGTGTTAAGAACACAGAAATCTTGAGATAGAGCTATGAGACCATGTGAACTTCCCAACAGTGCCAAAAGACACTGATTACAATTGAATCTGTGGAGGAAAGCCAGTATAAGTCTCTATTATCCTGGCCCTTGTGCCATTTATCCTCAGTGGAAAGCCTAAGTCAGTCTTTTTGTGCATATGCTTGGTATGGCAGCATTGCTGATAACACTCTCACCACTAAGAAGCTTTGCCATTAGAGAATAGTGATTCACCTAATAGCTTAGTTAAAATCAGTCAACTGAAAATAAATGATGCTGTCTAATACACATGAATTTCCATTCATTTGATTTTCTTTTAAAGATTTACAAGTGGTTTTAAGGGGCTGGAGAGCTGGCTCAGCAGTTGAAAGCACTTGTTGCTCTTCCAGAGGACCTGAGTTCACTTCCCAGCACTAGCTTACAACTGCCTAGATCTCTTGTTCCAGGGAATCCAATACTTTCTTCTGGCCTCCGTGGGTACCCACACATACATGACATAATGCATACAGAAACACACATAGAAATACTTAAATAAAAATGAATCCTGTAAAATGTTTTTAATGTAGTAATTGTTTACATTTTTACTTGATTGTGTCAAGTAACAAATATCCATAGTTATAGAAAGCAATAGAATATATAATGATATTCAGAATATTAATGATATGTATAATATTCACAGATATTATAGTTGTCCCATTCACAGGCATTTTTATCTCTGAATTTACTTCTTCAGGAGCCTACCATATGTTTCCAAATGATGTATTTCCAATATTGTATTTATTCCTTGGACACTTGCCTGTGTAGTTCCCGTGTGACTCCCTGTAGACACTGTTAACTGTTCACGTCAGTGACCAGCCTTGCTCTTGTTGACCTTGTTGCCTCTTACTCTGCAGGGCCTCCTTTAGAACACAGGCACACTGTGCCTTAGATGTCATATTAGTGTCCTTACTTCTTATGGTCACCATTGCCAGTTTTTATTTAAACCTTTGCTTTGTGAGGCTTGATGGTATTTACATTCTTACCTGACTTTTGTTTGCAGATTGATTCTGAACATTGGAAATTACTAATTCACTAGAGACATTAAGTGATTTCTGTTTAAAATTCCTTATCCACTCTTCCATGGCTGACCCATCTAGTGCTCAGTTCCTTATTTATGTGTATAAGTATGCTCAGGATTTAAAAAAAATAGATTCATGTGACATATCTTTTCTCTTCGGAAGGCCTTTTTGTTTTTCCTGCATTGTAAGTTTGTGTCACAGCTCCAAATTTTCTACTCTTAATCTTCTTTCCTCTTTTGTTAGAACTACCTTTTCTGGTAACCATCCCTAAAATGATCATAATCTTATCTACCTTGTGAGTTCTAGCATATTTAAAACTGTCTTTAAAGCTTTACTGGATTGGTTATTTACTATGTACTAGGTTGAAAACCAATCTTCCTAAGAATTTTACCCTATAGTCTTCTAGCATCTTCTAGCATCCAGGGCTGTTCACACTTTCTTTTCTTTTTATCCTTGACCTTTTACTCTTCATTATCTTTTTATTCATGATTTTCTAGAACTTTATCTTAATTTTTTTTCACTGAATACTCACTTAGCTCTTTACTTGAAGGTTTGGCTCTTCTATACTTTGTGACTTTTCACAGTCTCTTTATTTTTTGTATTTTTTTGAATGACTTTTCCTTTTTCTGTGTTATGGTTTTGATCTTAAATGTTCCCAAGGACTGTGTACTAATAGTGTGGTGCACAGTGGATGACAATGTGAACAGTGGTAGTGCTGAGAGCTGGGGCTTCATTGTAGGAAGTCTTTGGGGGACATGCCTTTGAGAGGTACATTTTGTCCATAGTATACTTGCCTTTTCTTGCTCTTCTGATTTCTGGCTGCTATGAGGTGGCCAGTGCTCAGCTGATGACCATGGTGGTCATGCCCTTCTTTTATGATGTTTCTGCTTAGACACAGACCTAAACTCAATGGAGCTAGCCACCTAAAGACGAAGCCTCTGAAATTATGAACCAACATGAACTTTTTTCTTCTTTGAACTTGACTTATGTAGAGTCAGTGTTGAAAAACTGATTGACACTGCTATGTTTTATGTTTCCAAAAATGAATCCCATAATGGGCTCTTGGGTTGATTTTCCCTGACTTCTATGTCATAACTAGATTTACACCGCTTTTTGAGATATTAATTTTTTTGTGGCTATGTCTCTACTATGATGTCTTCTGTTATCTCTGTTTTAAAATCTAGCTTATCTTCTTTGAAAGACTAGAAATCAAAGAGTTTAAAAAAATATTAAATAAAGGTAAGTGTAATTTGGTTAGATTATCTTTATAATTTTATAGTTCAGAGAATAATCACTAGAATTGTTATAGATAGCACTTATTACGTCTTACTTTACCACTGCTTTTAAAGATAGAAAAATGGGACCTCAGAAGATGGTGGGTTTGTGACCTGTGTTTCTAATGGTTGTTCCCATTGTCCATCCAAAAGGCCTTTGATGAGTTAAGGGCTCAGTAGATCTAACTTTTGTGAAGAGCACTGAATAGTTGTTTTTGTTGTTTTCATGATTTATACAATTTATATTTCATTACCTGTTCTCAGTAAATATTTATGAATTTAGGACTCTGGCTGTGATAGAGGAGACAATTACATAGACACAATTTATAAAATGAATTAAATAATTTGACATTAGTATATTGCAAAGTAAAATTAATCATCACTAGGAAATATAGAAATATAGAAAAATAGAAATTTTATGTTAATTTTGTTTTATTGACTGAGTTTGTTAAGTAGCTGTGAAGTTGGAGTTAACCTTTGAGAGCTGTTTTGTTTGTGTTCCTTTGTTTTTAGTGCTAGGGGTCAAATGCAGGGCTTTCTGTATGGCAGGTAAGTGCTTTATTGCACCCCCTAACCTGCCTTAACAAAACCCCAGTTTTTATTTAGCTTGGAAATTCTTGCTCTGGGTAACAGAGGATTTGCCTCATGATGTTTTGGTGTTGTTGCATGTCTCTTGTCTTTATCATGTTGTGTACATTTAAGCATACTAAAACACCCTTAAAACTCTTTGTAGCAGTGACAGTTAAGGTTTACTATTCAATATTTTTGACAAATAGCTCACCCAGCATAGTTTAGTAAAGTCATGCCTCAAAGGACAATATAGGGATAGTAGTGGCAGAGCACTCCTAGAGCATGGATGAGGCCCTTGGTTTCCTTGTCAGGATAATTTATAAATAAATGAGGAACCACATTGCTTGTAACTGACCTTGATGAGTAAGCATGGCTTCTGACCCCATTCTCTTGTCCTGTTTTACCTGTTTCTTTTAGACGTCTGTATTTAAGTTGTTTATTTTTGCTGACTCATTGATTAAGTAGAAACATTTTTAAACCATTACTTGGACCACATTATTTCAGGTATTTATAATAATTGTTTTACTCTTGTGTGTAGGTTTAAAGATACTATTGTGTTTGTGCTCAAGTGTGTAATTACTTGGATGAGAATGATCATTTCATAGAAGCATTTTAATGAATTGACCATTTAGGAGTTAGAGTTGATCAACCTTTTGCCAGGGGCCAGTAAAGTGAAGTCCTTTCCATTCTAGTCTAAGTAGCCATAACTAGAAAGACTTTGGTAGGATCTGGGACATCTTGGCCTTAGTGAGTTGCAATGGCTCTTTTTAAAGAAATGGTTTGTTAAATCAGTGCCTTTTCTCTGTCTTCCCCACAGGGCCCCTGTGTTCATGATGAGGATTCTGGCCTGTCACTGGTAGGAAAACCTGCCCTCCAGGCCCTTTTATATCATTGCCATTTCTATGAGCATTTGACTCAGATGGTGAAACATTGTTATGTAGGAAGATATACGTTTGATTTGAACTTTTCTGCTTTTACTGACACTTCAGAATGCAGTGATTTAAATGGTAAGTATAATACCTTTATTATTCTTATTTGTTTTTACAAAGTATAACTTCTTTTAAATGGCGTTGATGGGTCAGGTAGATAATTAAGTGCTTAAAAGAACACAAGTGAGATGACTGGGGTTTGGATCCTCAACACCTAAAGACATACAAGGTGTGCAAAGTAGTCTGGAATCCCTAGAGCAAGCTGGCTAGCTAGACTGATCAGACTGATAAGCTATTGTGGAAGACATGTGGCATCAACCTCTGACCTCCTTACTCAAGTGCACACATGTGAACATATATACAAGCACACATACCACCTACACATGCAAAAACATGACATTGAAACACATGTGTTCTTTAGAGAACATTTGAAAAATAATGAAAAGTGCACAAGATAAAATTATCTCCAGTCCCCCAGAGAATATTCTTAATATGTTGTATTTCTTACCATTGTTTTCTGCCATGTGATGTTTGTTTTATATGCTTTATGTGCATTTTTAGTCTCTTTCTCTAAACATTGCCTGAACATTACTCTGTGTTACAAATTCTTCTTGGAAGCCATGTTTGACATCTTATTAATGTTTTATAAGTTATTTTATGCCCTTCAGTAAAGTTTTATAATTTTTTTCCTCTAGTAAAAACTTAAACTCATTTGGAACATTCATTCCTTGAAACTCCACAGATTTTTTCCTCCAAACTTTTTTATGAATAAGATCTTTTGTAATTAAATTTTCTAATTTATTTGGTAAAGGTCTTAAAAATCTTCATTTTTGGTATGTCATGAATTTATCAGAATTTTTGCTGAAGTATTTTTACTTCTCTTGGTAGATGATTTTGGATTTTCTAAGTATTATATATTAATACCTAATTACTAAATTAGATCTCATAAAATGAATATCCATTTAACATAAATTGCTTTTAATATTGAAATTAAATATGCTTTAGAATCTTAACATAGAAAAGGTTCAATAAAAGTACAAAAGCCCTTAACGATATGAATTTATTCACTATCTAATGAATGTATATTTGTATGTACTTATACATAATTTTTTATGTCTGTATGCAGAAATATATGTATATAAAGAATAAACTGAAATCATGAAATTGCATTACTTTTATTTACTTAAATGTAATTTATAAATTGTAATTCACATTTCCATTCCCTTCTTAGGGGAACTGAAAGTAGCATATAATGAAGCTCTTAACTTTATAAATAACTGTCACTATTAGAACAGTAACTTACTCAGTTGTTTCGATTTTATGTATCACTGTTACTCCTAACATGGCTCTTGAGCCAATCTGTATTGATGTATTTTGGGTGTTTGTTAGAAATGTGCCTTCATTGTTTCACTCTGCTATAGGGTGTTAGAATTCTTAGGACAAGTGCTGTGGAGGAATTGCACCAACCACCCCTCCTTGAATAGAGCAAAAAGTCATTCTTCTTTGTTTATGGTTGGTTTCCTTTAGGAGTTGCCTTGTTAGTTGTTGGAGAACCTGGGGAGTGTCATGTTAACTGTTCTCTGTTGTCACAGGTTTAGATGACTCATTCAAGTTTTGGAGGGCTCCCTCAGGGACATCTACTCAGGATCATGAGCCAAGCTCTCTTTCCACCTCAGAAACAATGGTAATTGAGAAGGACATAGAAATGCTTCATTTTGAGTCTCTGAATAAGTTTGAATTTGCATAGTAGTAATAAAATATTGTATATAAGCTTAACGTTACAATTATAATCACTGTGGTTTTTAAGAAGTGTATTCTGAGAAGACTCCTGCTCTGCATTTACTTAAAATACTCTGTTTAATGTGTTCAACAACCATATATACACCCACATAACTATGTCCTTCCGAAGTTAAGTAACTGTGATAAATAGTGCTGTAAGAGGCAGGATTGGAATTTTTAACTAGGGATTGCCTGATTGTTGTCAGACTACATATATACTTTCAGTTGAGAGTCATCTACTACTTTTTCTCCCACCTTTTCTGATAGAATCTAGAGTAAAATAGTCAAAAAATATTTCATTAATAGTAGATGAGACATATTCTATATAATTAAAAATCATTAGTTATCTTGAGATTTTGGTTAAGGATAAGGCAGAATGAGAAAGTTTACATGTTCAGATGATCCAATGAAGTACTGATAATTTCAAACATGTCTCTAAATACTCGTATAAGAAACTTTTCTTTAATATCTGAAACGTGAAATTTGTGCATACTTGGATGTCTTTATTCATGCATATGTGGCTTTCTTCCTAATAACTGATGCTGGTCTTCTAAAAAGCATTTCTTCTAAATTAAAAAACACATTGATTTTTCAAGCATTTGTTGATAATGACAGTGTTGTAGAATCTATTAGGGAAGCAAAGGTTTGGTACCTTTGATTTTAGAAGTTTAAATAATAATATGTATATGTGAAAATGTAATTATGTAGACATTGATAAAATTTACCTCCTATATTGTCCCCTTTCCTTTTTCCCTCTTTTTATTAGATTCAAAAGAGAGGAATTGTATTTTATGTGGAAATGTAGAATAATTACCCTGCTCCCACTAGATGTCATACTTTCCAAGCTTAAATGTAAAGATAGTAGGTATCTTTAGTTCAGCAAGAGAAATAATATGATTTTAATACCAAAATGAGTTTTATTAATTGGTTCACAGAAAATCACAGGAAGGACAGCATCAATTCATGCTTAAAAGTAAGTTTCCTCAACTGGTCCAGTTTTTACAAGACTATGAAATAGCTATGCTAGTAAACCTTTAGTCTCCGTGACTAGTTGCCTGAGAAAATCTACCACAGGTAGGAAAGCTGTATTGAGGCTAACGGTTTCAGGGATTTAGGCACATGGTTACATGACTTTGTTGTTCTAGGCCTGTCTTCAGTGAGGCAGGGCATCATGCAGGGAGGCATGTGGTGGAGCAGAGATGTTCACCTCGTGGTATCCAGAGACAAACGACAGTTAGAGAGGAGGATTGGGGTGCACTGGGGGCAAAATCTTTAGCACAGTAGCATTGGGAGGAAATTAGACATTGGGCCCCTAAGATCAGCCTAAAACTCTTATTTATCAGAGCTAATCAATAAATAGTAATTTTTCTGTGTTAACTGTTTTATGTTATTCAACTTATATTTATCATATATAAGAAGAACTTGGTACAGAAAGAAGAATCAAATTTATATTTTTTGGTTTATACCAGCATTACAAGTTAAAGCACTAGATTTTTCTGAGAATTACTCTGGAAGAACTTAATTTACTATGATCCTTATTTAAATGGAAGTACCTTTGTGCTCATTAGCTTTGTGTTGATGTTGCAATACACTTGGAATAATCAACCTAAAAGGAATAGAGACTTGTTTTGTTTCCTAGTTTGTGAGGTTTCAGTCCACAGTTGCTGTGCACGGTTGCTTTTGGCCGGAAATTGCACAATACATTACAGTGTGAATATGTGCCAGAGGAAGCCTATTTATCTCATGACAGCCTGGATACTGGGAAAGACACAGAAAGTGGTTGTGACTCTGATATGTTCTTCAAGGACATGCCCAGTGATCTAAAGTTCTTCCACAAGCCCCACCTCCCAAAGGTTCCCCCATCCCTTCCCAGTAGCACTGTGGGCTGGCACCAAGCTTCAGTACATGGGCCTGTGGGAACTTTCAGTATCTAAACTCCAGCAATCTCTAAATTTACCAGTCCTTAACTTCTTTGTAGTCGATTGTTACATGGGCTGGTAAAATGGCTCAGAGAGTACAAGCATTTACTGTGCCCGCTTGATGACCTGGCTTTGGTCCTTGGATCTCACCGTGGAGGGACAAACTAACTCTCCAGAGCTGTCCTCTGATCTCCATATAGGTGCCATAGCACATGCATGCCCAACTCACGTACACATATACTTTTAATAAAAAATAAAATGTAAAAATATGTCAATGAGATTTTGAAGCTTTAAACATTATTTTTATTAAGTTATTTGATCATTTCATACATGCATATAAAGCATTTTGATGCTCCAATTCCTTGCCTTCTCTTGTCTGCTCACAGCCCAATCAGCTTCTCTTCCTCCCTATCAGTTCCTTTCATGACTTTTGGTTTAGTCTCATGATCCACTTAAACAGGGCCACCTGTGTGACCATTTAATTAGGACTATCCATTAGAGCTTATGAGGTCACCAGTGGGCATGTAACTTAAGGCAGTGGCTCCCATCTCCCTAAATATACCAGTAGCAAACAGCTGAGTAGAGAAAGTTAGGGCTCCCCAAGTGCTTCCTTCATTCATGTCTGACTGTTGGTGCAGTCCCATGTTGATCCCCTGCAGGCATGTGTAGTTGCTAAGAGTTGGTGATTACAATGAATGTGTCTTTCCTAAATGGTATCATTTGGTAGCCCCTCTTCCTATCTTCTAACTTACGTTTTATCTACTAAGACATTTATACCATCTCCACTAGAAGTTATTTTTAATATGTAGCCCTATGCACATCATTTGTATTTTCAAAAGATTAATATTTTTATTAGAGCTTTGTAGAGCCAGTTTCACTTTGTTATCATTATAATTTTATTTTTGAAGACAGTAGATTCCAAACTACAGTATTAGAATTACTGTTACTATTTAATTCATTCTAACTTCCATAATTATACTAATTGCTTTTCTTACCATGGCTAATGTGATGTGTATCTGTGTCCCAAAGAAACAATTCTGAAGAATTTATTTATTTATTTATTTTTTGGTTTTTTTGAGACAGGGTTTCTCTGTGGAGCTTTGCACTTTTCCTGGATCTCTCTCTGTAGACCAGGCTGGCCTCGAACTCACAAAGATCCACCTGCCTCTGCCTCCCAAGTGCTGGGATTAAAGGCGTGCGCCACCACTGTCCGGCTGAAGAATTTATTTACTGGTCACTGCTACTGTATGCAAAAGCAATTGCACTTAGATCACCTGATACTTCCTCTAATGTCTAGAATTGACTAGCATTATCTAGAATGTATAAGTTATGAATTGAGGAAACAAGATGAGGGAATGTCTATCTTGCTGATGGGCTTATCTGGCTGTTTATATCTGTATTTGTTCATCTCTCAGAATTGAGAAAAGTTAAGATCTACTTGTTGATTGGCTTTTCCATTTTGTCTTTTCTAAGCAGAGGACCCTCTTTGATTTGGATCCTGAGTACTGGGCTTGTCCACTCTATGCTGCCAGGGCCACTTTTGGGATTTAGTGATGTTCTCTAATGAACAGTAGTTCAGTCTTTTTTTTTTTTTTTTTTTTTTTTTTTTTTTTTTTTTTTTGGTTTTTCGAGACAGGGTTTCTCTGTAGCTTTGGAGCCTGTCCTGGACTAGCTCTGTAGACCAGGCTGGCCTCGAACTCACAAAGATCCACCTGCCTCTGCCTCCCGAGTGCTGGGATTAAAGGTGTGTGCCACCACTGCCCGGCCAGTCTTTTTATTTTTATTTTTATTTGTTGCAAGTGTAAGGGTTGGTGCCTGTATATTGTCTACAGTGCTGATAGATAAGCAGTGTCATGGGTTCACTGAAAGATTGCCCTAGTAAATACTTCCTAATTGTAGTTTCAATCCAACTAGGTCAGTGATACAGCATACCTTTCCTCATGGAACCATTTCTTTTTTCTCAAAAAGTTCAAAAAAGAGACATTTATACACAGTATACCCCAAATACAATGTAGCTTTATGACCAAGATTTGTTTTATTATTGCTTTAAATTTGTTTTATCTTTTGTCAGAATAAATGATGCAGAAAATGTGGTTCTTTTTCTTTAGATTTTTCCTTATATGGAACACAAATTTAAATAAGACTGATTTTTAGTTTATTTAAATATTTGAAAAGTTAAATTTATGAATCATCATTGTATTTGGAGAAATAAAATTACTGAACAGTTCTTGTTGACACTTTGTTGCAAAAGAAGAAAATGAGGGATAGTGTGAGACCCCGGCACACAAACCAGTAGAAGCCATGCAGATGCAGAGGCAACAACTCTGTTGCTGACCACAGTGTTACACTCCCCTTCAAAGTCACTGATGAGTTACGTAGTCAAAACGCAGTAAGGTTATACTCTAATAATGATTAAATAATTATTTTGTATATAAAATGGCCATTTGCAGGTCTGCTTCCTTTCTTCCGACACTTCTGTACACATATGAAAGTAGCTGAGAAACTCAGAGATGTTCAGTGCTTAAAAGAGCAGAAACTGTCTAAGACTGTAAAGCTTAGGTTGGAAAATAACTGACTATTGTTTGTTATATACTAAAACATTCAGAATGTGATGTTAAAGGCTGAAATTTGATTACCAAAGACAGGTTAGTCAAAGCTGAGTCAGCTTTTGGGTGTGAAGGAGTAAGATATGTCTTTACAGAGATAAAGATGTGAAGACATTTTATTCAGCATAGTGGAATGGCGTGTAATATTACAAGTGATACTAGGGAAATACCACTGACACTTGTTTGGGAATTAAAATTTGTTCTACACACAGACTGGTATATGTAGGGATGGATCAAGAGGCTTTTTAGAGAAATATTTCTGCCTGAATATCTCTGTTGGTATCTACATGACTTCAGTGGCACGGACTTTAGTAAAAAGGGATAAAACAAATAATATCCTTGTTTTAAATGAATTTCAAGTATTTATAGGACCTGCAAGAATTAAGTCTGTTTTTGCAGTTAGGAAAATACAAATGGAGTGCATTTCTTAAGCATTGTTCACATAGGCCACAGATATGTCAGCGTTTGTGTGTTTGGTTTTGGGAGCATAGGAATTAATATTTACTAGTAAAACTTAAATCTTGATAGTGAATTCTAAGAACTACTTTCTGATGTGATAATTTTCATTGTATAGAATTTGAATGTGATAGCTGTAGGAATAGAATATTCATTCTATTCTATTCATTCTATGGGACATATATGCATAATGTCATATTTTGTGAAGAACAATATTTTATATTTCTCTTTATTTTGTTGTCATTTAACAATATTTTCACACTAAGTTATTACAGGTTTATAGACAATACTATCAAGTGCTAATACTTATGTAAATGGACAGTCAATTTGTAAGTAAAGAAAAGCTTCTGGTTGCTGCTTCCCATATTTGCCATGTTTGGTTACTCATGTTATGTGCAAATAGATGACGATATTTAGTCTACATTATGTGGCGATGATACCCTTTGACATCAAAAGTGAAGTATAGGCTCCAATGTAGACGAGTTTCTTAACTGTCTTATTAAATAAAAAAACACAGAACCAGATATGGGTTGAAAACCTACTTGAGATATCAGGGAATTAGGGAAAACCACAGCTAACCTAACCTCACCAACTTCTCAGCTTCCAAAGAGTGAGTGACTTCCTGTCTACCCACTCCTGTATGCCTTGCTTTTCTGCCATCTGATTTGATCTCTCTGTCCAACTACATCACTTCCTCTCCCTGCCCAGCTCTGTCACTTCCTGTCTGTTTGTACAGACCTCCAGACCTCCATGGTTAATGAGTGTTGGAATTTAAGGCATGTATCACCACACCTGGGTCTGTTCCAGTGTGGTATTGAACTCACAGAGATCCAGACAGATCCCTGCCTGCCAAGTGATAGGCTTAAACATGTGCTACCATTGCCTGACTTCTATATATAGTGGCTGGCTTTTTCCTCTGATTCTCAGGTAAATTTTATTGGGAGACATAGAATAATGGAGGACACAATACATCACGACACTCCAGGGTCATGAGGCTAATTGAGGACAGAGTAGGGTAAGCACCCAGAAATGTACTACACTCTTCAGTTACTTGTCATACAGTGTGAGGGTCACAACTCAGGCATACTATTAGTCTCTGCTTGTGAGTTGTCTTCATTCTAGTTAGAGATGCATAGATCTTCTGTCATCCCAGTTCATTCCTTAAGTGATATTTTCTGTGCTTTCTGTTTTTTGTATTATACACAATCCAGTTGGAGTGATTTAGACTTCTTGGTACAATTTATGAAAATAGCTGATATCAAATCAGGAAGCTTTTCTGCTCTTGGGCACAAGGGTATCATTTATAAAAAGGAACATATAAACTATATTCTCACTGGAACTTTTTACACCTTATATTTTTTCATGTTTTTAAAATGTGGCTAGATATACATCCTATTTAGTATGCTAAATCAATTTAAGCATTAGTAATGATTTTCATGGAAGAAAAATGATGAAGTGCATTGTATAGTTACTTTGACAAATAAAATAGGTGCGTCCAGACTTTTGACATTGTGACATGACATCATCCACAGAATTCAGGCTCAAGAACTATTTAATCAAGCTACAGGAACATTTTCTTTTTTCTTTTAATATAATAATATTTTAAGAAAATTGACAATTTTGTGTTGTCCTTCATTCGTAACTATTCTGGAATGCATGCAGTCCATGGACTAGACTTGCCTTGTTGTAGTTTTGTATTGAGGCTGTTGTAATGAACCAAGGAAATTATGGATAAATTAAGTGGTTTACTGTTGGAATAGGATACACCTCTGCCTCCCGCTTAGACTTCTTACTTAAAGTGGTAAGGAATGAGAATGAGGATTATACTAGGAAGAAGGAAGGGCCTAAGCATGATGTTTACTCTAAGTAAGCCATCTTCCACCACCTCATATTGGGGCTGGACAGAAGTCCTAATCTAGCTGAGGGTTTCACATGGGTTCACAAAAGTCTGGAAAAAGAAGCATAATCTCTCAAACAAAGGCAGCTAGTTCCCTCTGTAGATGTAACCAACCGTCTTATTAAATAAGAAACACAGAACCAATGTAAAAGAGAAAGCCAAGAGGTCAGAGCTCAGAGCTAAAATCTCACCCTTCCTCCTGCGGTGGTCCCAGCTTCCCGAAAGAGAGCTATTTCCCTGTGTGTAAGTCGTTTCATAGTCATTCTGCCTTCTCATTGGTTGTAAACCCAAACACATGACTGCCTCGTCACTGTCTGTATGTACAGCTCCCCCCCCACCCCGGTCTTAAAGGCGTATGTCTCCAATGCTGGCTGTATCCCTGAACACACAGAGATCTATGGGGTTAAAGGCGTGCGCCACCACCGCCACACTCTGTCTATGGCTCTAATAGCTCTGACCCCCAGGCAACTTTATTTATTAACATACAATCAAAATCACATTTCAGTACAATTAGAATACTACCACATCCCTCCCTCTATAGATGTACCTGAGGTTTTCCTCCGATTGGAAAGAGTTTATACTGTCAATTGTAGACTTAGATTCCTGGTTATGGCCTTAACTAGTAGCAAATCCCTTGTCTTGAGGAACAGGACTAGAATAGTTCTTTTCTGTGTGAATTAGCAGCATGCAACAGCTAAAATAGTTAGATGTCAAAACACTTACTACTTGGATTTGAACAGATTTTTATATCAATATAGATTATTAAATATAAATAAATATTTCATATATGTGTTTTACCATTTTTCATGGAAGTGGAGCAGCTCATCTTAATGTACTTTTGGTTTTGCTTATTAAAAGAAGAGCTTACTAATAGGTTAAATTGAAAAAAAATATAGAGAGAGAACAGTGAAAATGTAGATTACCCATAGTCAATTTTTGAAACATAGTACCATGCAAAGAAGCCCTTTTATTTCCTCAGTCACATGAGGGAAGTTCTAATTTAACTCATAGATTCTTTCCACAAACATCTTTCTTAAGCTTGGGTTTCCCTTCTCTTCCCAAAGGAGCTAGTAACAGGAGACAGATATATTTATTATTCAACTCATACCTAGGTTGTGGTATTAGTCATGGTGTTTGATTGCTTTTCCTTAGAACTATAAAATTTATCTTGATTGCTTTGACAAGAATATTTTTATATGCCTCAATTGTCATCTGAACAAATATATTTGTAAAATAAGCAAGTATTAGGTTATTTTCCTATTATCTGAATTTAATACAAAATAAGGGATTCAGTGCTTGTCTATGAGTGATTTTAGATGAAACATTCATTCAAATGGCTTTTTATGCTTAAGCTCTGTGATTAAGCCTTCAGAATTTTCTCAATTATCAGTATCAGAACCATTACATTTACCTAAGATGAAAGCTAATGTCTTCTATTGAATGGGAGAATTTATTTTATTTTATTAACATTTTTTCTTTTACCTACCAACCACAGTTCCTCACCTCCACCCTCCCACTTACCCCCCTTCACATTCACTCTTCCTCCATTTCCATTCAGAAAGGAGCATGATTAAAGCGTGGCACACCAAGTTGAGGCAGGACCTACTACCTCCTCCCCTGCATCAATGCTGGTCAAGGTAATTCAGCATGGGGAACAGGTTCCCAAAAGCCAGCTAAGTGCCAGGGACAGGTCCTGATCTCACTGCTAGGATCCTTGCAAACAGACCAAGCTTCATAACTCACACACACACACACGTAGAGGGCCTAGGTCGGTTCCATGCATGCTCCCTAACAGTTGGTCCAGAGTCCATGAGCTCCCTGAGCTTGGTCAGCTGTTTCTGTAGGTTCCCCCTATGTGACTGTGAACCCCTTGTCTTGTACACTCCTCCTCCCTTTCTTCAACAGGACTCCAGGAGGTCGACCTAGTGCTTGGCATGGATCTCTGCATTTGCTTCCATCAGTTACTGGATAAAGGCTCTCTGATGACAATTAGGGTAGTCACCAATCTGATTACAGTAGATGGCCAGTTCAGGCACCCTCTCCACTATTGTTAGGAGTCTTATCTGGGGTCATCCTTATGGATTCTTAGGTGTTTCCCTGGCACCAGGTTTTTCCCTAACCCCAAAATGGCCCCCTTTATCAAAATATTTTTCCTTACTCTTCCCCTCTGTCCCTTCCCCAACCCACCTCCCATACCCAGCCTGCCCTACCTGCTCTATCAAGTTCTCATCATCCCTGTGAAAATTCCCAACCCCGCCCCCAGTTTACTCAGGAGATCTCTTCCATTTCCCCTTCCCAGGGAAGTCCATGCATACCCCTTTGAGCCCTCATTGTTATCTAGCCTCCCTGGGGCTGTGATTGTAGGTTGGTGGTTATCCTATACTTTACTCCTAATAGCCACTTCTAAGTGAGTACATACCAGGTTTGTCTTTCTGGGTCTGGGTTAGCTCACTCATCAGAATGCTTTTTTTCTAGTTCCATCCATTTGCAATACTCCATTGTATAAATGTACCACATACATTTGCCTATAATACTCCATTTTGTGAATGTACCACATTTTCTTTATCCATTCTCAGGTTGAGGGACATCTAGGTTGTTTCCAGGTTCTGGCTATTACAAATAATGCTGCTGTGAACAAGGTTGAGCATGTGTCCTTGTGGTGTGATTGAGCATCCTTTGAATATATACCCAAGATTGGTGTAGCTGGGTCCTGAGCTAGACTGACTCCCAATTTTCTGAGAAATAGCCATATTGATTTGCAAAGTGGCTGTACAAGTTTGCACTCCTATCAGCAGTGGAGGAGTGTTCCCCTTGCTCCACATCCTCTCCAACATAAGCTGTCATCAGTGTTTTTGATCTTAGCCATTCTGACAGGTATAAGATGATATGTCATAGTCCTTTTGATTTGCATTTCCCTGATGACTAAGGATGTTGAACAAGTGTATTTCGGCCATTTGGGATTCTTCTGTTGAGAATTCTCTGTTTAGATCTGTAGTCCATTTCTTAATTGGATTATTTGATATTTTGATGTTTAGTTTCTTGTGTTCTTTATGTATTTTGGAGATCATCCCTCTGTCAGATGTGGGGGTGGGGAAGATATTTGCCCATTCTCTAGGCTGCTATTTTGTCTTATTGACAGTGTCCTTTGCTTTACAGAAACTTTACAGTTTTAGGAGGTTCCATTTATTTATTGTCAATCTCAGTGTCTGTTCTACCAGTATTATATTTAGGAAATGGTCTCCTGTGCCAATGTGTTCAAGGCTACTTCCTACTTTCTCTTCTGTCAGGTTCAGTGTAACTGGATTTATGTTGAGGTCTGCTGTGGAATTTCGTTCTGTATGTATTGCACTGATTGGTTGATAAATAAAGCTATATTGGTCTATGGCAAGGCAGCTTAGAGGCAGGCAGATACAAGCAGATAGACAGAAAGAAGAAAGTAGAGAGAATGAGATGCCAGCCTGCTGCCCAAGGAACAACGTGCCAGCAGACCAGTAAGCCATGGAACACGTAGTAGAACATAAATTGTTAGAAATGGGTTAATTTAAAATACAAGAGCTAGCTAGCAAGAGGCCTGCCATAGACTTGTATCCTGCCACATTACTGGAGGTATTTGTCAGCTGTATGAATTCCCTGGTAAAATTTTGGGGATCACTTAGGTATACTCTCATATCATCTGCAAATAGCAAAAGTTTGACTTCTTCCTTTCCAATTTGTATCTCCTTTTGTTGTCTTATTCCTCTAGCTAGAACTTTGAGTACTATATTTGGAGATGGAGAGAGTGGACAGCCTTGTCTTGTTCCTGATTTTAGTGGAATCACTTTGAGTTTCCTGCCATTTAGTTTGATGTTGGCTGTCAGCTTGCTGTATATTGCTTTTTTATTATCTTTAGGTATATTCCTTGTATTCCTGATCTCTCCAAGACCTTTATCATGAAGGGGTGTTGGATTTTGTCAGAGGCTTTTTCAGCATCTAATGAGATGATCATGTGGTTTTTTTTTTTTCTTTGTTTGTTTATGTGGTGGATTACATTGACAGATTTTTGTATGTCCTGCATCTCTGGAATGAAGCCTACTTGATCATGGTGGATGATTTCTTTAATGTGTTCTTAGATTTGATTTGCCAATATTTTACTGAGAATTTTTTGCATCAATGTTCGAGGGAGATTGGTCTGTAATTCTCTTTCTTAGTTGTGTCTGTATGGGGTTTGGGTATCAGGGTAACTGTAGCCTAATAAAAAGAATTTGACAATGTTCCTTCTGTTTCTATTGTGTGGAACAATTTGAGGAATATTGGTATTAGCTCTTCATTGAAATTCTGGTAGAATTCTGTGCTGCAGCCATCTGGCCCTGGGCTTTTTTTGGTTTTGGGGAAGACTTTTAATGACTGTTTCTATTTCCTTAGGGGCTATAGGTCTATTTAAAATGTTTTTTTTTTTTTTTTGGTGTTGATTTAATTTTTATGTGTGGTACATATCAAGAAAATTATCCATTTCTTTTAGATTTTCCAACTTTGTGGCTTATAGGTTTTTGAAGTATGAACTGATGATTCTCTGAATTTTCTCAGTGTGTGTTCTTATGTCCCGAAAGGTAGATTTTTAATTATATGTAGGCTTCATTTCTATGAATATCTTTGAGTGCATATTGGCCTTATTACCAGAAACTACAAATGAAAATAATCTTAGTATTTGCTTTCATGTATCACTGTAAATCAAAGGTACAATAAGCTAGGAAGTATATAGATGTGACCTGGTGGTCTCTATGTTATAAGTAATGCTTATTTATGAGTTCTGTGGATGCTCCATGTCATGTGTACACACTGACAAGGGCGCTCTCCAGGTATGCCCCCTTAGTGCCCTTTCACAGAGAAAAAGATTGATGGCAAAAAAAAAAAAAAGGTATCTTCCCTTCCAAGAGAGGTATTTTTCAAATAAGAAGTACCAAACATAGTAGGCTGAGTGCATCCAATTTTAGAAGGCCACAAGGTAAATTTGTGTTTGCTTTCTACAGCATTTCTATTAGGTGCAATGTTTTTAATAATGTTCTGTTCTGAAACTCAGTGTCAGCATTTTGCCAAGCTTTTTTTTTTTTTCTTTTAAGTTCTGATATGAGGTAAGATAGAGAAAAATCTTTTAATACTTTGCTGATTTTTTAAATTCTAGATCTGCAAGGTTTTCTGCCACTTTATTTTATGTGTGTGGATTATTTATTTATTTACTTATTTGTCTTGTGTGTACGTCTGTTCACCAATGTGTTCCTGGTATCTGGGGCGGGGCGGGGGTGTAGAATAGGGCATCAAGTCTCCTGGGAATGGAGTTATATGTGGCCATGAACAGCAGTGTGGGTGCTGGGGATTGGAGCTGTGTCCTCTGGGAGAACAGCACGTGCTTTTAAATTCTGAGTCATCCCGTCTCTTCAGCATTTACACTGATTTTTATAGGCGTCATTAAACTTAAGAGTGCAATTTGAAACATCAAAAACAAACCATTTATAATAAATAAAATAGGGCTAGAGAAATGGCCCGACGGTTAATAGCTCCTGTTGCTCTTGCAGAGAATTTGGGTTCAGTTTACTCCATTTGCGGGGATCCAGTGCCTTCTTTCCTTCATGCTCACCAGACACATAGATGATAAATATACGTACATGGAGGCAAAACACTCATGTATATAACAAATCTGTGGTAAAGAAATGTGAGAATCTCAAAAACAATGCATTTTAGGTAGAGAAGTATATATCTTAAGCCTTTCAACATTTAGGCAGCAAGAGCCATAAGTTGCTTATATTAGAAACTTAAAATCTTATTGGGCTTCAAATTAAAACTTGGCTCTTTTGAGTTACTGATTTATGGACATTGTAACAGTTCCTATTAGGGGGTCATAGAAAATGCCCTTATCAGAAAAATAGCAATAACTCAGGATTTAAATTGTTTTGTAGTTATGTTAGCTGCTAAAATTCATTCTAAACTTTCTTTCTTAAGGAAATTTTGCACATCTACTGTTTGTTTCATTTTCCATGCTTCTGCATTAATGAGTAAAGTACCCTGCCTGCTTCACAGGTGGCGACCTCAGTGGGCAGCAGTGAGACTCAGCCTCTGTTGCCATCGACACTCGCTCCTGAAACCGCACTTGACCAGTTTGTGACTCAAGGTATTCTTCTTTTGTGTGTGAGGTTTTTAATCTTATTTTATTTCTTTAGTTTTTTTTCTTCTTCATGCGTGTGTGTGTGTGTGTGTGTGTGTGTGTGTGTGTGTGTGTGTGTGTGTGTGTGTAGGCCAGAGGTTAACGTTAGGAATCTTTCTCAGTTATTCTCCCCTTAAATTTTGAACAGCACAGAAAATTTAATATTTGTAAACTAAAGAGATTTTCAAACCGAAGGTGCTTTGAACTTGTAGTTTATGGTTTTTGTGAGGGTGAAGCTGTGTGACCCACATTTACTTCCTCATGAGTTTTCCATAGGAAGCCTGTAAGCTTCCTTAACCTGGACAGATGTCCTCTTGTGTGTCCTACACTTGCTGCACATTCCCTTTATACCATGTCCACTTGAGCTCCGTAGTTAAGATTTTTGAGCATTTTTTATTTTTCCCTTTAATGAGCTTTGAGCACAATTTCCTCCCTTTCTTTGGAGATAGCTCAACACTGCTCTCTATCACCAGGGAATCATCCATGCAGAGTGTTTCTCTGAATGCCCCACAAGTGCCAAAAATGCATTTTTGCTTATATTTTCTTTATTAGTTCTTTGAGAATTTTGAGCTTTGTATGTGTTTTGAGCATATTCACCCCTATTCTCTCCACTCTCTCAGATATACCCCATCTTTTCTATCCCCCAAACTGTGTTTTTAAGGGGATATTTTTGAGATAGGATCTCACAATATAGCCCTGGCTATCTTGAACTTCCTTTGAAACCAGGTTGGCCTTGAACTCACAGAGATCCTCTGCTTCCCAAGTGTTGGGATTAAAGGCATTCACCACCATGAAACCTTTCAATACAAAACATGCTTTCCAAATATTTTTGGATTGTTTTCTCCCACTGGGTCATGGTCAGTTTAACAGTGGCTACCATCTTAGAGAGAACTGTCTCTCTACCAGTAGCTAACATTTGCTCCAAGGCTGGGGGTGGGATCGTGTGTTCAAGTCCCCTCCCCATCATGTGTTTTGAGACACAGGAATCTGAATCTGGAGCTCACTGGCTGGCCAGTGATCTGCCTATCTCTGGCCTCGCAGGACTGGGATTGCAGATATTTGCTGCCATACCCAGCTTTTTCATGGATCTGAATTCAAGTCTCCATGGTGCTTGGCAAGCGCTTTACCCATTGGTTGATCTCCTGAGTTCACTCAAGTTACTGTTTTCTTTTAGGAAGATATTCTACTTTAATAGAAGATAGAAAGAGAGGTGGGTAGGGAAGGGGGAAAGGAAAAGAGAAAATACAGACAATTTTTAAACTAAATACCTGGAGAACAAATTATTAATTAAACAAATCACAGACATATTAGGATAATCTAGAATAAATAAACAGAATGTTTTGTTAACTTACTGTGAAGTAGTAATTGAGAATTTGGCTATTAAAAAGTCTGAGAGGCTAGAGATACGGCTCAGCAGTCAAGAATGCTATTGCTCTTGAAGAGGGACAAAGTTAGGTTCCCAACTCCTATGTTGAGCTGCTTATTGCTACCTGCAACTCCAGCTTCAGGGAAACCCACAGGGCGCCTGCACTCAAGTGGACCCTCATATTTACATACTTAAAAAAAATAAATCATTGAAAGAAACAGTTCATTGTTTAGGGAAGTGTTTATAAAACTATTCTAATTGCCGTATGGCTCCTTATTAGTTGAGCAATATTTTGTGTTTGAGTCAATAAGCACTGCATATTCATTCCATTTTTTTTAATTCTTGTTTTGGAAAAGCTTAATGATAGGTGACCTGAAAATGAAGAGACTGCAGTTGAGATGCAATCTTTAAGGCTGTGCCATCATTTGAAACAAGATCTATGGGTCTTTATGTTCTAGAAATTCACATGAGCAACCTACACTATATTTTGATTTATTTTCTTGAAACTGAGTACGAAACCCAGGGCTATGTTCATGCTAGGCATAAGCTAAATCCTCAACCTCCTGTAATATATTTTTACAAATGCCAGTATGTTTCACTCTTTGTATTTGGATCACAACCAACTCTGTGTTAAGTTGTATTTATAATGAAGTTTGCAACGCATCTTTTAATTATAGCGAGTATGTTGGTCTTATTTGATAGCATTAAATTTCTGATCCAAAAGAAATAATACTTTCTGAAAAGGAGTTAAATGTGAATACTGATGTATAGAAAATGTTCTTTGGAAAAAGTTTGCTTCATTGAATTTCCATTGCAATATTTGTTCCAATAATTTCATAAACAGGGTTCCACTTTGGTTTCTAGTAATTTGTGTTAGTAAATAAAATGTTTAATAATAGAAAATACTTAACTGAATGTCTACCTTGTATGCTTACAAATCTTTAAACAATTAATGATAAATAGTAAAATATTCACTAAGATAGAATGGCAAATAATACACAGAAATTGATAGATTTTGTATGTGCTTATAAACAGTGAATACAGTGTAGACAAGACATCTATAGTGCAACAGAGGAGTCAAGCTGCAGAAGCAGACCATAAGAAACATACAAAATATATTCAGGGTTTTTTTGCATTTTTAATTATCGTGTGTGTGTGTGTGTGTGTGTGTGTGTGTGTGTGTGTGTGTGTGTCTACAAATACCACACTGTGCAGTGGAGGTCAGAGGATAACTTTCAGGGTAGGCTCTTTCCTTCCACCTTGTGAATCCCAGGGATTGAGCTTTGGTTCCTGGGTTTGGCAGCAGCCATCTTTATCTGCTGAGCCATCTCATCTCAAAAGCCCCTGCAGCAGTTGTAGAAGAAAAAATTTAAAATATTCTCCAAACCCATGAAAATAGATGTGAACAAATATAAAAAACATCTATTATTTTTAGATAGGATACCTTGACATCAAAAAGATATCAGGTGTTAATCAATAAACAGTGTCCAGTCAAAATACCACCACATTTCTTTGTGGAAAACAAGATTCTATTCACAATTAAAACAAAACAAAAATGAGTATGAGAGTTTCCAGGAAAATGCTCTAAAATAGTCAAGACCTACATGGATATTATAACATACTGAGAAATGTAATTGAATATGTTTTATTGCTAGCAATGACAAAACAGAATTGGAAATGTATCCATAATGATTAAAGTGGCACCTCAGATCTCTGAATGAGCCATGGATCTTTTGATAACAATGGTGAAATCTTGCTGGCCATTCGACACAAGAGCACATCTTATACACAGTTACCTGGGTTTCAAAGTGAAAAATGAGTTTATGCAAATACTATAAGAAAACATGGATGGATGCCTATAAAATTATGTAGAAGGCTTTCCATTTTTGCTTCAATATCAGAAATCAATAAAAGGACACATTTTATGTTTAGTAATAATAATTAAAAAACAACTTATATGGCAGAAAATACCATAAAGTGAAGAAATTCCTTGACAAACTAGTGTAACTATTTGTAACATAACTTACAAAGAAAGCTGCATTGTAAGCATGTAAAGTGTTCTTAGTTCTTCAGAAGGAAGAGAACTAGCATCATGTAAAAGTGAACAGAAAGATGAGGCAGACACTCACAAAAGATGTGAGGGTCCCATATTACTGGATAAGTACAAATTAATGCTACACCGTGACCATCTTTCTTAGCTGTTAAATTAAATCACCAACATTAAAAAGTGCTGGCAGTGCATCCTCTTGGCCAGACTGTGGAAAACAACACTTCTATAAATTGAAAGAAGGAATGCAATTAGTGTTACATTTTTGGAAGGGAACTTGGCAGTATCTAATGAATCTATAAATTTATCTTATAGGTAGGAATTTTCACATGACTCATCGCTAAAAGTATGAAAATACATATGCACATGATTATTTAATGAAATATTATTTGCAATTAGAAAGTATATCAAATACCCAGATTCCCATAAATGGGGCTGGCTTTAAATTAATGTCCATGTAATGAACTATTCAGCTATTAAAAAACAAGGAAGATACCTTCAAATTGGTACACGGTAAATCCCCACCAAAATATTGATAAGTACAAAAGCACCTGGCTGGTTCAGTGGGCAGTGTCTGCTGTGCGGCCCTCTAGTGCCCATGTGAAGTGTTGGCTGTGGCGACACACGCTTTTCAGGCCAATAGGGGTATGGGGGGCAGAAGCAGGCAGATAAAACCGGGTTCATGGAGCAGCCATATATTGCCGAAGTTCATGTTCAGAGAGAGAGACAGAGACTCTCTCAGTACATAAACAATAAAGGAAAACAATAAAGGGGAACGCCCAATTTCAACTCTGACCTCCACATGTATATACTTGGGCATTCCCACACATACATCACACTTACAAAATATACTAAAAATATATACTTAGAATATATAGTAGATTTCTATGTTTTGAGACTTGGCTCAGTGGTTAAGAGTACTGGTTGCTCTTCCAGAGGACCTGGATTTAATTTCCAGCACCCAAATGGCAGCTCTCAATCATCTGTAACTCCAGTGCCATTGGTTCTGGCACCCTCCTCTGGCATCTGCAGGCACCAGGCATGCATACAGTGCATAATCATACACTTGGAGAAAACAAACATACACATGAAAGCAATAAAATAATAAAAAATACATGTGTGTCCTCATTTGTTATAAAAGAAAGCAGGAAGCTCAGGTATCAGAGTGGGTGGGTGTCAGGGAAGAAATACACGAGGGTGAGAACAAGGTAAAAGGGGCTCGACAGTGGGCATCGTCACTCTCTTACATATACTCCTAAGCTTAGTTGGGCTTTTATAACCATATTTTATGTTTCATGTGCTACAAAGAGAAAGAAAAGAAAACTTAAACTGGCAAAATGTGAAAGTAATGTGGAATACTGTGGAGGACCAGCCCCCACACTTATTTACCCCAGGAACTCTTGAGGAATGAGGGATAAGAGACTTAGAAATAGAGAGAGGAGAAACAGAGAGAAAACACAGGATAGACTCGGGTGGGCCTGGATCCTTATCCACCAGCCCAGAACTTTATTCCAAAGGTCTGTTTATAACAATGACAAGAGGTCGAGGAAAGACCTCCCCCTTGCTAGTTACAGTCACCTGGTACCCAGGCCCGTGGTCCAGTCAACCTCTTATGCAGCCCTGCTGGTACAGCCACTAGGAAACCTAGCGGGCTCCAACAGAATATAAGCAACTTGTTCTAGTAATTCATAGACTTTCACCCTCAGGTTTAATGGCAGAGAAAACTGCAGGCAGGCATTCAAGTCATGATGCTACTTTACCTTTTGCAACTAGCAATCCTAAAACTTTCTCAAACACACACACACACACACACACACACACACACACACACACACACACATATTACAGAGCAAAGGAGCTAGTAGACAATGGATGATGAAAGGGTGTGTGTGTGTGTGTGTGTGTGTGTGTGTGTGTGTGTGTGTGTGTGTGTGTGTGTGTAAGGGTTTGTGTTTGTGTGTGTAAGGGTTTTTTTTTGTGTGTGTGTGTATGTGATGAAATATTTGATAACTAAAGGTGTTCAATGGACCCTGTAAATTTATACTAGAATTGGAGCTGTCAGTATGAATTATTTTGTTGGTTCATTGATCCATGTGTATGTGCCCAGGTATATGTGTATATATATTATATACATACATACATACATACATATACACATGCACATATATATAAATGGACACATTTCCAGTCTCAAAACAATGGCACATCAATAGAAATATATATATATATACTTAGTGCTCAGATGTCAATCTTTGGTTCTGAATCTCATTCTCCTCTCCATACTTTCAGAACTCTCTGGAACAAATGCTTGATTTCAGGGCACGGGATGAGCAAAGAATAACTTGAACCTGGAGCAACAGAGGTTAATTAGATACGTGGGAAAAGATAAAGGATTGCTATAGAAAAGAATGTTCCTAGGATAATTCAAGCAAAATAAATATGCTATACAGATTAAGAATGTTTGAATTATACTAACGTAAGTAAGTGATCAGAAGGAAATACTCTTTCATCTGCTAGAAAGTCAACTAAAATAAAAAATGCTTTCATTGGAGAATTACCATTTGGTAGCCATTTTAGCATAAAGGAAAAATATATTTTACAGTTATGGAACCTATTAGACACTACCTGTCTCAGTAACATTTATGCCATTGCAAGCAAATTCTTTGAAAGAACAGTGTAAACGGAGGAAGTTCAGAGGTTTCAGCCCACAGGACTCCATCAGCACATTGGAGTGGATTGAGTGGCAGGAACTATTCACATCATGACAGACAGTAGAGAGGGAAACAGGAAGGGGCCATTGACAAGATATCTCCAGGAACCTCCCTCACCCCTTGTCCTAGTGACCCGCTCCCCTTAAGTAGGTCCTGCCTCCCAAAGTTTCCAGAGCCGTCAATTGGGTTTGGTGACTCGCAACAGGATCCTGTGCAAGACACTCATTCTAACCATAGCACTGCTTAGTTAAACAGTCAAAGCTTGTATCTCCAGTAGTGGGAAATAGAAGTCATATCCCATGATAAGATGTGCAGAGAATCTGATCGTGAGGAAACCTCAGAAAGATTCTCCATAAAATTGTCTTGGTCAGGAAAGAGAACAGGACCAAGGAACTCGACCAATTTAGAAAGCAGAACCATGTTAACTAAATGCAAAACGGGATTTCAAATAGGTTACTTTTTTTCTCTTGCTCTTCAGAACATTTGTGGAATGATTGACAAAATTTAGAAAAGGTCTGTAGTTAGATATTAGACAGTATCTGTGTTAATTCCCTGACTTTACTAATGGTGCTAGAGTAATTAAAGACTGTGACTCCATCTTCAGAAATTATTAAGGAAGCATGTATCTGTGAATTACAAACAATTCATAAAATAAAAGGTTCCAGGGCAGGTAGGTAGATAAGTAAAATATTTAGTTCAAAATTCCTTATACTCTTGCTTTTTCTTCAGTGGGAATTAATTCAAAATGTTTTCTCAAAAGAATAAACAAGGACTGAAAGTAATAAGAAAAATTGTTGAGGCACATTTGATTCAGTTAGTAAAGGTCCACAGTCCTTACCTAAAATCCACAGTTCCTGTCAATCAGATTTTCTCAGAAGTCAACAGGTGTCTACTGGCCCACACCCAATGACTGATGCTGCTTTGCAGTCCTGATCACTGCTTGATTCACCCTGTTATGACTGTGCTTGCTTCTCTACAGAAGTAGTTCAAAGAATGTCTACGCTCCCATTGGAGGTGTTGAAGAATGTACAGTCAACTGTACCCTAGTGCTTGTCTAAAATCCCAAAGTCTTTGGAAATTGGGAACATTCTGGCCCCTAGAATTTCAGGGGGGAAAAAAAGACTGTGTTGTAGCCTTGGCTCATATTACTCTTTCCCAGGACATACACATGTATTCGTGTATGTGTGCATGTTGAGTCCTTCTGTGCCCGCACATGTACACTCACGGGGGATGGGAGTTAAGAAGAGAAGCAGTCAATTTCCCTAGCTCCAAGGTTAAGCTGAGCCATGCAATTATGAGAATTAACCAACCACCTACCTCTGTTTCTTTAGGAACTTTCCTGTGTTATGAGAAGTTGTAAATTTTGTTAATAACCACCAGATAAATTGAATAATTTTTATACTCTATTATAAATCACAGGTCAATGTGAAACCAGACCCGTGTGCCCTCGTGACTCGCCGCTGTCTGCTCCTATGCACAAGCAGTGCACGCTTGTTACCCCGTCTCTCCTGTCAGCGGTCTGTAGCCTCTTAGACAACCTCTTGGCAGTTACTCCTAGAGAAGCTGCAAGTGCTTTTCAACAAGCCCGCCTCATAGAGCTTCTCTGTAGGTAAGAGATAAATGGGAGTAGAGACGAGTGAACACAAGACCGTGTGTGCCTGACAGTGTATTCGCATTTGTTCTTACACGCACTAAGTTCCAGGCTTTTACTTCTGCCAGTTGTCTTCACAGTTGCTGTTGTTATTTCCTCCCTCTGTTCTGTACTTTTATTGGCTTCTTAGCTTTATTATTTAGACTAAAAAGACTTTTTTCTTCAATTTAAAGAATTGAGATGGTTCTAAATCTTATGTGCCTTCTAGCACAGACAAGGCATGTAGTATAATCCCCTGCTAATTTTTCATTGGACATGAAGGAGGTTGAAGATTCCTGACTCTAGCAGTCATATCAGAATAATGTTCCCAGGTTGAAAATCACTGTTGAATTTTGCGGCGAGCTCCTCTACCAGCGAGGAAGAACGACCACCATGCAATGATTCTTCTCAGATCACACTTTATTGGAGCGCCTGTTGGTTAAGGGAGAACGGGAGGTGAGGAGCCCCAAGGACTAAAATGCCGCTGCTTATATAGGGAATCAGGCAAACGTGCCGTACTGTGATTGGGTCCCGCCAGAATGCAAGCACGGGGAGCCACGGGATAGGCTGAGGACATAAGGTCGATTACCATACCCGCGCATGCGCAGGTCACAGGACACATAGTCCTGAGAGCATAGCCAAATATGGAGTTTACAGCTAGGCTACCAGGAAGCCAGCGCCATCTTTGAATGGCGGCTCCCTACAGAATTTTATTTGGATGCATTTTGTTATGGGAAACTAAACTCATCAGAAATATTCTGGTAAAATTTAAGGAAACAATGACTTGATTCTTTAAATTTTTCATTTTCCTAATATTAGTGAGTGTCTGATGATGTTTTTAGCATAGTGGCAAAACTTTGGCTATTATGTTTAGGCATATCTAAGTTTATAGTTCATTCCTTGCATAGTGTTGTAGTATTGAACATGCTTTATCCTCTAGAGGGTTGTTGCTGACCCCAGCTTAAAGTGATGAGTGTGAGAAAAATTAGTGTCTGTAGTATACCTGCATATGGTGAATGTGACTTCTCTCTTCCTAACATCCAGCTACTCTAGCCCAGCATGTCTGCCTTCTTTTAACCACGTGCATATGTCCATTCCTCTTTCATTCTCTCTTTTTACTACTGAACAGTGCTGTCAGAAATGTCTTTCTTATCTTTGTTAAGCCATACTACCTTCTCTTTTTCTGGGATATGAAGAAAGAACTGAAAAAAAAAATTCTTCCTTTCCGTCCTAGGTATGGTGATAATTTATTTGTGATGAAATGTGATATTTTATTTGTATGTTAATAAATAAAGTTGCCTGGAGATCAGAGGTCAAATAGCCATTAAGCAAAAGTCAGGCAGTGGTAGCACACGCCCTTAATCTGACCACATGGCAGGCAGAGTCTCTGAGTGGTCAAGGACACAGCCAAGTGTGGTGACACAAGCCTTTAATCCTAGTACCAACCATAGAGACCTGGAAGTCTGTATAGATAGGCAGTGACAAGGAGGTCATGTGGCTGGGCTTAGAGCCAATGAGAAAGCAAAACAGAAAGGCAATAAAAACACAAGTCAGACAGGAAGAAGGTCTCTCTCTGGGGAAACAATGGTGGCAAGGTGGTAAGATGAGGTAGTCGTGACTATTTACCTCTGTATTTGGCTCTATGTTTCTTATTTACTGAGACTGTTTAGAATTTTGTCTACACCTAGGTTTTCTTTTGCTATAAAACACTGATCAAAAGCAACTTAGAGGAGCAAAGGGTTCATTTGGCGTACAGGTTACAGGCCATCATTGTCAAGAGAAGCTGAGCTAAGCTGAGGCAGGAACCTGGAGGCAGGAACTGAAGCAGAGACCATGGAGGAGTGCTGCTTACTGGCTTGTTCCCTCTAGCATGTTCAGCTGCCTTCAACCATCAGGTGCACTTGCCTGGGGATAGCACCTTCCACAGTGGGATAGGCCCACTCTCATCAATAGCAATTAAGAGCATGCTCTACAGACATGCCCACAGGACAGTAGGATGGAGGCAGTTCCTCAGTTGTTTTTGCCTCTGTTCAGATATGTCAAACTGACAACTGACGCTAACTGTGAGAGTTTCACTTTTAGAATTCTCTGTTTTTCACACTTGCCTGACACAACATTTTCCTATTTTCTGAAATACTCTGGGGAACCTTAAATATTTTATTTACTTGTAAAAGTCCTTTCTCATTATTTATATTCAGGTTTATATTCACACTTCAAATTGTGATGTTTTGTCTTTAATAAAAAGCATAGTAACTATGGATGGGGTATTCTTTATCCTTGACAGTACTGTGGATGCCTCTGTCATAGAGATGTGCATCCAGGAACTCAAGACCCCGCCACCCTTATCATTTGCTGTTGAACATTCTCAGGCTCAGGTAAGGAGCTCGGGTCTGCCTCTCATTTTTATCATGGGTTTCGTTGCCTGGAGGGCCAAACAACAAATTCTGAGGAAATCCAACCATAAGAAAAAGTTGGAAATCTCTTAGGATATATGTGGTATTGCATGCTTTTTGAACTAGGTTATGAAAAATTTTACCTTTAATAGAGAAACTGGGATGGAAGAAAAGAACAATGAATACTTTTCCTAACTCCATCGTTTAATCAGTTATGAATGTTTAATCAAATTTCTTTGAGAACCACTATATAAAGGGGCACTGGTATATTCCATTTACTCATTATTTTAGGCTATCTCTAGTATATCTGTTATTTTCACCTAGGTTGAAATTGTTAGACTAACATGTCTTTTTGTTGTTACTTTTCATGACAGGGTTTCTCTGTGTAGCTCTGGCTATCCTGGAACTTACTCACCCGATAGACCAGGAGGGCCTCAAACTCACAGAGATCTACCTGCCTCTGCTTTTTGAGTTTTGGGATTAAAGGTGTGTACCACTACAGTCCAGCTGAACCTTCCAGCACTCGGGAGGCAGAGGCAGGTGGATCTCTGTGAATTCAAGATCAGCATGGTCTACATAGTGATTTCCAGGATAGCCAGGGCTATGTAGTGAGACCTTGTTCTCAACAAAACAAACAAAAAAAACTAAAAACATCATGTATATTTTCAAAACAAGGTGAAAAATTTTAATTTTTTCTTCACAGCTCTTCACTAAATTTGGGGGTGCTTGCCTAATTCTGTATGTAAAATATGCTTAGCAATTTCCAATATAGTTGCTGCTACTAGAAATTTTATTTCAAGGCCCAAATTTAACATCCCATTTGTTTTGTGTGGGTAAGGGATGAAAAGTGGAAAGTGAAGTATTATTTGTGTTGCATTCTGTGAACATAGAAGGCCTCTAGGACATCTTGGAAATACTCTGCATGCCATTTTTGAAGCACACGTTCTTTCTAGTGTAGTGTTTTTATTAAATCAGCTGATTCACAAGATATATGTTCTCTTTACTCTTTTGTTGGTACAATTGAAAAATCTTCACTGAATACCTTCTCTGGTTTAGAATCTCCCTTAAGTTGTTAAAGACCTCCCCTTGTATTTAGAGAATGGATAGCAAATCCATGTATATCTAAGGATGACAAGCATTTCAGAAGAAAAGATAAAGCAAGGGGCAACACCAGATAGTGAGGCAGAGGCCTGTACTTAGTGTCCAGGGAAAACCTTCCCAATCATGACATGTGGTTTGAAGTGAAAAAGATGGTCCTGTAGGCTTAGCAAAGTCTCTGGGTCACAGTGTGGTTGGTCTGTCCAAGAAACAGCGAGGAGTCCAGAATTACTGGAGCGGAATCTGTGGGGGAGGCGAGGCTGGAAAGCACAGTTAGCAACGAGGGCAGACCTTGTCTGCAGTTGTGTCTTGAGTGGCAGTGTAGTTCCATGAGAGCAGTGGCAGACACTGATGGATCCATGTCTGAGTAAACACATGCACAAAAATCACATGAGAGATCATTGCTGTAACGTTACAAAGGAAATGGTGGCGGTTGAGGGATTTCACACAGTACTGAGCAGAGCAAGGAAAGTTGGCCATGCAGGTTGGTTCCAGAGCACACTCTGATCCACTGTGCTGTCTGCTTATGTGAATTGATGCTTGTACATTGTTGTTTGCACAAGAATTCAGAAAATTCTCTAACATTTACCAGATTCTGTTCTAGTTGCTGTTGATACAAAGCAAACATCTGTGCCCATAAGGAATCTATGGATTAGGTGCAAGAGACAGATAGAAGCACATATAAAAGTGAAGTATGGGACCAGATAGTAACAAATGGTATGGAAAGAAAGAGTGACATTCATTGGGTAAAAAGGGCGTGTCACAAGGGGAGCAGTGTGGGACCCACAGAGACCCCCTAGTAAGGCCTTACTGAAGGTCAGAAAGTCTGAGCTTGCTTTGCCCAGCAAGGCTGCATAATAGGATGATTTGGCGAAAGGCATGGTTACCAAGTGTTTTAAAGGGCCTACACTTGTTGGTACTTTATACCTTGACCTTGAAAGGGGGAGGTTTTTTTCCCCTCCCCTTGCTAATGTATAAAAAGCCCATCATGAATAAACTCCACGCATCTGTGGTATTGACCCAGAGCTCTCCCGAAGCTATCCTGTGTCTCTTTTTCTTCGTCTATGTCTATATTTCTGCCTATTATTTCTCAGTTCCTCACTTCTCCATTCGAGAACCCTTTGACAGGTCGGGGCTGGACCCTGACAGAGTGGTTGCTACAGAATGGTCAGGGAAAAAAAAAAAAACCTATAGAAGGTCAGAACAGAGCAGAGAAGGCTGAAAAGGAGAACAGACATAGATGTCAGAGGCAGAGCATGGTGCAGAATGCTGGTAGTGGGGTTACAGTCAGCTGCAGGCAAGAGTGTGTTGCAGTATGTGACTGGCAGGTTTTTGGGTTTTGTTGCTTTATGTTTGTTTGTTGGTTGGTTTGTTTTTAAGAAGGTTATAAATAGAAAAAGATAGTTAATTAACTATATCAATATTTAATCTTAAATGGTTAATTTACAAAATAATTCAGTTTTTCTCTCATGTTTCTCACTGGCTTGATTATAATATTTACAGTATCCATAGGTTAGACTTGCTATAACTTTAATAGGGCATAAAATGGAGATTACAGAGACTTAACAGAGCTGAGTCTCATGGTACATGCCTGTAATCCCAGCACTTGGGAAATGGAGGTAGGAGGAGCAGAAGTTCAAGGTCAACCTCAGGTGTGTGGTGAGTCCTAGGATAGCCCCGACTACATTAGACCCTGTCTCCAACAATATAAAAGAACAACAAAAGTGTTATAGAAATAAGCAAATTAAATTTCAAAATCTGTAGAAGGAATTTGCGAAGGATAAAGTTACATATACTTTTATATAATATAAATAAGCTAGCATATTCTATAATGGAATTTCAAACTCATAGAAGAAGTAAGAGAACAATTGTTTTTAAAAGGTTTGAGGCTGTGTACCATAGAGACATGCACACCTCCAGAAATGGAGACCAGTTCCCAACTCTTAATTATGTTCTCACAGCATCAGACTGAGTGAAAAGACATAGAAACTGACCTCAGCATAGCTCTATAAAATTCCCTTATAAGGATGTACTGCTTAAGAACAGTAACTATATAAGACATATTCTTTAACTGCTGTCTGTCCAGAGGAAGTTTGAAAAGAACATTTACCGGGTATTACTTATAGTATCAGCATTAAGAAAATTCCAAAGATAGTTTTTTAATTTTTCCCCTTACATTTAAGAATATTGTTTTTATACTGAAGGATAACTAAAAGCAAAAATAAATTTTATTGATAACATTAGCTGGGCTGTTAGGATAGATGTATTTTCTTCCATTCTTTTGCACTTTGAGGAATATTTTTGTAAGCAGAGTTCTCTTTAAAATGAGTTTACTTTGGCTTTAAATATCCTCTGTGCTTCTTTTAGGATATTGGTTCCTACTTTAAAAATATAAAGACTTTCTTTAAATGAAATACTGATTTCAGCTTTGGAAATACTACTTTATTTACTGGTGGTATAGTTGATAGTGCTGATGTAACCATTATTGACATACTTCTAGTATTAGAAACTGTGCTTTGCTACTTCATATTAAGTTTATAGCACATAATTTATAATGAGTGCTTTTTAGTGCTTTATTAAGTGTATTTTATGAAGAAGTAATTTCTTACAACACATAGAAAAGTAAAACACCATGATGCCACTGAGATTGACTTTTCATGAGATCTACTTACTCATTGTATTCTATGTCTTTTTGTAAATAGGCTTCCTTTCTCTTGGAATACCTGTCCTCTTTGTCCCAGCTTCTGCAGTCCTGTCTGTTGGTAGATCCTAACCTTGTGACACAGGGTGAGCTCTTGAAACCTCTTGTCACTAATGTCATCCGAGTTCTCATTGTGTGCACCAAAGATGTATTAGGTAAGTTTTTTTAAATTTTTAAAAAATTAAAATATAGCCACATCGTTTTCTTTCTACCCTTTCTTCCCTCCTACTCTTCCCATGTCTCCATCCCCCACTATCTTTCAGATTCATGGCCTCTGTTATCTTTCATAACCTGCTGAGTTTGTATAATGTTACTGATCTGTATATGATTTCAGGATAGGCCATTCGGTAAACAATTTGGGAGTTCTTCCCTGAGGAAGACTATTTCTCCCACTATCAATATTCCATATATGACTTTAGTTCTTTGTCTAGGGTTGAATCCCATGAGATTTCCCCCCTTCCATTCTAGCATGTCTGTTGGTATTGTCCTTTAGGTCTTTAGGCAGTCATGCTGATGAAACTTCATGGTTGCAGCTTCTCTGACATTTCTAGGAGATAAAATCTTACAGCGAACTTCTTGTTCCTCTGGCTTTTACAATCTTTTCGTCTTGTTCTTCTGCAGTGGTACCTGAGTCTTAGGGACAGGTGTTGTATGGTAGATGTATCAGTTTGGACTGGGCTCCACACAATCTCTTGGTCTCTGAATTTTGATCAAATGTGGTTTTCTGTAATGATTTCCATCTGTTGCAATGAAGCATTTCTTTTTGTTGCAGAGAGGTGAGGCCTATACTTATTTGTGAGTATAAGGCCAAATATTAGAATGCAGTTAGGGATTGTGCTGTTTTAGTAAATTGGCAGCTATAGGTTTTCGTACAAGATCCATGACTTCACTAGCCTTGGATAGTTGGCTAGGGTTACAGTAGTAGGCATTATTTTCTTCTTGTGGAGGAAATCCATTAGAGACCTGCTGGTTACCACCAAAGTATGGGTGGCAGAACTGTATATCCTTAGAGCTATTGTGCCATGCTAGTCACTGTGGTAGTTCATAGGCACCTTAGCTGGTTAGGACGATTGCTTGCTTCCCACCTTTGAAAACTAGAATGGGGCCTTCTGCTACCAGGAAATGTGTCCTCAGAGAAGAGGCTTTCAGGTCAGATCTAGCTCTGATTCTCTGGGTCCTGTGTCCAAAGTACATGGTGTCTTCGGCAATAGGGACTTTAGCTATGTTTTGTTTTTATAGTGTAGATGAGAAGTGAACAATATTGAGGGAGCAAATCTTAATCTCCTCCAGGTGACCCCCCACCAACTCTCCCAGTATTTTGGGAGGTTTTGAAGGTATGTTTTATAATTAGAATGATTTGAAGTAGCTCCAGGAGAAACTTAGGGCAGATGAGTAGCTTAAAAAATTGGACCAAAAGTCTCTTCTGTCTGTCAGCTGAAACACATGCTACAGTCTGCAGTGAGCTTGGAGTACTATTTTTATATTTGTGGTTAGGGCCAAATGACCGTTACAGGTATAAGTCAGTGCATATAATATGAACATTTCATAAGCTCTTAAAATATTGAGACCTACTTTATGTTGAAAACTGAATTTAATGGTTAGTAGTAAGAAAATTGAAACAAAAATATAGGGTTGAGTGAATAGTATAGTGGTTATATGTGCCAAACCTGAATTTTATAGACAGATATATGTGTTTATATTTATCAGTGGTAATTATCAAATATATAGGATCATATATGAATATATTTATTTTAAATATAAATCATTTATAATAATGTAACTGATCACTTCATTGACTTTCTTTTCATTCATTCACTCATTTTCCTCCATAGCCCAGAGATTTATGTAGGGCCTAGTACAAATTAGGTAAGCAATTTGCTGCTCAGTTACCTCTCCAACCTATTTTTTTTTTATTCATTTTACATACCAACCACAGATCCCTCTCTCATCCCTCCTCCCTCCCCCTCCAACCTTCCCTCCACCCGCAACCTACCCCTCATCCCCTCCTCCAACAGGGTAAGTTCTCCCATGAGGGTACAGCTAAGCTTACATTCAGTTAAGGCAGGACCAAGCCCCTCCTTGCTGCATCAAGATCCAGCTACACAGCTGTCTCCCTTATGCAGAGGTGCACAGGAAATGTGGGACACTATGAAAAGTCCAACCTATTTTTAATTTTTTTTATCTTGAGATGGTGATTTGATAAGTTGTCTACCCTGGCTTGAACTAATCCTGTAGCACAGGCTGCCCTTGAACTTGAAATCATTTTGCTTCAGCCTCTTAGTTAATCAGGAATTACAGACATATACCATCAGTCCTGACTTCAATTTATTCTTATTTAGTCCTGTGAATTGTGTGGATTTGCTGTGCCTTTGAGGTGTGAAAGTAAAAGATGCCATGATCCTGTGTTATTGGTTCCTTTTTACTCTTATACTCTTATCTCTTTGATCTTTTGCACACACACCCCACCCGCCATGCAGCTCCCAAATAAATCACATGGAAACTTATTCTTACTTATAATTGCCTGGCCTTAGCTTGGCTTGTTTTTTTGCCAGTTTTTCTTAACTTAAATTATTCCATCACCTTTTGCCTCTGGGCTTTTACCTTTCTCTGTCTCTGTATATCTTTTCTTTCCTCCTTACTCCATATCTGGCTGTGTGCCTGAGTGTCTGGCCCCTTCTTTTCTTGCTCCATGATCCTTCTTTCTTCTCCCTCATCCCTCTTTTTCTCCTTCTGTTTATTCTCTCTATCTGTCAGCCCCGCCTATCCTTTCTCCGGCCTTGGTATTGGCCATTCAGTTCTTTATCAGGTGTTTTAGACAGGCAAAGTACAGAGTTAAACAAATGCAATATAAAAGAATGCAACACATCTTTGCATCATTAAACAAATGTTTCACAGCATAAACAAATGTAATACAAACTTAAAGTAATATTCTACAACAACCCTGATCAAGTCCAGTCCTCAGCATCATTTATATCCATGTTAAAATTACCTCTGTGTTTGAGTTACAATAGTATCATGCTTAGAAATTTACTTCATGGTAGCAATAATTTAATTATGCTTTGTAGGTTAAACTGCAGTCTTAACAATAATAAAATTGATTCTTATGAGAAGCGGGTGAGTTAGATATTACAATGATGATCTAACAGAGTCAAGTTATACCTCATGAATTCTTTTTATTTAGTAATTTCTCATGTAGGATTTTTGTGGCTGTTACTTGACCAACACTGACATTAAGTTCATGAAGATGTGCAAAGCATTGCAACCTGAGTGCACCAAACTATGATGAAGATGATGAGTCACTTGATCTAGTACACCTGACAAGAGGTGGTGTGACTACTACTGTGGCCCTACAGATATTTTTTATTGTTCCTCCTATGTATTTTATCGTAAAGAACTATTTAATCCTATGATTAGTTACAAAAAGTACTGCAAGACAAAATTATCAATAATATCTGAAGGTACATTTAGCAGCTAAGTTTTTTTTCTTGTATCTTGCAAAAGTATAAATGTTCATTAAAAATCTATCTTAAGGAAAGTATTTTAAAATTGTTTTCTTAGAAACTAAATTGTGAATGATTTTTATTAAACTTTGGCTATATTTCTGTTTCCATATATTTCTAGTATATGCAAGTATGTTAGATATTTATATCGATAAGTATACTATATATTTATATGATTTGTTAATTCAAATATATAATTCAATTCCTTATAATATGCAAAAAAAAATTCAACTAAAATATTTAGTAAGTACAGTAATAAAGTTAAATGTTAATAACATTTTAAATTTACCTTCCAGCTTAAATATTTTACCATTCCTAAGCCTTTATTGAATAAAAAGAGTACTTATGAATTTTTAAAGGGGTACTACAAATATGCATGTAGTACATGAATATGTGAGTACACAGCATATATTTGGAATTAAATTTTTATGGGATTGGCAATGAGCAAACATCTAAAATACCTCTTAGTGAGTTTAGTGATATGATAGTTGAGGAGCCCTGGGACTGGTTGTGACCTGAATCCTTGAAAGGTTCTCTCTCCAAGCACCTCGTTGGTGCTGAGGAATGCCTAGACAGTGTCTCTAGCTTACTTTAGTGAAGTTTGATGAATGGTGACAGAACTGCAAAGGTGTCACTGGAGAGATTCCCGAGACAGCCACTGCTGTCCAACTTCCGTTTACACAGACAGCACCCTCACTGTGGAAGGTCAACTTCTCTAACATGGGGTCCACACAGGCAGCCGTGCTCAGTCCACTTTGTAGTGTAGCTTTCTTTGTGGAATAATTCTTTGCTTGGCTCTTCAAAGAAAGTTTTCTTTCTCTTCTGCCTTGACCTTAGCACATTGTGCTTTCCTTTTCATCTCTGCACAGAGATGCTAGAGGAAATAAAGAAAATAAGAGGAAAGTTTGTTTCACAGAAATAGACACTGTCATGTTTTATAATGTGCCTACTGTGCAGTTTTGAAATTGTAGTTTATATTTACTGTATCACAATTTCTGATTGTTGTTGACCATATTTTAATGAGAGGATGGCTTGTGTGATTTTGTAGAAGGGTGGAGGGACATACCTTTAAGAAGCAGTAGAAAAAAATGAAATTAATTGTAGTTCATGGATAATTGTGCAGGCTGATTTTTATGCTTGACTCGGAGTAGAGTCATATGGGAAGAGAACCCTTGATTGAGAGAATACCACCATTACATTGGTCTGGGGCAAGCCTATGGTGCATTTTCTTGCTTGATGGTTGATGTAGAGGGCCCAGATCATTGTGGGCAGTGCCATTCATGGACAGGTGGTCCTGGGCGCTATAAGGAAACAGACTGAGCATGAGGATTAAACCTGTAAACAGCACTCCTCCATGGCCTCTGCATCAGCTCCTGCCTCTAAGTTCCTGCCTGTTTGAGTTCCTGTCCTGACTTTCCTTAGTGATAGATGATGATGTGTCACTGTAGGTGTAACCATCTTATTAAATATGAAACACAGAGCCAATGCAAAGATGAAAGCCCAAGAGGTCAGAGCAATAGCTAAGAGCTAAAAACCTTACCCTTCACTGCTGTTTGTCCTCCTCAGCAAGAGACCTCCTTCCTGTCTATTTGTCTTTTTTATTGACTTTCTAGTCTGCCTTCTCATTGGTTGTAAACCCAACCACATGACCTCCTTGTTACTGCCCATCTATACAGACCTCCAGGTCTTCTATGGTTGGTATTGAGATTAAAGGCATGTATCTCCATGCTGGCTTTATCCTTGAACACACAGAGATCCGCCTAGCTCTACCTCTCAAGAACTGGGATTAAAGGCGTGCACTACCACCGCCCAGTTTCTGCTATGGATTGCTATTTGCTCTGACCCCCAAGCAACTTCATTTATTAACATACAAATAAAATCACATTTCAGTACAATTAAAATATCACCATATTTCCCCTTTTGTATTTTTTTTTTTTTGGTTTTTCGAGACAGGGTTTCTCTGTGTAGCTTTGCGTCTTTCCTGGAACTCACTTGGTAGACCAGGCTGGCCTCGAACTCACAGAGATCCGCCTGCCTCTGCCTCCCGAGTGCTGGGATTAAAGGAATGCGCCACCACCGCCCGGCTCCCCTTTTGTATTTTAATAAAAAGAAAAAAGGAAAAAGGTTATAACTAACATAAGAAAAACTATATACAAAAGTACAATAACTATATACCATATATACAAGTAATAACAATGTCTAGTCCATTTGTATTTGACAAATTCAGAGAAAATAATTCCATTATCTATCCTATTTTGGTAAGTCCAAAATGTACCTAATCCACTTTCTTTTTTTTTTTTTTTTTTTTTTTTTTTTTTTTGGTTTTTCGAGACAGGGTTTCTCTGTGTAGCTTTGCGCCTTTCCTGGAGCTCACTTGGTAGCCCAGGCTGGCCTCGAACTCACAGAGATCCGCCTGGCTCTGCCTCCCGAGTGCTGGGATTAAAGGCGTGCGCCACCAACGCCCGGCTCCTAATCCACTTTCTATCCTAACTAATCTTCAACTATAACTAATTAGTCTTCAACTCCCTTAGAGACCCAAGAAGGAAATAATATTACCTAATAAAAAATAAAAACAGGAAGAGTAGCTTCCAAAAAAAAAAAATGTGGGTTGACAGAAATTGCCAGCTCCCTGGACAGTCACCTGAGGTTTTTCCGCAGTGTTGGGGCATCATCTTCAGCCTATAGGCTTAGCATATCTGACAGACTCATTTGTGAAGTAGGATGTACACAAGGTCAATAGTTTGACCTCACATTGGGTGAGAGCAGTCCATGTACCAGAAACACCTGAATTCCACTAGTGTCCTGTCATGATTCAGGATTTTTAAATTCTGGAAATTGTTGATGTTTTTTTTAATTCAGCTGTCCATTCTTCTTGGCTATGTGTGTGTGTAGCTTCATCTCAGCATCCTGTTTTTCTTCATATCCTTCTATTAAATGCCAGTCTACTATTGAGAAGTGTGAGCTTAGTTACTCTTCAAGAATAACTGTTTCAGCTGCCGTTCCACTGCACAACAGAAGCCATCGGCCCACTGTCTGTTAAGCTGCCTTCGAAGAAAAGGGCACTGTACCTTTTCCGGATTGCGAAGGCCACTTTGTCCTGGCCTCAGAAGATGCCTTTTGATAAAGCCATAACCACACTTGTTTTGGAAAGAATCAGTAGTCCTTTGTTTCATGTCCTGTCTGTCCATTTTGTCCTGTTGTCAGCAGTTGATTCGAAGATACTTTGTTTTCCAGTGGCTAACTTTGGCCACAATGAAAGTTAACTCCATATGCAGTTTCTTCAATGCCCATATTTTCTCTGGAGTAGATTGGTACTGCCAGGAACCGACATGTCTCATAGTCATAACAAAAAGAAAATTTTCTAAGTTATTAAAACATTTTAAATGCCATATTCTGTAGATCTCTGAAGCGTTTGAAGATGTCACTGTTAGCTGAAATCTATGGGTTTATTTCAACCCATTCCTTCCCAAGTTGCTCTTGGTCATAGTGTTTTATCATAGTAATAAAAACCCTAACTAGGAAAATACTGATTATTGCGTTTCTTGAGCACTGGAATGGGCCTTGGGAACAGAATCCAGGGAGTGGGACAGTTCAGCTGGCAGGGAGGTCACTCTTCTGATTGGTGTGTCCTGCACCTGAGCCACTGGGCAATTATTGCTTTTCTTTTTGACAAGTGTGTGTGCGGAGTTATATATTTCTGAAGAGTTCGTTTGTTAATAACTTGAAGTATTTTGGTTAATTTTACAGATGTACAGTTAGTATTGGCTTTTCATCGCACATGGACACACTTATTTGACCTTCTGGCCACACTCCTGAGGAAAGCTAGTGCTGTTTCCCTTCTTCTTATTACCTCAACTCTTGCCGAGCACTGGGAGGCAGTGATTGGTAAGAAGATCATTGAATGATTGGGTCTTTCACCTAACAAAAATAAGATAAGTCTTTATTCCCAGTTAAATGTGTAAATTTTTCATGTAGTTATGGCATGGCATATGAAAGAATTGCAGGACTCTTGACTTGAGAATTATCAGTACTGGTGATGACCCTCCTTTCCCCCAAAATGCAGATTTGAAAAATTGCAATAAATTTCAGTATGCCAAAAACCAAGTAAGAAGAAAAGTCTATGGTTTCATGAAAACACACATGTTAAGTTTATAAAACAATTAGATTTATTTTTCTTCCCATAAAAATCAGGCCTTTTTTGCTATAAGCATTCTGTGTTAAATGTACATACATGGAATTTCATATAAAGCTTGAGAAGTTCTAAAATATTATATTTTGTCAAGACATTTTTATAGCATAAAAATACCAAAAATGAGGGTTTTTTTTTATTTTTTATTTCTCATTAATATAAGTAAGTGACTATTTTTTAAGGTAGTAAACTTTGATTTCTTTATAGTCTCATAAATTTTAGCATAGCAAGATTTTACATAGTATTTATATCTAACATTTGCTAGTCTTTTTAATATTCATTTTATTTAATTATTTTTAAAATATATTTTTAGGAAACATAAAATAGAGGCTTCCATATGAGCCACATACATGCTAGACAAGTGCTGAACCATACCTCAGCCATATCTCCAAGCTCTGGCTAACATTTTCATAGCACTGAAATAAAAATTCAGAATTTAAAAATTTTCAGAACTTTAGATGTTAGCTCAAAGCAGTCATCCATGCATTGTCTGTGTATATATACAAAAACACTCACATAGTGAAAAATTAAATAGATTTAACTCAGTATATTGCCTTAATACTGACTTTAAAACTTGATATTTCTTATCCGTGTGCTATTGATAGCTTTGCATCATTAAAAATAAGAATGCTATAAATTTAACTACTAAGACGAATCTGAATAATTCACTCCTTAATTTTGAAGTTTTCAAACATTTGAACCTGAAATCGTTCTCCCTTTAGATACATTGTGCAGATGTGTGGGCTTGTCAGTCAGGTCCCCTGCCTTGAGTATTGCCAGCCTCCAGTTCCTGTCTGTTCTCTTGGCGGAGGAGGAAAAGAGGCGTCTGCAGGACAAGGACAGAACAAACGCATGCCAGGCCCCAACAGTGGCTTTTCTTCTTGATGGAACTCCGGAAAGTCTTAAATTTTCAGAGCGACTTAATGAAACAATTCTTCAGGTGTGTGATTTCTTGATTTGTTTTTGTTTGTTTTCTAGACTTTATATATCTTTAAGGGAATTCACTTTCAGTATTCATAATTTAAAAATTTTCAATCTTATTAAGTAATCAATGTTTAGTTTTTGATTAGGTAAACAATAAAATACAAAACTATAAATAGATTAACAAGTATAGATAGAACTTTAAGAATTACCTCATGTAAAGCTGTGTGTGTGTGTGTGTGTGTGTGTGTGTGTGTGTGTGTGTGTGTGTGTGACATTATGCAGACATTCTATTCTGTCACTAAGCTGTAGCCCCAGCTCCTTGTTTTATCTCTTATTTTGAGACTAATTCTAAGTTGCCCATGCTGGCCTTGAACTCACCCTGTAATCTAGGCTAACGTTGAAATTATGATCTTCCTGTCTCAGCCATTTGAGTGTCTGACATTATGGTCCCGGGCATAAGGGCTAGCTTACCTTAAGTGTAGTTTGGTAGAGTGCTTGCATAAGCATGTGTAATTCTCTGTGTTCCAACTACATACACTGGGTATGGTAACATACACCTGAAATTCCAGCACTCAGGAGGTAGAGGCAAGAGAAGCAAGAGTTCAAGGTCATAGGAGGTGTTCAAGGCCAGCATCAGACATATGAGACACTGACTCAGGGATGGGTTGGGGAGCCTTTTAATGCCATCTTATGATTTGTATCACCTCTTGAAAGGTGGGAAAGGTGGAATCATGTATGAAGGATTTGTACGTCAGCTAGATGGAATTCACACCATTGTTCCCTCTGCTGATTTGTGGTGGTCCCTTTGCTGCTTTGAGTTTGGAGGTTTTTCTGTCCTCTTGATTGTGAGGACTATCCTCAGGAAGATGTTTCTGGTGTGACTACTTGTACATTTTTAACTCCAGCCTTAACTGTTGGAATGAAGAAACGCTGGTAGAAAAGCAGAAGTGAGAGGGAAATGGATGTCATAAAGGCAGAAGGGTGTGCTGCTTCTAGGTAGAGCTGGACCAGCAAGAAAGAGGGAGAGGGGAGAGTAATGGGGTGTTAATGACATGTATGAAAACATTACAGTGAAAGCTGGGCGGTGGTGGCGCACGCCTTTAATCCCAGCACTCGGGAGGCAGAGCCAGGCGGATTTCTGTGAGTTCGAGGCCAGCTTGGGCTACCAAGTGAGTTCCAGGAAAGGCACAAAGCTACACAGAGAAACCCTGTCTCGAAAAAACCAAAAAAAAAAAAAAAAAAAAAAAAGAAAAGAAAGAAAGAAAATGTTACAGTGAAAGCCATTTCTTTGTACATTAATGGAAATTTAATTAAAAGCAACAGCAAGAGGACAGAAGGAGATACTCTCTGGTCCAGCTAAAGGATGCATGGAAGATTTACAGGGCTCCGTGGGGGCACTTTTTTTCTCTGTCCTATGAAATCTAGTTGCTTTCTCAGTACAGCTAAGAATCCTGACAGCCTCCTACATTTCCTCATCTGCCTCCAGAAGCTGTTTGCTTCAGAAGCTTGGTCTCCTCTAGGAGCTCAGCATTTGAGTGAGGCCATAGTTCCCCTGTAGCTGCTGCCTTACTGGCATCCTCTCAGCCTCTCCCAGTGAAGAACGAGATGCTGGGTTGGAGAAATGGCTCAGTGGGTAAAGCACTTATGACTCTGGGAAAGAACCTCGGTCCAGTTCCCAGCCTCACACGATGGCTCACAGCCACTATGACTCCAGTCCAGGAGGTCCAGGGCCTCTTCTAATTGACTTCCATGGAATCTTCGATGCATGTGGTGCACGTTCATACACTTTGGCACACACACATACACATAAGGTAAATCTTAAAAAGAAAGAAACAAGCAAACAAAACAAAAAACTGGATGCTGTCTCTGATGTGTAGCTGAAGTTTTCCTGTGTCCCACCTGGCCCGTGGTCAGCACAAATCTCTCTCACCTACCAGTCCTGCAGCCGCTTGGACCCAAGTAAACACACAGAGACTTATATTACTTATAAACTGTATGGCTGTGACGGGCTTCTTGCTGTCTGTTCTTATATCTTAAATTAACCCATTTCTATTAATCTATAAGTTGCCATGTGGCTTGTGACTTACCGGTACTTTACATCTTACTTCTCATGGTGTCTGGCAGCATCTCCTGACTCAGCCTTCCTGTTCCCAGAATTCTCCTCTCTACTTGTCCTGCCTATACTTATTTCCTGCCTGGCTACTGGCCGATCAGCATTTTATTTATACAGAGTGAATTTCACAGCACTTCCCCTTTTCTTTTTTTCAAAAAGGAAGGTTTTAACTTTAATATAGTAAAATTACATATAACAAAACAATTATCAAGCAAGAATTACAGTTACAATATCTAGTCAATTTATAATATTTAGTCTATTTGTATTTGGCAAAATTAAAGAAGATATTCTATTTATCCTATATTTGTAAGTCTAAGGTTTCATATCTCAGTGTGTTTACTTGGGTCCAAGTGGCTGCAGGACTGGCGGGTGAGAGATTTGTCCTAACCATGGGCCAGGGGGGACACAGGAAAACTTCAGCTACACTGGTTCTGTCAGATTAACAAACTTTTTTTTCCCTGAGATTATTGCATTTTAAAGAGTATAGCAAACAAGAAAAAAAAAATTCATCCCTTTCCATAAGTTATTCCTCCATCCAGTATAGTAACTTATTTTCTAACTTTGGCCTTATCAGAACAGTTTTCTGGTAGAACAAGCTTTGCTTTTATCAGCATGTGTTCCTCTTGGGGGTTTAAATGACTTCCCTAGGAGAAGAATGCTGTAAGAATCATGTGCTCAACCTTTGTCTTCTGTCCTCTTTGAGAAGACCAGAAACTCAGAGAGTCTAGCCTCTTCCTGTAGCCAGTCCTGCTGGACCTGGTGAAATAGAGTTGTAGCTAGGGCAAAGAGGATATTGTTTTCCTAACAGTGCTCTATTCCATTAGATTCACAGTGAAGATGAGCCAGCTTATAGGAAGGTATTTGGTGAAAACTCCATGACAGAGGATTTACTGAAATTTGTCTTGCTCTTCTGTTTCCTTAGAACATTGTAATGTTATTTATTATAAAGCTTGTTTATACCTTTTGGTGTTACAACCTTGAAAAAAAATGAGGTATTATTCAACCATAGGTTATCATGATTTTGCTAATGACTGTGTTTCCTCTCTATTCTTCCAAATTAGAAAAGATACTATCATCCATTCATTCTGTGTGGATATGGAAACATGAAAACATGTTCCCTTATAAGTCATCTTATTCTTGTTCATATCAGCAATAGACTATGGATGCATAGCATTTATTAAAAGGAAAGGAATGAGAAAGCTTAAGATGGAATGAACAGAGGACTTTTATTTGTGTACACATTCTAGAAAACGTGAGTCTAATGTAAGGCAGGACATTGATAGTCTTATAAAACTTTGTTTTCTTTGCCCTATGGATAATACATGTGAGCCAAAGTATCATCAGAATGCACTAAATGGCAACCTATTATTATAGATGATATATGTATTTTTCTCTATGTTTATGTAGGCTATGGGTTTTGCCACATGCTCAAATATCAGGAGGTAGTTTAGTGTCCTAAACCTGATGTTCTTCAAAAGAATACTTAAAGTCTCTATAAAACTATTCTGAGAGGAATATCATATGTGGACCTTAGTCAAATCATTTAATTCATATGATTCAGTTCTTCAAATGCAAAATGAAAGGATTTCATTATTTGTTTCAGTTGCTTCTAAAATTTTTCATCTCATAGGAAATTATTATTAGGAAGTTAATTAAAATGTCATGTCCCAGAATATCTTCTAAATGACTACTTTATAGAATTATATCATAGGGAATACATACAGAAATAGTGTGTAGTTATATTTTTTTATCTCTTGATTCTGATTCTTTTTTCTTATTGGTTAAGAATTTCTCACATATGTATATTGGGTTTTATCAAGCCAATCACGCCCCATTCCCTCTTCTCTAATTCTTTGCCTACCCCTGCCACTAGTATTCCCTCCCAATTCAATATATTTCTTATTTTAAACCCACAGAGTCCATTTAGTGCTGACATTATGTGCAATGTGTGCCCGGGTGTAGGGCCAGATATTAGAGCATGCATGCCCTCTCAGTGTTAGTTTATTTTCTATTGCTGTGATAAGACATCATGACCAAGGCAACTTCTAGTAGAAAGAGTTTATTTGGGACTTACAGTTTCAGAGGATTAGAGTCCATGGCCATTATGGTAGGGAACATGACCTCAGGCAGACAGCCCGGGGTGACACTGGAGCAAGAACTGATAGCTCTCACCTTAAGACACAACTATGAGCCAGAGAGAGTGACTAGGAAGAGTGCAAGTCTTTTCAAATCTCAAAACCTGTCCCCAGTAATACACCTCCTCCAATATGGCCACATCTCCTAATCCTTTTTAAATAGTTACACCAACTGAGAATCAAGTCTTTAAACATGTGCCCCTATGGGGACCATTCTCATTTAAACTACCACATGCTCCAAGACCTCATTCATGAAAACTGACTCTCCCTCTTCCAGCAACCTTCAGTACCTCCTCAGATAGGAATGGGACTTCCTGACCTTCTCCCTGCTGGGATTTTGTCTAGCTCAGCCGATAGAGCATAAAACTCTTAATCTCAGGGTCATGGGGTCATGCCCCTTATTGGGCGCCAGATATTGGTTAAATTATTATGGCCACTCCACGTAGTTAAAAGGGAGGTTTATTTAGTGGCATAAATTACAAATGAAGGCATAGGTAGGTTGCAGGGTCTGGGGAAGACGTAGCGCAGTCTGGCGGTGTTCTCTGGAGAACTCTGCTTGTTCTACCTCCAGCGTCCAGGGTCCAGGACACAAGAGAGGCGGCACATTGGGATCTCAGGTCTTCAGGGTCCTCTCTTGGCCCCCGCCTTGTAGGCGTGACAGTTACCAAAGCCTCAATGGGGGTTGGAACTTCCAGATCAAAGTTGGAATGGCTACCCACTACATCAGTTCTTAGGTGCAACTGCTCTGTTGTATCCAGGAAACAGTTTTTCTCTGAAGTTGTCCACTGCCTGAATCTTACAATCTTTTTGTCCCCTCTTCCATGATGATCCTATCTTCAGGGATCATCATGGAAGAGGGGACAAAATGATCCCTTTGGAGGATGGGGTGTGATATGGATATCTTCTTTAAGTTTCAGCACTCTCTGCCATTCTCTTGTTGACCAACTGTGGGTCTTTGTATTATTCACATCTACGAGGGTGGAGAGATACACTAATATATGGGTATAACAAGAAATCTTTAGGAGTCATTTTAATACTGTATCCATTTAGCAGAATAATAGCAATAGATTCTCTCCTAGAGCCTATGCCAGCTAGCCTTAGGTTCTTGGCATTATTAACAGTGCCAATCAAAAGTTCTGTCTCAAATCCAACCAGAAAGTGGTTTGGATTCTTCTATGACATTGTAACAGTGGTTATATCTGCTGCATTGTAGGTCATTGTAGATCACAAGGTTCACAGCTCAGTAAGATTGATGATTACTTTCTCCTCTGTGCATCACACACTTCAGCTATATGAAAGCCAGCCATTAATGATAAACTTTCCTGATGAATATCAGCTGTAGTTTTCTATGTTCTATGACTTGAGTGTGTGTTGTCTTCAGCTCAATGACCAACAACTCCAAATGAGAAAATACATTCCTGGCACTGGACTTTTATTTGCTAGCCTGTAGTGTCTAGTAGCATCATTGTTGCCCTTGTTATAGGGTAACTCCATATATTTTTCAAAAGTCTTTAGTGTTAGTTGTTCACTCCCTATATCCTTCCTTTACCCTGTTCTCTCATCCTCCACCCTACTTACCCTTCTTTCTTCCTTACTCACCATTTTACCTCATTCTCCATTCTGCCTGTGTTCTGTCTCCTCTCTCTTCAAAATCCTCTCAACCATGTCCCCTTACTTGTTTCCTGACTTCTTGGGGTACTCCAGTTTTAACAGACATATGTAAAAATTCAAGGCTCACATCTACATGAGGTAAAACATTAGACTTTGGCTTTCTGGATCTGGGTTACCTCACTCAATGATTATTTCCAGCTTCATCCATTTACCTGAAAATTTTATAATCTCCCTTTCCTTAACAGGTGATAATATTACATTATTTAATCATACCACATTTCCATTATCCATTCATCAGTTGGTGAACATCTAGACTGTTATATTTCCTGACTTTTGTGCATAGAGTAGCAATGAATATGGCTGAACAATATCTGTGGAGGTTGATGTTAAGTCCTATGGGTATATTCCAAGGAGTGTAGAGTTGGCATTATGGTAGAACTGCTTTTAGCTTTTTGAGGATTCTGCACACTGATTTCCAGACTGGTTGCATCAGTTTGCAATCTCACAACAGTGAATGAATGTTTCCCTTTCCCACATTGATGCCAGCATTCACTGTCATGTTTTTCTATTTGTTTGTTTTTTACAATCTTTTTTGAGACCTTTATCAACGAACATTGCAGCTATATAACTACTTCCCTTCTCTCTCCTTCTTTTACTCTTCCTGTGACCCTCCCATTCATGAAATCATTATTATTATTACATATATATGGATATATTTACACACATATGTGAGTGTGTATTTGTGTACACACATACACATATAACATACTGAATCCATTTAGCTTTGCTTGTGTGTCCACATGAGGAGACAGAACACAGGGCTGCTTATTTGAGATTAGACAACCTATGAGGAATCTCATCTGTGAAGGAAACTGATTTTTCTTCTCCCATCAGTCATCAACCACCTGTAGCTCTTTGTCTAGGGGTGGGACCTCATGGAATTTTTCCTGTCTTTGTCGGTGTCAACCTGTATTGTCATTATGGTGGTCTTGTTTGGGCAACCATATAGCTGAGAGTTCGTGGGTGCACTTTTCCTGTCACATCCAGGAGATTCATTAACAGCAAGCATCTCGGGCCTCTGGCTCTTACAATCTTTTGTACCCATCTCCCATGACTTTTCTCTGAGCCTTAAATGTAGAAGTTGAATTGTAGATTTATTATTTGGGCTGATAACCCAAAGTCCACTTTTTTCTCTGCATTTTGACCATTAGTCATTCTCCAATTGATGCAAAAATGAAACTTCTTTAATAGGGGTGAAAGCTACACTGTTTTGTGGATATGAGGATATGCATTTAGAATGCAGTTAGAATTTATGTTAGTTTGGGAAAATGGCAATAGAAGGTACTCATCTTGAGTCTGTGACCTCTCCAGCCACAGGTACCTGACTAGGTTTACAGTGGCAGGCATGGGTTTCCCTCTTTTGAGGGCCGTAGGTACAATCAGACAAAGTAGGCTACACCCAGGATGAAAGTGCCACTGTCGCAGCACTGTGGATATCTTTCTAGCCTAGTTGATGTTATGTTTCTTGGTGTTAACAGCTAGATAGAACTGTAGATTACTTTTCTTCCTTGCAGTTTGCATGGCACTTTGGGGTACAATGAGAGAAAGCCCTTGGGGAGGAAACTTCCAGATCAGTTCCGTCACATTTCCTCCAAGTCCTGTGTCCGAAGTGCAATAGGGCCTTATGTTCAAATTCCGGGCTCCAACAAGGGACAATAGCAATAGTCTGTATTGTGTTAGGGGTCTTTTGGACTCCCCTGCCCAACCAACTCAAGAGGAATTTCTTGTGCTTGGTCCTGGGGTTTTCACTAGGTGGTCTGTGGTTCTTGGGGAGGTGCATTATTACTCCAAGTCTCATACCTTCATATAATTATGTATATGTATATACATATGCATAGATATTATATATAATTTTAGGTAAATATAAAATAATACAATTTCCTATGTTACTTTCAAGCATCCTTAGTGTTATTTATTCCTTCTCCTTTCTCTCCCTCTGCATTACCCCCTTTCTCCTGTTTTGTCTGTTTTCTGCAGTGCTATGAAGGAAAATCTCCCAAAGATGTCCTGAAAAGAGTTGCTGCAAATGCTCTGATGTCACTTCTGGCTGTCAGCAGACGAGCACAGAAGCATGCTTTGAGAGGTGATCTTCACCATCAGTTGTTTATATGGCATCTTGACAATCATATTTTCTACTACTTGTTTAATTTTCCTTAAACTAAAAATATAAAGAAATTATACTAAAATCTCAATGACACTTAAAATTTTTTTAGCAGTAATCATTCATTGTTTTTACTTCTTTATTTTAAGATTTATTTTATTTTTAATTATGTGCGTGTATGTATGTTTGTCTGTGGGTATGTTCATATGGGTGCAGTTGCTTATGGAGGACAGAAAAGGATATTGGATCCCTTAGAGCTGGAGTTAAAGGTTGTTGTGAGCTGCCTGACATGGGTGCTGGGAGCTGAACTCAGGGTCTTTGCAGTAGCAAAACGCTAACCATCTTAACTACCCAGCCATCTCTCCATCCCCACATGAATTGCTTTTAAAGTACAAAATGAGTAGGCGCTGAATAAAGTGCCTAGTGAACATAGGACCTGGACTTTGACCCTCCCCCCGTACTGAAAAATCAATCAATCAATAATACAAAGATGATGCTTGTAGATTGTGTTTCTGTTTACATGTAGTGATTGTTATTCTAGAGACTAGATATAAAGAAATTTCAAGCTTTAACCTATTACTCAGCTTCATAATTATTAGCGTATACAAGCACATTTTATATCTCTAACACATACAAACATAGTTTTTATGGTACAGTAAAACCAATGATATCAAATGAACAGTATTTTTATATAAATTTTTACACTTCTCAGCCTTTTGGCTAAGATCAAGTGTAGGGTGATGGTTTCTCTTCTGGACATCAGGGATTATAGGTCGGAGAGGTGAAAGAAAGTAATAGGAACACAAACCCCATCCATCCAACTAATGACTTGCTGCTAAGATGAAGCATGCAGGCCAGAATATATAAAGTAAATCTGGAAACTCACTAGGAAATGAAAACAAGCGGGCTGCAGTGTTGTGCTCTTCTTTTCCCTTTTAATTCATTATTCTCTCACAGATTAGACTTGTACAGGTTTTCAGTGACTTGAATATATGAAGCCTTAACATCTTCATAAATGGAATGGCCCCTTTTTCTTTCAGCTAATCTCATAGAGAACTGCATGGAGCAGATGAAGCATATCAATGCACAACTGAACCTGGATTTTCTGAGGCCGGGGAAAGCAACACTGAAAAAAAAGGTGACTTCAAGGTCTGAATTCTCATGTAAGGGAACATGGGTAGAGTGACTCTATCTCCATTGCTCTCGTGCCTACAAAGAGCACAAGGTTAAAATCAGTGTCTGACTTAGAACATAGGTAGAGGCAGTAAATTACTGAGATTCTCATTTGGAAATCTTTAAGTGAGACTTACATATTATTCATTCTTGTTATGCACAGATAAAAATAATTCACATGATATATTGCAAAAATATTTTATACAATGGAATATATAAATAAAAGTGTAAGTTCTCTAGGGCTTGAAATCTGTAACAACCATGATTAATTACATGTTCATATGTCAGGCACAGTCATACATTTCAAATTTATTATCTCATGAATAAACACTTGTAATGACATGGTCACAGAATCCTGCGATTGATGAGGCAATCTCCTTCTATGATTCCCAGATGTTTGTTCTAGCATTGAAATGCTTGACTGTGTATATAAATTGTACTTTCAAATAAACACAATATAACATCGTGGCTGTATATTACCTGTGACTCGCAATAATTATGACCAGTAACATTTACATTTATATTACTTTTTTTCAGAAAATGAATGTACATGTGCATAATAATAGTTAAATATACAAATATATATTCTACCTATTATGAATAATATACTAATTAATATACATAATAAGAGAGAAGGGAAGTAGTTATATAGATGAAATGCTCATTGATAAAGGTCTCAAAAAATTATAAAAAACAAACAAATAGAAAAACATGTGACAGCAAATGCTGGCATCAATATAGGGAAAGGGAAACACTCATTCACTGTTGTTGGGATTGCAAACTGATTCAGCCAGTCTGGGAATCAATGTGCAGAATAGTTTTTATTTAAAAACTGTTAAGAAAACAAGAAGGAGGTGGAGAGATGGCTCATTGTTTAAGAATATATACTACTCTTTCAGAGGACTTGAGTTCCAGAGGATCCAACGTCTTCTTCTGGTCTTTGGATGCACTGCATTCACATGAACACACCCCCACACAGACATGTGTGTGAGTGTGTATGTGTGTCTGTCTGTGTGTACATAATTTAAAAGTAAAGTTAAATCTTTAAAAAGAAAGACAACACTTTATTTCATAGTTTAACTGGTACATGGTAACAATCCATGTTGACAGCTTCTCTTCCTGCTTCTTATTTTCATGCCTAGCCAAAAGCCCTACTTCATCATTGAGAAAGTCAGCCAGCACCTGATATGATTGAAAACCAGTCAGTACCTGCCTTACTTTATTGGGATGAAACATGAAGACTATTATATATCTGAGTTCCTCTATGCTTGATGGAATAGAAATAGCTTTTTTTTTTTTTTTTTTTGGTGCATGTGTTTCTTGAGATATGGTCACCATACCTCAAAGTGTTGGTGGTCGGGCATGATTACAGCACAACTGCAAAATTACTGTTTCTAAAAAGTGCTACATTCATGTTTTCAACTTTTTTGTGTCTATACAGGAGGATGGCTTTATTAAAGAGTTAAGCATTACTATGCAGCTCCTAAGGAATTGCCTTTATCAAAATGAAGAATGTAAAGTAAGTAGAGCTCCTCAGAGTGTTGATAGCAGTTTAAGGTAGTGAACAGCTGAATCTTTACATGAGGTAGCACAGGAAGAATAGTAGACCCTCTGAGTTCTCTTGTTTAAGATGTGTAGTAGCTTGTTTCTTAAGCTCAGAGTTCATTCTCAGAGCTGGATACACTTAATCATGTCATCCTTCAACACTAATTACATTCTTACTTATATCAAGGCTTGAACTTCATAATTGAAACATAAATTCTTAAACTTATCTTTCATTCTATATTGGTAGGCATTTAGTTTTGTTTTTTGTTTTTTGTTTTTTTTTTGGTCTAGAAAGGAATAATAAATGGCTGCAGATGTCTTAGGAAGTGGAGGTTCTTAAAGGTGTTTGTCAAAACTGATTATTCAAAAGGAGTAAGTGATAGTATTTATAATTATAAGAAAAAAGATAAGCATGCATCCTACTTCAGACTAGACATTGTTTTGCTCAGCATGGTCATGTCACTTAAAGAACCCCCTTCTTCCATATCTGCTGTCTTCTGTGGCCTTTGCACAGTGCTCTTTGAGAGTCACCAAGTTATCTTGCTTTGTCTGTAAGTATTGGTTTTGTCCACTTAAGCAATCATACTATTGTGTAACATAAAATCTTCTGAACTCTTGAAGTTGGTCCATCTACAATGACCTCACTTTTGAGGCATTAACTTAAACTTTAGTATAAAAAAATTGGTAAGGCAAAGATCAATTGAGAAACTTCTTGTTTTAAATTTCTTGAGTTTGTGCTCTTGGTTATGGTAAAACTGGAAAAAGCATATTGTATTTGGAAAAACATGGTAAACGTATTACTTACGCTATATTAAGTAAAATACAGGTAACAATTATTTAGAAAAATAACTATACATTTGTGATATATGGCCCTATAGGCTCATATATTTGAATACTTAGTCACCAGGGAGTGGGACTGTTTAAGAAGGATTAGAAGGTGTGGCCTTGTTTTTGGGGAAAGTGTGTCACTGAGAGTGGGCTTTGAGGTTTAAAAACTCACAGTAGCGCCGTCTCTGCCTGCTGTCTGCAGATGAAGATGTAAAGCTCTCAGTTACATGCTTGTCTGCTTCCCACCATGAGGATCATGTACTGACCCTCTGAAACTGTAAGCCAGCCCCAATTTAACGCTTCCTTCTGTAAGAGCTGCCTTGGTCACGGTGTCTCTTCACAGCAGTAGAACAGTGACTAAGACAGCATTTTATAATTTCCAGAAGATGGATTTTCCTCAAAATAGATATTAAACTTATGATTCCTGCATGCTAAGTACTGTTCTTGTTATTTATCCATTGTATCTTATTTGGGAAATAACCTGAAACGTTTGACAGATGGCATCTACCTATGAAGATTAATGAAATAAGTAACCTGTTTCCTAGTTATTTGTTCATATTTGTGTTGTATTACATACTTATAAAAGTATAATTATTCAGCAAGTCAAAGTATTTATATTTTTCTGAGTTGCAAAGAATAAATCCAAACAATAATTACATTACTTTTGAGTATAAATATAAATCTATGGAACAGAAATTTTTTATTTTTTCCTTATTCCAGCTTAGGAAATGTGTCCTCATTACTAATTATTAATTATTAAGGTCATAACTCATTAAATTACCGTCTGCCACACCACCACAATGTATGCATATGCATATGTAACATTAAGGAGTTTTTATATTGAGAAGATCGTGTGGCTTTGAGTAAATTAAACTAAACAGTGGACAGCACTCAGGAGAGGGAACCATGATACCCCAGGAAAAAGATGAGGAGGCCTTAACCTGAGCAGGGGAAAATGTAGAGGGGGTGTAGAGTAGGAAAATCAGAAAAGTTGACATGGAAGAAGAGCAGTATAGAGCAGTCTAGAACAATTTCCAGGCTCCAGTTTAAGCTGCTTACCAGTATGGGAATGTACGATAGAGCACAGGATGGAGGCCCTGATGCTCAGGTTTGCCCATGTGTGTGCTGTGCAAGCCTTTGGGACATCCAGGTGGAGAATCTCTTGTAGCTGAGTTTGTATGGGCCTGAGGAGCTATACATACTGGGGCTAGGATACGTATGTAATTAGTATTTTTACCCAGGATTCTAGTTGAGCTTTTCCAAGATGGTATGCTATAACAGCTTTGATCGTATATTTGGAGCACATGTAAGAGAAGGCAAGATATCAGAGGAGTATGGAGGAGTAGAGCTATAAGACAGAAGGATGGAAATGAAGACAAACCTATAATAAATGCCCTGGTGCTGGAGAGTTTGGCAGCCACAAAAGTTAGAGTGGTCGCAGTGAACCATCAGAACAGGACATAAAATGAGAGGAGCTGACGGAAAAATGCGAGAAGGGGAAATGACAGCGGTAGCATTCCTTCTACAGCTTGACCATTGCATGACACGAGTATGTTTGGTTCTACTAATTGTAAACTACTTTAACGTCATCAGAGAAGTGAATAAATTAGGGGCTCGTTAATAAAGATGGAGATGACAAAGAACTAATGGAAAGATCAAATCCCCAAGGAGACAGGAGAGTCAAGTTTCAGAGGACAGATGAGTGCATAATTCCTGACAAGAGGAGCACTGACTCTCTGCCAGGCAAAGGAAAAGGATAAATGGATGAGAGGACAGATACATGTGGGTAGGATGGAGGATAGACAAAGAATTCATACCTAACCGTTTCTGTCTTTGTGAAATAAGTGAGCAAAGTCATTTGTTGCCAGTGTGGGGCTGAGTGAGAAGCTGAGAGAGTGATAAGAGGAAGACCATGGGGGTAACTTCAAAATTAGAGAGTATTAAATGTTTTGAATGACTTTGCACTTCATTCTACTGTTTGGTCATGTGTGCCCCAAAATGTGTGTATAATTTTTTGCACATGCACTCAAGTACATGTGGGTGTAGAAATTACCTTATAATTCCTGTTTTAAAAAGATACTGCTGCACTTCTGCAAGAACTGTATCTTATCTACAGCATTTTCACACTGGTAACTGATTTTTAATAAAGACTAAGTTACTTAAGAATCTGTTCAAATTATACAAAAGTAATTGCTATCTTCTGATACACAGCACACACACAACACACACACATGCATGCACACACTGTTTAACACATTAAAGATAATCTCAGGAATAAAAACAAAGGCACTTCCTTTTGAATTCTCCATTTCTCTCTCAGTACCTTCCATCTGTCTGTAGTTTGTGATTACTGGCTGATTGGTGATCTTCTCTTGTGTGGGTCTGCAGTTGTGTCTGAATCTGTGCCTAAGTCTGTTGCCTGTTGTGTATGTGTATCTGATGAGGCTTTACTCTGTATTAATTGAACAGCCTACAAAACATGCTATGGAAAGGAATAATGTGTTCTTTTTTTTATTTAAGAAATTTTTTTTTATTCATTTTACATACCAACCACACATCCCACTCTCATTCCTCCTCCTGCTATGTCCCCCACCCCAAGAAAGGGTAAGGCCTTCCTTGGGGAGTGAGCAAAGCCTGGTACATTTAGGTGAGGCAGGACCAAGCCCCTCCCCCCTGCCTCAAGTCTGAACATGGCATAGGTAATAGGCTCCAAAATGCCAGCTCATGCACCAGGGATAGATCCTGATTTCACTGCCAGGGGCCCCTCAAACAGGCCAAGCTATACAACTGTCTCTCGCATGCAGAGGGCCTAGTTTGGTCCCATGTAGGCTCCACAGCTGTCGGTCTAAAGTTCGTGAATTCCTACAAGCTTGGTTCAGTTGTCTCTGTAGATTTCCTCATCATAATCTTTACCCCCCTTGCTCATATACCTCTTCCGTCGCTTAGACTGGACTGCCCAGAGCTTGGCCTGGTGCTTGGCTGTGGATCTCTGCATCTGCTTCCATCAGTTACTGGATGAAGGCTCTGTGATGACAGTTAGGGTATTCACTAATCTGATTACCAGGGTATACCAGTTGAGGCACCTTTTCCACTATTACTAGTAGTCTAATGTGGGGTCATCCTTATGGATTCCTGGGAACTTCCCTAGGACCAGGTTTTTCTCTAACCCCATAATGTCTTCCTCTTTCATTACTCTCCCACTCCATCCCTTCCCCAGCTCGAACATCCCATCCCCTCATGTTCTATTCCCCCATCCCCTCTCCTCTATTGTCTCCCCCTCATCCCCAGTTTACTCCAGAGATCTCATCTTTTTCCCCTTCCCAGGGCGATCCATGCATCCCTCTTACAGTCCTCCTTGTTACCCAACTTCTCTGGAGCTGTGGGTTCTAGTCTGGTTATCCTTTGCTTTACATCTGTTATCCACTTATGAGTGAGTACATTCTATGTTGTCTTTCTGAGTCTGGGTTACCTCACTCAGGGTGATACTTTCTAGTTCCATTCATTTGCCTGCAAATTTCATGATGTCATTGTTTTTTATAGCTGAGTAATATGCCATTGTATAAATGTGCCACACTTTCCTTATCCATTCTTCTGTTGAGGGGGCATCTAGGTTGTCTCCAGGTTCTAGCAATTATGAATAATGCTGCTATGAACATAGTTGAGTAGGTGCCTTGTGGTATGATTGAGCATGCCTTGGGTATATGCCCAAGAATGGTATCATTGGGTCTTGAGGTAGATTGATTCCCAATTTTCTGAGAGGTCAGCATACTGATATTCAAAGTAACTGTACAAGTTTGCACTTTCACCAACAGTGGTGGATGTTCCCCTTGCTCGACATCCTCTCCAACATAAGCTGTCATCAGTGTTTTTGATATTAGCCATGCTGACAGGTGTAAGATGGTATCTCAGAGTGGTTTTGATTTTCATTTCCCTGATGCCCACAGATGTTGAGAAAGTCCTTAATGTATTTTGGGCATTTGAGATTCTTCTGTTGAGAATTCTCTGTTTAGATCTGTAGCCCATTTTTTAATTGTATTGTTTGGTATTTTGATGGTTAGTTTCTTGAGTTCTTTATATATTTTGGAGATCAGCCCTCTGTCATGTTGAGTTGGTGAAGATCTTTTCCCATTCTGTAGGTTGTTGTTTTGTCTTATTTACTATGTCCTTTGCCTTACAGAAGCTTCTCAGTTTCAGGAGGTCCCATTTATTAATTGTTGCTCTCAGTTTCTGTGCTCCTGGTTATATATAGGAAGTGGTTTCCTGTGCCAATGTGTTCAAGAGTACTTTCTACTTTCTCTTTTATCAGGTTCAGTGTAACTAGATTTATGTTGAGGTCTTTGATCCACTGGGACTTGAGTTTTATACATGGCGATAGATATGGATCTATTTGCAGTCTTCTACATGTCAACATCCAGTTATGCCAGCACCATTTGTTGAAGATGCTTTCTTTTTTCCATTGTGCCGTTTTTGGGTTCTATGTCAAAAATCAGTTATTCATATATGTGTGGTTTAGCTTCAGGGTCTTCAGTTCAATTCCACATGTCTGGTTTTATGCCAATACCAAGCTGTTTTTATTACTATAACTCTATAGTAGATCTTGAAGTCAAGGATGGTGATGCCTCTGGAAGTCATTTTATTGTGCAGGATTGTTTTGGCTATCCTGGGTATTTTGTTTTTCATGTGAAGTTGAGTATTGTTCTTTCGAGGTCTGTGAAGAACTGTGTTGGGATTTTGACAGGGATTACATTGAATCTGTAGATTGCTTTTGGTAAGATTGCCATTTTTATTATGTTGGTTCTACTTACCCACGAGCATGGGAGATCTTTCCATTTTCTGATATTCTTCAGTTTCTTTCTTCAAGGACTTAAAGTTCTTGTCATACAGGTCTTTCACTTATTTGGTTAGAGTTACCCCAAGATATTTTATATTGTATGTGGCTATTCTAAAGGGTGATGTTTCTCTGATTTCTTTCTCAGCTTGTTTATCATTTGTGTATAGGAGAGCTACTGATTTTTTTTTTAATTTATTTTTTTAGTTAATCTTGTATCCCGCCACATTACGGATGGTGTTTATTAGCTGTAGGAGTTCCCTGGTCAAATTTTTGGGGTCACTTATGTAGACTATCATTTGCAAATAGTGAAAGTTTGACTTCTTCCTTTCCAATTTGTATCCCCTTGATCTCCTTTTGTTGTCTTATCACTCTAGCTAGAACTTCGAATACTATATTGAATAGATATGGAGAGAGTGAACAGCCTTGTCTTGTTCCTGATTTTAGTGGAATCACGTTGAGTTTCTCTCCATTTAATTTGATGTTTGCTATAGGCTTGCTGTAAGTTGCCTTTATTGTGTTTAGGTATGTTCTTTGTATTCCTGATCTCTCCAGGACCTTTATCATGAAGGGGTGTTAGATTTTGTCAAAGGCTTTTTCAGTATCTAATGAGATGATCATTATTTTTCGTTCAGTTTATTTATATGATGGATTACAGTGACAGATTTTCATATGTTGAACCATCCCTGCATCTCTTGGATGAAGCCTACTTGATCATGGTGGATGATTTTTTGTTTAATGTATTCTTGGATTTTGTTTGCCAATATTTTATTGAGTATTTTTTGCATCAATGTTCATGAGGGAGAGTGGTCAATAATTCTCTTTCTTTGTTGATCTTTGTGTGGTTTAGGTATCAGCGTAACTGTAGCCTCATAAAAAGCATTTAGCAATGTTCCTTCTGTTTCTACAGTGTGGAACAATTTGAGAAGTATTGGTATTAGCTCTTCTTTAAAAATTCTGGTAAAATTCTGGCCCTGGGCTTTTTCTGGTTGGAAAACTTTAATGACTGCTTCTATTTCCTCAGGGGTATAGGTCTATTTAAATTGTTTATCTGGTGTTGATTTAATTTTGGTATGTGGTACCTATCCATAAAATTGTCCATTTCTTTTAGATTTTCCAAATTTGTGGAGTACAGGTTTTTGAAATATGTCCTGATGATTCTCTGGATTTCTTTGTTGTCTATTGTTATGTCTCTTTTTTTGTTTCTGATTTTGTTAATTTGGATATTCTCTCTCTGCTTTTTGGTTAGTTTGAATAAGGGCTTGTCTATCTTGTTAATTTGCTCAAAAAACAACTCTTTGTTTCCTTGATTCTTTGTATTGTTCTCTTTGTTTCTAGTTTATTGATTTCAGCCCTCAATTTGATTTCTTGGCATCTATTCCTCCTAAATGCGTTTGCTTCTTTTTATTCTAGAGGTTTCAGGTGTGCTGATAAGTCGATACTTTGAGATTTCACCAACTTCTTTATGTAGGAATTTAGTGCTGTGAACTTTCCTCTTAGCACTGTTTTTGTAGTGTTCCATAAGTTTGTGAGTTTGTGTATGTTGTGCCTTCATTTTCATTGAATTCTAGGAAGTCTTTTAATTTCTTTCTTTCTTTTTTCCTTGACCCATTGGTGATTCATTTGGGCATTATTCCATGATTTTGTAGGCTTTCTGTAATTTGTATTGCTGTTGAATTCTAACTTTAAGCCGTGGTGATCAGATAAAATACAGGAGGTTATTCCATTTTTTGTATCTGTTGAGATTTGCTATGTGACCGAGTATATGGTCGATTTTAGAGAAAGTTTCTTGGGGTGCTAAGAAGAAAGTATATTATTTTGTGTTTGTGTGGAATGCTCTGTAGATGTCTATTAAGTCCATTTGCATCTTAACATCTGTTAGTTCCCTTATTTCTCTGTTAATTTTCAGTCTGGCAGACCTGTCTATTGGTGAGAATGGGGTATTGAAGTCTCCCACTATTAGTGTTTGGGGTTTGAGGTGTGATTTAAGCTTTAATAATATTTCTTTTACATATGTGGGTGCCCTTGTATTTGGGGCATAAATGTTCAGAATTGAGATTGTCATCTTGATAGATTTTTCCTTCTGATGAATATGTAATATCCTTCTTGATCTCTTTTGATTAATTTTAGTATGAAGTCTATTATGTTAGATATTAGGATAATTTCACCAGCTTGCTTCTTAAGTCCATTTGATAGATATTGTTTAAATCTGGTTTTTTATGGAATATCTTGTTTACTTCATGTATGGTGATTGAGAGTTTTGCTGGGTATAGTAGTCTAGGTTGGCATTGGTTGTCTCTTAGTATCTGTATAATGTCTGCCCAGGACCTTCTGGCTTTCAGAGTCTCCATTGAGAAGTTGGGTGTTATTCTGATGGTTTTGTCTTTACATGTCACTTGGCCTTTTTCCTTTGCTGTTCTTAATATTCTGTCTTTATTCTGTATGTTCAGTGGTTTGATTATTATGTGACAAGGGGACTTTTGTTGGGGCGGGGGTCCAGTCTATTTGGTGTTCTGTAAGCTTCTTATATCTTGATAGGTATCTCTTTCTTTAGGGTAGGAAAGTTTTCTTCTATGATTTTGTTGAATATATTTTCTGTGCCTTTGAGCTGATATTCTTCTCCTTCTATCCCTATTATTCTTAGGTTTGATGTTTTCATGGTGTTCCAGATTTCCTTGATGTTTCGTGTTATGACTTTGTTGATGTTTTCTTTGACTAATGAATCTATTTCCTCTATTGTATCTTCAATGCTAGAGATTCTCTCTTCCATCTTTTGTATTCCGTTGGTTATGCTTGCATATGTAGTTCCTGTGTGTTTACTCAGATTTTCCATTTCCAGCATTCCTTGGTTTGTTTCTTCTTTATTGCCTGTGCTTCAATTTTTAAGTCTTAAACTGAGAGATCAGAGGAATATAACAAGCTACAGCCAACCTCATCTTACCAACTCCTCAGCCTCCAGAGAGAACTACTTCCTGTACACTCATGCCTGTATACCTTTCTGTGTTCTGCCATCTTACTTCCTCTATCTGTCTAGCTCTATCACTTCCTGTCTGTCTGTACAGACCTCCAGACCTCTATGATTAACTACTGCTCGGATTAAAGGTGTGTGCCACCATGCCTGGCTCTGTTCCCAGTGTGGCCTTGAACTCACAGACATCTGGATGAATTTCTGCCTCCTGAATGCTAGGATTAAAGGCGTGTGCTGCCACTGCCTGACCTCTATTTAATATAGTGGCTGGCTTTTTCCTCTGATCCCCAGATAAGCTTTATTGGGGTGCACAAATTAAATATCACCATGCATAGTCTTAAGTAATTTCAAGGCATATTATTATTAACTTGGTCTGGAGGTCTGGGCCAAGTTCAACCCCTTTGGGATCAAGAGCTATTTTCAGAAAATTGTCTCTCCTCATGTATACTGCATTAAGAGAAGAAAAAAGCAGAAGTATTTTCTTGACTACAAATCTCTATCTCTAGACCATGTCTGAGCCTTTTCAAGAGTTTATTTTTTAGTGAGAAATAATCACTTTCCTGCATACCTTACATTTATGGAAACTGTTTTCTACAGTTCTTCTCTCACTAATATATCCTAGTCACCCTTCCTGAGACTAGGCAGGCTCCTGATCAGGGCTGCCCAAGGGGAACACTGCTGACTGAGGGAAGGATATTCCTTCTATGCAGTGAAGATGAATTAAACTATTGCCTTATATAACTAACAACTTTTGGGGTATTTTAACCTAATTTTGCATTTCATATGTCCAGACTAATGGCTGTTTTTATTTCCTTCCCCAAACAGGTGGCTGCTCTTGAAGCACGTCTTGTGCCCGTTCTGCACTCTCTTTGGCCTTGGCTTTTGATGGAGGATTCATTGATGCAAATTGCCTTGCAGTTGCTTTGTGTCTATACTGCTAATTTTCCAACTGGTAACTGGAATCCAGTGTTGTTTTCTATAATAAATTAAACTACTAGTTTCATATGATGCTATTAAGCTGGACTGGAAAAATATGTATGTTGATGTATTTCTCCTTATAAGTGTATATTAGTTAAAGGCAAAATTTCTTATGGGTCTTCTTACTCCAGAGCAATTTAAGAATATGTTTGTTAACCCAGGAGAGTCATTGGATAGTTCAGTAAGTAGATTGGCCTGATTGTTGTGGATCAACAACAGTTGTGGGAAACTCTATCCAGTGAGGGTGAAAATTTATGAAGAAGATAGGTGAAGATTAGAGCTGTTATAGATTCCCGAGCAGGAGACAGGGATGATGGAAGTTAGTTCAAGCTACTGTTGGTTTTGTGAAAGTTGGTGTCACTGAGACTCCCTTTGTTCATTCATTTGTCAGTATTGGCAGACTAGTAAGTATTAGACTGTGAGGGGAACAGAAGGGTAGACGGTTCTAGGAAGAGAAGAGGCATGAAGCTGGTTTTTAGAAGGGAGGCAAAGTAAGTGTGTTGGGTGTGTGTAGTACCCATATGGTCAGACATAGGAGGTTTCACTGGTCAGCAAGTATGTATGATTTCTTCTGGCAACATTCAGTAGCTCAGCAACAGAGATGTCCACATACCGAAGGGTGGACAGGGAAGGGGTGGGAAATAAGTCATCTATGAGCCCATCTTGTCACTGCTACACACATGACAACATTTTTCTTGAATAGTCTAGTACCTTAGGCTGTCTGCATATAACAGAGTGAAGCTCGTGAACTGCATGGGATTCCATGTCTGATTGTAAATTGGAACGTCCTCTTTCCCTTCTACTGCTGCTTTCTCTGTCCCTTTCTTCTGCTTGAACAATCTCTTCTCAATGTATCTTCTATCTCAACCTCCCCTTTAGTGTGGCCAGCTCAGCATAACCTAGGAATGTGGGAGGTATAAAAAGTGAGTTGCTAAGTGTGAAGCAAAAATACATAAAAATTTTAACTAATTTGTGCCATATGCATCCTTAAACTTTATAGAATATTAGAAGTGGTTAGGGTACCACTAACCTAAGCAGAAATCTTATTTTTCTATTTGATGTGTTTCTAAGCAAAAATGCATCATTTAATAGAATATTGGTATTTGAATATAGCTATAAAGTTAGGAATACAGGGAAGATTTTTGTATTTGTGTGTACTTGTCATGTGTGAGTTTATTTCACAGACTGTTCATTTCCAATGTGACTTTATAAGCTGTTCTACCTGCATATAATTTTGCTTTGGGTTCAGATTACAAAGCACTTACCAAAATGTATTTCTAACTCTTTCATGGTTTTTTAATCCCCCAATAAGTCTCATGGTTACCTGATTTACTCAGAGAGCCCTGAACTCTGGGGAGCCACAGATACCACTGCTTGCTTCTGCTGCCTATGAACTCTTTGACCTTGAACAACCCATGAAGAGACTTTTCTGGGTTCTTTATCTTTACCTGGGTACTATGGAAGATAGTGTTTGAGCTATCTCAATTACCTCTCATTGTTAAAATTCTGTTCTTTCACATGAGGGTTTATTTAGATGCTTCTTTTGTGACTATTAAAAACCCCATTATGCTAATCTAATTAGGCCCTGAGTGGGGACCGTCAGTCTGTTGGGGTGAGTGTACACATCCGCATTAGGCTTCCCCGGTGCCTATTTGCAGTTCATGGGTGGGTGACCAAGTCATTCTGACAGACATATATGCTTACCAGTTTGTGTTTTTAAAAGCCAAGAAGTGGAACAGAGGCAACTCTGTGACAGGCTTTTCTTTTGAAGGCTGCAGTTCTCTTTGTTGGTCAAATTCTGGACAATATGTGCAAACTGCCCACAGAGGCCCCCCCAGCAACTCCCTGATGCTGTGTATCCTGAAGCTTGCTTCTCAGATGCCTGCAGAGAACACCACCATTCAGCAGATGGTTTTTATGTTTCTTTCAAACCTGGCCTTATCTCATGACTGCAAGGGAGTAATTCAGAAGGTAAGCACTTAGCTGCTCCTGTATGTCATAAAAGAGTTATTTGGCAAAATAATCCTGTCAATCCAATTTTAGAAGTCAGTTTCTGGGACTATTCTATTATGATTTCAAGACACTTTTTTTTTTTAAGATTGGTGAAAGAGTTAAGAAGCTGTCATTCAAGCTAGTTTGGAGGCCTTAGACTGAAGTAGCAGTAACCTCTGATGATGACGTGTCCTTCTAGTTATCTTCATCGCCTTACATTGTGTTTACCTCAAAAATGACTTTTAGAAGAAACACTGGTATCATACAAATAATAGGTCCAGTCTGTATGCAGACCAGTCAAACAGTAACAGTTCTTGTTCATATGACGGTGACAGAAAGCTGTATGACGTCAAAGCCCCTTTGCCCCAGTTACATTTTACTTCTTTATGGCATGAAGTGTCATTTTGTGAGGTCTCTGGATCTGCAATTCTAAACCTTCACTTATCACTAATTCTGAGTGTATAAAGGAAGGGAATGGGTGAGACAAACTCTAGTCCACGTGGACAGGGAGCAGAGCATCATTATGGTTATAAATGAACAGAATCCCTACTTGTGAATATCTTTTAAAATTTGAATGTTATCAGATCTGTTACTTACTAATGACAGTGATTTGAGTGTTTTTTGTTTTTTCCTCCCCTGCTTAGAGGTAAGACATAGGAGTTGAGTATCCCCCTCTACTGTTTTATGTCTCTGAACCCTTGAAAGATAGTTTAAATATAATCACCAAATAACTTGAAATGGCTTTCTTACTAAGGAAATGGATTGATTGGTCTTACTATGGAAATAGTTTCAATAATGTTTTGCACTCAGGTTACTCTGGCTCATGAGTGTCATTACATTTTTCAGAAATTTCTCAAGTCTGTTGTAATATTATCTTGAAATGCTTCTTGGGGGGAGCATTCACACCATGTAACTTGGCAAACACTATAATCAGTCATCTTCCTCACCCTCATTCAGCCAGTTCTGTTTATTTACTAGCATACAGCTCAATAATTTCTTCATGTACATGCTGATATTGCTACCATTTGTTCATATGTGTGTATGTGCATATTTATAGATATATATGCCATGTATGTCATGTTGTATCTACATATTTGAATATATTTCTTTATACATATTTTCATATAAATGTACACATTTCATATCTACCTATTTATCAGTTCTTTTGCAAGTGATATACACATCTTGAGCCAGATGTATGAGATTACCTTCTTCAAAATGAGAAGTATATACATGTTCATAAATTTAAGGAGAAAACACCTGTAACTATAATGGCTTGAACACCTTCACTCCTTCTAGAGTTGCTAACTCCTGTGCAGGCTGGATTTGGGTTTGTTTCCTTTCCTCCTACAGGATATTTTTAATGAGTAGCAAAATTGCCAGAAGGCCAGTAAGAAAGGGAACTCAGGAGGCCAACTCTGAATTATCAACCATAATAGAGTTGACTATAGTTATTTCATCCATTATCAGGAAAAATAGCAGGAATTAAAATTTAAGCACTATTTTGTTCTCGCCTTTACATTTATACTTGGAAATTGTATAGTTGAAGCGTTTGGAAGAATGAGAAATTAAAACTAGGGAAAAGGATATCAAAATGCTAGTTAATTGGTCACCAAGGGACTAGGAAAATAATGAAAAAGACCTGAAAACAAAATAATATTCTATCTTTACCCACAGAGCAACTTCCTACAGCACTTCCTGTCTCTCACATTGCCTAAAGGAGGAAATAAACATCTCAGCAATCTGGCCATTCTGTGGTTGAAGTTACTCCTGAATATATCATTTGGAGAAGATGGACAGCAAATGATCCTGAGGCTGGATGGCTGCTTAGACTTACTCACAGAGATGAGCAAATACAAGCACAAGAGCAGCCCTTACATACCTCTGCTGATTTTTCATAACATTTGCTTCAGTCCTGCTAATAAGCCTAAAATCCTGGCTAATGGTAAGTAGCCACATCATTTCACACATGTTTAGACCATTCTGCTCAGATTAAAACACAAAGTAGCTCTATAATTTCCAAGCTATTTCTTTATCGGGGACTATGGGGGTCCAGCCCCTCGATAGTCCCCTCCCAGGGTCTGGGAAGAATCTACAACCAGCTGATAATTAATCTTTGATGAGAAGAAATGAATCTATGTACACGAAACTCCTTAGTCCATATACTTTATTATTCTGTGACAGTTATAAGCTTATATTCTGCTCTCATATTTAGGTCATCTTTAGCCTGATTTCTCTCTACACATGTCTGCGATCCCCTCTAAGTTCTATCTTAATTCCTTCATCTAGTTCTGCCCCTTCTAGGTTCTCATCCATCTTGTTCCTTCCCATATCATTTCCTCTCCCATCTCCTTCTCTCTCATCTGGCTCTTCCTCATCTTGTTCTTCCCTATCTGGCTCTTTCTCATCTTCCATCTCGTTCCTCTAGTACTCTCCTGTAGCCCTTCAATCTACTTCTTCCCCATCTCAGTTTGTTCCTCTCAAGTTCTTACCCATCTAGTTCTTCCATTCTCTTCCTTTCTCTCTGTCCTCTGCTTTACAGTTATATATCTCCCCAAAATCACAATCCTCCCCTCCACCCAGGACACTCAGCCTGAACTTCCTCAGGCAGTGATTGTCCGCTATCAGGATCAAATGGAGGGTTGATAAGAATTACAAAGAGGGGCACTAGTTGTTAATTACCATTTGTGACCCAAAGGGGAAGTGACTAATGAATTAACTAAAGGCTAAATATCTAAGAAGAGGGATCTTACGTGCACAACTATAATCTTAAATGTGTTTGGTAAAAGATGTTAAAAATCTATAAGTTGCTAGGTCAATGGGAGAAAATAAAACTGTCTTCTTTTTTCCTGTGGCTCCTATCTGTCCAAGCTGTCTGCCATTTTTCTGCAGGGTGGGGGAAAGTGTGCTCAGTCTCGAGGCAACCTGTGTACATCTAGATGCCTCTGGTGATAGTTAAAGGGAGATCTGGAACTGGAGGTAAGGTTTGGGAAAGGAGGAAGTTAAGCTTAATTAGCACATCCACCAGGCCTTCTCAAACAGGTAGCCTGGATGCTTAAGTCTGTTCTTAGAGAGTACAGAGGTATCTCTGATAAGGTGCTTTCCTCCATCCGGTGATGGACCTGGCCGGATGCTACCAATAATGATAATTACAGGGAGGCTTGAACTGGGAGTTCTGGCTGAGCATAGCTGTTAGCACAGAAGGTTATCTAAAAATTCCTAGAAGTGGTTAGGAAAGTAGTTAGAGGTCTATAAAGTTAGTAAGGCTGTAAGAAAGGAAGGGTCTGAGCTAAATTGTGTAAAGCTATTACTTAATGTCTACCTGACCTAGGCGGTGTCCCCTTGTGGAATTTACCTTAAGTCAGGAGACTCGCCTGTGGGTTGTTATCACTGTTAATCCTCGGAAATTGGGTGACCACCTGGGTGATGTCTCCTTTAGTCCTTGAAAGTGGCTAGGGGAGATATCTGATTCCAGAGAAAGCCTTTCCTGAGGCTGTTCTCCAAATGCCTGGAATGTGTATGTCTAGAGAGTGATCAGTCTACACTGTTAGCCCTTCTTAGGGAAAAATCAATTGGGAAAACTATGAAGGCACACATGATTTTCATAACAGAATACAGCTGATATATAAGAAGCCAAGTAACACCAAAAACTCCTTGGGATTTGGCTTCCTCTGGAGGAATTCCCTGATTCCTCCAGGTAGTGACTTTGCCATAACCAGTTGAGTTCTTATGATATTCCTGCGGCCCACAGCATTTCTTAAACACCTGCTATGCTTAAAGCCCTGTGGGAGGCAGGAGCTGGGAGCAGGAGTAGGTATTCAAGAATGGGTCTAGCTTCTGCATGTTGATCAACAACTGTCATTCCAGGGGACCCGTTAGGTGCAGGGGAGAGAGCAGCAGTGGGCAGGGCTGGTCCCAATCTCACGCTCTCCTTCTCTCTCCCTTCTTGATCTGCTGTTATTCTTGTTCCCTTCATTTCTTATCTGTCTTTGAGCAAATGAAAACTTTGTAGAACAGCTGTCCTGGTTGTAACTCCTTACCTTCACCTTTTTCCATAGCATGGTCACTATCCGATATACTATGAATTTTATATGTGTGACTCTTTATTTCTATGCCCTTTACACTGAGACATTATATGTGTGTGTCTATCACCCATAGTTCTGCCTGTCACCAGTAAGCACTCCTTAAGTATTTAGTAATTGAGAGAAATCCTGACAGGCAAACTTGAAAGCCACAACCAGAAAGGGAAATCATTCTCTGAGATGTAGTGTAACCGGAGGCAATTCTAAAGGAGTCCAGGCGGGAAAGAAACAAGAAAGGAATTGGGGGAATCTGTTTCTGAAACCACAATTAACAAGTAGGTGGGTGTGAATTTCATATGGAATTTTATAGGAGTCACCCTGTTGTGATGAGGGGAGGGGAACCTTTAGTTGCCCATCCTCTGGTCCTGAATGCTCCTCTCGCCTTACATAGCTTCTGTGAAACTTCTCCATCCACAAAATACTCCCTTCTTTGTTTTAGTAAGAAAGAGTTTATAGAAACATAGAAAGTGCCTAGCCTCATTGCTTGTACATGGTAGATAGTTTAAGATATTAACCTTCTTTTCCTTCTGTGTTTTACACCTAATTTTTCTCAGAGACTTAACCACTCCAAGTTTTCCAAGTGAATAGAAATGACTCTGTGCTCATGTTTTGTGTGCATATATTAGTGCTTCTATTTTTTATAACAGTTACAGAATTGTTGAAAATGTTGTACAGAAAATTGTTCAGGTTCAGCCAGCTTCAAACTCACCTAAATTGACTGGATTTGCATCCAGTCTTCCGGCACTCTTCTGCTGACAGTGCTTTCCACCCCTGGGAGATGTGCAACACTGGTTATCTTTCAGTCCTCTTCCACTGCATCGGCTTTGGTCCTCACATCTATAAATAAGGATAATGATAAGCCCCACTTCAGGTGCTAAGATGAATACAGATCATCTGCTGACAGTCCTGATTCATGGGAGCAGCTCCATAGCATCTGGTTTGTTTATTCCCCATTCTCAGAGTAAGTGTTTTTTGTCCCCCTGCTTATTACAGCCTTACTGTTGAGTCAGGAAAAGGAAAGACTTTGGGGGGAGTTGAGGAAGTCTACACTTTACACTTCTACATCTCTGGATTTATGTTATGGATTTCCCTATAATCAGCAGTGTTTTCTCTCCCCTGTCAGTATTAACCAGATGGACACAGTTGGCGAGAAATTATTTTTCCTACTCTCTTGCACTTGACCTCAGTGGGCTTTCTAGGTAAGAGGCAGCTGTATAGGCTCTGTGTGGAGCTGTGAGGACCTGTCACAGGCCTTCCACATGGTGAGCCAGACAGTAGGCTTTAGGAGAGTCAGTTAAGTTACAGAACTGACTAAGGCAGGCTGCACCAGACACGTGGTGTAAATGGTTAGGATTAACTGTGCATTGGGCTTGACCTGGATGCTAAAAACATCCACAGTTTTCCCAGTTTCTAGTAATGTTCAGAGTGAGTATCTTTTGTAACAACACACTGAATAAGTGCCATACAAATTCACATCAAATTGTCCTAAGGTACGGGAAAGATAGTGGGAAACTTACATGCCAATTTTGATTGACAGCTTGTGTCCAAGTGGACAGCTCTTTTGCTTGAAGTAAATTTGCCAGTATTATTGCTTAGCTTTTGTCTAAGCTTTTGTCTAAGCTTTTCTTCTAAAAAGAGAAGAAAGGAGAAATAACTTTCAGGTGAGACTCTCCTTAGTACATGAAGCTGTAGCTTCAAAGACTCATTCTTGTAGGATGCATAATGAACACATTGTCCTTCCCAGTCTTTTTATTCAGAGGTACATGTTCTTGATGTGATCCCTGATTGGTTAATAGTGATCATGAGTCTTGGCAAGCAAAATTCCTCTGCTGGATAAAGGACAAGTTCATGCTAGACCTCAGAGAACTGCAAGAAATAACTTTTCAGGGCACTAACAAGAACAGTTAATCAAGTACATTGGGAAATTTAGCAACTTGAATAAGAATCAGCAGAGGAAAAGATACCAACTTCTCTATCTATATTACAAATAATTATAAGTATTTCTGTCATTTCAGGATGTTCTACTGGACAGTGTTACTTTAGAACATTAATAGCCTAAATTTAAGTTAATATGGATATCTGTTACTAACAATATACAATTTAGATGCAGCAAAAGAGATAATTTAGGAACAAGAAAATAGATTAGCAAAATATTATTCAGAATGCAGCAGAGATGAGAAAGAATTAAAAACATAAAAGTTAAGTGATATGAGAGAAATACCCTGAGACAATCTAAAATGTTTTAATAAAATTATAAATGAAGAGGAAAACGAGAATGGAAGACGAAATGTTTAAAGGGGGATAATGGTTATTTCTTTTTTGAGCAGGGGAAGAAAGGGTTTATTTCAATCTTAAAGCCATCAAGAGAAGCCAAGACTACATGGTGGTGTAGCACAAACCATAGGCATCAAGTCAGACCAATGACTAGTGGCAATGAACACTTCCAAGAAAAGATGAACAGACTAAAGGTTATAAGCTGTGTGACTCATGGACCACATTACAGCTTCCATGGCTAGATTCTTCTTTGTTTGTTGGTTTGGATTTTGGTTTGTCTCTTGGTTTTGTTTGGATTTTTGTTTTTCTTTTAAATTTGGTTTTGATTTTGGTAGGGGGAGGCTGCAAGCGCAAAGGGCAAATGCAAGGAGACAGGGAGATAAGTTAGATCTGAATGCATGATATGAAATCCATAAAGAATCAATAAAAGTTATAATTAAAAAAGAAAGAAAGAAGGAAGGAAGGAAGGAAGGAAGGAAAGGAAGGAAGGAAGGAAGGAAGGAAGGAAGGAAGGAAGGAAGGAAGGAAGGAAGGAAGGAAGGAAGAAAAGCCAAGTCAGGGACTACAAGGCAGGAACTTGAAGCAAAAACCACAGAAGATTTCTACTTACCTGCTTGCTCCCTGCTTTTGCTCAACTAGCTTCCTCATACAACCCAGGACCATGTGCCAAGGGTAGCTTGGTCCACATAGGATAGACCAACCTCCATTAATTAGTAATTAAGAAAATGCCTTGACCTTCTCCACCCCACACACATGAAAGACCACTGGCCAGCCTGACAGGCAGTTCCTTAATTGAGGTTCCTTCTTCCCATACATCTTAAGTTGACAACCAAGAGAGACATCATGGGCTGGCTCTCTTAACAAGGAAAGTATGAACTGTATCAAGCTGAATTTCATCTTTAGTTTCTGTGGCTCAACCCTATGCTTTTCTGTTTTCTTCATTTCTTTTTCTATTTTTTTTTTGAGAATTTTACACAATGTGTTTTGATCATACCTTCCACCCTCAGACTCCTCCCAGATCACCTCTTCTGCCTTACCCACACAAGTTGGCCATACCCCCAAACCCTTGAATCCAATCTGTGCTATTCGGATATTCTCAGATGTGTGGCCTTCATTTGAGTGTAGTTCCTTTCCTATTTGTCTGCTCTTTATCTCCTTCATTTGTCTTATTGTGACAGCTAAGACTTTCAGTTGTATGTTGAACATGATGGAGTAGAATGGAAATCCTTGTCATGTCCCTGATTGTAGTAGGAATGTTCTGAGTTTGGCTCCATTGCATCCATTAGGATGATGTGGTTACACACCACCCACCAGGGACTACACTCTTAAGGAAAATTGATCCCCTCTTATAGCAGCTATTGGTGCCACTACCTTCTTGGATAGGAGTAGGACTCCATGCTCATCTCTTCTGTCCATGCTAGGGGTCAGTCTGGTTTGTGCTTGTACAGATCTTATGCATCCTGTGACAACTGTTCTGAGTGTGTATATCTACTTGCCCTGTTGTGTCTGAAAAACAGTTTCTTTATGGTCATCCATCACCTCTGACTTTCACAAACTTTTCACCCCTTCTTCCTGAATGATCCTTGAGCCTTGGGAAAAGGATATAGTAAAGATCTTCCATTTAGGCCTGAGTATTTCATTCTTATTTTCTGTATCTTGATGCTTGTTGGTTGTGTTTATCACCATCCAGTGCAAACAGAAACTTCTCTGGTAAGGTTTGAGAAATGCATTAATATATATTAATATATGAGTGCAATGAGAACTTCTTAGAAGTTGATTTAATATTATATCCATTTAGCACAGTGGTTCTCAACCTTTGGGTTGTGACCACTTTGGGGGTCACAGATCAGATAATCTACATATCAGATATTTACATTACAATTCATGTTGGGGGGTCACCACAACATGAACTATATTTAAAAGGTTGCAGCACTAGGAATGTTGAGAACCACTGGTTTAGCAGAATATTTAGTAGTAGGTTCTCTCCTAGGATCTATGACCTATCTAGTCACAGGTTCTTGCAAGCAACATAATAAAGCAATATAGAGCAACCTCACAGTCACATCAAGAAGAAGCTTCTCTGATGTGTGTTGACTGAGGCACAAATCATTTATCCAAGTTGTGACTAATTGCTTCTTAGAAAATTTCCCTTGATTTCTTTTCTTAAACTTTTATATCCACAGTTAATTTGTAATTGTTATTCAGTCATGAGTTGACAAATGGAATTGTAATCTAATCTCTGCCCAGTAAATCTGAACCTGATAGTAGTGTGCCGAGTGTGTTTCATGTCCTGTGTAGGACATGTTCATTTGACTGATGTGTCTTTCAGCTTTCTCACTAAACCAACCTTGATTAACACATTTCTTGAATTCTTGGTATTTATATCTCACTCTTGCTGATTCATTTATAATTCTTAAGTCACTTAAGGTATTTAAAATTAGGTTTATAATCATTTATAGTTTCCTATTATCTGTTATGTTTTAATTAGAATTCACACCAACTTCTTGAATTTAAAATGTTTCATGTGCTTTTTTGTATGCATGTTATATTTAATGATAAAGTATTGTCTTTAAATTTTTTATTCACTTACTTTAACAGAGGGCTAATGTATTAATTAGCCTGTAAATGTGGTTTATTAAAAATGATAAGTGAAAGTTACTTGTTAAAGAAGTTATGATATAAACTTAGTTAAATCATAAGGATTATATTATCTGAATGTTTTGGGATATAAAATTACTCGATTCTCAGTTGGAACAAAATGAAATTACCCTCATATTTTATGTAGCCACCCACAATCCATATGCCAAATTACATTTGATAGCTATTTATATAGACTAATTTTGGATAGGCTATTTTATAGGAAAGCCATGGGGAGCTGGGTAATGCACATGAGGTATTCAGGCAGTAGGGGGCTGTGTGGGTAGAACATGACTGTTCCTTACCTGCCTACCACCTTGTCATTCTACCACACAAATTTGTTTAAACTTCGTGGGACATTTTTTTTTTCTTTTTCTTACAAAAGAGTTTGAATTCCTTCCAAAAATGTCACTTGGATTAGTTACTTTTTCATTGTTGTGATAAAATATCCTGACAAAAACCAAGTTAGGGAAGAAAGGGTTTATTTTGGCTTACAGTTCTGGAGGGATATACTCTTATCATGGTAGGGAAGGCATGAGAGCCGAAGGGACAGAGTCCATCATGGTAGGGAACACATGACATGTCAGCCCCTCCTGACAGTCAGGAACCATAGTGCTCATGTTTTATTTCCACATAGGAAGTAGAGACAGGAAGTAGGGCTAAGCTTTAAAACTTCTAAGCCTACCTCCATTAGCATACTTCCTATAGCAGCTCCTAGGGCTCCACCTCCTGGAGTTTCTACAGCCTTCCCCAACAGTAGCACGACTGAGTCTGTGGGGCACATTTTTTAGTCAAATCACAACATAATTTAAACAAAATGTTACTATGTTGAACTTTCATTCAGGTAGTATTTATTGAGTCCCTATAACATAGTGGCAGAGCGATTTGAATACATTAAAGAGACACGAGACACCCCCCCCCACCTCCACCCCCCCCCCCCACACACACACCTTTAAGACAGGGCAGACTTTTATTTGGGAGAAAACCTGCAGAGGAATCTCTTTAAGAATTAAAGTCTGCCTGCTTACAAGCCGGGGTAGTTAAAGGGAGAAGGGGGAGGAGACAGGAAAGAAGTAGAAAAGATTCCTTTGGGGGCCTGAGATTGCCCTTTGCTTTTAGTAAACAAAGAATGGTGAGTAGTGAGTGAAACAGTGTTTGTGGCCAATAAACATCTCCTATAGCCAGCCATTATCCAGGATCTGCAGTAGTATGTCTGGCAGGAATTTAGGGTTTAGTTTTGGAATGCTCACTACTGTGACTTCACAAATTGTAATCAAGATGGAAGAACTTTTTTAAAGGTAGGTAGAGAAGAAGGTTCAGCAGTTCTTGTACTTGTAGCTCTTCCTGCTGGGCAAGGTCAGTGTCCTCATCTGAGAGATCTTGGGGCAGTTTCTGCTATCAGAAAATTTGGAGGAAGGGAAGCTTTGAGGGAGGAGTCCTTCCTCAGTGGTCTCCAAGCCTGCTGATATCTTCTAGCTGTCGTATGTGCTCTCCTCAAGAGACACCATTTTAAAATCATTTAAGAGATGGACATCAAGTCAATCTAACTGCTTCCAGTTGCCATTGAAAGCATAGAGTATCCATTCTTGCTGACCTTCAGGCATTTGTGGGTAATCATGGGATCTAGGTAGATGAAGTGAGAGTGTTGCAGAACCATATGAGTGTGGATCAGCTTACCTGAGAGTAGATAAAATTAAGACAGCAGTTGCATACACAAAGTCCAGACATTAATAGTGTCACTATTAAGATTGTAATATATTTAATCCATTTCTATGGTGAAGATCCAGAAGTCCAGTTTTAGTACTGTTGGCCAAGGGGATGGTGGTGTTTGGTATGGTCTTAGTATATTCTTATGGATCTTGTAAAGGAGAAACTAGCAAGATTATCAAAAATATATAAATGGTAGGATGTTCCTAGTTAGGAAAAGCATGTGAGTCCTTTAATTTGGTTGCATCTGGAGTTGCTGTGATTATCCCCCATCAGTAGCCCAGATGTAAAGCGTGACCCATTGTTTATTTATATTATTATCAATGAGTTTACATTTGTTATACTTTCCCACTGGATATTTAAGACCATGCAGGTGGCCAAAATTAATCACTCTTTTTACTATCAAGGCCAGTTGAAGGTCTGGTTCTCAGGGGTCAATCTTTCCTAGAACAGTACTAGTTTAGTTAGATCTGCTGGGTGGTTAACGTGTAAATAGTTTGCTGAAACAAATGTTTCACCTTTAAAAACACAATGTTTTAAAAATCATATAACTGAGAAAAATAATGAAATTTAATGATATATGAAAATAATAAAAGTAAGTTTAAATTTTGTTTGAAACATCTTGACAATTGCCTTGGAAGTAGATGCCTCTGAATCTTCACTTAAAATGATCAGACTCATATACATAATTAGTAAGTCTTGATTCTCTCCTCTGATAGCTTTGCAAAAAGGAACATTTTTTATATATTGAAATGCCATCAAGTCAAATTTTCTTGTGATGTAAAATACAAAATTCCCATTCTATAGTATATTTGTATAGTGGTGATTATGCTTTTATGATAGATAATCTATTTTTATACATGTGAAAATGGGAGCTATAACAGAATAATTTAGTATAATTCATAATATACTTACTTTTGCATTATTGTCCTTCAGTGCATAAGCTTGTGTTGAACTTGGACCAGAAAATTTAGAGAGCACTGACATCTAGATCATCTGTACCTGGTGTGAAAAGTTTGTTCTGAGATACCCCTTCACATGCCTCAAGTTATAAAAGATGTTATTTGAGGATAGCAACTTATGTTTTTATTCTAATGGACAGTTATTCTGTTTATTGTCATAGATAAGATACAGTAAAGTGTGTGGAACTGAACTTTTATAATTTGCTTATTTGTAGAAAAAATTGTTACTCTTTTGGCTACCTGTTTAGAAAGTGAGAATCAAAATGCCCAGAGGATTGGAGCGGCTTCACTTTGGGCTCTAATTTACAATTATCAAAAGGTTAGTTTTTAAAGTCATTGTTTGAAATGGAGGAAGGGGAGTTGGTGCAGTGAAATAATTAAGACTCTTCGGATGCATTCACGAATATTAGAGGAATACCAGCTAAAGGTAAAAATAAACTTGCAGACCCAAGTTCCCTTTGTTCATTTATATGATTAATAATCTATCAGTTAATATTTTCATTTAATTATTTTATCAGGGCTCAATTCAGAACAGTACTTCTGTTTAATTGAATTTCCCTTTTAGTTTCAATTAAATTGTAAATTTGTTGTAATTTTAGTAAAAATTATTTCTTTGTACAATGTGCCCAGGAGAAATGCATCTTGATGGAAGACTGAATAATAATTTTATCCATGTATGTGATTTCACTTTCTTATGTATATATCATCACTTAATTTTACAATGATTTCAGTCCCTTTAGGAGCAAAGCACAAGGGCTCCCCAGAAGAGTAAAGGCAGGGGGTACTGTGGCCACTCATTCTCTGGCCGCTGGTCTTTTACCGCAAACATTTCATTCCTAAGTGAAATACGCAAGAATTTCTAGGGGGGGGGGGGGTCTCCGTAGATGGCAGTGTTGGGGCACACAGATTTCCTGGAGATGACATACCTCAGCTACCCATGCCTGTGTGGCTCCTCTTCACCCTGGACCAAAGGGTTGTTGCATCCTTCTCAAATGGGCTAAGCAGAGGTTTGGGCATCTTGAAGTCCCTCAGTAAATATATATTGAACAACCAGTAATGTTGGAAGTACTTAATCTGAAATTTAATACTTGAGGTAATGAGAAATTCCCTAAGGATGATTACTCAAAAGTAACAGACTGAGGTTAGGGGAGAGAGTAGGAATAAAGGGAAAGGTATAAACTGTAGAAAAGGGACCCTGTTAACTTAGAGATGAATGGAGGGGAAGCCTCAGAATGTCCAGTGGGCTTGACACAATAGGCTGAACTATTGTATCCAACTGTCTATATTCCTGTATCTTAACTCTATCCTGTTTAACACTGTAGTTAGTAATAGGTAGTTAGTATTGCATTATCCTCATCCTTAATATTTGGGAATAAATCTAACAGATTGTTTTATCTTTTCCAGGCAAAAGCAACTTTGAAAAGTCCATCAATAAAAAGAAGAGTAGATGAAGCATATTCCATAGCAAAGAGAAGTAAGTTCTAAGAGATTATAATTAAATGTGATAAGTAGTAAGTGAAATTTCTGGTTACTGAAATATTTGAGCAGGCCATTGCAAAATGGCAGTATTGTGCATTGCTTAGTTAGGTTTTGAGAAATTTATTCTGAATTATAATTTATGTGAGTTGTGGAGATGTATCCTTAAATATGCTCTAGATAAGCCATTGATAAGAAATGAATGAAAATTCTCTAACATCTTAATTTTATAAATGTAAAATATTTTTATAATTCTAGTTTATGGAGAACATAAATAGCTTGCTAACAAATATTTTTCATAGCTTCATGTAGGAGTGTCCACCCCTATATGTAGCATTAAGTTTAATAAATTGGTATTTATAATTCTTATTTTCCTATATCAGCTTTCTCCAATTCAGAAGAAAACCCTCTAAATGCCTACTATTTGAAATGCCTTGAAAATCTTGTACAGCTGCTTAACTATTCCTGAGCCATGAGGTACTCTGCTCCAGAGCTGACCCCATCCACAGGAGATCTGGATCAGAGACCAGCTTTGCACAGCAGCTGCTTCCTGAATGATGCTGACTCTGCAATATCAGTGGCTGCCTTCCCTGTGAGACATCGCCAGCCATACTGGAAGGGGTAGGACTGGCGACTCCCCACTCTGTTCCTTCCTGGCAGCTTCCAGAAGTAAAGACTTGCTGACCCAAGATGCTGCAGACATAGCGTTCTGGCAGTATAAACATTTTTATACTTTTCTATGCAACGTGTTTTGTAAAAATCCTATTTAATAGTTATTTAATAAAATAATATTTTTAGAAACAAAAACTGACTAGTATTACTTACAGACTTTTAAAAGTGTATTTTATTCATTGAGAATTTTATCTATGCAATGTAGTTTGTTTGTATATTTGTCGCCCACTCCTACAATTCTGCCCAGACCTTCCCCACACAATGCCCCCATCCTAATTTCATATCCTTTTTTTTTTTTATTAAGATAACCCATTAAGTTTAATTAATGCCAAACATAAGTACATGGATGTGAAATCAGAGCATGGTCAGCCTATCAAAGACTGTACCTCTAAATAAAACTGATTCTACCTGCCCTAGAAGCCATCAACTCTTAATAGAATAGTGATGAGAGATTGTGTGCCCCCCCCCCATCCATTCTAGACTATTGACTGGATTGATCTTGTGCAGGGAACCACAGCTGCCATGGGTGCAATGTTCCTGTCATGTCCAAGAAGACACTGTTTTGCCCCAGTCTTTCCTAACCTATGACTCTTAGCATCCATATCCCCCCCCCCCCCCGCCTCTTCTGAGATGTTCTCTGAGACTTTTGGGAAGAGGGTTGTCCCATCTGTGCCTCAGCATTCCAATGATGCTTATTCTCTGCACTTTTCTTTTGTTTATATGTGTTTTCCACAGCACACTCACAAAGATGTTTCTCTGATGAGATCTGAGAGCTGTGCTATTGTATGGGCAGAGAGATACCTACTTAAAAGACATCTTCATATTATCTCCATTTAGGAGAATAATAGTAATAGGTTCCTCTCGCAGGCCTGTGAGTTCCATTGCCATGGGTACTTGCCCAGGTTTACCAAGCATTAGTTTCCTTTTGTGGAGTGTGATAGCAATTTTTGGTTGTCAACATGACTACATCTGGAATTAACTAAAACCCAAGTGGCTGCGTACACTGTGAGGGATTTTTTTTTTCATATTAAAGTATTTGAAATGGGAAGACCCACCTCTAATCTGAATTTTTTGAGGTGGGAAAATCCACCGTAAATCTGGGCCACATTTTGTGGTGGCAGCCTGTATAAAGGCCATGGAGGAAGAAAGCGCTTGCTCTTTGCTGCTTGCCCCTGCTCTCACAGGCACATTAATTCCTTTTATGGCATTAGATCCTACTTCTTCAGGTTCCAGTGTATACTGAAGACCATCTGATACATAGAGCCTCGTGGACTGAACAACTACTGGATTCTTGGACTTTTTGTTGGTAGATTACCACTGTTGGACTAGATGGATCACAGCCTATAAGCCACTTTAATAAATCCCATATATTGATATGTAGATATAAATATGGATATATAGATGTAGATTCATTCTACCTGTTCTGTTCCTCTGCAGAACCCTGACCATTACATGAAGTGAACCTTAAATCCACCTGCAAGGCAGTTACCTCTATAACATTCATGCTCCTACTGCATCCATGGGCATAACTTGCTAAGCTGGCCATTATTGTAGCTAACCAGATTAATAGTGGGTAAAACTTGTGTTTACTTTCCTACTACAGGAGCCTGCATAGCGCCTTCTAATACCCTGAAGTTGGCTAACACAGAATATGCTTGCAGACTTTTATCAGTTGCATGAACACTGTTTTAGGAACAAAAAGGAATTTTATCTTGGTTTCTTTCCTGTTTAAATTTTTTTTTCATAGAATCTGATCCTGTCCATACCAATCTTGACTTTTATACTTGGAGAATACATGAGGCTGAACTGCATGTGAGTATGTGTGTATGATTTTAGAGCTTCCTTGCAGAATGTTTAGTGTCCCTAACTTCTTTTTATGTAATTTAAAAATCATTTGTCATTTTCATCTTTCAAGTTCAGAAAGGCTGTGTAATAATGAATTGAAGCATATGCTAGTGGCAGTATAGACCCTGGACTATAACCTTTTTAATTTTTTTATTTTATTTTATTTATTTAGAGACAATTTCTTGCTTTGTAGCCTGGGCTGGCCTTAAATTCATAGTCCTCTTGCCTCAGGCTCCAGAGTGTTATGATTTCAGATTATATCACCAAACCTAGCTGATATAATTATTCTTAATTAAGATGTAGTTTAGTGGTTTTTCAACATCTACTTTTAAGTTTTTTCTTTACTTTGTGTACATGTGCATGTGTGCCACAACACTCACGTGGATGTCAAAGGACAAGATGTTTATGAAGCATAGTTGTACATATCAGTACATGTATACAGTGTGTATATGATCAGGATAACTAGCCTATCCATCATGCTAATCATGTCTTCATATTGGAACATTCAAAATTCTATCAGCTACTATATTCTCTTTGGGCTGCAGAATATTATAAGTTATTCCTCATTGTCCAGCTACATTTCTGTGTATATTTCTATTTTGTGTAGAGTTTTGAATTCAGTAATTAAACAAAAACCAGTTCAGGTATAGGATAAGTGTCCTAAAATCTGCAACCCCGAATTCTCTGAAATCTGAAATTATTTAAAGAATTGAGCCAGAACTATAGCCACAAAATACAAGTCAAATATTGAAACAGGAACCAATTTGTACTCTGTGAGAATTATTAGAGATATTTAACAGAGTTTGAAGTGCTCTGAAACCTGAAACTTTTTGAGCAAAGTCACTCAAAAGTTTTCTGTTTTCAGATTAGGGATGTTCAGCTTAGAAAGTCTATGTAATTATTACAAACAAGAAAAACAACATTGATAAAAATGTCTTTTGAAATAACTGATCCTCAGTGTGTGATGAGCAATTGTTTAGGAGCTTTACACGTCTTCAAGTTAGGAGACAAAATTGTGTATGAGAGAAATAACAACTGTAATCCATAGGTATGTACCTACCTACAGTTATATACTCTAATTTTACAAAATTATTCAGGAAGTTTTCTTTATATTTTCTTCAATATGAAAACTTTTATTAAGTAATCTCAGCAAATTGCTTCAATCAATAAAATAATCCATGGATGATTATTATGTATTTTATATACTTAATTATTCATTTGTTCATTATTTTTAAGACAGAGTCTTGCTAAATTGCTAGTATTAAATTTGCAGATTTTTCCAGCTTCTGATTAGCTGGGATTATAGGTGTGTGATCATTTAGCCAGAAGTACAATCACAAATTCAAATATTTAAATAAGAATGAGTTTGTACTATGTTGGATGTACTGAGTAGAGCTGGGAAAAATCAAGGAAGCTCTGAAGTTTCTCAGTAGGTTAATTTGAAATAGCAAGAATGCCGATTTTTTTAAAATACACATTGCTTTATTAATTTTTCCTTTGTTGTGACAAATAAATAGACCAAAGTAACTTAATGAAAGATTTCTGTTGGTTCACAGTTCAAAGGAACATGGTTGGGAAGATTTGGTGTCAGGAGCCTGTGGCAGCTGGCCACATCGTAACTACTGTCACTAACAACTCAGACTTTTCTCCCTTCTCCATCTAGGACCTGCAGCCCAGAGACTGATGCCACCCAGTCTAGAGTCCCTTATGAATAACACCCAGTGGTTTTATTCCCATGGTGATTGTTTCTTTGTTTTGAGACAGGGTTTCTCTGTGTAGCTCTGGCTGTCCTGGAATTTGCTGTGTAGACCAGGCTGGCCTCAAGCTCAGAGCGCCACCACTACCCAGCTCCCATGGTGATTCTAAATCCCATCAAGATGACAAACAAGATTAAACATCACACAAACAACCCTGAAAACAGTAATCTTGGGAATTTTTCCTCTCTTTTACCCTCATTTTTTTTGTATTTCGTGTCATTTTATTTTCTTGAAGTTTTTCCTGATGAGTAAGATGGATTTTGTTATAACTTCCATTTAAGGAGATTTCTGTATGTCTCCAAGCACTAGTCTTAGAACTTTTACTAATTAATTAATCTTCCTAAAATAATACTGTTATTCTTATGTTAGAGTCTGTCTTAGTTACTTTTCTCTTGGCTGTGAAGAGACACCATGGTCAAGGCAATTTATAAAAGAAAGTGTTTAATTGGGGACTTGCTTACAATTTCAGAGGCTGAGTTCATGACCATTATGGCAGGGAGTATGGCAGCAGCAGACATGGGAGCAGTAGCTGAGAGCTTACATCTTATCTGCAAGTAGGAGATGAGAGAGACAGAGACAGACAGACAGACAGACAGAGAGAGACTGGACCCTCAGTGGACTTTTGAAACTGTAACGCCCACACCTAGGGACACATGTCCATCAAGGCCATACCTCCTAATCCTTCTAAAAATAGTTCCACCAACTTGGGACCAAGCATTCAAATATATGAAGCCATGGGGGCCATTCTCATTCAAACTACCACACAGGTAAATATAGAGTCAGGAGTGATAATTTGTTCACTTTTGGTGAATGGGTAAGAATGGATCCCAAGATACCTGCCAATACCCCTAAATGTTTGCTCTGTTTCTTAGTCCCTCAGCTATACTGCAACTATACTTTCATCTACCACTCCAGTGATTGAAAAAGGATTTGTGTTTGGATCTTGTGAATAACCACTACTTTTCTGGGGAAAAAAAAAAAAAAAACAGTTGCTCTCTTCAAGAGAATGATCATTTTCTTTATGATTCATTGGTTTTGACTTTTCCCACATCCTGCTATGCTGTGCCGTGTCCCTTTGGAACCAGGGTAGTTGTGACTTTCTCCCCTAGGAGTTCTGTTAGGCTGTGATGGACAGTTATTGGAGAAGCTCATGTCCACAGTCCTGGGGTAGATGTTGCACAGTCAGCAGATTGGCACTGTGCATAGACACTGAATGTACCTGGGTAGTTGGTACATTTAATTCTCTGACATCATGGGTTGAAACATTTCTTTTTCTGATTGACTTGTAAAAGTGGAAAATTGAAATACACACATTATTACCTTACTAGTAAAAAAAATTCTTTAACTTAAAGAATGTAACTTACTGCAATCCAACAAGTAAGGGAAATGAATGGCACCAGTGCGTTGTGTCTGTGAATAAAGGAAACGGTGAACTGAGACTTGATTCTTTGTAGGTTCATACTTAGGAACTTTCTTACACAACTTAAGCAGTAGGTCTCGTGGGACTGCATGAGAATCTGCAGGGCGTGAAGTTCACACTGTAGAAGACTGCCAAGACCCCAGGAATCCTGATCCCTGGCATCAGCACACAAGGAGCTCAGTGTGATCCTATTTCCAATGTACTCAACACTTATCTTTGCATCTCATTTGCTCCTTCTGCACTGAAATCTGTTTCAGAAAATAAAATCTTGTTTAACATTTCAAGGAACACCCTTATGGGCATATATAATGAATTTCTCTTTAATTTTGCAAAAAAATGGGTGTTCTATATAGACTTTTTTTCAGTATTATCCTTACCTATTTTCTCACTGACAGTGGCTAAGCCTTTGTTCTGTCAGTGTTTTGTGGATTAATCTGGTCAGTGATTTAAGCATCCTAGGGCAGACTTCTGGTAGTTCCCTGTGAATTCTGAAAACATTGTTCCTCTCAGTTCTTTATTAGAACATGTTTTCTTTGGCATAACATGGAACACATCAGGTAATAAAATGGAAATTTACTTTTAATTGTTTCCTAATCATATTCATAAAGATTGATTGTGGATTTGAGATGGTTTGGTGGTTTCCAGAGCACTTGTAGCTCTTCCAGAGGACCCAAGTTTAGTCCCCAGCACCCAAAACTAGGCAGCTCACAACTATCTCTAATTCCAGCTCTGGGTTATCTGTCTCCTTATTCTGACCTCTGTAGGTGCCTGCACTCATGCGCACAATACACATAATTAAAAATGAAGTGCATAATAAAATGTTGTTAAAAGGTTAACTGCCCAGAATCTGTTTGTGGTTATAATGCCTGTTTTAAGTCACTTCCTATATCTGTTTGGAAAAACGATGGTTTCATAGAGCTAAAAGTCCTAGACAACATGGCTTCAGTGAGTGAGGTCTTCTGCTTCTTACATTTTTTTCCTTCTCTCCTCCACACCTCCTCGTTCTTTCATGTACATGGCAAAGGGAGAGAATTATTTTCCACTTCTTAGATACAAACTGGTGATGAGGCCACAGCCAACTGTCCTCATGTACTCAAGTGCCCATCTTTCTGCTTTCTCATTAATCATCCTACCTTCAGTAAGTTGATTTGTGAGAAAAAAGCTGCTCCAGCTGTCTGCTATCTTTTTAGAGACTCTTTCCTGAGTTTAACAACTTGCACATTTGCATTCAGTCCTTGAAGTGAGTGAGCATCACATGTGATCTCTCAAGCTTGCAAGGGAGGCTAAGAACTGTCATCCCTCATCAGGACTCAGGGCCATGTCTAGGAAAATTGGTCTCTGTCATTCAAAAAATGGACAGTTTGCTTAGGCAACCACCAGTCTCTTCCCCAGATAGCAGTGCCCTAACTTGCTTGAACAGAAAAAAAAAAAAAAAAATGAGACATTAAGACTTTGTGATTAGTTCTGATTGCATAACTGAAAATATTAGTATGAGACAACAAAGCAAGATGAATTTCAGTGTGTGTGAAGACTGCTTCTCTTCAGTGCCCTGGGTAGAATCTGCCCTGTGGATGGAAGCTGTCAAATTCTTCCTTCCTGTTGTGAAGCAATGAAGCTAGGAAGAAAGCAGTCTTACTGAACATATTCCCAACATTCAGAAAGACAACAATTTGAAATTAGATGATCAATTAAAAATAAAATGGTTTCAAAAATTTAATAATATCTACCTCCAAGATTTTATTTGCAGAATCTAAATGTCTATCAATTCTCCAGTCTTTTGAAAGCCTAAGGCTTTTTAAATGCAGTTCATACTGGTTGGTCATAAGTCACACTTAATCCATCTGGATGGAAATTCTCCAGTTCCAGGCTTTGAGAGTGGAAAATATTAATGTACTTGTTAAACAAGCAAAGCTAACTGCTTTCAGTTTGCTGTTGTTGTTCATAGACATATGTGTTTATGAATGTTGTGTGCATCTGCATACCTGCCAGATGAGGCAGCTGTAAACTTCTGCTTTGGGTGCTGGGAGCCCAACTCTGCTTCTCTGGAAGAGCAGCAAGAACTCTTAACTGCTGAGCCATCTCTCCAGCACGCAGATTGTTTTGTTGTTTTACCATTTATCTCTAGGAAATCCTCCATTTTTGACAGTCACATCCGGTGTGCCTTTCTTGGCCATGTGTTTTACTGGAAAAAACTTACAGGTGTGGCCAGCCCCTTCTCTGTATCAGTTAAAAACACAATCCCTATCAGATTCCCAGGATTCTTCAAACTTTAAGGGCCTTTGTTTTTATGTGTTACTCCTTGCCTGGTTCCCTATTATTATGGACAAAACTTGTCTGAGAATATGTACTTGCTCATATATTATTCTCAGCTCACCTTTTAACCTCAGTGCCATCTTCAGATTCTCTGTTGTGTGGATCCATGTCCTTTCTTCTCTGAACTCTGATTTAACTCAACTTCTTTCCCAAGTGTTCACCCATCTACCTCCACCTTCCATTTCTACCTATTATAAAAGCCCAAGTGAAATGTCACCTTTTCCAGGAAGCTATGTCAGATTCCCAGCTGGGAAAAAAAGTTCTCTACTCTGAGTTTACACAACTACTTCAAGTGTTTAACTTTTAGGTCACTTAGTTCTTTTGCCCATGTGTTGTGCTGATTAGCTAGCATATAGTCACTGCTCCCACCGACTTCATGAGACACGACCTTGGATAAACTTGGGACTTGATGCTTTTTGTGATGCCATGACAAACAGATGCAAGGAGTGTATCTGTCTGAATGAATGAGTACGAAAAATACCTCAGTAAAACTAAGCATGACATAGAGTAAGTCAGGCTTACATGTAGTTCTAATGACCGCAGGAAAATACAAGACCATTAGTGTTTCTTTTGTAGATCCTGAATAAGTTGTGTTGTGTTCTTTTTAAAAAGGGAAATCTCTGTGTTAATTGAAATCAATTTTTAGATTTTTTAAATTTCATAAATAATGGAAGTCTTAACATGCTAGCTATGGTGTGAAAATAAAGCCAACACTGTCAAGAAAGAGGCCAACCGTGCTTTGAGGATCTCTAAGAATCATAGTTGGGAGTGTAGCATCAATGTCAGCTTTTGGAAAATAAAACAGCAAATTCTGGAAGTGACATAAGCTTCAATTGCAGCAGTGTGTCACCTGATGTATCACTGAGACTGAATCAGATCAGCTTCCTCCCAGTTCTCATTTCCTAGTGTTCATACATGGCAGCAAAACTCTGAAAGAGCCTGCCTTTGAACACGATGCATGTGACACATGTTTATTTGCAAAGAAATAGAGAAAGTAGAGGTAAAAGCTGGAGGAGCATTTATTAGCTTAACTTAATGAAAACCAATAACGATGCACATTGTTCTGATACCTCCACAGTAGGGAATACCATCTATAATTGCATTAATTTAAAACTTTCAAGCTTATTTCTTGGCAGCAGCTGATAACACATAGCTTCAGCTGCATGCAGAAAGACACTGAGAGTCTGTATTGTCAATTTAAGTTTGAACCCAAAGGGAGAGCTCTGACTACAGTCTAACTCAGAACTGGCAGGTCTGACACAAGTGACATTGCCTGTGTATAAGTTAAGGATTTAAAATTACTGGAGCTGGTGATGAATAAGACCCTAAACTACCAAGACTGTTGATAACCTCCTCTTAAATTTATTGCAGGGGTGTATTAATTCTTAGAGAAACTGAGGCACAGATTAAGAATCAGAAGGTTTCTTTGGACAGATCAAACTTGCACCCTGGGAGACACAAATTCAGGCACACATATTTGAGGACCTTACAGATTCCAAACCAATTTTATTAGCTGCTTATTAGGGCAGACATCACTGAACTCTGATGTTGATGTCCCTTCAAAGTGTCTGTTTTTAAGCTAGAACTTATGACTGAAGATGAGCATGTCCAGAGGGGATCTTGGGAGCAGATTTGTGACACGAGCTGAGTATGCCCCAAGTGTTTCTATTGCCATCTTTACCTTGCAACCTGAACATGCCCAGAGGCATTCTCTCACCCATCTTTTTGTCACAACATGAGCATGCCCACAGGCATCCCTTTCTGTCTCTTTATGATATCGTCTTGACATTCCTAAAATTCTTCTTGTCTGTCACTTTTTACCTTTTGAGAATGTAGTCCATAACCTTGAGCTAAGAATAGCAAATATTCGTCAGCCATATTTCCTTTTGGAACTGTTTTGTTAATATTTTTGTAATACTGGGGATTAGACCTTGAGCATATTGGCAAGTCTTGTATCATTGAGTTGTATCCTCAGCACTTAACTAGATATATTTTTAAACTAAGCATGCTTATTAATGTGTTTCTTGATTGGGTATGTTCCTAAATGTGCCTTTTCTCTGTGTTCTTTATGAATAGATGCAGTTTCCCCAGATAAAATTTCCATTTTTCCTTTGGAAATAATTCCCATGTTTACCTTATGTGCTTCAGGTAACAAGTCTTAGGCCACTGAATCATTTCTTCTTTTCCTTGTTTTGACTTTGCACTTAACCAAGATATGAAGCATTAAATTTGAAAGACTTTGAAAGGCAAAACTCACTGGTGGACATGAGGGTTACAACTGTTTGCAAGAATTTAGGTTTTTTTCTGTATCAATTGGGAGGACATATACTTTCTATCCTTAAAACTATGTGCTGCATTATATTTATTGATCTGCATATATTATGCAAAACTTGCTTCCCTGGTATAAAGCCCTGCTTAGTCATGGTGTATGATCTGTGGTGGTATATTATGTACCGTAATTAAATATGCCTAAAGATCAGAGAACAGAACAAGACACTAGATTAAACATAGATGTCAGGCAGTGGGGGCGTGGCACACATCTTCAATCCTAGCACTCAGGAGGCAGAGATCTGTTTGGATCTCTGTGAGTTCAAAGCCACCCTGGACTACATGAGATTTACTCAGTCTAGGAAAGAAAACAAAACCAGGCAGTGGTGGCACACATGCCTTTAATCCCAGGAAGTGATGGCTGGGTGGAGAAAGGTACATACGGCATCAGAAGACGGGAACAAAGGCTTTCGGCAGAAGCACCTCTTTCGGCTAAGGAGTCAGAGAGGTAAAACGCAGCAGTGGCTTGTTCCTTTGTCTCTCTGATCTTTCAGAATTTACACCAATATCTGGTACCAGGTTTTTTGTTTGTTTTTTGTATTATAAAACCAATTTAAGATTCGAGCAACAATGATCTTGACATATTGAATTTGGTATGCAAATGAATGAGGGCGGTAGAGCATGAGACTCTTAATCTCAGGGTCGTGGGTTCGAGCCCCACGTTGGGCGCCAATTGTAGCTAGAGTTTTCCTGCCTTGCCCACAGTCAGGACAAATCTTTGTCACCCGCCAGTCCCACAGCCGCTCAGACCCAACCAAGTAAACACAGAGACTTATATTGCATACAAACTATATGGCCGTGGCAGGCTTCTTGCTAACTGTTCTTATATCTTAAAGTAACCCATTTCTAGAAATCTATACCTTGCCACGTGGCTCATGGCTTACCAGCATCTTCACATGCTTCTTGTGCTGGCGGCATCTGGCAGTCAGTCCTTCTGCCTTCCTGTCCTTTTATTTCTCCTCTCTGTTAGTCCCGCCTATCCTTCCTGCCTAGCCACAGCCGATCAGGTTTTATTTATTGATCAATCAGAACAACTTGACATACAGACCATCCCCCAGCACAGCCAAGTGCAGACCATCTCAGACACCTGCACTCAGGCCCATGGTCCTAATCATCCTCTATGCGGACCTGCTGGGTAACACCACAAAGAACCCAAGAAGGGCTCCCACAGGACATACAGAACATCCCACAGCATGCAAGAGTGAGAGTTTTTGTGTGGATACTCATTAGGTGAATTGGTTTATAGTTTTTGTAGGATTTTTATATCATTTTGGCATAAGAGTAATGCTAGCTTTATATACTGAGTTTGATCGGATTTCTTTCCTATCTACTTTATGGAACAATGTCTATCTTTCCTTATTTCTTGCACTTTTCTAGTATCCTTTTACTTCTACAGATTCTTTGGATTTCCATGTGGGGTGTGTGTGTGTGTGTGTGTGTGTGTGTGTGTGTGTGTGTTCATAAAAACTGAAAGAGGATTTTGAGAGTGCAAGAAGAGCTCAAAGTGGAGAAAGAGAGGGTAGTGGAATGCATGTGATATGAAAATAGAAATGGATACTGTCTGAAGGAGAGAAGTGAACAAGCCAGAGGAAGGAATGGAGGAGGCCAGTGGAGAGGTTGATGAATTAGAGTATGATGGTGAACATTTTGTTCAAAATTTAAGATTACTGTACTTAAGAGAACTATAAAACAAAAATGCCTCTAACTTGTAAACCCCACTTGTCCAAGCACAGCTAACTTCCTGGAATGCTGGGACTGTTCTTGTCATTATCTGGTCTTGTACAATTTTAACAAAACTGTTATTCATGTAAGATAACAAACTGTGTGTTTTCACTTCTGTAAACACACTTGCTTGCGCCTGACTCCACGTAGGTGAGACATGTGCCTGATTACATGTAGACAGGAAGTACATCAGGATATGTGTTTGCCCTTGATTGTACGGAGGCAGGAAATATGCATAGCATTATGTCTTTTGCATTTATAAACCCCTGATTACTATAATTCAGGGATGTGTCTTGGGAGTCCACTGTGATGCAGTCCTGGCACCATGAGTATCCAGCATTGGTATCTAAATAAAACCTCTTCTTTGTTTAAAATTAATTCATGGTCAGATTGGTGAATCTGAATGAACCCAGACCCATAACAAGAGCACACTGTAAATATATATATATGAAAACTATCGTAAACTATTATTTCTTGTGCTGACTCTTATTATACTATAAAATTTTATTTTAATTTTACTATAAAATTATTTTTATAAAATAGAAGTTAAGTTAGTGCAATTGAATAACATACTACCTCACAATAGAAGAACACTGCAAGTTAATCTGTTGAACATAAGACAACAAATTCAAGTTGGTACTGATAGCTCCTTAACCAACTGCTGTTATTCTGCTAAATGGCGAGTATATAACTACCCTCTGAATTTATATCTCTAGACCCATAGATTAGTACAGCTATCAGAAGTCATCAAAGTTTCTTTGTTCACTGAGTGGTAGTTAATACAGAAACTCACAAATGGTCAAGTGCAGAGAACAAGTATCAGAGGGGTGCTCAGCCACAAATGGGACATCTGTATCACACCTCTTCCCCAAGGCTCAGTGACCATCAACAAGCATGTGTGGATAGAATATAAAGCCCAAAAGCCAAGGAAGACTGGACTGAAATAGTGTCATCCAGACAGAACAAGACTAATGCACCCATGAAACCATAGCAGCTGCTTGCTTGTACAAGATCAAGTCAACATTCTAATATGAAAGGGAAGGAATTCAGGAGTTCTCGCCTTAACTGAGAAGCTTTTAGGGGATGGAGTGTCAGTTTTATTTTAGGTTATGGCCTCTGTTAAGTCTACCGTGTCCCAGTGGATGGCCCCATACACATTTGGAATAAGTAGATTTTTTTTTTTAAAAAAGGACTTAAAGTAAGGAAGGGGTGGTCAGATGAAACTAGGAGCAGTTAGGCATAAGAGTAGAGATGAATATGATCAAAAACATTGTATGACATTCTAAAATAATTAATAAAAAGTAGAAGAAGCCTGACACAAAAGAATTCATACCAATTATTCTACTTCTAGAAGAATGATAATTGCCATTATTGGTGTGTGGTGATAGAGGCCATAATTTCTATAACCTATAAGTGGTTTACTGAAAAGGACACGAAATAACTTGGGCTCTTTTACTTCATATATTGTATATCTCAATACAGATTATGGTAACAAATGCACGCATAGGTATTATTCATGTTATTATATGTATATTATAGTTTAATAAGGCACTGAAAAATTAGCTATAGATAATAGATACATGAATGAGGAAAATACAAGAGCTATGAGAAAATGTTATGTTGTTTTTAAGGCTGTGGATGTTTTTTCTTTTTTTCTTTTTTTTTAGAAAGAACAGGTACAAATTAAAAGTAAATTGCCTATACTCATAAATATAAGTTCAAAAGATTGAACTAAATATATATAAATTTGCATTGTCTCCAGGGTTGGAATAAAAGGATAAAAAGTCCCAGTGACAAGCATGGAAAACTTCCTTTAATGTTACTGGTCAGGAGAGTATAAGAGACCCTCAGTATGGGCTATTGCCATTCCCTTTCAGGAAACAAGGTAAGGATCTATTGCTGATCACACCACGCACTTCAGACACAGGATTTGGAGGCATATATGTATGGACATGACATGGAGGCCTTCTCACTGAGGGTTATCCCTCAAAGTTTTGGACAGAGACAAGTAAGTCCCCATCAGAGAAAAGCAATCAAGAGCCCTATCCAGCTGTGGTGCCAACAAATCACAACTGTGACAAACAAGGCAAGATATTCTGGTAAGTGCAGCAGAGGCACTGGTTACCTGGGGTCACCAAGAAACACTGAGTCGGGTGTAAGGCCCTCGTAATGGAAGAGCATTCACGCCCACTACTGTAAACTTAGCCAACTGCCTGTGGTGGGTGAGGCCTTGGAAACCAGAAGAGAATCGAGTACTGCCAGTTTCCTCAACCAGCATGATCTGAAACTGCATTCTGAAACTTATCTTTGTACCCACAGACACATGCAGCTCTCATCTCTCATCAAAGCAGCTTCTTTTTGCAGCAAACAGGGAAGTGATAACTAGAGAAAGCCACAACTGATTCAGCTGCAGCAGCCAGTGGATAGTGGGGTACACTTCTCCAGCTGATACATTTGCCACACAGCTCCTGTAGTGAAGGCTCGGGAAACATCGTGGAAGAAGGGACAGGAAGATTTTAAGAGCAGAGGGTTAACGCAGCTGCTGCAAGATTGAAAAAGGACATGAGTGGGGGAAAAGGGTGTGGACCTGGGAGGAATTGGGAGGAGTGAAAGGTGAACACTATTCAGATACATTCATAAACCTCTCTAAAATTAATAGAAATATTCTAAAATGAATAAAGAAATAAAAATAAAATATGTAAGTTATGAACAATAATGAGAAAAATGAAAACCAAAATAAAAATTGTCATGAAAAAAATTGCCTTTAGTATTAAAAATTACAGAGATGAAAAAGGCCACTGCAATGATAAAAGAGTCAATTCACCAAGAATATGTATTTTCAAAAACTTATACATTTAATAACTTTGAAGTAGATGAAGCAAAATTTGTTCTAGAGTTTCTAGAATAAATTGCTAAACCTGTCATCACTTTAGTAGATTTATTTTTTTATTCTTTTTGTTTTTTGTTTTTGTTTGTTTACTTGATTTTTCTCCTATTAGTTAAAATAGATTCTTTTCTCATACAATATATTCTGATCGTAGATTCCCCTCCCTCTACTCCTCTTAGTTCTTCCTACCTCTTATGCCATCTAGCTCCACTCCCTTTCTGTCTCCCGTTAGAAAAGGTCAGGCTTCTAAGACAGAGATAACCGCCAAACCAACGAAATAAAACATAAGTAATACAAAAGCCATCACACCGAAGTTGGACAAGACAAACCAACAGAAGGAACAAGAGGTCACAAGAATCAGAGACCCACTTGTTCCCACACTCAGGAGTCCCATAAAAATACTGAATTGAAAGCTATAATATATATGCAGAGGATGGCACAGCTGCATGCTGGCCCTGTGCTTGCTGCTTCAGGCTCTGTGAGCTCATATGAGCTTCAGAGGGTCTTTTTCTCCTGGTGTCCTCCATCTCCTCTGGATCTTTCTGCCTCTTCTTTTGCAGGGTTCCCTAAGCTTGAAAGGGAGGGATTTGTTGGAGACATTCCATTTAGAGCTGTGTATTTCAAGGTCTCTCTCACAGCATAATGTGCGGTTGTGGGTCTTTATTTGTTCCCATCCATTGCAGGAGGAAGCTTCTCTGATGATGACTGGACAAGGCAATGATCTATGAACATAGCAGATATTATTAGGAGTCATTTTGTACTGCTTTTTTTTTTTTTGAGGTAGCTCTCACACTGTAGCCCAATATGGCCTTGAACTTGGGGCATTCCTCCTGTCTCCACCTCTCCAAACAAAGTTTGAGGAAGGAATAAATTATTTATTATTTAGAGATCAAGATGGAAAAGACATAAAAAGAATGTTGAAAACCTGAACATCTTAACTGACAAACTTGAGCCACAAGATTTGGCAAAGTTTTGCTACTAAAATTTAAGGATAATAGGCTTTTCTGCCTATATGTGGCCCATGTCTACTTGATCCTGGACAAATTTGTGTGTTACAAGAAGTCTTTCCACTTTGTAATTCAGTTATAACCAATAAAAAGAAGATAAAGTGTGTTGATATATTTGAAAACTTACAGATCTCTGAATAACCCCAAACTTAGAGCAGAAACCACAATGGAAATTCCTGAACGATGATGGATGATGAGAAAGTGTACCCACAATACCTGTGGGGTGGAGCAGAGGCAGGAGTTCTCACAACTATCTTCTAGAAAAACTTTGTCTTTAAATCTGCATAAAATGAAGGCCTCCAAATTAGTGAGTAGAATGTCTGTTAGAAGTTTGAAAAATCATGACAGAATTTATGTCTGGGTCTTCAATTCAATTCCAAAGTGTACATAATCATAATACTTTTGTTCAAAAATTAAGTTGCTGTAGAAGTGAGGGTTTATTTCTGGGACCTCTATTCTGTTCTATTGGTTTATATATCTGGCTTTTGTTTGCATGCTTCTTTTGTTTTGTATGCCAAAACCAATTTGTTTTGTTACTTCAGCTTTGTAGTAAAGTTTGAGATGTAGTATTATAATACCTTCTCTACTTAAGATTGCCTTGATTATTCCTGGTCTTTCTACTTCCGTATGAATTTCAGAATCACTTTTCTAGTGTCATGAAATGAATCATTGGAAATTTTATGGTGAATGTGTGATTCTGTAAACCATTTTGCTTTTTCTTTAATATTTCCATACAACATATTTCGATCATATTTTCTCTCCCTTAACTTTTTCCGGATCCTCTTCACCTACCTGTCTGCCCTCCCAACTTCATGTTCTTTCTCCCTTTCTCAAATAAAAGGAAAAAACAAAAATCAAAAGAAAGAAACAAACAAAAAAAAACAATAAGAAAAAACAATCATCAAATCACACCAAAACAAAAAAGCACACGAAAAACATGAAATCCATTTTTATTTTAGTCAACTATTCCTGGGTTTGAGACCTACCTGGGAATTCAGTTGATATATCCAGTGACACTCCATTGGAGAATTCTGATTTTCCCTGCCCCAGAAAGAATCAGTTACAAATAGCTTCTTGGAAAAGGGTACAACTTCTACTTCTACTTCTCCGTGCTCAGATTTGATCTGGTTTAAACTTGTATAGGTCCTTTGCATGCTGTTTCAGTCATGCCAGTTAATCTATGTATCAATCTTATTGTATCTGGAAGACTGTTTCCTTGGAGTCATCCACTACCTCTGGCTCTTACAATCTTTCTACCTTCTCTTGTGCATAAAGAAACATCATTTAGAGCTTAGTGTTCCAAAGTCTTTTACTCTGTAAATTGTCCAGTTGTGGGTCTCTGTGTCAATTACCATTTACTATGAAAAGACGCTTCTCTGATGAGAGCTGAACAATGCACTTAGGGCATGAAATTCGTATGGGCATAGCAACGTGTCATTTGGAATCATTTTATGCTATATTCTTTAGCAGAATAATAGCTGTAGGTTTTCCTCTAGGGTCCACGATCTATATAGTTTCAGGTTCTTGGCCACTTTAGCAGTGTCAGGTATGGTTTCCATCTCATGGCGTGGACCTTAAATCCAATTTTAAAAACAGTGATTGTTTAATCCCATAACATTTATGCCACGGCTGTATACCAGTATATCTTGTAGTCTCTGTAGGTCACAGGCTCTGTAGCTGGGTAATATTTATGATTACTTTTCTCCTCTGGTAGTATGCAAAAATACCTTCTAGAACCATTAGCTCTAATCAGTATGGGTAAGGCTTCTGTTTGGCCCCAGTTCAATCTCTTCCTGTTTGATGACATGAGTAAATCAATGTCTTCATCAACAGGGCCTTATCATCAGGTGAAGTAACTAAATAACCTTGGCAATATTATGTGATATTTGGGGAAGTTTTTTAAAACCCTTTGGTCAATGACTCAATAAAATGTAACCCATTCCTGGCACTGTTGTGGTTATTTGGGACCTTGTCTTCCTTATTATATGGTGACTCCATTTAAATTCCTTTCATGTATGTACATATTTTAGGAGTTTCTACAGTAATAGATTTCCATATAGCTTTTCAAAAGGCCTCTAGTGTTAGTTGTCCCTTACCATATTCCCTCCTTTACAATGCCCTTACATTCTCTGTCCCCATTTAATACTACTAACAACACTGTGTTTTATTTTCCCTTCCAATTAGATAACCACAGAGGGACTGAGGTGGGGGCAGGAGAGGATCTTCTAAGGATGGAAAAACAGAATACTTTATTACTGATTTCATTTTCATAGCATTAACTCTGCCAATCCCATGAGCATGACAGACCTGTCCATTTTAGAGATGAATGTAGAGACTAGGATTGTAGTCACTATTGTGCAATTCCAGCATGAATGGGCTGTTTGCATGAGACTATAAAACATGAGGGATGCTATATGCACCACAAAAACCATTAAGCTGAGACCATATTCGTATCTCAGTGAATCTAGAAAATAGATGTCATAATCAAAGATTTCCCTTAAGCCTTAAGATTTAATGTTGAGGTTTAGTTTTACTTTGGGAATAGTTAGAGCACTTTATTTCCTGTTATTTTTCCCTTTTTATAATGAGAACATCTGTGCTATATCTATCCAATTATTGTGTTTTAAAAACATAAAAACATGTTTGATTTCATAGCTCCATAACTTGGGAAGAATATGCCTGGGAGTGGACCATCCCTTGAGTCTCACTTGTATATGATGAGACTGTAGACTTCAGTTTTTTAAGTTGGTGCTGTAACAGGAGTTCTATAGCTATTGGAATAAAATGGATATATTTTATATTGTAAAATGGCATGGATTTGGGGAGACCTTGGGTGGAATATTTGTATGATTCCATATGTTGCAATCTAGTATGCGAAAGATGTACATAAAAGTGATTAAGTCATAAGGAAAGACATGCACAAACACACTTAGTTGCCAGATAGAGCATACTGATAGTAGCAGTGTGTTTTGATAATTCAATGGATAACACAACTAAGTCTACTTCATTAGAATTTCAAGAGCTAAGAAGGCAGCTTAAAAACTGTGCTGATATCAAGGGCCATGCTAAAACTAGCTTGGCCAATGGTTGCACTGGAGTTCCATCTGAAATTAGAAAAGTAAAATAACTGAGCTTATTAAATTCAGATACACAACACAGAAAGTTTGAAAGCCCATAAATCTCAAAGGGATCCTCAAATCTCAAAGAGGTGAAAATAGACAAGGGAGGTTTTATATGAATGGATTTAATAATTTGTGAGTTGTGTGCTCAGTGTTTCTCCTATGTCAAGAGAAAGTGTACTCTTCCCTTGCACAAACCATATACAGAAACACATACACACCACCACCATGCACACATCACAGATATAACTATATAAATCAGAGCTTAGAGAAGATATAAAGTGACAGAGATTAACTGGAAGTGACACAAACAACTTCAAATTAATTGTTTAACACTGCATTCAAGCTCCCTCATTGTTTAGACTCCAGCCTCCTGGAGAGCAACCCTACACTCCTCTGCAGAAGCATCTACCTACCTCACAGTAAGGCTTTTAGGCCTCATTCTATGGCATAGAACCCTATACCATCCATCCCTGGTGTGAATGTCTTGTAAAGCAGGGCATTTCTGGCTAAACTTCATCCTCAAACTAATTTGACAGCCAGTGCCAAACATTTAACCACCTGCCTCTTTCCTGAAAATTTAGTGAGGCATTGCTTACAGCAGTTGAAGATCTGTCTCCTTGTGCTCTGAGAGGATGAGAAAATAGAACAAAGTAACTTCTCTTTCATACTAGGGAGCTATGTATCCAAGTGTGCTAGGAACAGTCACCATTTCCTTCCAGTGTACAAGATACAGTGTGTGCGTGTGTGTGTGTGTGTGTGTGTGTGTGTGTGTGTGTGTGTGTGTGCGCGCACGCGCGCGTGTGTGTATGTGTGTGTGTGTGTGTGTGTGTGTGTGTGTAGAACCACTCATATTTAGCATTTTAGAATAATTAAACTTATATTATTCACTTTCTGCTCTATATTGTGCTCTATGGAAGGCAATATTGATCCTTTTACTCATGGGATTGTTACTGGACCAAAGGCAATTCTGACACAGCCTAATCTTTCACTTTTACTTCTAAGCTACGATGAGATTCTTCTCAATTCTGAGAACTTGATCTGACTTCTGAACCACCATGAAGGCTTTAGAATTCTGTGGCTTAAGGTTTGATTCATGTTATTTTGGGATTCTGCTGTCACTGTTCTTCAGCTCTTGCTCCTGTGTACTTTCCCCAAGAGGTCACATCACCTCTTTTGACTTCACTCATTGCCTCTGTGGGAAGGTCATGGATGTGCTTGCAAATTGTTTCCCTTATTTATAACTGCTTCATCCTACCACTATCCAACTGCCTCCCCCATGCTTGACTTCTCAGATCCTGTAGGTCTGAGTAGCCCCATCCCTGGAGTAATCCAGGTTTCTTCTGTGTTCTGGCAATCACTCTCAGAATAGCATTAGCACTAGAATGTTCTCTTTTCCCTGGAGCTGTTTGCTGCAGCTGACAAGCAGCAATTCTCCAACCTCAGATACTGGTATCCAGTTACTGCATGATATGTAGAGATCACACAGTCTTAGAGATCATACAGTCTCTCCATGAAGTTTGGAGAATGTTTTCAATTTACTTGTCCATGGGATTTTATAAGGAGTTATGGGAGTTAAGTAATAACAAAGAGACACATGGTTGGATTGAAAATGAAATAAAATATTCTACCATAAGCTCATGTGTGCCCCGGCCAACAAGGCTTCAACAGGAACTCGACCACCCTAAGGACGGAATGATAGGCACAGGAGACACAAAGGAATATACCAAGACAAGATTCTGATCAAGGTGAAACTTTATTTTTCTCCAGAAGGGTTTATATAGTTCCTGCAGGGGCAGGGGGGGGGGGGAAGCAAGAAATTGTTATCTGCATAGGGTGGGGCAAGCTAACAGGATGTGTTGTATAGGGTGTTTACAGGGTGAAAAGGTCAAGGGCTCTGACTCAATGTCCTGTTGCTATGCAACCTGACTGAAAGATGATCTAGTTCCCTGTCTTATGGGGGTCTGTATTTTTTTCCATTAACTAGAGATTCTGTCCTTGTCCCTGACGCATGTGTATTTCCTCTCCTAAAATATTTCTGCATTTGTTTCAGTACTGGGGATAGAACTCAGTGCTTTATGCATCCTAGGCAAGTGTAGATGTAACCAACTGTCTTAAAATAAGAAACACAGAACCAATGCAAAGAAGAAAGCCAAGAGATCAGAGCTAAGAGCCTTACCTGTCTGCTGCAGCTAGCCTCTTCAGCCAAGAGACCTACTTCCTGTGTTTTTGTCTTTATATAGACTTTCTGTTCTGCCTTCTCATTGGTTGTAAACCCAATTACCTGACTGCCTCATCACTGCCTGTCTGTACAGACCTCCAGGTTTTCTATAGTTGGTATTGAGATTAAAGGACTGTGTCTCCAATGCTGGCTGTATCCTTGAACACATAGAGATCTACCTAGCTCTGCCTACCAAGTGCTGAGATTAAAGGTGTGCACCACCACTGCCCAGCTTTTGCTATGGCTCTAATAGCTCTGACCCCCGGGCAACTTTATTTATTAACATACAAGTCACATTTTAGTACAAATAAAATATCACTATAGGCAAGCACCCTACTGCTGGGGATGTCTTTCTGTGTGCTGTGAATGTGTTGCTCTGATTGTTTAATAAATAAAATACTGATTGGCCAGTAGCCAGGCAGGAAGTATAGTATAGGCAGGATAAACAGTGAGGAGAATACTGGAAACAGGAAGGCTGAGTCAGGAGTCGCCAGCCGCCACCAAAGGATAAGCAACATGCCAACAGAGCAGTAAAGCCACAGAACATGTGACAATATACAGATTAACAGAAATGGGCTGAGTTTAAGTGTAAGAGCTAGTCAGTGGTAGGCCTGAGCTAATGGCCAAGCAGTTTTAATTAATATAAGCCTCTGTGTGTTTACTTGGGGGATGTGAATGGGAGAAATTTATTCTAACCTCTGGCCAGCTGGGACACAGAAAAACATTCAGTTACACCCTACCCCTGAGTTATACTCTCAACCCCTGTTCAAATATTAACAGACTATAGTCTTACCTCCTCATATTTACTGATCTTGTGAAAACTGTAGCACAACTGAGCATGTCTGGTAACATTAAGCTCCTGGACACTCTCAGGAATGGATCTCCTTTTTCTACCATCATTTCCTCTTAAAATTCCTCAGATAATTAGCTCAATTTTGTCCTGAAGCAAAAGGACTCTCAATGCCAAGTTACATAATGGACTGTATGATGTTTACTATATAATTAGAGCTCTCCAAAAGGAAAGTCAGTGGTGTTCATGTTACTCTATAATATGTGATGAACTCTTCTTTCAAGAGAGAAGGCTGATTGTGGAAGTTACTGCAGTACAGAGTCCAGGGCTCTTTCGCATGCCATCCACCTAATAATGGTAATTGGGCAGGACAATGTGACAACTATACTAAGCCTGGTTGCCTTGGAGAACTTTGTAAAGATACCATAGGATCCTGAACAAATCTTCAGGGAATTCCACAGTCATTGTCCCCAATGAGAGGGCTACTCATTCTGGATGTAGTATTCAACTACAAAATCTTAAAGGAGAATTAAGACTAGAGTGGTTTGTAGTAAAGAATTAGGTTTCTGTCTTTGGTGAGAGGTAGGTTAGCATGTGGCTAGTGAAATTGTTCAAGAAAGGAATTGTCAGCATTTGTAGAGTTATAATGACATCAACCCTCATAATATTTGTTCTGTTGTTTCCCTTGCAGTGTTTCTATGAAACGGTCTTACCATGTAGCCAAAACTAGCCTAGAACCCCAAGGCTATTTCATTCTCCAAAATGCTGAGATTATACTCCCATGCTACCATGCCTTGCTAGTGATAGAAAACAATAGACAAATTAAATAATATCAGAATGAGTATATTTATTCAAGAATATAGAATAAGAACAGTTAAGAAAATAATTGTTTCTGGGAAGGAGCAACCCAGGGTTGAGCACTGTGGAGTTTCTGATATACGATTTATGGATTCCAAACTGTGTTTCAGCACATCTGTATATATTACATGCTTCACTTCCAGTTCAGGGCAGATGTGGACATGGTTTCTCTGCCAACACAGCTGGCAGCTTGATGCCTGCTGTAGAAAGTGAGATCATGCACACGGGATAGGGTGACACAGAGAAAGACGTTTTTATAGCCTGATGGTGAGGATCTCGTGGCTTTAGGAAATGGTCACCGTGTGCAGGCCAAGGAATGGGGGTTTGCTTTGGATTCAGTGAAGGGTGAGAAGTCAAGAGAATGGGGAGAAATTAGAGCTTCAGCAGGACAAGAACAAGTGTGGCCTAGAAGAATTAGGAAAGAGGGTATTAGAGAGTTGCCAGGGTATCTGTAGGACATTGTGTCTCTTTCTGGCTCTCTCCACCCGACACTGCAAGAAGTAATTTATGCAAGGAGCCTTGCTTTAGGAGAAATGTATCCAGAGACAGGTTGGGGGTGGTTTGAAAACAGGCAGCTGAGTTGGCACAGCAGGTCCTTTTCAGTGGTCAGAATTGAAAAATGGTTTTGAAATTTACAAATGGGCAAGTAATTTCCAGTTTTCACTCAGTAGCAGAGTTCTTCCTCTCTGTTCCTCATTCCATGTTTGCGTCTCCTTCTCCATGGTGAGATTTCTGCTTCCCCATCACACTCAAGTAAAGACATCTCATTTCCTCTCCCTGAAAACAAAGTGATTTTCGAATTAGTATGCAAAGGGTACTACCAACAAGCTAGGACTCTTTAGACTTAGTGAAGTTCAGAGATTTTTCTTTTGTAATGATTTTGATCTATAACCCCAGAACTGAGAGGACACACACAAAGAACTGTGCTCAAAGGGCCTGAATTTTTTTCTAGTATGGTTTCATGTTTGATGTATGCTTGGTTTATTATTTTTATTTGTAGTAAATTTAGTTTGATTTTTTATCTTTACTTTTATTTTTTACATATAAGAGATACGTTCAGTGATACATTATTCCTGTCCACACCCCTTTCTTCCTACTGACCCGCAAACATACGTGCTGTTGTTAGCTTATATTTTATTCTTTTGAATTTCTCTTCTCCAAAATAAACAAATGTGCTATATATACAACTTTTAAATTTTTTTCAAAATTACATGTATAATTTTAAAAGTTGTATATATAGTACACCTACAGAGGTCAGAATACAACTCATGGAGTTGGTTTTCTCCTTCTGCCCTGTAGGTTCCTGGGTTGAACTAAAGCCTATTACAAGTTGTCAGGCTGGATAGCATGTGCCTTTACCTGCTGAGCCAACTCACAGGCCACATCTCCCTTTCCACAAGAAGCGTGCTTTTAAAATATCTTTGTACTTTCTTTTTTTTTTTTTTTTTTTTTTTTTTTTTTTCGAGACAGTGTTTCTCTGTGTAGCTTTGCGCCTTTCCTGGATCTCACTCTGTAGACCAGGCTGGCCTCGAACTCACAGAGATCTGTGGCCTCTGCCTCCCGAGTGCTGGGATTAAAGGCGTGCGCCACCACCGCGGGGCCTGTACTTTCTTACTTTAAGTTTTATGACTGTCCAGCAATCCATATCCTATTCTTAGTGCTCTCAGAAATGAATGTTCATAGTTACTTATTCTCTTGTGGATGAGGATTATTTCTCATATTTTGTTGTTACAACCAATGTCACAATTTTGAACAAAGTATTCCTATGTTGTTTTGTACTGTCAGTGACCTTTGTTTAGAGAGAATATTCCTAGAAGACTTGTTGGCTCAGAATCCTAGATATATAGGCAGTTCTTTCCAACTTCTTTTCGTAAAGACCCACTATGGACAAATAGCAAAGGGTAGTGAATGCCATACCCCAGACAAAAATCCAAAATACCATGCCCGGCATAACATGGAATCAAATTAATGTCTTTGAATTGTGTGCATTCTTCTTCTGAAGCTAACTCCAGCAATGACCTTCTCTTTCTAAAAATCATGCCCACTCATTGCCCATTGTACTCTGATGCTGCACTTGGGCCCCTTCAATCAGTCCTCCTTTATTAAAGTTTCCATTTTCATGGTGGGTGCTGCTTTGGTAAATCATACAAGTTTTGACTGTATCACCTATCAAATAACTATTCACTTTTCTTAATTAAAATCTCTTATCCTATTGCAAAAATTCTGTACTTTTACATAATTTAAAATAGTCAGAAATTCATCAGCCAAAGATTGACTTTAATGTACTAATCCAGATATGAACATCACTTATATCGTGGTATTATTTATTTTAACTTCTCAGTAACCCTTGAGGCTAGAATTGTGGCTCATTACCTAGCATTTATGAGGTTCTGGATTGGATCACCAATTTTTTCATAATCCTGGCATAATGATACATGACTTAAAGCCTATCAATCAGGTAGTAGGGGCAGGGGATCAGAAACTTAAGGTCTTTCTTGACTATATAATGAGTTTGAGGCTAACCTAGGCTATATGAGACCTTATCTTTTTTTTTTTCAGTAACTCTAGTGACAGTGCCTCTAGGTCAAATGCCATATTCAGTTAAAAGAGGCTTGTTATTTTCATGTTTAGATGTATATCTCACTGTCTGTGCGTGGGCATGTGCCTGTGAGTGCAGATTTCTTTGAGGTCAAGAAGAGGATGTCAGAACCCCTGGATCTGGAATTACAGGTGGCTATGAGCCACCCAGCATGGGCGAACTTGGGAAGTCTATAAGGGCAACAAGTACTCTTAACCACTAATCCATCTCTCCACCCCGGTATTCTTTAAAAGCATCTCTTTATCCAATAAAATATGCTCATTATAGATAAAAATAATTTACTTGCTGTCATTTAATGATCTTGTTCAGGGGATGATTTACTCATCTTGTCATTTCATGTATAAATTAATATTTTGTGTTATAAATCATGGTTTCATATTATTTTAGCAACTGTTTTATCAAGCAAATGGAATAAAAAGTTCTTTTAAATAGTCTCCTTGAAATGTAAAACTTTAAACTTAGATAAAGTATTAGAAACAAATGCTAGAGTCCTTTCATGAGTTTGTTTCTGCATGGTAAATTTTGTTATCAAAACATCTCTAGCATTAGGAATGATACAATTAAAAGATGACCAGTTGAGAATAGGAAAGCTACATGAAGGGATGTGGATGAAGTAGTGCTGTGGATATTGATTTGTATAAATAAAATGCTGATTGGCCAGTAACCAGACAGGAAGTATAGGCAGAACAAGCAGAGAAGAATTCTGGGAATTGGAAGGCTGAGGCAGAGAGACACTGCCAGCCGCTGCCATGACAAGGAAGATGTAAGGTACCGGTAAGCCACGAGCCACGTGGCAAAGTATAGATTAATAGAAATGGGTTAATTTAAGATATAAGAACTAGATAACAAGAAGCCTGCCACAGCCATACAGTTTATAAGCAATATAAGTCTCTCTGTGTTTACTTGGTTGGGTCTGAGTGGCTGTGGGACTGACAGGTAAGAGAGATTTGTCCTGACTGTGGGCAAGGCAGGAAAACTCTAACTACAAATGGTACCCAACGTGGGGCAAGTGTTTCCACCTAAAACCCGAGAAAAAAAGATTCTAAAACAGAGCTAAAAACAGTTCCTAGTTGTCTTTCTCAAGTTAGCAGCAGCTTGCGTGTTTGAGCTACTATGGCAGGTTCCTGGCGTGTGCACTCAACCTGCAGTATGGCGGGAATGAGGCCTCTGCAAGCAGCACATTAAGCTGCATGGTAGATTTAGCCTTTGCTAGTACAAAACAAAAAAAGAAGCTTCTGGGCTACACGCTACTTTGATAGAAGCATAGACCCACTATTTCTGAGAGTTGATGGCTCCCAGAACTGTCAGAAAACATACCACTGCCATGTTGGGAAGCTAATGAGGAATTACTAGAATAGAAATGGAGCAGAAAGACACATATTTCTGGAACCCTCTGTGTTGGAGTCAAAAGTGAACAGAGTAATTTTACATTTGCTCTCTCTGAATTATTTCGCATGCGCGTGCGTGCGTGCGTGCGTGTGTGCGTGTGTGTGTGTGTGTGTGTGTGTGTGTGTGTGTGTGTGTAAATATATACCTTTAACTGTGTTGTTCAGTGCTTCAAAGAGCAGGATGTGGTCACATTAAGCTTTATTCTTTTTTCATTTAGATAGAAAAACCAGTTATTTAGGATGTAGCGTGTACAAGTTTGCAAACATATCATGTAGCTGTAGGATGAGAATGAACCAGACCAAAGTTAAATAACAAGCCTGTGGTAAGAAGGAGAAAAAGTCAATCTTTATGTGTTACAGGTTTATATGGCATTTTTTTCCCCTAGCCAAGTATTACCTAATCTTCTGGAAGTAGTTTGAACAATTCTGTTTTCTTAAAAGTTGTAGAGGGCACTGTGAGGTTTAGTAATGCCCATGCAGGTTTATATAAATCTGCATCATAGTCAATTTTAGGCAGGAGAGAGCAAAAAGCAAAGTGATTGCAAGTCTCCTGAGCCCAAGTTAATGTCCTTCTGGTCTTGCTGAAAAGGTGACTGAATCTCCATCCCAGCTCTTGGCAGGAGCCATCTGGCAGAGGCCCTGGGGCAGCACCAAAGGATCATTAAAGTCTTATTATTCCCTTCTCCTTTTGTAGTTGAGATACTTGCAAATTCTCTTGCAGATGTAATAAATAAGCGAGAGACATTCCACAACCATTTACCCAGGGTCCCCCAAATGTGACAACTTACAAAACATATAACAATGTCACACTAGGGCACTGACACTAATACAGTAGGCTTAACTCCCTCAGATTCTCCAAGTTTTGCTTGTCCTCATTTGTGTGTGTCACTGAAACAGGAGGACCCCACAGAAGGGGTGTTACCATAGGAAATAAATTTATTTTTTCAATTCACATTGCTGACCTGGGGAGAATTATAGAATAAAGGAAATATGTACTAAGGTCACTTACCAACAGAACTCAGGAGGTTTTCTACCTGCTGTGATGCCCATTTATCTATTGAGTGGGGGAAAAGGTCGATACTGCCATAGGTGGACAGTGGATGTTAAGGTTAAAATGGTAGATTCTGTAGGCAAGCATCTGGGTTTGAATCCTGGCTTTGATAAGTAGGAGATGTCAGGAGGGGAACATTAGGTAAGTTACCTAAATAAAAATAATTTCTTAGTATACTTCTAAGATTTACAAAAGGATTAAGTGGATTTGCCTGGGGACTGGACCTTGGTGAGGACCTAGCTTTGTTTTTCCTGTGATTTAACCCATTCCTAGTCTGTTGTGTCAGCTGCTAATACCTGGAAACATTTGCTGCCTGGGACCCCAGTGGTGACACTGGGCTTGGACTCAGGTAGGTGATTCACAATATCCTTCCGGCCCTTCATGATGAACTCTGTTTTCATTCTTAGCCCTGTCACAACCCTTTGGCAGGTACCTCTCCTATCTTTTCAGCTCCACTTACTGGATTCTCCAAGTCTTGATACAAAATCATTTCTCCCCTATCTCTTTCATCTCTGTCTCTCCAGACATATTATTTGTTCTACTGCAACCTACTTGCAGAAAACCCGTATCCCACGACTCTTCTAAATCCTTGGGGACCTTGTCTTCTATTGTGGACAGAATCCCATTAGCTCTTTCCCACAGCCCTTCCCATCATTTTCTTAGTCCATCACTACTTCTGTTTTTACCCTGCAAACCTATAGAAGTACTCTCTATCAGAGAGACACAGTTACCACACTTTCATAAGATCCAGGGAAGGCAACAAAACCAAGGAATGGAGTACCCACCCAACAAACACAAGATAATACATCCACACTTACAATCATCTCAGTCATCTTAACTCCAGGTGCCTGGACAGCAGCACAAAGCCAGAAATATTAAAAGTCAAGACAAGAAGATCCCACCATAACCTGGCAACCCTACTACAATAGGCCTCAGGAAATGAAATTTAGCTAAAACATAAGACAAGGACTTAAAAATAGCAATTATGATGATATTCATGGACCTCAAAGAGGATATGAATAAAACCCTAATGCAGTCCATGAAAACACAAATGGTGGAATGATATAATAAAAACAGTTTAATACATGAAAGTAAAATAGAATAGTTAAAGAAGTCAAACTCAGAAATTATTTTTTAGCATAGAAATTATTTTTTAGCAAAATCATAGAAGAAAATTTCCCAAACCCAAAGAAGGAGGTTCTTATCAAGGTACAAGAAGCATTAAGAATACCAAGTAGACAGGACCAAAAGAGAAATTCTCCACAACACATAATAATCAAAACACTAGACCTATAGAACAAAGAAGGAATATTAAAAGCTGCAAGGGGAAAAAATCACAAAGTAATATATAAAGGCAGATACATTAAAATAACACATAATATCTCACAGGAGACTCAAAAAGTTAGAAAGGAAGAGTCAGATGTTCTACAGGCTCTAAGACACCACAGGCCATTACACCAAGAAAAACTAGCAATCACAATAGACAGAGAAAGAAAAATGTTCCACTATAAACCAAATTTAAGCAGTATTTACCAATCCAATTCTACAGACAGCACTAGAAGAGAAACTTCAGTCTAAGAGGTTAACCACAGCCATGAAGACACAAGTAATAAATAATCCCAGACCAGTAAATCAAAAGAAGGGAAGAAAACTCACACCATAAAAAAACAAAATAGCAGAAAAAATAAACACTTCTCATTTTTAACTCAACTTTTATTTTTATTTTATCATTATTATTATTATTATTATTTGGTTTTTCGAGACAGGGTTTCTCTGTGTAGCTTTGTGCCTTTTCCTGGAACTCACTTGGTAGTCCAGGCTGGCCTCAAACTCACAGAGATCCGCCTGGCTCTGCCTCTCGAGTGCTGGGATTAAAGGCGTGTGCCACCACTGCCCGGCCTACTCTTAATTTTTAATGGCCTCCATTACCTAACAAAAAGAGATAGACTAACAGATTGGATTAAAAACAGGATCCACCTTTCCACTATATCCAAGAAACACACCTTAACATCAAGAATATACATCACCTCAGGTAAAAGATATGGTCATTTTAATGTCTGGCAAAATTGACTTCAAACCAGAACTAGTAAGAACAGATAGTGAAGAACTCTAAATGCTCATCAAATCTGCCAAGAGGCTATTGCAGTCCTAAACATTTATGCCCCAAACACAAGGTCAACCAAGTTCATAAAGGAAATACTGCTAAACCTAAAATCTTGTATCACATTGTAACAAGGGGTGCAAGTTGACTATGATGACTCACTCCATTTTGGTACCTCAGATGGACTTTGTCTTGCTGAATATAGTGCCAGTAATGGAAAAGGAGAACGTAAGAATGGCAATTCTGGGAAGAAAAACAACTCAAGGACATAGGCTCTCTGGTGTCTCTAGTTTTGCTAATCATAAATTTTTTGCTTTTATAACTATCTGCTTAGCTGGCAGCTTTGGAAAGGGAAACTTGTGGATTTTCCAGGCATGTTGTGGTTTTTTTTTTTCTTTCTTTCTTCAATATGGACCTTGAGAAGGGCTTGGGCTGCACTTGGGTTCCAAATACCCAAGTGTAGTCACAAACTGGCTGGAATGAAGACTTTCAATGGGCTCATATTCAGTATCTGAGTGGTCTTCTCTGGTGGGAGCCCCACAACAACATAGTGGTAGTATGTGACTTTTATACCTCATTCTTGGCAATGGACAGGCCACCCAGACAAAAACTCAGAAATGATCAAATAATATTTATAATTGACATTACATCTATCCCATCAACATTAATTATCCTCTCATTTGATTGTTCCGTTTTCAGATTGTCTAATGTGTTATCAAACAGAGAACAAATTCCATCCATTGTAAAAGTGTTTTCCATTTTTTAATGTGGGGAAAAAATTCTCTTTTAACAAATTCCTCCCTTTAAGAAATCTTAACTGACTCACCAAATTTGCTAACAATGACAATTCAGATGTGAGGCTGACTCCTTCTGTGTAGAGCAGTAGATGCCTGAACATGTTTCAAGGCAGGTACCTAGTGTGCTAAGAGTCTGAGATGGGGATCCCAAGAGAGCTACAACCCACCAGGAGACAAGAAGCCAAAGAGACTCCAGCCCACATAGGGTGGAGACTCCAGCTGTGTGCAGCTCAGGCCTGAGCCAGGGGCCTGCAAGGCTATGGGCAAGCAGCTTTTTGTGAATTCATAGATGGATCTCTGTCTCCCAAGTGATAGAATTAAGGGTGTATGCCACCACTGTCTGGCCTCTATGTCTAATCTAGTGGCTGACTCTGTCCTCTGATCCATAGCTAAGTTTATTAGGGTACACAATATATCGCCACAGTGCTCCATTGTACAATTTTGGCTTCTTTGTCAAAAATCAGGTGTTCATAGGTGTATGAATTAATGTCAGAGTCTTCAACTTGATTCCATTGATCCACATGTCTGTTTTTATGTCAATACAAGCTATTTTTATCACTATAGCTCTATAGTAGAGCTTGAAGTCAAGGATGGTGATGGCTCTGGATGCTCTTTTATTGTACAGGATTATTTATCTTGACTATCCTGGATTTTTTGTTTTTTGATATGAAGTTGAGTATTGTTCTTGCCAGATCTGTGAAGAATTGTGTTGGGATTTTGATGGGGATTGCACTGAATCTGTAGATTGCTTTTGGTAAGATTGCCATTTTCACTGTGTTGCTCCTACCTACCCAAGAGCATCGGAGATCTTTCCATTTTCTACATTCTTCTTCAATTTCTTTTTTCAAATACTTTTTTTTCATTCTTCAAAGACTTACCATTCTTGTCATAGAGGTCTTTCACTTGTTTGGTTAGAGTTACCCCAAGATATTTTATGTTATTTGTGGCTATTTCTCTGATTTCTTTCTCAGCCCATTTTATCATTTATATTTAGGAGAGCTGCTGGTTTTTTGTTTTTTTTTTTTTTAGTTAATCTTGTATCCTGACACATTTCTAAAAGGGTGTATCAATTGTAGGAGTTCCCTGGTAGAATTTTTTGTATACTATCATGTCATCTGCAAATAGTGAAAGTTTGACTTCTTCTGGGAGGGGGATCTGGGGTTGGTATGTAAAATGAAAAAAAAATTAAATACAAAAATTGAAAAAGAAAGTCTGTGCTCCATTGTACATGAATTTCTAAACGGTCTTATTAAATAAGAAACACAGAGCCAAATACAGGGGTGAAATCCATAGAGATCAGAGAAATAGGAATAGCCACCAGCTAACCTTACCTTGCCATGCTGCCATAGCTTCCCAAGTGAATGAACTTCTTCCTGTCTAACCTGCACTTTGGCTATTAGCCCAGTCACCTGTCTCGATCTTCTGATTGTGCTGGGATTGAAGGCATGAGCCTAACATGTACTGGGATCAAAGGCATGTTCTTACGTAGTGCTAGGATTAAAGGTGTAAGCTACCACCTGTCCTCTATGGTTAACTAGTGGCTAGCTCCACCCTCTGATCTTCAGGCAAGTTTTATTTGTCAGAACACAAACAAAATATCACACTACAACCTACAGATTCAACACAATCCCCATCAAAATACCAACATAATCTTTCACAGAAATTGAAAAGACAGTTTTTGGCATCATGTAGAAACACACACACAGTCACACACACACACACACACACACACACACACACACACACATACACACACACACACACATGAAAACAAGACAGGTAAACCAATCTTGAATAATAGAAGAACTTTTGGAGATATCACCATCCAAAATTTCAAGATGTACTACAGATCTATGCTAATAAAAACTATAAAAACATGACTAGCATAAAAAGGCACACTGATCAATGGAATAAAATTGAGGACCCAGACGTAAGTCCATACACCCCTGGACACCCGATGTTTTACAAAGAAGCCAAAAATACACACGGGGAAAGTGTAGCATCTTCAACAAATGGTGCTGGTCAAACAGAGTGGCTGCATGTACAAGAATGCAAATAGATCCATACTTACCACACTGGATAAAACTCAACTCCAAATGGATCAAGTACCTCAACCTAAGGTCAGTTACCTTGAATCTAAGAGAAGATAAAGTGGGGAATAGTCTTGACTCAATGGCACAAGGAATGATTTTCTGAACAGGATACTGATAGCACAAGACCAATACCAACAATTAATAAGTGAGACCTCCTGAAAATGAAAAGCTTCTGCATGGCAAAGGACACCATCATTCAGACAAAGCTGCAAGTGACAAAATGGAAAAGATCTTTACCAATTATACATCTGATAAGGAGTTAATATCTAAGGTATAAAATGACAAAAAAACGGACATCAATAGAATAACCCAATTTAAAATGAGGTACAGATCTAAACAGAGAATTCTCAAGACATGAAACACAAACAGTTGAGAAATACTTAAAGAAATGTTCCACATCCTTAGTTATTAGAAAAATGCAAATCTAAACTACTTTGAGATTTCACCTTACACCATTAAGAAAGGCTAAGATCAATAAAACAATTATCAATTCATGCTGACAAGGATGTGGGCAAAGAGGAATACTTTATTCATTGTTGGTGGGAATGCAAATTTGTACAGCATCTATTGAAACCAGTGTGGTATTTCCAAAGGAAGCTGGGAATAGATCTACATCAAGATCCAGCTATACCATTCTTGGGCACATAGCCAAAGGACTACATCCTACTACAGAGACACTTGTTCATTTTTTGTTCATTGCTGCTTTACTCATAATCACCAGAAATTTGAAACAACCTAGATTTCACCAACAAATGAATGGATAATGGAAATGTGATGTATTTACATAATGTAATATTATATACTAAAAATGAAATTATGAATTTTACAGGTAAATGGATAGAACTAGAAAAAAATCATCCTGAATGAGCTAACCCCAAACAAATATTGTATGTTTTCTCTTGTATATAGATGTTAGCTTTTAAGACTTCAATAGGTGTGTTACAATATGTATATCCATGGAAGTTAAGCATAGAGTCAGGGATTAAGGGGAGTGGAGGATCTCTCAAGGAAGGCTAATTAGAATATGTAGTTATGTAGAGAAAGAGGGAGACTGGATTGGGAGGACTAAATGGGGGGAGACAGAGGTAAGAAGTAAGAGAGGTAATATGGAAAGGAAGTCAACACTATGGGCCACTTGAAGGGCCATATAGATACCTACTACTGTAGAAGATTCTTAAAATATATAAAAATATAAATGTATTTCATATACATGAAATCTAAGTGGAGTCACCAGGTAGTGGAGGAGACAATGCCTCAAATAGACATTTTTTTTTAACCACAAGTGAAACTTCCAGTGCCAGAATGTGTTACATCTAGTTGGTCAAAGGGGGCCCATGATGGAAAGCCCCAAACATCTCAGACTATTGCCAAAGCTATTGTTTGCTATCCACAAATTGATGGTAAGGTCCTATTCCTAAAGACAACATTATATGTCTCATTGAATATCAGAAGTTGAGCTGGTGACAAACCTAGAACCTTCATCCCTACTTACTAGTGTTCATGGTACTGGAAGATATTTGAACACTTCCAGAAGAGAAAGGTAACCACCAACCCTGGTACAAACCCTGTGATCCACAATGGTGACCTCTCTGCAAGGTAAGCTGGTGTAGTAGCAGCACAAGTCCTGAACAGATTCAAGCCAGAAGAAGTCTCAGTGCTTAGAGTGGGAAGTGGACAGAAGTTCCATGTCTAATTAAGAATCTATATCCAATTGCCATATACTTGCAAAGGAAAATTAGTTTTTTCTGATGGAGTCTCATTTTGTGTGTTAACCATACTTAAGGATAGGCCCCATGCCCAGCAGTAGATGGCCAACACAAAACAAACTCAATCATAATTTTGTAGACTTGGCTAATATTGCTTATTTGTTCATTTTTTCGTGGTACTTGTCTTTAGCTTGTGTATTATTGCTTCCAGTTTAGTGTTTTCATTGGTTTTGTGTGTATTTGTATCGTGTCTGTGTTTCTTTTTTCTTTTTTTTAAAAATTCTGGTTTGTTTGTTTGTTTGTTTTATATATAGAGAGAAAGGGTGTGAAGTTAGGTGCTAGGGAGGTAGGTGGATCTGGGCGGAGTTGGATGGGGGAATTGTGATCAGAATACATGGTCTGAAAAAATATCTTTTTTTGATTAAAAAAAGAAAAAGGATTATGAGGAAAGCATAGAATGAAGAAATAGAAGTGTTAGGGGACCATCAAGATGGCTCATCAGGTAAAGGCAGAAGTCACTCTGATCTGAGTTTGATCTCAGGAACCACAGGTTAGAAGGAGAAATAGACTCCTGTTGGTTGTTCTCTGACTTCCATATGGGTGCCATGCTACAAATGGGCGTGCGTGCACACGCACATGCACACACAAAGATACACACACAAACCACAAATGCACACACACACACAAAGATATACACACACACAAAGATACACACACACACAAAGATACACACACAAACCACAAATGTACACACACATGCACACACAGACACATATACACAGACATATACACACATACACACATGCATGTGCACACGCATGCATATATACACAATGCATACAAACATGCACACATACACACACTCAATCATAAATAAAAAATGTTATAAAAAAAGAGAGAAATGGAAAAAAAGAGAGAAATATTGGGCACATGACATTGATCCAATGATTACCAGCTGGAACGTCTACAGTTAGACAGTTAGGTGGGAGAACTAGCCAGACTCCTGATGACTCTGGGAAAGTAGACCCAAGGACAATGCATAGTGATCTGCTGATCGTAACAGCTGCTTTGAGAGCAAGGATGGTGTCAGTGGGAGTAGAAAGGAAGAGGCTGATTTTAAAAGTATTTTTATGGATATTATTCAGTATGTGGCAACATAAGATAAGCACATTAACAAGAGCAACTCAAAGATGGCACTGAAGTTGAGCCAGAAAGGAGGGCTTACAGCTGTCATGAATGCAGTGTGTCCTGGACATCAGTATAGTATCTCGAGGAATTCAGCACTGTAGGACAAAGGGTAAATCTTTCTATTTTGCCTTTATTGAGAGGAAGGAATATGAATGAAGTCATTTAGTCTGTTTATTCAAAAGTCTGATACTTGACAGATGTTGGTAACGAAACAGTCTGAGTGCATGGTTGTATTGTAAGGAGAATTATGCCTGTGATGCAACTTTGAATGTTGAGGACACCTCTGCTTTTGATTGAGGGCACTGGAGTGGTAGAATAGGCCCTCTGGGAGGGAATTAAAAAAGAAAGGCATTCTGGTACTCACAATCGAGAAAAGAAACAATACAAGTGGGAAGAATTAGAAAGGTCTCTGGTGAAATAAATATACATAAATTAAAGCCAGAAAAGAAAGTGGTGTTTGCAGTAGCAGAGGTTTAAGTAAACCGGAAACTTGATAAGATGACTTAGTATGACAGATGTATAAAATTCAACACTTTCTGCATATAGAGTGGTGGATTTTACCTGTGTTAGAATTCAGCTGGATTTTGTTTCCTTCTAATTTCTCACTTCCCTGAATTGTACCTTTGGATTGTAGCTGTTAGGAACCCAGAAGCCTTCTAACACTATTATCACAAAATAATATGTCTTGGTTCAGTGGTAAAGATGGTTGCCACTAAGTCTCACAGCAGGAGTTCAGTCCCTGGAGCCCATATGGGGGAGGAAGAGAACTGACTCTTTCCAGTTGTACTTTGAACACCATGCATTCACCACTGTGGCATACAGGTGTCCCTTCACTCCCTCACCCAAACACACAAGAACACGTAAATAAGTAAATAAGATCACACATCCAAAAGGATTTTCAACAAGGAATAACCTTACTAGTTATACATATGTATGGCTTAATACTGATTTGTATATCTTTCTTCTCTCATCAACAGCTTTATGATTTTTCCTTCCAAGTTGTCTTCTTTGGCAACCCCCAGAAACTGGCCACAGAGCTGAGGCCACTGCTAAGTCAGCTTTCCAGGATTCTGCTTATCTCTGCACCAAGGAGAGAATTCAATAAGCTAAAATCTTTGCTTTTGCAGAGAGAGAGAGAGAGAGAGAGAGAGAGAGAGAGAGAGAGAGAGAGAGAGAGAGAGAGAGAAGGAAATTAATTTGTATTTTCTTTGTGAGGAAGACATAATAATGACACCCCCTTTCCAGTTATGTGTATACATCCTAATATCTGGAATCTGTGAATGTGAGTTTTCATGAGGAGGGCAACTTCTCACAAGACAAGGATCAAAGACCTTGAGGTGGGAAAGTTATCTGGGATTGTGTTAATGGTTCCAATATAATCACAAGCATCCTCAAAAATGGTGGCAGAGTGACAGTCAGAAGGGGCGTGAGTGTAAAGAATGATCAGAGATGCTATGTTGCTAACCTGGAAGATTGAGAAAGAACCAGGGGTCCAGGAAGCATCTGCCTCTAGAATAGGCAAAGCCCAGAAGATGTGTTCTTGCCTTGAGCTGAAGGAGGAAGCACAGTTCTGTGGAGACTTAGGGTTCAGTTCAGACTCATGCTTCATTTTGTGCCACTAAACTTATGGTGTTTTGTTAAAATAGCATGTAGAGAATAAATGCAGAAGATAGGAAGGCCTAAATTATGTCCTGATATGGAGAGACAATGATGACGATGATGATGACGATGGTGAAGATAGAGGGGAAGAGCAGGAGGTGGAGACAGAAACAGAGAGATTTCCCCAAACAGCCAGATAAGGTGAATAGAGATGAGATAGAGGAGTAAAACTCCCCATATAGTTAATCCACAAAAAATTGTGAGAATTTTTCACAAAGCTCTAAGCTTGGGGAATTGTTTGTGATTTCATAATAGATAAGATGATAGATGAGCTCTGATTCTGGTCAGTATAGCCAGAGGAGTCTGCTGTATAAGATTTCTTCTCTGGGGAAGGAGAAAAACAGATGCAATTCTTCACAGCTGTTTCCTCTAAACAATTTCCTAAGGATACTGAATTATGGCCTCTGTCCCAGAGAAGTGTGGAGGGAAAAAAAATGTGAGAACTGGGATCCTCAAGCATCATCCACAGTTATCAAGTTTCCCTTTACCAGGCAGCTAACTTTTCTCCTACTTGACATGGTGTCCACAACTTACTAGATATAAATTATCAGTGAGAAGTAAATAAGGGAAATAAATGTGTTTGTTTAAGCAGGAAGAGATTGAAGTCGGAGGACTAGAGAGCTCCATAACTGAAGTCCTGAGGACACAAACTTCATGGAGTCATCTAAGATCTGGCTGCAGTCAAGTATTCAGGAATTAGAAGTTCTGGCTCTTCAAGAACACATTAGTCCATCACCAGCTGCCAGAAGCACAGGTGCAAGGAATTTTCAGGAAGGTTCCAAAAGGAAGCTGCTTCAAGCATTTTATGTGAAAAACTCCCTTATTCTTTTAAGCCTACACAGATTGTTAAACACACTGTAACCTGCTTAGAGGTTTTCCATCTGTATCTCTTTTATTGTCTATCTTTTTTGACTGTGTGAATGAACCTTTCTTTCTTTCTTTCTTTCTTTTTTTTTTGAGACAGGGTTTCTCTATGCAGCTTTGGAGCCTGTCCTGGAACTCTATCTGTAGACCAGGCTGGCCTCGAACTCAGAGAGAGCTGAGCAAACTTTTAAATTGCTAACCTACACCTGGATTCTCAACAAGCAGCTCTCTGCTGGCTCTGGCTGCTTCTCAGGTCTGAAAGCCAAGCATGAAACTCTTGGCCAGTCTGAGGTTTATCTGACCAGGAACTACAATCAACCTTCCTAAATCTCTAGAATGCTGATGCTTGCACTGTGGCAGATGTTTTTACTTAGTTTTTAGTTTCTACTTAATGTACAAGCTGCTCAAGGATTCATTGACTCGCAGAAACTGTCTGGCCGAAACTCTTAAAGGAGTCATATACTCTTTTTGTTGTTATTCAGGCTCTACATGGAAATATGAGCCTCAGGTTGGATGCCAATTTGTTGTTGGGGGTATTTACTCTTTTCTGGGTGGCCCACCACCCAGCTCCCAATAAATTTACACACAAAGTCTTATATTACTTATGAATGCCCGGACTTAGCTTGGCTTAATTTCCATTGGAAATAAAAAAATGCTTTGGAGTTTTGTTCCCACAGGAGATGAAAGGCAGTGGATTCCTTCAGGGTTAGTATGGATTAGGTGATATCTATCAGCAAAGGTTACTGCTGGTCATCCCAGGCCTTGGTCATTAGCTCAAAATTTTCTTTCTGAGACCCTAAAGATACTTCATCTACAGACAGCAGAAAGAAGTATGGAGAAAACTACATCCACATTCCCAAGAGTTGAGAGGTGTGGGTGACTTTTGATTATTTGGTGGGTTATGGATGTTTGTTGTCATTTAGGGAAAGATAGAATATTTATGCAAATTTAAAGTTATTTTTTGTTACACTGTAATATGTTTCTACTCTTGTTTAAAGGAATTTTGTATATTGATAAAAATTTAAGGTTGTTGTGTTACAACATATTGTATGTATGTTTCTACTTTTGTTTGAGGTATTGTTCCTATGCAGTTTATTTGGAGTGTAAGATAAAGTTCTAGTTTTTGAAAGCTATTATTATAAACTATATAGGTCAATCAAACATAGGTCAATAGTCATTCATAACAATCAAATTTGTAGATATATTAGGTATGTTTTCTAGGTTAAATAGACATTTTAGATAGATGGTCTTCAAATTTTTCAAAGACCTATAGAATATGACATTTAAAATGTTTTGTTAACTTAAAGTTTTTCATGATAATGAGACACATCTGCTCCTGGCAGCACTAATTTACTTTAGAAATATGGGCATTGAAGAAACTCTTTATGGAGTTTGCTTTCATTGTGCCAAGGCTAGCCACTTGGCAAAGAAAATAATTTTGCCTTTGACTGCTGACAACGTGCTGTGTAGACTGGACATGCAAAAAACACGGGAAAAACTGTTGAAGTTTGCCAAAACAAGGCAGGGCAGTCCTTCAAAATTCCTGCTTCACACAAGAGTCTGCCAGATATTCTGCAGGACACAGGAAAGTGACTGATGAACATTGCCATCACAAGGCAGGAGAGTCCAAAATTTCTGCTTTATAGAAGAGCCTGCTAGATACTCTAGGCCTCTAGGCTGAAGATAGATGCCCCAATGTTGCAGAGGAAATCTTGGTGACTGTCCAGGTAGCCAAATGTCTTTGTTGTTAGGTAATATTACATCCTTCTGGGTCTTTAATGGGGTTAAAGACTAGATAGTTATAGTTGCAGTTTTTCTTAGTTATGATAGAGAGTAAATTAGGTATAAAACTTTAGATTCACTAAGATAGGATAGATAATGCATTGTTTTCTTTGAATATGCTAACTACAAATGGGATAAATATTGTAAATTAATTCTTACTTGATAATTGTCTTTGTTGTATGTACTTATACTATGTTAAAGTTAAAACCTTTATTTTTATTTAGACAAAAAGGGGGAAATGTAGTAGAATATTTTAAGGTGAGTTGCTTTTCTTTAAGTTGATTTTGTTCAACTCTGTGAAGCTGTGTTACTGTGCCTGTGTAAAACACCTGATGGTTTAATAAAGAACTGGCCAATAGCAAGGCAGGAGAAAGAATAGGTGGGGTTGGCAGGCAGAGGGTATATATAGAAGGAGAAAACTGGGAGGAGGGATGGAAAAGGAGCCAGAGAAGGGGAAGGCATTAGGGGCCAGCCACCCAGCTACACAATCAGCAAGCCACAGAGTAAGAGTAAGAATTACAGAAGTAAGATAATGGGAAAAGCCCAGAGGCAAAAGTAGATGGGATAAGTCAAGTTAAGAAAAGTTGGCTAGAAACTAAGCCAAGCTAAGGCCTGGCATCCATAAGTTAAAAAAAAAAAAAAAGAAAGAAAAGAAAAGAAAGAAAAACTCCCAGACTTGCCCACCAAAGCTAAAGATGGCAGCAGTACAAATTTTCCATTTGAAATCATGCAATACTTTGGACTTTCATGTCACATGTAAATGTCTTCTGCCCCAAGAATTTATCTTGAAATCTTGCTGCCAAGACTACTGGGACACACACTCTCCAAGCTTTCACCCTCTGAACTGCAAGGAAGAATTCAGAAGGAGAGAATTGAGTTGCTTGGCAGGGAGTAAGCTGGTACACTGACCACTGCCTCCTCTCATCTTCTCCTAGGATGGAAAGTCCTGAAAGTAACAACATTATCACCCCCCCCTCCCCAGCTCACGGTTGTGACTAAAGCTCCCATCCAGCATGGGAGGTAAACCTAGACAATGGACCATGTTTGATACAGCAGTGAAGAAGGCAGGTTTCATGCACTTGAGGTGTGTATCCTTAAGTTGATGGCCCAGAGACAGACACAACACATGCACAGTATGACCACCTGTTCTGGAATGTGCAAGATCATGGGTTTCCCGAGACATGGGGCTTCAGTCCTAAAGTCCCCTGGGTGGCTTTTTGGTGACTGTAAAATTTATTATCCAAATCAAGACACTTTTGAGAATGAAAGGCAAGGCAGATAGATAGAACGAAAGGAAGGAAGGAAAGAAAGGAAGCCATATCTTAAGGCCATAGATTTTCTCCGTTGTAGGCAACAGAGATTTCTTCCAACACCCTAGGTACAGAAATACTGAAAGTATAGGAGGCAAAATAACTTGTGTGGCATTTAGGGTATTAAAAATATCCTCACTGGACTCTGCCAAAGGTAGAAAGGACTTGGTCTATAGTACCAGAGATGGGGTCTGCCTTCCTGGAAGCTTCAGTCTCTCTGGAAGAGAGTGCCATTGTAGCTGAGTAAGGATCTAGGCCTCCTTAGTACTGGAAGCACCATGGCTAGTCACACAGGGATGAAAGAACCCAAGTCACTGTACAGGACACACTCTTGATTCTCGATGACAACTGACTTTCTCTTGTAACCACGATGGAGAACTCAGTGTTATCAAACCGTGGCAGCACAGAGCAGTGTAGAATACAGAGGATGGCAGAGCAGTCATATTGGGAGACTGCACTGAGGGGAAGAGATACTGGGTATCAGAAAGCCTCTGTCCATCAGCATAGCTGGGCCGGCTGCTGCTTCCTGTTTCTTTCTCAGCAAACCATCCCAAAGAACTCAGCATTTGCGTAGGTCTTGTGCTTATGGTCTGCTTTCCCTTTAATGTACTTGCGAGAATACGTTTTATGGAAACCTTGAAACCACCAAGACAGCAAGGGTGAAAAGCAGAAGAAGAAGGAAAGGCCAGTGGCAAGGGTGGCATGAATGCAGAGGCTTAGGCCCTTGGTAATGCAGATGGCAGGTGAGGAGGAGGGCATGGGCTCTCAGCTGTTTTGTACGATGGTCTATTTCTTGTCTGTGGGGCTGTATGAGCTGTTCAAAGCTCTTCTCTCAGCACATTTCGTAAGTGTTACACGTCTAAATATAGATTTGTGTAATCATTGTAGAGCAAACACTCTCCTATGTGCATTTATCACAATGCATGCAGTCTGTCCATTAGAGATGAGCCCACAGTTATTTCTAATTCTTATTAACAGAACATGTAATAAATATTTACATGTTAGCAAATATCCTTGCTAACTTTGCCAAGTTTACCAGTTTTTAGGATATATCTTTTGAAGTGGTTTTGCTGGGTCTGAAGGTATCTGTTACAAGTCTGTTTCTCATATAGGCTGTTTAACTCTATAAACACACAGAAAATTTAGGAAATATATCAGTCGACTCTTTACCACAGAAATGTTTGTACTCGATCTTGTTAATAGAAACCATCGCCATTATTCTTGTGTATCTCTTTATACACCTAGTAAAATCAAAGTTGGCTTATAATTATTTTAACTTTTGTTACAACTGGTGAGAGTAAATTCTTTGATGTTTCACATCCTTAACTGTTTTGATTTAATTGGGAATATTTGTGTAATTTGTAATCTATAGTTAAAAAATATTATACTTCCCTCTCATAAATTTTGTTTATTCCTCTCCAGATTCTCATGGGTTTTTGCTTTGTTTTTGTATACTTGACATGCCAGAGTCCTAAGTTATTAGTAAGGAAAAAGCAATGTCACATTTCTCCTAACTTTGGAGCTTTGGTGGTGTATGTTTAAAGTGGTTTGAAAAGGACACAAGTTATAGTCTGGAGAGATGACTCTGTGGATATTCATAAATGTATGGACACATGTATGTATGTATGTATATATGTGGAGAAAGAGAGAGATACAGACAAAAAGAGAGACAGAGAGGGAGGAGAGAGGGAGAGAGAGAGAATCTGTCTCAAACCAAAGCCTATCTTCATCCCTAGCCTCCTATTTTGAAGACAATTTTTCTCACTCTTAATATTGAATGAGTTTGAAATTTTGGTCAATTTAGTGGTCAGAGTTATTAGTTGCAATATTTAGAAGTAAATCTATCTAACCAAAAAATAAAACAGTGTATTAAAAGGATGTAGTATACCATCTGATTAAAGGATAGTCATTGTCATGGAAGTATAATATGTTTTGGAGAACTGTACAGTGTGGTGCCCATAGTTACCCGTACTTTAATAGATGTTAACATTTCCTGAGAAGGTATATATGGTTTCAAATTTACCACCAATGTTTAAATGTATTTAATGTTTTTTAAAGGTGGAGATGAGAAATCCTTGGAGGTCCTAGGTACATTTATGAACTTGACTGTGGTGGGACTTTCACCAGAGTACTATATTCTTGTTTCTAAACCTGTGAGGTTATATACATTAAATACTTACATTGTTTATATCTATTCATACTTCAAAAGAATGTTTTTAAAAGGAGGTATGCAACAATTTGGGAGGTGGCTCAGTGGATAAAACACTGGCAAGTGTGAGAGCTGTTCATATCCCCAGATCCCTTGTAAAAGCCAGGCAGGTATGGCAGCTGCCTATACTCACACACATGTGACTCTGCATCCACACGCTCATGTGCACCCCATACATCACACACACACACACACACACACACACACACACACACAAAGAAAGGATATAGAACATGGGACATAGCTGAGAATAAATGGGCAATGGAGGCACAGAGGCTTGTTCAAGGTAACTCAGCACTCCTCTGCAGGTTAATGTTCTCCTCTGCCTGTTTTCTGTTTACAGTATTTGCTAGTTCTTCAGACTCCATGAACTCGGGCTCAGGCCTGCTGGAAAGATCACGTTCTAATGGCACCATTTTCTTCCTCCTGTGCTGCAATAGAAAACCTGCAATATCTGCTTGAACTTTCTTTAGGGAAGTTGGTCAGAGGGCGTTGACACTGCCAAATCCACAGTTCCTCTCATTGTAGAGGTTCCTATTCATCACTCACTCGGTGTCTATCTATCTTAGTAATTATCCTTGTTGACTGTTTTATCATGCATTAGAAAATGACAACATATATCGACAATAGGCATTTTCCTATACAGTAGTTCCATTTTTCTAGAAGGATAAATTTAGATTAATCTGGGTGTAATTTGTATGTGAACAATGAGATAAATATATATTTCTTTCCTCTCTTATACTTTGTTAGAACAATGTGTTGGTACCCTGGAAACTTTTAGGAAAAGAGGTAAAGAGTAGTTAATGTGATACCCCTCTAGTGATGTGAGTTTTACTGTGTCTCTTGGTTCTGTCAACAGATGGTAACAGCAAAGGGCATTGTTTAGTTTTAAATGATAGAAATGCCTTTTGTAAGGGTCCATAACAATGCTGGAAGGTGGAATTTGTCTATCTCCATGAGCAGTGGCCAATCTTCATTCGTTTGATTTTTCTGCCTTGTCTTCATTTGTTCTTCGGGGAGAACTTTGAGAGTGAAGCAGTTTCATTTGTCTCAGGATGCTTTCTGTTGTTTGCTTCCTGGCTGATGACTGGTTATGTGGCAGTCTTATATTCCTCTTATTTGCTGATTAAAATTATGTAGCTTTATGTTGGGGGGAATAATTCTACATTTCTAGGACCCTCATCACTGGGTGCCTTGCATTTCTTTGGCAATTATATAAAGCTAATTGTTGGGCTCTTTATATGACAACAATTTAAAATTCTTCAAGAATCAGCTGACAAAACTGTTTACTGATAGTTATATTCTTTATTATGTATGATTCTATTGCTGTGAAAATACATCATGGCCCACAGCAGCTTGAGGAAGATGGGGTTTGTTTTTTCAGTTCCAAAAGGATAGAATCATAAATGTCAGGGAAGGCAGTAGGAATCTGCTGATCACATCTTTATGTACAAATAGGAAGGAGAGAGAGAGAGAGAGAGAGAGAGAGAGAGAGAGAGAGAGAGAGAGAGAGAGAGAGAGAAAGTGGGGCAAAGGCTATACCCTGTCAAAGCCCAACCCTAGTGATGTATTTCTTCCAGCAAGGCTCCACTATGTAAAGGTTCCATCGTATCCCCAAACAGCACCACCCATCAGGGACCAAGTGTTTAAATACATGAACCTTTGGAGACATTTCTCATTTAAAACACTACAGATCCATCAAGAAAAAGTAGCTGTCTTGATTCTGTCTACAGTAATGATATCAATACCTTGTTATAGGATATGGTCATCATGAGGGCGTTCCTGGCTGGTTTTGTGTGTCAACTTGACACAAGCTAGAGTAATCAGAGAGAAAGAGGAGCCTCAGTCGAGGAAATACCTCCATGAGATCCAACTGTAAGGCATTTTCTTAATTAGTGATCAAGGGGGTGGGGCCAGCCCATTGTGGGTGGTGCCATCCCTGGGCTGGTGGTCCTGAATTCTACAAGAAAGCAAGCTGAGCAAGCCAGTAAGCAAGCACCTCTCCATGGCCTCTGCACCATGTAGCTCCTGCCTCTAGGAGTTCCTGTCCTGACTTCCTTCAGTGGTGAACAGAAATGTGGAAGTGTAAGCCAAATTAAGCCTTCCCTCCATAACTTGCTTTATGGTCACAGTGTTTTATTGCAGCAATAGAAACCATAGCTAAGAAAAATTGGTCCTGGGAGCGGGGTATTGCTGTGACAGACCTGACCATGTTTGGGGGAGGTTTGTGAAAGGACTTTGGAACTTTGAGCTAGAAGAGCTGTTGAATGTTAAAAGCTCTGTGGGATGTTCTATGGGAAACTGGAAGATAAGAATGCTGAGAGCAGTGCAGAAGATGGAGGCCTGGCTTGTGAAATTTCAGAGGGAAGATTAAAGACTCCACGAGGCCTGTTTGTTATTTTGAATTAAAATTCTGTGGTTCTACAAGGATACATGCTCAATTATGTTCATAGCAGCATTATTTGTAATAGCCAGAACCTGGAAACAACTTAGATGCCCTTCAGCTGAAGAATGGATAAAGAAAATGTGGTACATATACACAATGGAGTATTACTCAGCAGAGAAAAACAATGACATCATGAGGTTTTCAGGCAAATGGATTGAACTAGAAAGTATCATCCTGAGTGAGGTAACCCAGACTCAAAGACAAACATGGTATGTACTCACTCATAAGTGGATATTAGATTTAAAGCAAAGGATAACCAGATCGCAACTCACAGCTCTAGGGAGGCTACCTAGTAAAGAGGACCCTGAGAAAGACACAGGGATCGCCCAACAACAGAGAAATGGATGAGATCTACATGAACAAACTGGGGGTGGGGGTGGGGGTAATGGAGGGCAAGGGTTGGGGGAAAGAGAGCTTAGGGGAGTGGGAGATCCTAGCTGAATCAGGAACAGAAGGGAGAGTAAGGAAAGAGATACCACAATAAATGAAGACACCATGATAATAGGAAGAATCAGAGTGCTAGAGAGGTCCCCAGGAATCTACAAAGATGACTCCACTATAGACAACTAGGCAATGGTCAAGAAGGTGCCTGAGCTGACCTACACTGGTGATCGGATGGCCGAACACCCTAACAGGGTTCATGATAGAACCCTCATCCAGTGACTGATGGAAGCAGATGCAGAGATCCATGGTCAAGCCCCCCAGGCAGAGCCCCAGGAGTCCAATTGACAAGAGAGAGGAGAGATCATATGAGCAAGAATTGAGACCATGATTGGAAAAAGTACAGAGACAAATAGCCAAACTAGTGGAAACACATGAACTGTGATCCAATAGCTGAAGAGCCCCCATGGAACTGGATTAGGCCCTCTGGAAAAGTGAGACAGTTGTTTAGCTTGAACTGTTTAGGGGACCCCCAGGCAGTGGGATTGGCACCTGTCCTCAGTGCATGAGCTGGCTTTTTTGGAACCTAGTACCTATACTGAGATACTTTGCTCAGCCTTGGTACAGGGAGGAGGGGATTGGACCTGCCTCAACTGAATGTACCAGGCTCTGCTGACTCCCCAGGAGAGACCTTGCCTTGGAGGAGGTAGGAATGGGGGGTGGGGAGGGAAAGGCTGGGAGGTGGGAGGACAGGGGAATCTGTGGTTGATATGTAAAACAAATAGAAAATCTCTTAATAAAAAGAAAAAAGAAAAGAAAAAATTCTGTGGTTCTGGTTAGCTGGGGTTTAAGAATGAGCTGTGATTAACAGGATACCAGAAGAACTAAAGTGAAACCTTTACATTGCTGGGACAATTGATGCTGGTCAGCTGGAGCTAAGAAATTAGTGGTGATTAAGAAGAGACCAGCATCACTGGGGTGAAATCTTCTGGGAAGTGTTTGCTGAGAGCACAGAGAAGCTGTGTTCCAGAGGCGGCCAAGTTGAACCTCGTGTTGGCAGCAGGACTTTGTAATGTGTAAGCATTATCCACGTGGTACTGGTTTTGAAGGGAGGAAAGGGGTCGTGGAGAGCAGGTAAGGCTTGGCACCAGGAGAGTCCGTTGGTGAAGGTGCAGCCTCAGTAGCAGTTGAAGGCCCAGAACCAAAGGGGCCATGCAAAGAAGTTAAGTCTTGGCACCATGAAGAGAACCTATGAGAGGCTATTGGTAAAAATGCAGCCCAGTTGCAGTGAAAAATCCTAGGATTTTTGGAGATACCAACACCAAACAGCAGCAGTAGTGGAGCCAGCCAGAGCCTAGAAGACGAACTGTGTGTGCTGCAGAGGGCAGAGCTGGAGAAGTGACCCAAGCCCTTTGGAGGAGTCCAAAAGATTATGAGTGAATCCCAGACAATTGGATATTGAGTTATTTATACTGTAAGAGTTTGATTTTATTTGGTTCAGATTGTGATGGTACCCTGGTTCTTTCCTCTTGAAGAAGTTATTTAGTTTTGATTTTTAAAGGAGCCCACAGATAAAAGACTTGAGGTTTTAAAAGAGATTGGATATTTTGAAGAGACAAAAATTTTAATGTGTTAGAATTTGTAAAGACTGTGGGACTTTTAAAAATGTTTTAATGTGAGATCTTGGGGATGAATAAGTAAGGAAGGGTTGTGGTTTAACAGTGATATGTCTGTGTGTCAAGTTGACAAGGGTCAGTTACACTGGGTAGTTTTGTGTGTCAACTTGATACAAACTAGGGTCATCAGAGAGGGAGGAATATCAGTTGAGGAAATGCCTTCATGAGATCCAACCGTAAGGCATTTTCCCAATTAGTGATCAATGGGGGAAGGCCCAGCTCATGCATGTGGTGCCATCCTTGGGCTGGTGGTACTGGGTTCTATAAGAAAGCAAGGTGAGCAAGACAGCAAGCAGCACCCTTCATGGCCTCTGCATCAGCTCCTGCCTCCAGTATCCTGCCCTGTTTGAGTTCCTATCCCCAACTTGCTTTATGGTCATGGTGTTTTGTTGCAGCAATAGAAGCTTTAACTAAGACAAGGATGGTGGTGGTGGTGGTGGTGGTGGTGGTGGTGGTGGTGGTGGTGGTGTGTATGTATGTGTGCACTTGTGTGTTTATATATGGACACAGAGATAGGAAGTGAGTACAAATGATATAGAATGGAAGTTTGGAGTTATCAGTACACTTGTGAGACATGAAAGTAGAAAAAGTGCCTCACTTACAACAGGGCTGAGAATAAAGCTTACCTTCCCTAGTGTTAGGATCCTGCCCTCACTCCTCAGGGTCATGCATCTTACATCATCAGCGGGCACTGAGGGCACCCAATCTGTACCTTTAAAAAGGCCTGATGCGGACCCCATCCTCTCTCTTTGTTCTCTGCTCTCTGCTCTGCTCTCTCCCCTCAGGCCTTCCTCCCCTTTCTCTCCCCCACCCCTTTTCCTTCCTAATAAAGCTCTAAAAACTTCCACTGGGTTCTGTCATGACCATGACCTCTCTATGTGGCAACCAGCGCCATTTACCTATCACCTAGGATAGGGAGGCACTGCAAGACATAATGGGAATTGGGTGGGTGTCTCAGAAAGCCACCTCTGATCCACAGTAAGTGCTCAGAACTCTTGTGTAATGAAGGACAACTGTGGTGATATTTTATTTGTATATTTAAGTTTGCCTGGAGATCAGAGGAAATAGCAAGCCATTTTAAGGTAAACACAAAAGTCAGGCAGTGGTAGTCGCACACACCCTTAATTCGATCACTTAGCAGGCAGGGTCTGTGTGTGTGTGTGTTCAAGGCCACACTAGGGAACAGCCAAGCGTGGGGACACACACCTTTAATCCCAGTACCAACCATAGAGACCTGGAGGTCTGTACACACAGGCAGTGACAAGGAAGTAAGGTAGCTGGGCTAAGAGCCAATGAGAGGGCACAAAAGCAAGGCAATAAAAGCCTAGGTAGATAGGAAGTTGTGGCATTTTGGAAGCTGCAGAGCTGGTGAGATAAGGTTGGTTGGTGACTCTCACTATTTCCCTGATCTCTAAGGCTTTCACCCCTATATTTGGCTCCATGTTTTTTATTTAATAAGACCGCTTAGAAATTTGGCTACAGATAACACTGCTATTTCCTCTTCATGCTTTCAGACATACAGATAGTCTAGCAGCATAAGGCTACCCTGTATCCTGATGCATGATTAATGTACAAGGCAGTTTGGCCCTATAATGATTTCTCTTTTTCCAAATGCAACCCCACCTTCCCAGTATTTTCATACCTTGCAAGACCCCAGGCATCAGCCACATCCTTCAAGTTGACTTGACTAACAAGAAGACTTCATAATCTAGTTAATCAAAACAACAAATAAATTGTTATACTTCGGTGTTCCTAAAACTGGCAGGAGCCATGTGACTTCTTTGGGGAACAAGGACTGAGAATAGCATGAATGGCTCTCCTCATGACAAGCCCCTGGAGACCCTGACCCACTTGACAAAGACCTGTGGACAGTTCACTACATGATTCTGGGCATGACCCTGGGAGCATAGGTGCTACGTGTTCTCCTAGCCTTCACCATGCTAGCCATTACTGGCCTCATTGAGTAACAGTAAGTCATGAAGTTTAATATTACATAGTTGCATAACTGTTCTGGAAGGGATTAATTTAACCACAAGAGTCTTTGAGAAATGTTATTAAATAGATATCAGGAGTTAATGGGAACAGTCTAGGAGCAAGGAATGAAACAGAATCCTAGAAACCCAGAGTTCCTTTGTTTCTAGTAACTGTGCCAATACCGAAAGAAGTTAAGGGAGACAGACATAAGGACAAAGGATAAACAGTGCCAACTACTAAGAGCAAGTCTCCAAGTTATGTTGTCTGTAGGACAAATGGAAAAACCTGGAATATCCCCAGAGGAGGTAGAGTAGTACAGATGTGGAATGGATTGATCCAGCATTGGCTGGTGAGTTGATTATGAGAACCCAGACCCTACTAGATATAAATATTAGCCACAAGAAACTAAACTGTCTATCACCCTACAAGATGCTGTAACCACATGTGCTACCACCTGGGCACATTGCTCTACCTGTAGGAGTGCCTAGTTAGAAAAGTTCCTTTGCGGCTTGCAAGAATGCTTATGTTTCTAACAGCAGAGACATAGATCAAAAGGGTAGTGACTAGTGGTGGGAAAGTTGAGGGGGAGGGGAAAGAAGCATGGAACAAACTGGCAATTATTGTCACCATTCTTTAGAAACTTAGGAAGTAAAAACTGATTGTAAAATTGTTCATGCACACTATTAAAACTGAATAAAGACAGTCCAGGCTATCTGGGAATACTTGTTTGAATAACAGGTGATAACAGTCTCTTTTTGGTGCTGACTTCATCCATCTATTCCAGGTGATCGAACCCGTCTGGAGCAAGGCTTACAGCTTAAGATGTAGAATGTATTCCTCAAGGTGCAACAATGACACTCTTATCATAATGATAACCAATGGCTGTTTAAGTAGACTTCAGACACACTCAATAGAAGGAAAACGCCTGTTTCTAGAAATCTAGCTAACTTCCCAGGGCTAGTGGGGTGATGGATCTTTAAAGAGAATTATCTATTTCCTCTTCCTAGAGTGATCCATGCATATCCTCCTTAGGGGCCTCCTTGTTACCTAGCTCCTCTGGGATTGTGGATTGTAGCCTGATTATCCTTTGCTTTGTGTCTAATATCTACTTATGAGTGAGTACATACCATGTTTGTCTTTCTGGGTCTGGGTTACCTCACTCAGGATGATTTTTTTCTAGTTCCATCGATTTACCTGCAAACCTCATCATGTCATTGTTTTTTTACTGCTGAGTAATACTCCATTGTGTATATGTGCCACATTTTCTTTATCCATTCTTCAGTTGAGGGGCATCTAGGTTGCTTCATATTCTGGCTATTACAAATAATGTTACTATGATCATAATTGAGCAAGTGTCCTTGTGGTATGATTGAGCATCTTTTGGGTATATGTCCAAAAGTGGTATTGCTGGGTCTAGAGGTAGATTGATTCCCAATTCTCTGAGAAGCTGCCATACTGATTTCCAAAGGGGCGGTACAAGTTTGCACTCTTACCAGCAGTGGAGGAGTGTTCCACTTACTCTGTATCATCTCCAACATAAGCTATCTTCAATGTTTTTAATCTTAGCCATTCTGACAGGTATAAGATGGTACTTCAGAGTTGTTTTGATTTCCATTTCCCTGATGGCTAAGGATGTTGAGAAATTCTTTAAATTTATTTTGGCCATTTGAGATTCTTCAGTTGAGAATTCTCTTTTTTGATCTGTAGCCCATTTTTTAATTGGATTGTTTGGTATTTTAATGTCTAGTTTTTTTAGTTCTTCATGTATTTTGGAGATCGGTCCTCTGTCAGATGTGGTGTTGGTGAAGACATTTTCCCATTCTGTAGACTGTCGTTTTGTTTTTATTTACTGTATCCTTTGCCTTAAAGAAGCTTTTTCAGTTTCAGGAGGTCCCATTTACTAATTGTTGCCCTCAGTGTCTGTGCTAATGGTGTTATATTTAAGAAGCAGTCTCCTGTGTCAATGCATTCAAGGTTACTTCCTACTTTCTCTTCTATCAGGTTCAGTTCAATTGGATTTATGTTGATGTCTTTTATCTATTTGGACTTGAGTTTTATGCATGGTGATAGGTATGGACCTATTTACATTCTTCCACATGTTGACATCCAGTTATGCCACTACCATTTGTTGAAGATGTTTTCTTTTTTCCATTTACAATTTTTGCTTCTTTGTCAAAAATCAAGTGTTCATAGGTGTGTGGCTTGGGATGTCAGAGTTGGGGGAGGGATGGAGAGGGAGAGCAATGAAAGAGATATCTTGAGAGATCGAGACCTTATGGGGTTAGGGAGAAACCTGATGATAGGGAAATTCCCAGGAATCCACAAGGATGACCCAGCTAAGACTCTTAGCAACAGCAGAGAGAGTGCCTGAACTGGCCTTCTCCTGTAATCAGATTAATGACTACCCTAATTGTCATCATAGAGCCTTCATCCAGTAACTGATGGAAGCAGATGCAGAGATACACAGCTAAGCACTAGGCTGAGCTCCTAGAGTCTGGTTGAAGAGAGGAAGGAGGAAGTATATGAGCAAGGGGGGGGGGTCAAGATCATGATGGGGACCACCATAGAGACAGCTGACCCAAGCTAGTGGGATATCTCTGGGATAGCTGGGGAACCTGCATGGGACTAAACCAGGCCCTCTGAATGTGGGTGACAGTTGTGGCTTGATCTGTTTGTGGGGCCCCTAACATTGGGATCAGGATTTATCTCTGGTGCATGAACTGGCTTTTCGGAGCCCATTTTCTATGGTGAGATACCTTGCTCAGCCTTGATGCAGCGGGGAGGAACTTGGTCCTGCCTCAACTTGATGTGCCAGATTTTGTTGTCTCCCCAAGGAAGGCCTTACCTTCTTAGAGGATTGGATGGGGGAGGGGTGAGAGGGAAGTGGGGGGGGAGTGGGAGGAGAGAAAAGAGAGGGAACTGTGGTTGGCATATAAAATGAAAAAAATTTAAATAAAATCATCACTTTACTAGATTGTGGGGCGTTTACCCACCACCCCCACAGTTCCCCAGAGTTTTCTTGAGTGCAATCAGCAGGAAATATTAGATAGAAGGATTTATAGTGGAGAATCTTGCGGAGATAAACAGATAGAAAATAAAGGATAGCTTCGAGAGGGCCTGGAACCTATTCCAACAGGCCCCGACTGTCTCTGACCCAGGGTTTTTATAGAGACACCAAAGGGTGGAGCAAAAGACCTCCTCCCCCAGCACAGCCAAGTGCAGACCATCTCAGACACCTACACTCAGGCCCATGGTCCTAATCATCCTCCATGTGGACCTGCTGGGTAAAGCCATGAGGAACCCGAGAACAGGCTCCCACACTAGATCACTGTAATTCCTAAATGCATTCTAAAACTTGTCCTCAGATTACAGATGGGTATATCTATCACCCCAATCAGATAAGCTTTTTTAAATTTTATTTTAGACAGGCCATTGTAGAAAACCACAATGGGTCATAATACAGAGATCGATGGACTGTGGGGATCCTAGTCCCAGCTGTTATACACACAGTACAACTTCTGCGTGAAGAGTAGGGAAACATCATGGAAAAGGGAGTGGAAAGACTGTAAGAGCCAGAGGATCAGGAAGTCTGCTATGAGATTGTGTTTCCTAGACATGACAGGGAAGCTATACTCATGATACCTCAACAACATGGCTGTCTAAACAAGACCTGAACAATGATAAAATCATTAGACATGCTAACATGGAAGGGGAAAACCTCATTGGGGGTCTCACTTCTAGACAAACAGCAGCCACGTATCACCTTTTAGAAGGAAAAATTATACTCTCCAAGGAATGATGCCCCCCCCCCCAATTTCTTATACAATACGAAGTTGTCAGCCCTAAAATCACATACATACAAGTAACACTAAATAGACACGGTAAGTTGTAATTAAATATTGATGCATATTTATATGTAGCAATAATAAAAAAGAGGCCATCAATTTGAGAAGGAGTGGGAGCATGGGACAGGTTGGAGGTAAGACAGGGAAGGAAAGAATGATGTAGTTATATCGTAATTAAGAAATTTAATAACAAAGATGCTGCCTAATACATAGGGACTGATTTTGTTGACATCAATTTGCATTCCTTTATGTGTTCAGGCTGAAGGTTGATGTCAGGCATCTTCCTCAATCACTTCTCGCCTTACTTCTCAGGACAGGATTTGACTGGCCAGAAAGGTCCTCTTGTCTCTGCTTCCCTGGTGCTGCGACTGCAGGTATGTGTTTGTGCACCCTGTTGTTCACTTTGGTGCAGGGGATGGAACTCAGGTCCTCACGTTTGTGCAGCAAGCCCTTCACCAGCTGAGCCATCTCCACAGAACTCTGTTCTTTGCAGTGTGTTATCACAGAACAGATAGTAAAGAAGAGAGAGATCTGAGATAACAAAGCTTCCTGAATTAGAGATACTACTGAAGGTACAGTTCTTTGATTGGCGGAAGAAATGGGGAAATGAAAAGAAAGAAATGAACTTCAAGTTTAAAAATTGCATTTAGTTTCAGTTTGCTGTTAGAATGGAGTAGGAAAAGTGCACAGAGGCTCGGAACTGTCTCTGAGTTTGGAATGAGTATGGATAGATGAAGCAGTAAAGTTGCATCTAGATGCAGAAGACTTCTTGACTTCAGGAAAACTTGTTCCATGAACTAATGCTTGGTGTCAGTGGCTACTTGAGGAGGCTGTAGTGGAAAGAAAAGGGAAGAGCTGGTTTCCAGAAAGAGGCAAGTTCCCTGTGCTGGCCAGTGGCTAGGAAGTCCTAAACAATACAACGTAGCTGCAACAAGAATTACAGCCAGAGAGCATTGCTTGCATCAAGGTGAGTGCCTTCTTAGAAAGATTGGACTCCAGATTTTATGTATAATTATTAACTCCTACCTGTACATGTGACATGAAATTAGAACCAATGCTGTCTAGGAAGCTAAGGGGTTTAGTGGGAAGGGGAGGGGATAGGAGGATTGGGAGAGAGGAAGGTGATGGAACTTGGTGAAAATGCAAAACATACTTGAATGAAGAATGTTCTATGAAACCCAGTACTATAACTAATATATGTCAAATAAAATACTGGGCATGGCTGACTTGACACTTCCCACAATAAGTCTGTGGTACAGGTAGATAATGCAGGGTAGGAGCACTACAGAAAACAGCTGCTGTCATTGTTTGAATGTCAGTGCTTTGTAAGCCTGTGATTTAAGTGATGGGTATGGTTTTGGTAAAATGACACATTTAAATACTTTGCTGTGTCCATTCATGGAAAAGTTGTTTTTACCATAACACAATTCTTAGCATAAGAAAATTGATATGACTTTATAAGTGTCTGAGCTATCACATTTAGTCTTCCTTAAGAAAGTTTGAGTTGGGTGAACATAACCAGTGTCTGCTATCTGAAGAATTTTCATAGTATGAAAACATTGGCAAACTTTTCCTGTGGAGGACTGTAGCAAAAAATAGCCACAGTCAACAACTCAGCAGATGAGAAGGGCTGTGATCCAGCTAACTTTTATAGAAACCAAACAGTGGGCTGGATGGCCTCATGGGCCACCATGTATGGCTGCCCCAGATCACTGCTGAAGGCAAACTGAGGATTCTGAATGGGGGCGGGGTGTCAGTCACTTAGTGACAGTTTAACTATAGGATCAAGATTATAGCTGTTGAGATTCTAAGGGAGCCATGTTGCAGAGAAGATCCCAACTTCTAAACTGATGAAGACTTCCTAGAGGAGGTTCACTGGGTTTGAGTAGAAACCAAGGCCATCCCGTTTCTATGGAATCTACCTGGAGTTCCCAGCCCCCAAACAGCTAAGCTACAGTGTCCCAGCATGCAAACATCTTTTGCCTTTGAGAACAAGAACTGAAACAAAGATCTCATATCTGTGATCTTCCCAATAAGGGTCATGAATTTTCAGAGTAGCATTGCTCTCCTCTGCTTTCCCGTGGTTTGAGTAAGGGAAGAGAGCGATCATAGAGTGTGACAGAGTGAGTTTGGGGGTGGGGGTAGGTGCCTTTGGAGTAATCAAGAAAGATAAGAATCCTCTCAATGTTAAGTGGTAGAAACATTTGGGAATTACAATGTATCACAGATTTAAGATGCAATGAAATCAAAGAAATGGAGAGGGGCCTGCCTGTGTGGCTAGAAAGAATGTGTCTGAAGATGCTCACCAGAGCCATACAAGAAAGCTCTGAGGATAGACCCCTGCTCATGTGCCTTGCTGTGATGTTTTAAATAGTTGAAAAATCCAGGAATATGTTGATTAATGGCTTTCTCCAGGACAAAGCTCCTTTGCACAGGCAGCTCTATTAGAAAAAACTTCTCAAGCCAAAACCCCTCCATAAATCATGTGAAAAATGACTGCCAATATCACATAAATAGCTCAGTTGCAATCTCTATTTTTCTTTAGTAAGATGTTGATAAATAGGGCTTGTCCCCAGCAAATCGGTACCAGCCAAACTTTTATCTTCAACTGCAAGTCCATTGGTACCTTTGCAAATGAATCTGTGACCTCTAGGTGCTTAGATTTCTGAATGCGAGTGCATCTGAGCTCTCCTGTCGGGTGAACTGTCATTGGATGACTTGGGAATGAACTACATGTTGTTATCAATTAGTTAATATCAATGTTGCTCCCACAAACCTAGTCTATTACTCCTAGAGAGGAAATTTCTTTCCATTCTGTTTGTAAGTCACCGAGTGTGGAGGAAGTCACATCGCATCTAATTCCATTTAGATTTGTAAGAATACACCGTCACTCTATCTGATTTGTTTTTCTATATCATTCCACATTACATAATCCTGACCCCTTTCCTTTCCTGACACCCCCCCCCCCCCCGCCACACACACACACACACACACACACACACACACACACACACACACGTTCATTTAGCAGGCATTTATGTTTTAATCTCTCAAAGCCTTAATTGACAACCTGGACTGTGATCTTTTAATGATTTGTTTATGTTTTTATTTCATGTACATTGGTCCTTTGCCTATAAGTATGTTTGTATAGGTGTGTCGGATACCTTTGAACTGGAGCTACAGACAGTTGTGAGAAGCCATGTAGGTGCTGGGAATTGAACCCAGGTCCTCTGGAAGGGCAGCCAGAGCTATTAACTGCTGAACCATCTCTCTAGCTTCTGATCTTTTTACTATTTATTTCTAACTGTTGTCACAAGTGTGTGGTGTAGCATGTCACTGGGCTCTGTTCTTGCAATGTCCTAGGAAGCTTAATGTGCACCCCATTAGAACAGGGTAGGTAGTTGGAGGATCAAGTAATAATAAATAAATGACAGACAGCAAACTGTATTGGATTCTGCAGTTGGGAGTACAAAGGTTACAGTTGCAATCTTAATTGTAGCAGTGTTTGTTTTATTATAGTGAGATTTATATAAAAGTAATCATTTTTAAGTGTTTGCTTAAGATGTGTCTAAGAGATTCACAATACTCTATGATAAACATTTCACTTTTGGGAGATGTGATTTTTATTTTGTAGGTATGAGTGTTTGAATCTGTTTGTGCACTACATGTGCACAGCGCCCACAGAGATCAGAAGATGGCATCAGATCACCTGGAACTGGAGTTACAGATGGTTGTGGGCCTCCCTGTTGGTTCTGGGAATTGAACCTTGGTCCTCTAGAAGAGCAGCCATTGCTCTTTGTCACTGAACCCTTTCTCCAGCCCCAGTAACTACCTCTTATCCACTCCAAAACTTTTTTTTAATCATTCTTCAAGGAAACTTTATAAGTTAAGCAGCCACTCCCCATTGTATTATTCTGCCAGTCTTTGCAAACACCAATCTGCTTTGTGTATCTTATATTACACGTTTACCCACTCTGGTGGCCACTTGTGCCTACACTGTTTTATTTATTTTCCATAACCATTCATATCATGGCATAAATCAATGCTTATTTCTTGTTGTGGCAGAATAATATCTCCTTCTATGGTTATATTGAATTTGTTTATCCCATGCATATGATAGATATTCAGGTTGTTTTCATATTCTAGTTCTTGTGAACAATGCTGCTATGAACAATGATGTGTGAATGAGTATTTAGCATCTGCTTTTAATACCATGGGATGCATTTCTAGGAGTGAAATTGTTACGTCCTGTGATCCTGTTTGAGGCATGGCAAATTACTTTCCACAGCAGCTTCAATGTTTTGTATCCCTTTTAGTAATACACAAAAGTTTCAATTTATTCACAGCATGATTGCATCTTCTCTTTTTTTATGATGGCCACTTAACTGACTATAAAGTGATTTCTCAATGTGGTTTTTATCTGCATTGACCTTATAACTAATGATGTTGAATACCCTTTAATGTGTTTGTTGGACATCTTCTTTGAAGAAATGTCTCTTGAAGTACTTTGCCCATTTTAAAGCTTAGTTATATATTTTGTAAATTACCAGTCAGATATTTAATTCACAAGCATTTTCTTCCATTTTATTGGCCTGGTTTTTTAACTTCTTGACATCTCTCTTGATACACAAAATTGTTGATTTTGGTGGGTCTCCATTTACGTTTCCTTTTGTTGTTCATACTTTTGGTGTCATATCTAATAACCCATAGTCAACTCCATGGCCATGTAGCCGTATATTTAGGTCAGTTCATTTGATATCATTCTTGTGTGTGATGATAAGCACAAATCTAACTTCACGTGGCTGTCAGTTGTTCTAGCATCATTGTTTGAAGACTGTATTTTCTCCCACTGACTTGTCTTAATTCATTGTTGAATGTCGACAATTGACTATAGATGTGTTACTTAAGTTTTTTTTGAAGTTTTTAATTTTTAATAACAAAATAAAATAAGACAAAACAAAAAATAACACATCAAAGTTGGACAAGGCAAAATCAATAGAAGGAAAAGAGCCCCAAGAGAAGGCACAAAAATCAGAGATGCAGTTATTCATTCACTCTCGAGTCCCATAAAAGTACCAAACTGAAAGCTGTAATATATACACAGAGGACCTGGTACAGATCCATGTGGGTCCTGTGCTTGCTGCCTCAGTTGCTGTGAGTTCATATGAGCTTTGCTCAGTTTATTTAGAGGGCATTGTTCTCTCATTGAGGTTCTTTATCTCCTCTGGTTCTTACATTTTTCTGCCTCCTCTTTTACAGGGCTCTGAGGGAGGATTTTGATGGAAACATTCCATTCTCTCTCTCTCTCTCTCTCTCTCTCTCTCTCTCTCTCTCTCTCTCTCTCTCTCTCTTTCTCTTCATAACGTCTGACCATGAGTCTCTGTATTTGTTCCCATCTGCTGCAGGAGGAAGCGCTTTTATAATGATGGTTGAACAAGGTACTGGTATATGAATATAGCATATTATTAAGAATCATTTTATTGTTACTAAAAACACCCCAAAACAGTATTTTCTTTTACTCTAGGTCTCTGGGCTATCTGGTCTCTGGTTATTGGTCATCCAAGCTGGGCTGGATCAGAGTTCCTTCTTATGCAGTGGGTCTTAAGTCGAATCAGGCACTAGCTGGCTACTCCCCTAAATCTTGTACCGTCGTTGCCCTAGTATATTTTCCAGGCAGGGCAGATTGTAGATCAAAGGTTTGTGGCTGGGTTGGTATTTATGCTTCTCTTTTCTTAGCCTGCAGAGTATCTCCCCAGACCAAAGACACAAATCGCAGTGAAGGTTCTTTGCAGCCACCATCTTGACAACTCCATGTTCAATGGGTTGTGTGGGTGTTGTCCTTAGCAATGAGGTTTTGCTATCCATTTGCAGAGAGTAACCTCTTATCCCCGCAATTTCCTGGGTTGTTTGAGAATTTCCATGGGACCCCTTTGGCCAACAAATCAATTGAATGCAACCCAGTCCTGCTACTAGAACCTTGTTTTGTTTATAAACAATTGTCAGTTGGAACTCTGTCTTTCTCATTATTTCAAGACTTCATTAGTATGGCCTTCATATATCTTAGAAAGTTTCCAATGGATAGGTTTCTATACCACCTCCCAAATGCCCAGTTTTTGATTATCGCTTGTATCCCATTTGTTTGTGTCTGTCCTTATGCCAATATCAAGGTTTTGACTATTAGCTTTGTACTAAGTTTTAAAAGGGGGATGTACCTATCACTCAGCCTTTTGTTTTCAGGCAAATGTTGGTTGTTTAGGGGCCATCACAATGCTGTATGAATTTTAGGATCAGATTGCTGTGGGATGGTCTGTATGTCAAATTGCTCTGATTGGTCAATAAATAAAACACTGATTGGCCAGTGGCTGGGCAGGAAGTATAGGCAGGACTAACAGAGAGGAGAAAACAAAGAACAGAAAGGCAGAAGGAGTCACTGTCAGCCACCGCCATGACAAGAAGCATGTGAAGATGCCAGAAAGCCATGAGCCACCTGGCAAGGTATAGATTTATGGAAATGGATTAATTTAAGCTATAGGAACAGTTAGCAAGAAGCCTGCCACGGCCATACAGTTTGTAAGCAATATAAGTCTCTGTGTTTACTTGGTTGGGTCTGAGCGGCTTTGGGACTGGCGGGTGACAAAGATTTGTCCTGACTGTGGGCAAGGCAGGAAAACTCTAGCTACATCAGATTTTTCCATTTTTAACAAAAGACCACTTAAATTTTATTAAGTATTGCTTAAAATTCCCATTTTATGAACATGGATATATTCTAGATACATTTTTTACACATGCCTTTTCATTTTTAGGCCTTCTTTTAAAAACTAGCAATGTTTGGTATTTTCATTGTAAAGTGTTAATTCACCTACTTGGTTAAATTTATTCAGATGTTGTCTACTTTTTGGACTATAAATAGAATTGTTTTTTAAACTTCCTTTTCATGTAATTTATTGTTAGTAAATAACAGATATAAAAGAGTTTCACATGTTTATTTTGTATTATCCAATTTTTCTTTGTTATCTAAATAGTATTGGGTAGATGTTTCAGTCTTCTACTATACAAAATCATGCAGTCACTGTGCAGGGGATGGGATAACTTCTTCCTTGGCTATGTAGAGACCTTTTATTTCTTCTTGTTTATTTGCTGTGTAAAGCCCGGAGAGCAATATGAATAGCAGGAGTGAAAGCAAGCATCTTTGTCTTGCTCTTACTCTCAGAGGGACTTCCCCCCTTGAGTATGATGTTAGCTGTGAGTGTTTCTTAAGCATCTTTCACGAGTGGCAGTTTAAAATTTTGGATCATCGGTTTCCTTATTTGTCCTCCACCCCCTTTCCCCTGATGGATTCATTTCTTGACCTTTTCCAATATCTTTTGATGAGCTTCAGATCATTCAAAGTTCTAGCTTTAACCAGCAACCTCCATAGTGGGCAGCCCTCTTCCTGGATGCTTTAATGGTTAATACAGGAACAGATCCTTTTCAAAGCTTCTGTTCGAGTTATTTTCTCACCTCATATGTTTTATTATATTTATATTATCTACAAACTTCTCTAGCCATTTATTTTTGTGAAAGTACCTTCTACTGAATCTTGAGATATATTTACCTGACTGGATTCAGCCAGATGATGTGAAGTTACAGATGCCTATTATTGCTGTATCTTTGAGATAACAGGTCATCTCTTGGACGCTAGCTAATTCATGTCATCTGCAGGAAATCATCTGAGTCCTGGCTACCATTTTATGTTGTTTTCATATTGGTAAAGATGTTCTAAAAGTTGGTTGTCTGGAATTGCTCATTCACAATCTTATCTTCATAGCAAAGTCAGGAAAAAAAATTGTACTAGTTTAGATATATATGGACAGAAGTAGCAAAGACTTCTTACAAAATGTAATATATCTCACCATATGCTCTACACCATAGTTGTTGGATTCAGTGGTTCAATGATTCTAGATACAAGTTTGTTCCATCTTCTGACAATTATTTTCAGATTGATTTTTTTAGATAGCTACCTAGGGTAGTGTAGTGACCACACAACATTCTTTCTTGTTTACATTCAGGGAGTGGAGGAAAGAGAAAACCTTTTTCTGGCATAGAATGTAAATAATCTCCTGTGCTCATTGGGTCAGCTCAGGCTTTGGCTGTCTTTTCCAAATTCTCAGTTCAGCCAAGTAGAACTGTTTATATTCATTATCTTGTGGTATAGAGAAAGGAGTGGACACTCAAAGTCAAATTTCCCATGAATCATGAAAAAGGAAGTGGGTGACATTTAGTTATCCTTCTATTAATTCAAAGCAACCACCCAGAGTCTATAAGAACAAACCAAACCTTACCCCATTTGTCTATAAAGTGTCACCTCCCACCATTTCCTGTCTATTTCCTCTCTACTATCCACAGATATAACAGCATTGAAAATCCCCAGTTCCTGGCTAGGTGCACCTGTTCTCATGTCTGCATTAGCTGCTCATTCCTGCACCTGATCTCAGTGCCCAAATGGCTAGTGCTCCTGGATCTATAGGTTTCATTACATAGGTGGGCAAGTCTTTCCCCAATCATCCTTCCTATAGAAATCTGCTGGGTTGTCAGTCCTGGATACTTGGTCTTCAGAACACCCTTGTGAACTTCTTTCATCATGACATGACAGGTATTTTGCAAATAAGTATTTATTTGTATGTTTGTTCAATATTTTTCAACCCTTGGAATCCCTTAGACTATAACATACTTCTCTATTATAGTCACATATATCTCCCAATCATACTATCAGTCCATCCATACTCTGTACTTGTATCATTTTCTGAACATGCCCCATGTGGACACATCTTTATTTCCTCATATTTTATATGAAATATTCTCCAAATATATTAAAATGTACTGTTTCCTTTTTCGACTGTCATGAAACCAAATTGTAGCTGGAGATTTCTCCAGTCCTGCCTGGCCCACAGTCAGGACAAATCTCTCTCACCTGCCAGTCCCACAGCCACTTAGACCCAACCAAGTAAACACACAGAGACTTATATTGCTTACAAACTGTATGGCTATGGCAGGCTTCTTGCTATCTAGTTCTTCTATCTTACATTAACACATTTCTACTAATCTATAAGTTGTCACATGGCTCGTGGCTCACTGGTATCTTAACATGTTGCTTCTTATCACAGCGGCTGGCAGCGTCTCTACCTCAGCCTCAGCCTTCCTGTTCCCAGAATTCTCTTCTCTGCTTGTCCCGCCTATACTTCTTGCCTGGCTACTAGCCAATCAGCATTTTATTTATACAGAGTGATATCCACAGCACCAAATGAAGTAATATTTGTTCTTAAAATAAAAGGTGAAATACACTTTTGCCTTTGTACTTCAAATTTGATTCAATATAAAAGATTATCAGTGGGCATCAACTACTCAACCTGAGTATCTAATGGGGGAATGTTTTCAGAGAACATGAAGTTCACACTGAGAATGAGGACTGACCTCATTTACAATGTACATATTGCATCCTAGCTCTACTAATGGGGGCAATGGCAATACAATTCTTTTTATAAAGTTATAATTTTGATTTTTTTTATATTATCATGTTGAAATGCCCCCATAAAGTTTTAAGAACTAGAATTGCTATTTTATTTTAAATGTATTAGTCATTCATATTATAATTGTTTGTGTTTGTGTGTGCATGTGTGTGTGTGTGTATGTTTGTGTGTGTGTGCATGTTTGTGTGTGTATGTGTGTGTGTATGTTTGTGTGTGTATGTGTGTGTATGTGTGTGTGTATGTGTGTGTGTTTGTGTGTGTATGTGTGTGTATGTGTGTGTGTATGTTTGTGTGTGTATGTGTGTGTGTATGTGTGCATTTATGTTTATGTGTGTGTATGTTTGTTTGTGTGTGTATGTTGTGTGTGTATGTTTGTATGTGTGTATGTTTGTGTGTGTGTGTATGTTGTGTGTGTATGTTTGTGCGTGTGTGTGTGTGTGTTTAGGTGCCACAGTATACCTGTGTTGGTCGAAGCATAACTTTGTGGAGTTAGTTCTATCTTATACCTTTATGTGGATTCTGGGGATCTAATTCAGGTTCTCAGGCCTATGTAGCAATAACCTGTATTGGCTAAACTATCTTGCCACATCCCTGAATTGTTGTTTTTATAAGAGAAGGAAAAGAGAAATGATGAATCTTAGAAATCAATTCCATTTTGATGGTATAATATAGTTACATAATGTGCAGCCTCCAAGGGGACTTGTCTGGAATGTCTAATTTCTTAGCGCTACATAATTATTTTAAATAAAGTTAAAAAAACATCAGATACAATAGCATATTTGTATGTGTTGTGGACCACCATTTTCTTGTAGCTAGAGGTTCATTCTTTGTATGTATATGCTCAAGTCTAGTGAGGAGATGCAGCCAAAGAAGGCCACATGTGAGTGGCTGTCTGCTATGCAGGCTCATCCCGTCAACATCTAGTACTCACCCCCATTCACATTCTCAGTGAGGAGTTCCTGGACCAGCCTATATCAAAAGAGCTCGACTTTCTTGTATGCTTCACTTTTCTTCAGGTACTTGCCACCTTCAACCTACTATATCTAGTACACCTTCAGTGTTGCATCATTCTCTTCCTAAGAAAATGGCACAGGATGCTATTTTTAAGATGTGTTTTTGTATGTTCTTGTTGCATAGAGCTGAGCCTGACACAGGATATACTCAGTAAACATTTGTCAACTGAAAGCATCTTTCTTGAAAATTATTTCTTGAAAGTAAACTAACTGACAAAGAAGTAACTGCACTTTACCCATCCCTGTATAAGAGCAAAGCTGCTTTTGAAGTTAAAACTTTTCCTGTGCTCATACTTCAGAGAAAAAGATGCAGCTGATAACATCTGAGAGGAAGGAAACAGCGCTTCATGTTGAGTTGTGAATATAACATCATACACATTATTTTTTTTTTTTATGCAGGCTAGCCTTCTGAACTGTTTCCAGAGATGGCTTATCTTACTTTGCTTTTGGCTATTCTTCGTGTGCACAAAGGTAAAGACAATCCTATGTCTTCATTTAAAAGTTTTGTTGTGTTTTTGGTGTCTGAGTGTGATGTGCAGATTCCCTTAGGTAATTTCTCACTTGTTCAGAAATACTAAAATTTACAAAAGCCAATTTTGTAGATGAAATTGTCAGGCTTTACTATGAATGTATCAGACTATTTAAGTTTTATAAAATTTATCTATTTGGTTTTTCATGATTGCATATAACTCAGTTTATGTGATGTGTATTTTAGCACTGTGTGAAGAGACCTTTTGGGACACAGCTGTTCGGCTCTCTGAGACTATGACTCTGGAATGTGTGTATTCATTTACGGATAACTTAACCCAGGTGGAGTGGAGCAAGATCAATGGCACAGAAAAAGTGACCATAGCTATTTACAACCCTAGCCATCCTGTGCATATACAGCGTAACTACCGCCATAAAGTGCACTTTCTGAACTCAACAGTGGGGTTCCACAATATGAGCCTTTCCTTTCACAATGCCTCTGAAGAAGACACCGGCACCTACTCATGCTTGTTTCATACTTTCCCACATGGATCTTGGGAAAAGAAGATAAAGGTGGTCCAGTCAGGTAAGGAAAAACTTTATTTTCTCTCTCTTATTTTTTTTTACTTAAAATGTTTATTCTAAGAAATCCAACTAAAAGCTTAAAGCATTATTCTGTTCTTTTTCCTTTTCCATTTATAGATTCTTTGAGGTTATTTTTCCTCAAAGACTAATGTAAACCAATCCCATTTTTCTTAATTGCTGTCATTTCTGAGTGGAGGTGTCTCATGGGTTTCAGTGATGTGGGAAGAAGCACAGATTTACGTAGTCTTTTTTGATGACATGAGGCTTGATTCAAGTGATGTTGCCAACATGAAGATTCAGAGCCAATCCCTTCTTTCAAAGCTTATCTCAGCATTGTGTGGGACCATTTCTTTTTGCTGAGCATTTGGCACTAATTTCAGCCCCTGGATATCTAGGATCATTTCTGCATAACTTAATCTGAATTTATTAGCAAATTCTGAGCAAAGTTGAAGACAGACTCCATCTTCAACCTATCTACTTTCTTTAGAAACTGAGAGACATTGTATCAGAAAGAGAATAATATAGCCATCTGTTATAGGATGATTTATATTAAGTAGGATGGTGACTATGCTTTGATTCTTCTCATATGGCCACTTAGACTAGGTATGGTATATCAAAAGAGTCTGGGTTTTAAAGCCATCATTTTCCATAAAATCTTGTGTTAGTGGCTCACCCCCTCTCAATCTGAACAACAAGTGAAGACAATAATAATAACTTCCTTGTTGAATGTTTAGGGATAATATATTTAAAGAGTTTGGTCCATGGTCATTAGAGAATAGGGTATTATTACTATTAGTATTACTGATTTTTTTCTATTTTTGATACAAAAAATATTCACAGACTTTTCAGATAACAGTGAAAAGGGAAGGGTTTGGAATTGTAGTTTCCTGTCCTGTGGCTCTCAAGTCATGCCCATGGATACACAAAGGAGGATGTGTTGTACCATCTGAAGCAGAGCCTTTTTTTTTTATTAAAGTGATGAAAATTCTAAAAAAACAACAATGATCATGGTACAAGAGGAATAAGAAATGATTAGGAAGAAATGGCACTTTACACATGTAGGTTTTTTTCCCTCTTGGGTATAGCTAATCTTGACTAATTTTGTTATGAAGTGTTAATTAACAAAATATCTTTGGGCACTTGTTTATTAAAGGATTTGTTATACCACTAAGGAACCTGTTTGCCACCATACACTGGCACCTGTTTAGTGCTCTCTGCTAGTTCTAAGTATAAAATCCACTTTGACCCATATTTCCAGAAACAGAAGTGATATGGGCCTTGAATTAGGGTGATGTATTTCACGAGTGGCTTCAGCTGTCAGGGCTGAAAGGAAAGGAGTGCCCCTTCGTGGCTTGTGGTGTCAGGGTTTGTAGTTTATCTCCTACATCAGGCATTTTGATATGTGTCATAGAAGAGAAGATCTAGACATCTCTGAATGTTTAGTGTGGAACATGGAGCTAAACTGTCAGACCATTGTTGGATCAATGGAGGATTTGTAGCATAAGTTTTGGAAGAGTTTGGGGAGTTTTTTTCCTCCATTATATCGCTCAGATTTGCTGCCCCCTTTACTTTTTCTAGGTCAGTGAAGGAGAGACTCTGGGGGCTTTGAAATGGAATGGTGGTTCTTCATTTCCTCAAGTGTCTCTCATGGTGAAATCCTGAGACATGTTTTGTTGTTTTAAAAAATAATGATTTTTAACTTTAAAGAGCATATTGATGTAGTGGGCTAAGGCATATGGTCTACCTTATTCTGAGATTTGCAAGGGTGTTTATTTTATGATAATGATGAAACTAAATATTTGTTATATTTTAAAATTTGCCTTAAAATGTATCTAAAAAGCTCCTTATAAGGAGCCTCAGTAGCACAGTAGGTAGTGTGTCAGTATCATAAAAAGTTCCTTTTATGCTTTATTCACAACTTACCAAGATCTACAAATACTGTATTTTAAATAATATAAAGATAGAGTTGATCTATTTAATACTAAAAATATCAAACTTAACAATGCAGAAATCCTAATGTGCATAATAGATTGTCAGAATTCTAAAATAAAGGAGTTGATCTATTTAATATTAAAAGAAAAACAAACTTAAAAATCAGAAATCAAAATGTGTATGACATTGTCAGAACTTCATGGGAAGGAGTGATGCTACATGCTTATCATTAACACTGACTTCTGCTCTTCATTAGTAACTCTCTATGGAAGAAGGATCTTCTTTCAGTGTCTTAGATTTCCTGATTCTTCCCCACTGTACACTTGGATGTGGACATTACCTTCAGGATCTCCACATGGGGATGCCATGCATTGTAAAGTCTTCTAGCCTTTCCAAGGCCTCCAGCTCTGTATGTGTCTCGTGGTATAGCACCACAGGTTGATGTTAAGTAATATCTGGGGAGACATGAATCTCTAGGTCTTACAAGGATGAGACATGACCATTGTATATATACCTAAAAAGTTCCTTTTTGCTTTATTTCTTCCTCCTTTCCATAGTCTTTTAGCCTAATATTGAGCTAGTTGGAGATCTTATTCTGGATAAGTGACAGTGTTAGTAGAAAAGACTTTAAAAATGTTTGCTAGCTTTAAAGTAGGGATTTCTTAATTACCAATAAAATTAAATAGATAAAATTGGCTGTATTATTTTCACAATTCATGGTAAAATATATTGAGGTGACTTAGGCAATAACATTTCAAAAGTGCTCTTTGGTAGCAGAGTCTATGGTGGAAGTCTTGGGGAACAGATTGCTTACCTAGTATCTCTGGCCTTAGTGGTCAGTGAAATAAAACATATTTCTAGTTAAATAACTCCCTACCTGCTAGATAGTGACCCACTGCAATGTCCTGCCCAAGTTTTAGTAGATATCCTCTTTGTAGGAAGCAATCAAATGTCTCCTGTAATATGTTGGAATACTCAGCCACACAGAAAAAAACATTTTCTGGTTCCCAAATGAAGGAGAAAGGAGAGAGAGGAACCATCAGACCTGTTTTGGAATATGATACATTAGCTGGTTAAGGAAATACATATTCTGTGATATAATAATTTTGCTTTCTTTGATATTCTATTGACTGTGCACATGTGTCAGAAAATCCATGTTTATAGTAATAGTGATGATAGGAGCAATATTTGGGAACCATCCAGAAGTTCACGAGTAGGATAAGCAAATACACATGGTTCACTCATGAAGGAGGAAACTGCATTCCTGAGAAAGGAGGGATCACCACTATACTTATCAACAGAGATGAATCTCACCAATATCACACCAAGGGAAGTAAGCAAACCATAGATGACTTTGGGTGTGGTTCCTGTCTTTTACATTGTATAGGCATGCAAAAACTAAGCAAAACATAGTTGATTGACATATAAATAAGAACAACAAAATAAGGCTATAATGAACAAGGAGTTCTAAAGCATGATCAAGAAGAATACAGAATCAGCAGTGACCACCAGAGTCTTTAATATTCATTGTTACAGTGATATTCATATGGTTTTTATTTACTATTTCTCAAAACTATATTATAGCATTTCTTTCAAACATGCTGAATTTCTAGGAAAATGATGGAAATATTTAATTGCCGTATTTGAGCAGCTCAAATATACCTTCCTAAGGTAGGTATGAAAGCTCCACTCTTATTTGGTCTGAATATTAAAGAGAAGGAAGCTTCAAGAATGCCCTCAATTTTTTTTTTATGATCTAAGAACAGGAAAATGTTAACTTTAGTTAAAAAGGACAGAGAATTGGGGGACCAGATTGGGCTTGTCAGAAGGGACATAATTCTGGTGCCCTGGGTTGTAACATAGACTCTGAGCACCTGTCACTCAACATTATGGAACAGTGGAGCAGAAAAGCAGTTCAAGATTGAACATGTCAACTTTGATGTTATTTTGTCATCCAGTACATGTGAAAAAGAATTAACAAAGTTTCAGTGAGTAGGAGCAGAAGACTTAGGACATAACTTGGAGCAAGGGCACATTGAAGTGTGTGGAGACATTGTGTACAGACATGGAAGTTATAGGGAAAGGAGGAAGAGAGGCCAGGCTGTTAAAAGAAGGATGAAGCAGAAAAAATGGATCACTGGTTTGGGGGCAGCAGACAGTGGGACTCACAGTTATCTTTCTTGCTGCACCTGCATAGATGTTTTGGTCGGTTGTATCACATGGCTGTGATGTTCATATTCCAGCGCACTTATCTCAGATTGAACACTGAGTTGCTTCTCACTGTGTCCCTTTAAAGAGTTCCATTCATTTTGGGTGGGATAAGGATGCACATGTCTTTCACACCCCTTTCCATAGTCTCATATTCTTACTCCCTGCTAGTCTAGCACTCTTTGCCCAGGTGCTAGCAGATAAAAGGTTCATGCTTATGTATTGACAGTTAACAGTGCCTTAGAGATTGGAGGCCCCAGAGTTCGTAAAACAGCTTCTAAAGATAATGCTGACCTCCTTATCAAGTGGGGACAGCATTGTTTCTTTTCCCCTTAGGGTTGGTGATGCAAGGATTCAAAGGTGGAAAGGGGAGAGTGTCCTAGATCCAGTTTCCAGAAATAGATTTGCTGATATGGGAGAGTGAACTCAATCCATTAACTCATCCACCAAGTCTTTACTAAGAACTTAAAATATTCTAGGTAATGTTCAGTGATTTGGAAGATAAAAATCCGTGGCTCTGCATGTAGTTTATCCTGGTTTGCAATTAATAGCTTGTCTTATTTCAGTAGGTGGACTTTCTTTTGTAATCCTTCTTAATATATTACCACACTTTTATTTCAGCTTTTGTTTTGTTTATCCAGAATAAACAAAGAAAGAAAAATGCATAAAAATAACTCTACCTTGTGTAGTACTGACAGGTACAAAGTGATGAAGGTGGAGACTTGGTGTGAAAGGCCAAGGGCATTCTGAATGTCAAAGGATATTCTACAGCTGCTAAGAAGGCCACTAAGAAAAAATGTCATAGCCTCTTGCTACAAAGGTTACTGGAAATTGTTCAGATCTTTATCTTAATTCTTTAAATTCTCAAAGGTCGAGCAAATCCACAATTCTTCCACTAGTCCTTACTATAGCTACTCTTTACCCAGTCTGAAAGAAGCTGCTAACCACAAAGTCTGGAACATGTTTCCTCTACAGAGCAGGGGTTAGGGTGTTGAGTTATGTGGGGGCTGGTATGTGTAGGGGACAAGGCCTCATTCATGAGTAATAATAGCTGGTATTCTTCCATCAGTCTTTGGTACTTATTAGCATCATCATGGAACACATTCAGTCCACAGGTCAAGGCTACCTAAGACTTGCTGGGCTTCATTGTTGTTTAAGGTTTTTCTTTTTTTTTCTTATCAAAGGTCAAAAGCTACAGAGAGCAAGCATTGTTCTCTGTAGAATTAGTGCATAGATTATAAATGGTGATTACAGGAATATACCTATAGACTAGTTAGAGTGCTAACTGGAAACAAAATCTTAGTTTTCATTTTATAAAATGAAAGCATTGAATTTTGAATCTACAAACAAGGAATCAAACAAGAAAATAAGTAACTGAAGAAGGTAGGAGAAATAAAACTCTTGGCTCCAGGGCTGGCTTGAGAGAATCTTCTGAGAATTTTCTCTGAGCTGATGCTGCCAGTGGGGATATCATTTAGAGATGATAAGAAACAACTAGGTTTGTAAACTGTATTTTTTGTTGCTGGCCTTTGTTTTTGTTTGGCTTTATAGGGAGTGGTGATTAGAAGTAGAACAATCTATCCCTTTCTTCATGAAAATGGCGGGAAACTGTTTCCGAAGACATTAAAGGTTTTGAAACTGTTAACAATTTTAAGACCATCAAGTTGATCCTTCTGGGGTCATTGCAAAATGAGTCCCTGGAGCAACATCTCCTGTACTTATTTTAGAATAGTTTTAATTAAATAACACCACTGATGGGGCTATTGGCGCTTCCCCAGAGAGATTATTCACAATCCAATAAATCTTAATGTGAGGAAATTTCTCCCGACTTCAGCTATTTAGCCAACTTACATCTTAAAAGCCTGGTCTTTTCATATTTGCCCAGGGAGAAATGTTCATGTTTATAGGTTTTGGACATAGGAAGGTGCTTAGAGAAAGATCCACCATCCATAGGATATATGTATAGGAAAGATCATGTTTCAGGAAAGATCATGTCCCTCAGGATATGGGTATAGGAGGGTGTCAAGGGGAAGACCCATGTTCAGTAGGAGAGGTATATAGGAAAGTGTCTAGAGAAAGGGTGATAACATGCCATTTTATATTTACTCGTACTTGAAGTAGATATGGGTGACCCGCCTGTGGAATGCAGTGGAATGGAGATGGTGGTCAGCAAGGATAAAGTGTGGGTATGAGCTCTGTGTTCAAAAGTTCAACTTAGCTATCAGAATGCTCATGAAAATTCACATTATCATCTCATCTGACTGGTTCCCAATACAAACTAGGGTAATTTCTTAGGTGCAGAATGAAATTCATTGTGCTACCAAAATTGACATTTCAAAATGTCTTAGTGAAGGTGTGTGTGTGTGTGTGTGTGTGTGTGTGTGTGTGTGTTCCATGAATATGGTGTAATTTTCCTTTTTTAATTGAAAATAGATTCTTTCATACAATACATTATGACCACAGTTTCCCCTACCTTGACTCCTTACAGCTCTTTCCCCACCTCCCCTCTCCCCCAGATCCATTCCCCCTCAGTTTTCCTTCAGAAAGAAGAAAGATTTCAAGAGACAACAGCCTGCTGTGGGATATCATTCTGTATGCTGTGAATGATTGGTTGCTCTGATTGGTTGATAAATAAAATGCTGATTGGCCAGTAGCCAGGCAGGTTGAACAGTATAGGCAGGGTAAGCAGACAGGAGAATTCTGGGAAGAGGAAGGGCTGAGTCAGGAGTCACCAGCCAGACACAGAGGAAGCAAGATGTCAAGGTAGAATTGAGAAAAGGTACCAAGCCACATGGCTAAACATAGATAAGAATTCTGGGTTAATTTAAGTTTAAGAGCTAGTCAGTAATAAGCCTGAGCTAATGGCCAAGGAGTTGTAATTAATATGAGCTTCTGAGTGATTATTCCATATGCGGGCTATGGGACTGCCGGGGCTTCGCGGGACCCGAGAAACATTACAACTACAACAACCAAATATGCTAAAACAAGATACAGTAAGAGAAGATAAAAGCCCACCTATGAAGGCTATACAAGGCAACCCAATAGAAGAAAAAGCATCTCAAGAGCAGGCAAAAGAGTCAGAGATACAGCCATTTCCACTGTTAGGCATCACATAAAAACACCAAACTAACAAGTATGCAGAGTACCTAGTGCAGACTCATCCAGGCCCTGTGCTTGCTTCTTCAGTATGTGAGCCCATGTGAGCCCTGCTTAACCAGTTCAGTGGGACATGTTCTCCCGGTGTCCTCTGATTCCTACAATCCCCCCCCCTTCTGCAGGATTTCCTGATCTCTAAGGGGAGGGACTCCATGGAAACCTCTAATTTAGACTCTCTGTATACAATGTTTGGCTGTGGGTCTCTGCATCCACTCTCATCAGCTGCTGGAGGAAACCTCTCTAATGACTGGATAAGGCACCAATCTATGGATATACCAGATTATCATTAGGAATCATTTTATTGATTTTTTTCCCTGTGGGGGAAAGACAATTGTGTTTGGTTCTACCCTAGGTTTCTGGGCTATTCAGTCTCAGTTCTTGACCATTTAGGCAGTGTAGGGCATAGGATCTCTTTCTGGTGTGAGCCTCAAGTTAAACCAGATATTGGTTGGCCACTCCACAAGTTTTTTTTTTTTTTACCACTATTGCCCCAGCACATCTTGTAGGCAGAAGAGATTGTACACTGAAGGTTTTGTGGTCAGGTTGGAGTCCAAGTTTCTCTTTTGGTAGCCTGCCAAGTACGTTCTCACACCAAAGAGACTAGAACATAGGGGCAAAGGCTCCACGCAGGTACCAGCTCACCCTTTCTATGTTCAGTGAGTTATATAGATGTTGTCTTTAGCAATGGGGACCCCATTGTCAGTTTTTGAAGAGTGACCCTCTGTTCTGGCATCAGTCTGGGTTGTTTGGGGATTTCCATGGAACCCTTTCAGCCAATAACTTGACAGAATGCAGCCCAGTCCCACCACTGAAAACCTTGCCTGGCTACAAAAAATGACCAGTTCAGACTCGATATTCTCCATTACTAGGAGTCCTCAGTAGAGACATCTTCATAGATTCCAGGAAGGTTACACTGTACTAGGTTTCCACACTGCCTCAAAACTCTAGATTACAGGAAATTTTTAATCATATTTCCAATTAATTCCATGAATGGATAGAGTAAATTTATTTTCCTTTACAAACTACATACTATAATTGAAAACCCACCATTTTTCACACGAGAAACAGCCAAGGAATCCCATTATTATTTCTGATATGGGGCTTGGTAATATTTGTATATTTACTAAGAGATAGTTTGTTCATTAGCTCATGACATTAGATTTCTTGGAGGGTCCCTTCATTACCTATTTCTATGTGCGTGGTGCTGGGGATCAAACATCGGACCTCACACATGGTAGACAAGCACTCCACCACCCTTCTGTATACCCAGTGTCTTCTGTATTACCTCTAAAAATACATATTTATGGATAGTTAAATACATAATATTTATAAATAGAGCTTCTATTTCTTATGTGTTAGAACTGTTTCATAAAGTAGGAATTTAATCAGAAAGAAACATGTCCAACTACTCTTCCTGCATTTCCTTGAACTGACTCAATATTTGAATTCTCATTTTTAAAAATAGATACATTAATTTATTTTACATCTTGGCCACAGTCCCCCCCCCTGCAAACCCCTCTGTTCCCACCCCTCAGTCCACTCTTCCTGTATTTCTGTCAGGAAAGGATAGGTCTCCCATGAATAGCAACAAAACATGACATCTCAAGTTGCAGTAAGACCAAGCATCTCTCCATGTATTAAGGCTGGGCAAAGTGACCCTGTATGAGGAGTAGGATCCCAAAAGCCAGGAAGAGAGTTAGAGACAATCCTTGTTCTCACTGTTAGGAGTCCCACAAGGCAACCAAGCTACACAACTGTAATATATATGCAGAGGGCCTATGTTAGTCTCATGCAGACTTACTGGTTGTCGGTTCAGTGTCTGTGAGCCCAGGTAAGTTGGCTACTGGAAAAGGGGGTGTATTTCCCAGTCAGGTAAAAACTTGGCACAAGGGAATCTCTCAGGGATCTACAAAGATGACCCCAGCTTAGACTTTTAGCAAAAGCAGATCCATAGCCTGAACTGGCCATCTCCTGTGACCAGATTGGTGGCTCACCCCATTGTCATAAGAGAGGTGCCATCCATCAACTGAAGGAAACAGATGCAGACCCACAGCCAAACATTAGGCAAAGTTGGGGGAATCTTGCAGAAGAGGAGGAGAAAGGATTGTAGAAGCCAGAGGGCTCAAGGACACCACATGAATTCTCATTTTTAATGTAGTCTGACCATTACATTTTTAGTGAAAATAGCATTAAAAAAATTAAGCCAAAGGGAAAATTATAACCTGTTGCCAAGTGACATTATTATATTGAATTACAATTTATTGAATGTATTGAATGAATGATAGCAATCATTTAAATCCTTATGTAAATTCCTTCTAAACTCATTGAAAATTACATGTGTGTGTGTGTGTGTGTGTGTGTGTGTGTGTTTATCTGTGAAGAAATAAGAAAATGTCCTTATTATGAGTTATAATCTCGTGAAAGGCCTATGTTCATGCAACTTGAAATTATAACAGCTGGGCAAACCTATTACATGGGAATTGTGCTAAGTAGCATTCTTCATGGCTCGGGGAAATGAGAGATGGCTAAGATTTCTTCTGGTTTGGTGGGAACCATGGGCTGGGAATCTGGTATGTTTTAGATGACAGGCACATTAGGGATGAGAAGCTCTATGTAGAAGGCACATCTTATGAAACACTACTAACAAGGGAAATATAATTGAATATATAAAGTTGAATATAAACACATTTTGTTAGAGACTGTGGGATAGGTTGGGAAGTACAAATTTTATTTATTGGATTTCACTTAGCAGCTAGTAAAGTTTTTGTAAGGTGGAGGTCACATGTTAGCCACAGCTTGTAGTAGTATGAGAGTTGATTAGGTTGAGAAAGCAGAAAGATGGCATAGGTAAAGCTGATGAGACAAAGAGAGCCCTGTCAACTCAAGCAGGACAGGTGAAGCTTGCAAGGAATGCCCACAGTGCAGTCTGTTACCAACAAAGAAAGCTTCTACGCTAAATTCCATCTCTCCTTCCTCCCTCCTGCCTTTCCATACATACTTATCAAATGCTCTGAGCTATGTTAGGCAGCACATGTACAGTAGGAAAATATGTTTGTGTCCCTAATCTCACTCTCAGATCTGAATTACAGTCTAATCCAATGCTTGCTTGATGTGGGTGCCCTGAATGGGAGATGGTGATGTTAGGAGAAGAGAGGTGGTGTTATACACGCATGTTGGAAGGATGGAGCAAGAGACAGGGAAAGGGGAGACTCAAGGGATGCAGTGATGAAAAGACAATTGAATTGTCTCAAGAAGAAAGTTTAGAACTTCTGGAATTGGAGAATAATCAGACTGTTGCAAAATGGCTTCTTGTTAGATGGAAATCATGTTATAATGACACAAAAGCAAAGTGATTCTATTTTGTTTAGAGACAACTGGATTCTTAATAGAGCCCATGTAAAAGTTAGTTCAAGATGAATCAGAAGGGTAAAGAAATGGCATATTGTGCTATCAGTAGAAGGTCTAGATTATGATTGGAAGGGATCAGCGAAAATCATTAATGTGGGTTTAATCTACTAGAGTGTAGAGAGGAAAACCATATGAAGGCATGGGAAGGAGACAGTGTTCTGCAGCTGCAAGCCAAAAGAAGAGGCATCAAAAGGAACCAACCTGGCTGGCATCTTAAGTTTGGATTTTCAGCTTCCAGAATTCTGAAAATGAAATGTTTGTTGTTTAAGCCATCCATTCTGTGGTACTTTGTTAGAGCAGCTCCTCAGAAACTTCCTTTGTTATGATAATTGATCTTCATTGTCAACTTTATTGGAATTGAAGTCACCTAGGAAACACTTTTGAATGTGTCTATCAGAGCACCTCCTGAGAGGTTTAACTGAAGATGAAAGACTACCTAGAATGCGGCTTGGACTGAATAAAACAGTACACCGAGTGTTAGTCTTTCTTTTCCCACTCTGCTTTGTAGCTATGAATGAATGTGACCAGCCCCCTCACACTCTTGTCACCATACCTTCTTTGCCACGATGGACTTGATCTTAAACCAGGAGCCAAAATAAGCTTTCTTTTGGTCATAGCAATGAGAACAGTGACTAATACATTGCCCGTGTTGTTTTCAAATGCTATCAATTTTTCTGTTTCCTCTATGGACATCATTGGTGGGAACATGTTGTATACTTAGAAGACACGCTCAATAAAGTGATAAAAGAATAGAAGGAGATGATGCCTGTATACAAAGTCATCACCTTTAACCCTGGGAGGTACATAGGAAAACATTACTTTCAAACACAATTAAATGGGACATAGCAACCTTTTATGAGTTCCATTCAGGAAGTTAAATTTTTTTTTTTTTCTGGATTGTGGCAGAAGCTTATAGCTTATCTCATTTACCAAAGAGGTTTGAATGGAAGAGAAATATCTGCTGGGTCATTTATGGAAAGTAAATTCAAATGATAGCAAAACTGCAATGAATGAGGATGATAAGAGTCAATTTTAGAAGTACAGGTCAGAGAGACTGACGGTTTGAAAAAATAGGGGTAACTGGGGTGGAGAGTAGGATACTTGATAAAGAAAAAACAGTGACAGCACCTATTGACTAAGTTAGAGGTGTTGATAAAGACAAATGAGTTAAGAATGACATTTAGAGCTTGTTTGGAGGTTCTAGCAGGGGAGCGCAGCTACTCGTATACCCTTGACCAAAGACCGGTCCTCCTCTATTTGGGGAAGGTCGTCCTCTTCGACTGAGCACACAGCTTTGCAGCTTCAGGAGGGACGCACATGGAGCAGTGAGGGAGAAAGGGTTCACCTGCCTAGCCAGCCAGATAAGCCAAATCAACCCTGGTGATCAATGGGTGACAGATGTCGCAGGCAGATCACCCTGTGAGTTTGAGACCAGCCTGGTCTCCAAAGCGAGTTCCAGGAAAGGCATAAAGCTACACAGAGAAACCCTGTCTGGGGAGAAAAAAAAAGAATGACATTTAGTTCCAAACAGTAGGAGAATAGGAAGGACTCAGTTTGGAAAGGGGAATATGGCTTTGCTTATCTGTAAGTACGAAGTTTATAGAAGAGTTTGGAAATTTGAGTTATATTGTTTTATTCTTCTTTGCCACATGTTATTTCTCCCAAGGAAATTCTAGGGTTGGAGGTACACATTCTTTTTAATTTTTTAGAGATTTATTTATTATATTTTATGTTCCCGAGTGTTTTGCCTGGAATTCAGATGGTTGTCAGCTGCTATGTAGGTGCTGGTAACTAAACTGGGGTCCTCTGCAAGAGCAGTAAGTGTGTTTATCTGATGAGCCATTGCTCCTATCCCAAGGTAGACATTTTCATCTTAAGACCATGCTGTAGTTCTTATCCTAGTTTGTATTTGGTTATACACTAAGTATCAAAAATTTCCCAGACTAATTGGCCTTAATGACCTATACACCTTTAGACTAGTACCCAATGAAAATATAGCAGTGTTCTGAAATATGGTGTCTGTTTGCCAATACAGATGAGATTTGTGTCAGACCAGTTGGCTGGTTACATTTGTACAGCAAATTCAGTGGCGGAGTTATTATTCCCAGTGAGGTAATTTTTCCCAGTATATAAGTTAGATCAAAGGCTTATCATTTCTAGGAAGAAAACATGCTTCTCTTGGTTCCAGTAGAAGATTTGGGCATTCTTAAGGGCTTCTTTTACAAAGTTACTCTCTCTTCATCCACTGGAAAATTTTTATCCTCTGTGTCCACCATTTAACTTTCTCTCTTTGATGTTTTGAAATATTTTCTTTAGAGTTTGGGGCAGGTATTTTCAAATATTCTTTTGGCCTTGTTACTATTTGTACCTCTGGGCATTGTAACTCTTCCCAGTTGAATGGTATTTTTGCTTTTCTTTAAGTTGTACCTTTATCTGACTATGATACTTTGGTTTTGCATTTTAGCCATAAGGGGTTTTATTTTAATCACAGAACCTTTTAGATCTGTTAGAATGTATTTCCCTTAGACTTTCAAACATGTTTTCTAGTATTCGTGGGGTTTCTTTTGGGATTTTTACTTTTTAAACTAGAACTTATGTATATATTTTAAAAACCAGAATATTTGCATTTTAGAATGGTTTCCATTTGTTAAGTATGCAAAATTTCCAGTGAACATTTTCTAACTTTGACTTTCTGTTCAGAGTGGCAATTGCTTCAAAGCTCACAACTTATTCCACAGCACAATGTAAAATTCATTACATTTTTATTCTCATGGATTAAGTAACCACTTAGAAGAGCAATCTGAATGTATTAAGTTTTTTTTTTTTTTTTTTGACATGAGAGATTCAAGACAGAATGTGGACAATTTAGCTACCTATGGCCTCTGTGTTTAATTCTTCTGTCTAACTGGTTTTGTGTAGTTTGTCCCTTCATTCCGTTGTTTGGGCCAGGTTATTGACAGCATCACATGAGGGACAGGTTTCTACCATATAAAGTTTGACTTCTGTAGCAGTTGCTATTTAGAACTGAGCTAAGATGCCGGTAGGTGACAGTGTGTCTACCTTTGAAAAGTCTTGTTTTTATAGATTATCCTTTTTTTTCATTCTGAATCACTTTTGTTGGAGCTGTTCCCTTGCTTCTTGTTAATCCTTTCAATATTTTAAGACTTGGGTATTTGTGTTGGTCAACTGTGATTTTCTATTAGTGCTCAGATAAAGAGAGTAGTTAAGGCTTAAGGATCAGTAAGGATTTTGAGAAAGTCAGAATGGTTGGGGTTATGTAGGGAAAATGGAAAATTATATTGGAAGCAAGAGACTTGAAAAATCATGTGTTGAGGAAGAGGACTGGGTTCTAGTTGGTCTATATTGAATACCATCACCCTCCATGCTCTAGACTCTAGGTATGTCTTTCTGCACCATGACCCTTCTGTAGCAGGAATCTTAAAAGTACTTATTAATAAAATCAAACCTGAGGCGAGTTATTGGGGTCCATGCTGGTAGATCAGAGAGACAGAACAAGCCACAGCTATCTCACCTCGCCGGATCATCAGCTGGTCTTGTCTTCTCAGACTGGAGGCCTCTGAGTCCTCATCCGGAATGGGTCTCAGCTGAATTACTGCTCAAAAGCCTGAAGCTTAACTAGCCACATGCTTAACCAGCCAAAATGCTCTAGTTTCTGGTCCTCATGCCTTATATATCTTTCTGCTTTCTACCACCACTCCCTTGGATTAAAGGCTGGCTTTCTGGGATTAAAGGCTGTGTCACCATGCTTGGCTATTTCCAATGTGGCCTTGAACTCACAGAGATCCAGAGGGATTTCTATCTCTGGAATGCTAGGATTAAAGGTGTGAGTGCCACCATTTTCTAGCCTTTGTATTTAGTGGCTGTCTGTTCTCTGACCCCAGATAAATTTATTAGAGTACACAATATTTTGGGGAACACAATACTACCACACCCTTCCTTTCCAGTGTTATCCCAGAACTTGTTATTCTTCTACCATTGTACCCTTCAAAACCGTTCTCATAAATTTCTGTGAAATTCACCACTTTAATGCTATCTGGAGTGTAACCATGAGGACTTTAAAGGACCCTAATCCAGAGCATTTAATCGTTTCATTGTGGGTCCTTGAACTGTGTTCTGAATCTTGGTTTCTTAACGTTATTCATTTAGTGAAGAGGTGATTCCTAGTTTCTATTAAATTCAGCAGTTCTAAATCATGTTCCTGTAGTTCTTTAATATTAATTGTTCTATTTACCCTGTTTGTCTTTTAAACAGTACACACATTCAGAAAATACTCAAGGCCATTCTTCTCAATGCTAAAATTACTTTTCATTTCTTACACTAGGTCTGTATTCAAATATAAAACAATATATTTATTTAGAGCAAATTGCAAGTCTTGCAATATATTTGCAGTATCTCCAGTTCTAGTATAGATACATTAGTATACCACTTAGTAAATGACAGCTGGCCATTTATCATGAGGGATTTCCTGTATGTGAGGAAACTGGTAATGATGGATAATAAATGAGTGAGGACTCTTAGTGGCCCCTTAAGTATGGTTACCCAGAGATAGCCAACCAGAACACTCCAGAAAAGTAACCCCCCCCAGAGAAAGAACAAAAGTCAAACTAAAACCAAAATATAGCAAAAATTCAGGAGTAAATAATTATTTAGGAAATTAGGAATAAGTAAAGATTATCATGGTGGTAACATGCCAATTATCAAATGCAGTTTGGAATGTCAAAAATGATGTCATTTTATATATAGTTACTTCCTTTGTCTAATGTGGAGACAACTCATTTAAGTTCATTTTTAGAGATAATAAAAATGACATAATTATGACAGATGAAGTGCTATTTCAGTGTCTGCATTAGGTACACGGTGTCTGGCCCTGTGTGTAGAACAATTCACTCCTGGAGTCTGGGACTGTTGGCCTATTAGAGACATTACCTGTGAAAGTGGAAATGTTAGTGCCCTTCTTTGAGAAGGAAGCTGTTACTTCTCTGGAGCACTGGCCATATAATTAATCAACAGGATATGCTAAATTCTGACAGAAATACTGCAGTAGAAGAATGGGAAGGTAAGAGCCACAGCTTCAAAGCCAAAGGAGATACTTTAGAAGTTCACATGTGATGCTATCAGGATGAACATAGAATTTGAATATTTCAGCAGACAGAACTGTCTGTACAAAGACATGAAGTGAGTAAGAAGGATTATGAACACATGATGTCTTTTAACATAATAACTGTGATTACAAACTATGGATGGTGTGGGAAAAGATGGAACAGAGATGTTTGGAGGCTGACTATACTTAGAGAACTCTGTGATGTTAGAGGTTCCAAAATTGCAAGCAGGGATAGTTGAGATCAAATTTATATTTGGGAAGGAATTTCCTCCCATGGGAAAATTTGGTTATAAATTTTCCACCCCCCGCACAAAAACTAGAGAAACTGTTTTCTCTAAAACAGCAACAAACTGTATTGGTAACTTTCACATTGTTAGGTCCAAAATACCTGGTAGAACCCATTTAAGGGAGGAAGAGCTTACTTTAATTCGTGAGGTAAAAGGTTTGGTCCATCGAGGTGAGGAAGGAATGGTGACTATCGTGCCATCACGCTAACAGAAGGAGCATGCCACGGAGGCCATTAACATCACTGTAGATAAGGAAGCAGAAACCATGCCAAAACTAGGGGCTGGGCTCTAAACCTGCAAAGGCCTGGCCTTAGTGAACTGGTTTTACGAAGCAAAGATTCCACAGACTTTGAAAATGGTGCCACCAGCAGGAGAACAGTCATTTAAAACATGACTCTGGGGGTGATGTTTCTTATTCCGAACATAACACTGCCCATGCCATACAGCCCACAAAGGTTTGTGGTCATCTGTTTTCCTTTAAATAGGCAGTTTTATGGTTTCATTTAGAAGTAATAGTATTTTTTTAGTTTGCCTACACTTTTAATAATCTCTTTAAAAACTTTTTATTGATTATTTGTAGATTTCACATCATGCGTCCCCATGCCATTCATCTTCTAATCCCTTCATATCCTCTCTCTGTCCTTGCAACCTTTCCTCTAAAATAAAATAAAAGAAAATTTAAAAGAAAAAAATCTTGTCATGGAAGCTGTAGTGTGGCCCAGTGAGTCATACAATATACACTTTGGTCCATACATCTTTAGTTGCAAGTGTTCATTGCAAGGAGTCGTTGGTCTGGTTCAAGGCCTCTGGCTTCTGTTACACCCTTGATACTTGGCCCTCACTGGGACTCCTCTAGATTATGCTGTTGTTGCCCTGTGTTATGGAAAATTTTTGGCTTTGGATCTGCAGGAACGGCCCCTTTATATGCTCCAGCAGTTCATAGATGGGGTGGATATTGGGGTGGCCCAACTCACAGCCGTGGTTCTGGGCCTGGGTGGTAGCTGGGTTGGTCAGCTGGCCAGTCCTCCCTCATTCTCACCACCAGGGGACCTCTCCAGCATTGCTCCAGCTAGCTCACCCAACACAGCAGGCAGCAAGGGGCAGGGCCAGTTCTGTTGCTCCCATGCCCTGGAGACCAGCTCACTGGCACCCAAACCACTAGGACCAGCTCTGCTGTGTTGCCCAGACAAGGTGCAGGGTCCACTCTCCTGGGTGTTGCAGTTGGTGAGGGGGAGGGACCGCTGTCCTGCTCTCATGTCCCAGTGCCAGTTCTCCTGCTTGTTCTAGGTGGTGAGGGGCAAGTGGGGCGCGGGGTGGCGGGGGCGGGAGGCATCTTTCCTTCACCTGCGCTACCACATGGCAGATGTGTGGGCGAGGTAGAATCAGCTCTCCACTGCGCTCACACCCTCAGAGCTGGCTCACCCATCCCCCCCCCCCCCACGCGCCAACAGGGTCAGCTCTACTATGCTGCCCAGGTGAGGTGTGGGGCCTGCTTTCCTGAGTGTTACAGCCACGAGGGGCAGAGACAGCTCTCCTACTCTTATGACCCTGGGGCCAGCTCTCCTGCCTGCCACAGATGTCGAGGGGTGAGAGGCAAGGAGGGAGGCGTCTTTTCCTAGCCCATGCCACGGCATGGGAGATGAGCAGTCCCTGCCAACAGGGTAGTTCTACTGTGCTACCCGGGCGAGGTGCAGGGTGTGGTCATCGGTTAATGCTATATACATTTAGTTTGATTTCAATCGTCCTTTTGAGTCATTACAGCAACAAAATGGTTCGGAAGTTCAAAGTTTAAAGTCTTTTCTGAGATCCGAGGCAAATTCTTAACTATAAGCCACTACAAAATAAAGAGGAACATTATATACTTCCAGCACACAATGGCATAGAGTAAACATTGTCACTTCAAAGGGAGAAAAGGAAACTAAAGCGCTGGATTGAAATCCAGCAGGGTAAACAGCAAACCTCTAGCCCCTTGTCTGACATTTGGGGCACGTGCTGTTACGACGTGGAGATCCACTTAGTACCTGCAGTTTTCATCAGCAAATGTCTCACTTTCCTGGGACCTTAGGCTTCACCTTCACAGCTTCACAAATGTGTCTCTCAAGAATTCCCTGAAGAGAATGGCTCGGTTGCATATTACTTGTACTCCCAAGATTACTTTAAAAATCATTGTGCAAGATTCCATATCCTCTAACTCTTGGATTCTTCATGCCTACAAAACCACACAGATGGTGTACACTTCTTCTTCCAGTTTGGGTAGTAACAGAACAACACTCAAAACATGGCTGTGCCAGTGTCTGAATACTTGGTTTGCTGGACTCAAAACCTGTTCCCATAGGTCAGCCTTTCCTAGCAGGGTAGTTGGAGGCTCTTTCTTTACAAGCACCATTTTTTTTTCAAAGAAAAGCCTTTCAAGTGAGTTTGCATTTCTACTCCCTGGAGTCTTCAGTGGGTGGGGGACTCATCCTCAAAGTGCCCCTTCGAATATTCTAGAATATTCTAGTGTAAAGCCTGTGAGTTCTCTTTTGTAGTGTTAACCTTTAGCAATAAAGGCACTTTCTTGAAGTTTCTTTGCCAGAAACATTAAACATTCCCCTTTTCTGGTTAAATAAGACATTTTCCACATCTTTGTGTTCTTCCTTTTGCTAATTGTTCTCATAATTCTGGGTAAAGGTAGCCATCATCAAGCATGCTCCAGCTTAATGTGTTGTCTTGAATTTCCTCCACCGAATTCTTGAGTACATTACTCTTGAGTTCAGACTCATTCAAAATTTTAGGAAACAGACAAAATATAGACACATTCTCTGCCTGATTGTGAAGTGAATGGCCGCCAGTCCAGTTCCCAATACAGTCTTTGTTCCCATCAGGAACCTGTGAGTACCATGTTCTGTCTGTGTTTCTTACAGTGTTTTGGGCTTCTGAACTTCCACTGGAACTGCCCATTGAACTCTGCTCATAGCATTCTTGGGATTCTCTAGTTCCCACTGGAAACTTTTCCAAATTCCTCCCTGAAAATGGTGAGAACACCTTGATGAGTTGAGTAATTTTACTTTATAGACAACATAAACTTCACTTTTAGTGTCAAGTCTGTAGGGGGTATATATTTTTTGTGGGAAGTAGAGGGTTATAAATACGAAAAATAAACACACCACTGGTACACCTTATAGCAGAATAAATGGAAAAAAAATTGGGATAGCTTTCATGAGGTATGTAAAATGAATAATTTTCAGGGTTTTTTTTTTTTTTTTTTTTTTTTTTTTGCTTGTTTTTGCTTTTATTTTCTAGTCTCAGGTTTGGGCTTATGGGAAGAATGAGAAACAAAGTAGATGGAGTTGGGAAGTTCATGTACCTTACAGTAAGTAATAGCCTCTATTTTGAAATAATTTCATTTTAAAAATCCTCATTCAACATTTAGAACTGTTCTTTAAACTACTTATTACTATTAATAGTATGAATCAGTCATGATAAACAATTTTTTTCTGTTAGACTAAATCTTCCTCTGAATTCTTCAGCAAAGAACAATGAAAATGAAAATACACTTTGCCTGGTGTTATTTATTTCACACAGAGATAATATTCATTCTCTTCTAGCATTTATTTATCCTTAAAACTTCAATAATCTTCTTGCTTTGAGCTCCTTCAAAAAGTATTTATCGGTTCTCTTTTCTTTGATAGTAAGTATTGATTGAAGGCTTTTGCCTACCTCTCCAATGATCCTTTAAGTGTTGTGGTGCAAATGAAATATTTTGTCTTATGTAATAGTTCCTAGTTAAGGATATCTTTGAAATATTTTAAGGCATACTTTTCAGTAGTATACCAGAAATTTTCCTTCTATGTTTGTGGGTAGGCCCTAAACAGATTTATGGAATATCTGAATTGCCTGGGTTTCTTCATTCTTCTTCCTCACCTTGAGCATAATTAGAAGAGAGAGGCCATAGTCAGATTTTGTTTATCCTTAAGAAATGAATTGACAATTCAGCTCAGATAATGTCCAGCACTTATATGACCCAGCAGGTGAAGCCACAGCTGTCCAAGTATTTTCTGGATAAAGTTTTAATATTTCCCTGTATCAGACATTTCTCTCATTTTTTTTTCTTTTCACAACTTAGGTTTACCTTCTAGAGCATCCAGCAATTATATTCTTTTCAAATCCTCCTTCATATTTCTATTTGAATGACCCAGGTAGGGTTTCCATTATCTCCAGTCTCTCTACTTGCTTCCTACATAGATCAGTATACAAGAATATTGATAAGAATTACCATCCTGCCAATACATTCAGTGTGAAAAGTTCAAACTCCATCTGTTGGTCAATGTTTCTTGACTACAGTCCTTCCAGTCAATTTCCTGTTCAGACTGGGAGTTTCTAAAGTCCAGGTGATACATAATAATCTCTTGTTTTGTTCCAAGCCAACACTCATTCTTCTGCTTAGGGTAATTGTTCTGAAATTGTTTCCTTTATATACTCACATAGCACTTTACGTGTTAATTCTCTGTTTAATTTTATGGTTACTTAATAGTGTCTAGGCCCTATGACAAGAGGATCCCATCTGTCTTATTAACCATTCCATCCTTTTATCTTTTTTAATCCCTATCATACATCATTCCTTTATTAAATAATCTATCTATTTATTTACATTTGTTGTACAGGACTTAAACCAAGGACCTCATGGATGCTAGGGAAGTGTTCTAATAAGCGACAAGTCCAACCCTATCTTTAAACACTGAATTAGTGATTTCAGTAACTCTTTGTGGGCTCATTCAGGGCAGGAGTAATTATTACACATTTTTATAATCCATGAATCTTTTCCCATAAACCTTTATATGATAGACCTTTAGAGGCTCCATTCCTTGAAATTAACTCATTGAAGTACTCATGACTAAATGCTATGACATTTGTGAGTCAGCCTTGGATGAGCAGTTATGTCCTTGGGTACTTGGTTTGCCTATACATAGGGCAGATGCCATCTACCATTGCCTTGGGCCAAACGTCTTAGCACTTGACTCAGTTTCATGATTCAAAAAAGCAAGCTATTGGCTCTCAACTCTTATATTATTTAGTTTATCACTACTGTGAGCAATATTTGGCAGAATCAACTTAAGGGAAGAAGGGGCAACTTGGACTCATAGTTTTAGGTCATCACGATGGGGAAAGCATGGCAGTGTGGTTCTGCTCATAGCAGTGGGAACATGTGGCGGAGTTCTTAACATGGCTCTATACTAGAAAGCAAAAGGGACAAGGTTGGTATCACCTCCAGAGCCCCACCCCCATCATTACCTTCAACCAGGTCCCATATTTCAAAAATTCCATAGTCTTCTTAATTTACTGGGGACCAAACACTCTAATCATTAGCTTGTTAGGAACATTTCAGATTCAAACCCTCTTCTGAGTGAGTTGAAGTTGCTCATGGCTTTCACCATCATTTCCCCGTTACTTTAAACAATTTGATACTGTTCAATGACTTTGGTTTCCATAAAGTGAAATAAGGATAAAGTTATATACATAATTATGAAATGTATGGTGATGAAAAGAGCAACTTGGAGAAGTCAACTCTAATAAAGCAAGTTGGGTAAGAAGTTATATACAGCATTTAGCCTTGCTAAAAACACCAGCAACTATATGAGAGGAATGTCTTAGCAACATCACCATGAATTAAATAAATATATGTTAAAAAACAGTCTAAGAATGGGGAATTGATTGTTGGTCAACAGGGTTTGGAGAAGCTCAGTGGAAGAGATAGCACATGACTTCACAGACAGAAGAAGAAAGGTAGTGCTGTGTAGCAGAACTTAACTGAGTACTTGGAGGTAAAACAAGTGTATGTGTGATTCTTAAGACCATCTGAATTTAAGCCTGGGGTAGAGGTGCAGCAAAGCCAGCCCTGAGAACTCATGGTTCTTTACATAGCACTCATGGTAGTGCTTAGAAGTTTGAATTTAATTCTAAATGTTCTAGAACCACTTAAAATTTCAAACTAGGAAAGTACAAGCCTGGATTTGTTTTCCAGAATTGATCTGGCTGTATTTCAGGGATTGATGGAAATGAGGCATGAGCAGAGAGAATGGTGACATGATAACTGAAGGTCCATATAGTCGAGAATTGATAATTAGACCAATTGTCTTAGGGTTTCTATTGCTGTGAAGAGACACCATGACAATGTCAACTTCTATAAAGGAAAACATTTAATTGTGGTGGCTCACTTACAGTTTCAGAGGTTCAGTCCATTGTCATCATGGTGGGACATGGCAGCGTGCAGGCAGACATGGTGCTAGAGAGGTAGCTGAGAGTCCTACATCTTTCAGGCAACAGGCAGTGAACTGAGACTCTGGGTGTGACTTGAGCATATAAGAGACCTCAAAGACCACCTTCACAGTGACACATTCTCTCCAACAAAGTCACACCTACCCCAACAAGACTATACCTCCTAATAGTTTTTTGGGGCCATTTTCTTTCAAACCACCACACCAATTTAATTGAGAAAACAAAGCACTAGGCAAATGGAAGGCTACGAGAAGCAAAGAAGGAGTGATGGAATTTGGGGACAAGTTAAATGAGAAACTGGGCATGGAGGTGTAGGCTGACCTCGGAACTAGCTGCTGACATGTAAAGATACCATTTATAATAATGGATGACGTTAGAAGACTATCTTGTTCCAAAGTACACAAAGCTATAATGTTCTATCAGTATTCCTTAAAGCAAAATTGATGAGAATGTAACAAATGCTCATTAGGTACAGGTATGAAGCATAAACAGCTCTTGCCTTCTGTTATATGTGGACTGTTTCTGGGTATAGATTCTAGTTGATAAATCATGTTTTCACACTAAATGATGAAGCTAAAGTCTCTAGTCCAGTGACTCATCAGGAAGTATTATTTTGTGCTTAATTCTTGTCTAAGCATGAAGAGAACATTATTTTTACATCACTCTATAAATCAAACCCGTCACTGATACTTGTTGAGTTGACAAATGTTTTGAGTCATCTTTTCCTGAAAAGCATTTATTTAATAAAGATTAGTCTGCTGGCCCATTACTCTTTCAAATTATATTTCGAGAAAAGGAAACATGGAGATGAGAAGATCATCAGTATCACATAAGCTACTCACCAGCTCTGGAGTAGTCTTAAGTTTGATTAGTTAACTTTTGTTATATTATATCTATATATCATATAGAATTTTTAAGTACCTCTGCATCCAACTAACACCTTGCTGTAATATTCAGCATAGTTTTTTCTTCATCTGTGGATTTTTACTAAGAACTCACTGGTAGTCTTGGTAGTTTTCTCTGTTTGCTGAGGCAATCAGTGATTTATTTATATGCACCTTTCAGATGCCCAATTTAAGCCTGTGAATAAATTATTTTGGCCATTGCATAGAATTGAAAAGATGCTTTGTTCTCCTATTACTCTACAGCAATATGCCTCTGAAATGAAGTAGCACACTGTGATAAACCTCACCTTGATCGAAGCACATTAGGGTAGATTTGTAATTGCTGCTACTGGCGGGGCACATCCTGTGATTAGGCTCAGATCCCTAAATTTTATAGCTTTTTGTTTTGTTTTGCTTTTAAAAGGCAAACCCATAAATGTGATAAATGTATTCCAAGATAATGGAGTTAGGAAGCCATTACTGAAGGCAATTTTGGAGGAAAATGGAGAGTGTAAAATGATGACTTTAAAATATTTAAAATTATGGAGGTGGAAATTAAATTGCAGACTTTGGAGGGAAGTGTGCATAGTGCAGGGAAAAGAAAAGTCACCCCCAATTTAGAGACAGAGTTTACAGTGAGATAGATTCAGAGAGAGTGAAAAGCATTGATTGTTTAACAAGGAACCATGGTACATGGACTCATGGATTCAAAGGTGTCATATTCATCAGAGCTCTTTCTGACTGATCTGGAAACAGTTTAGTTTGCTTTTCTAAAGTTAATTTTTGCTTTCAGTGTTTATAATTTTAACATGGTTCCTAGATGAATTCCAGCAAATGGAAAGCCACAGGACAATTAAGAAAAACCTGCAGATTTTCAGATAGCTTCAAAGCATTGGGTGAGATTCAGTATAGGTACTTTGATAATTTACTAAAATACCTACATGTTTCTGTGCATTTTCCATTTATCCTTCTACTAAATTAAATCAAGTGGTAGCAATATCCAACTCTATCAAAAGTAATATTGTCTTTCATATTGAACATTTATAGGTCATCTTAACTGTTTTGAACTCATAGATAATGAAAAGTAGCTACAGATATCATCTCAAAATAATGCATATATACTCTGAGCAGGACACAAAGTAGTCAGTGTATTTACCCTCATTTAGAATCACTGAGATCTCACACAATGGAGATGGCTCCCATGGCGTTGCCATCAAATGCTGTTTGTGAAATGAATAATTATGTGTAAATTTTGTGTACTTCAAACTAAAATCTCCCTTAATATAAAATGGTAATGTAGTTTAAAAGTACTTTTTGTAGTTTTTCTCATACCACCCTTGTTTCAGATGAGGCAGTACCATTTGTATTATTAATTGTAATTCCTTTAAGGGTTATTAGATTTGGCCTAGAATTCAACACATCTTAAAAATAATAAGCTTCTCATCTGATGCCACGGGAGTTACCTTAAAAGTATAGGCGTTTGTGTTTTATTGTGAGCCACAGAGTGACAGCTAAGTGTGCCAGGCATGGTTTTGGTTGTCATTTTCAACTAGAGGGAGGGCTACACGGCTGATCTAGCATGCCTTTCCCTGTTTTCGACAAAGGATCCAGCACAAAGAATGAACTCTGGCACTTTACTGAGAATATAAGAATTTAGTTGAACCACTGAAAGGAATTACCAAGCACAGGTTTAGCTCAAAATCTGAAGATAAATACTCCTTCTCTGGTCTATGAATACAATGGATTTGCTGGATAGGTTGTGGATTGCAAGTTTGTTTTCTGGTGATGCTAGTAGGCTTGAACTAAGTCTGTTTCCTCATGTCCCCAAGGGCACTAATGCTTGGTGGGTGTCAGAAAATAATCAAAGAAGGTTCCATCAGGTCCATGGGATGCACTGCGACCCCTAGAACTGTTTTTATATGTCACATGGAATATTTTACACAGAGGTGAGATATAGGAGTCAGGGATTCTATCTTACTGAAGTATTATATGCAAACAAATTTCTTATGTAGAACTGAATCTTATTTTAGTTTATTATGTGGAAATAAAGGCAAGAAGATATGACCACAATGAGTTTCCCAGATTTTGGAAGGGTCTCTAACATAAATCTTGACTTTCCCTCAACTCACATTGTTTCCAGAAATCTTATAAAGAACATCAGAGGTGACAGAGAAAGCAGATATGTTCCTCCACATTATGAAGTATCTTTCCTTTTCTCCCTTTCCTATGTTGTGGTCTCTAAATTTTCCATTGTCTTAGACTGTAACCTCTCCCATTTGTCTTAGCTGGTCCTTTGCATGATATTATAAAAGCAAAGTATTTGACTAGAATACCTAAGGCCTGCAATCCAGACGGTATTACTTGTAGTGGAATCCCTATAAGGTGTTCTTCAACTCTAACTGATACTTACCCTGTGAAAAGACTATATGACAGATGACAAAGGTTGCTACTTAAGAGGAAAAATGTATATACTGAATTAGATCTTAAGTGTTCTACTTTAATGAGTAAACATGGATTGAAGACTTTCAGAAATTGCTTTAATTGGTTTTCATAAAAAGCTCTATGTACTGGAGCTGAGCTGGAACTTCCTCCCTCAGAAGGGACTCTTGTAGTATGGGAAGGTGCTATGAAAGCTGCTAAGAGAAAGGAATGCTCAGCCTCTAAGCAACAGTGACTGGACTTACAAGAGATCCAAATGGTGAAGTAGCGGCATTTTTCACTTGGATGTAGCCAGCAGCTGTTTAATTGGGCTTCAGGCTGAACAAGAGGTTACTTAAACCTTTCTAGTACTGTAAACCTTGCAACTTGTGCAGGCTGAAGAGGTCTTAGACCCAAGAGGAGAACCTACTGTTGTCAGGTTCCTAAACCAACATAATTTCTGTCTTCTGTATACTTATCCTTGTACCCACAGATAAGTGTACATCTCAGTCCTTATCAAAGAAGCTTTTTTTTTTTTTTAATGTGTGTGTGTGGGGGGTGGGAGCATAATGGAGACTATTACAGAGATTTGCAACTGGTCAAAATGAAGAGAATAAGTTACTGTAGGATGCCCATCTCCAATGGGTTCCTCTAAAGCTAAGGTTCAGAGAAAATCATGGAAAAGGGGATGAAAAAAAATCATAAGAGCCAGAGGCCTAGGATGCCTATTGAAAGATCATGTTCCCTAGACATACCACAGAGGAAAAATACCCTCTGTGATAAGATGAGCAAAATGGCAATACTAATTAACCTATCAATTTAGACGGGAAGTTCCATGTGTTCCTACTTCTAGCCGAAGAGCTACAGGATGTCAAAGGCTGCTGAGATGAGGAGCTGATATCAGTTGTGTTCCAGGATGGACTTCCACATAGATTATCCAATACAAAATGCTCAGTCCTGAATACATGAACATTAGAGCAAAGATACATGGACTCAGTAGGTTACACATACATGTATGCCTATATATTATATATGTATGTGCATATGCATGTACATGTGTCCAGACAATAACAATTAAAGAAGAAATCATGAATTTGGGAGGAGGATGGAGGAGTTGGAAATAAGAGTGGTGTAAATGTAATGCTAACGAAGGGAAAGTCTCAGAAACGCCCCTCCTCCTTCTTAAGTACTACATGTCTAAAGAGTAAAACTATTTTGAAGAATCTCTACACTGATTCATACAGTAACTGCATTAATTTATACACTTACCTGTGGTGGTATTGTGTTCCCCCAAATATTGTGTATCTTAATAAACTTATCTGGGGTCAGAGAACAGAAAAGCCATAATATTAAACATAGAGGATAGGCAGTGGTAGCACACGCCTTTAATCCTAGTATTCCAGATGCAGAAATCCATGTGTTCAAAGATACAGCCAAGCACGGTGACTCATGCGTTTAATCCCAGGGAGTGGTGGTAGAAAGCAGAAAGATATATAAGGCGTGAGGACCAGAAACGAGAAGCTTTTAGCTGCTTAAGCTTCAGGCTTTCGAGCAGCAGTTCAGCTGAGAGCCATTGGGATGAGGACACAGAAGCTGCCAGTCTGAGAAAATAGGACCAGCTGAGAAGTTGGCCAGGTGAGGTTAGCTGTGGCTTATTCTGTATCTCTGATCTTCCAGCTTCACCCCAATAACTGGCCTCGGGTTTGATCTTATTAATAAGAACTGTTAAGATTCACGCTACACTTACCTGTATGTTTTATTTGTAACAAGTAAGTTATGGAATCAGCCTAGGTGTCTATAAACTGATGAATGGAAAAGAAAACGTGACATCTCTCTCTCTCTCTCTCTCTCTCTCTCTCACACACACACACACACACACACACTACACACACACACACATATATATACACACACACATTAGTATTTTATCTAGCCACAGGGAAGAATTAAGTTATGTCATTTTCAGGAGAATAGATTGTGCTAGAGATCATCATGCTAAGTGAAATAAGCCAGACTCAAAAAGAGAGCTGTGTCATGCTTTCTATCATATGTGAAATTTAGAGAGGAAAAAGGAGTTGAGAATAAAAGACTATTAAGGACATGGAAAAGGGTAACGGAAATGAAAGATAAGAGAGAAAAGCAGGGGGCAATATGTTTAGAGAACATATATGCATATGAAAGGGTCACAATGACATCTGATATGCAGGTGGGGAGGGGGTAGAACAGAGGAGATGGGGGATGGGAACATGAGGGAATGGGATGGTCAAGCTGGGGGAGAGATGGAGAGGGAGAGCAATGAAAGAGGTATCTTGATAGAGGGGGCCATTATAGGTTAGGGACAAACCTGGTGCTGGGGAAATTCCCAGGAATCCGCAAGGATGATCCCAGCTAAGACTCCTAGCAATAGTGGAGAAGGTGCCTGAACTGGCCTACCCCGGTAATCAGATTGGTGAATACCCTAACTATCATCATAGAGCCTTCATCCAGTAACTGATGGAAGCAGATGCAGAGATCCACAGCCAAGCATTGGGCCAAGCTCTGCGAGTTCCATTAAAGAGAGGAGGAAGGCTTGTAGGAGCAAGGGGCATCAACATCAGGATGGGGGAAAACCCACAGAGACAGCTGACCTGAGGCAGTGGGAGCTGAGAGACTCCAGACCAACAGCTAGGGAGCCTTCATGGAACCACAAAAGGCCCTCTGCATGTGGGTGACAGTTGTGTAGCTTGGTCTATTTGTGGGGCCCCTAGCAGTGGGACCAGGATCTGTCCCAGGCACATGAGCTGGCTTTTTTGGAACCTGTTCCCAATGGTGGGATGCCTTGCTCAGCCTTGATGCAGTGGGGGAGGAGCTTAGTCCTGCCTCAACTTGATGTGCCATGTTTTGTTGACTCCCATGGGAGGCCTTACCCTTTCTGAGGAGTGGATGGGGATGGGTAGAAAGGAGGTGGGGGGAAGGAACAGGAGAGGAGGGAGGGGAAACTGTGGTTGATACGTAAAATAAATAAAATAGTTTAATAATAAAAAAGATTAACTCCTGATAAAAAATAGTAACCCCCCCTTTTTTTTCTAGTGGCGATGAAGCCATTGCTATGAGAAATGAGGAACTTAATCTGCAAAGTCCTCAGATCTTGTGATCTGTAACAACCAGTAACAAATCCTTTAGAAAAAATCAACTCTCCAGTTATTACCTAGCTTTGTTTTCAGACTCTGTCAATGCAATGGATTTCCTAAAATGTTCCTGTGTTTCTTTTTCAGACATTCTCAATATTTTCTACATGTCTCTCTTTCCTCTGCTTGCTTTTAAACCGTCAGAGGTAGAAGGATAGAAAAGATGCCACAACAGGTACAGGGACTATTTTGCTACCAATGTGGGGTGATGCTACATTTCTTCTGGCACTCCAGGGATCCTCCCACCAGATCAGGCTTTCTTAGACCCAACTTGTAACTCATAGGCCCATATTTAGCCCCAGAATGCCTTATTCTAATCACAAGGACATAGTGAATCGGAAAGCCATTAACCACCAGTTGCTTGTGCTGTCTGAGACACCGATCCTGGAGAAGCGTCAGAACAGATTTTGTTATATGTGACCAGGTCAGATACTGACTCTGCTCTTACTCATTTTGTCTCAGAATCTATAAAGTGATATCATTATATGAACCTCATTGGATTGCTGTAAGTGTGAAAATGAAACAGAATATTTAAATCATTGCATTGTAACATGCAGATAATAAGTACTCAAGAAAGCATGACCACAATTAGGTCAGACTCAGAGGTTAGATTATTATCACACTTTTGATGAGAGTCAGGTTCCTTCTTCAAGTGTGAGGATTGAAACCCTTGATAAGAGGGGTGACATGTTGTCACCTTCAGTGGGGAGGAATTTTATATCCGAAAGCTTAAAAAGATTTGTAGTTTAGACATCTTGGTCACAGAATTGAAAGGATTCTAGTTACACTTTCTTGGACTATGAAAAGAAAAAGCATGTGGATATAAACAAACGAAGGGCAGAATGAGCACCATGAAAAAGTAGCTGATCACTTACCTCATGCCTATTTTGCTGATGCTGGTGTATCTTGTGAATGTATGACAGACTTCCCATTTCATGTTGAATGGAGAAATGAGAGCAACAGTTTGAATAGACACAAGGAAGCAAAGTCTGTTGCATTCAGTTGAACAGAAAGTGTATTTCATAGCCCAAACATGCGATTAAGAGATAAGCTTTGTGAGCTGGCATTTTGTAACCTATTCCCTATAGTGGACGCCTCGCTCAGCCTTGATGCAGAGTATAGGAGCTTGGTCCTTCCTCAACTTTATATGTCACACTTTGTTGACTCCCATGGGAGGCCTTAACCTTTCTGAGGATTGGATGGGGTGGGAGTGGGGTAGAGTGGGGGAGGTAGAAAGGAGAAAGGAGGTAGGAGAGGGAACGAGAGGAGAGGAAAGAGGGGAAACTGGTTGGTATGTAAAATAAATAAAAAATTTAATATAACAAAATAAAAAAATATACTTTGGTGGGAAAAGTTTCTTTGATAGCATATTTTGTGTATGTGTGTGTGTGTGTGTGTGTGTGTGTGTGTGTGTGTACATAAACATGTATAAAAAATAAAGAGAAAGCTGAAGATTCCTTCTATTCCACCCTCTGTCTCCTGTTTAATTCATGTATATTTGGACTGTTAGTAAAGTGGAGATATCATGAAAATATTTCCTGAATTTTATGTGATAAACATCCTTAGCCTTTCAAAACTTATTTGATCTCAATATATTGCTGGATATTTAGATTATTTCCATCATTTCCTATTTCAACTAATCTTGATAAGAATATTCACACTCATACAGAGAAAGTTGTGTTTCCTGGGGTTGATGTGTGGGCTCAGTTCCTCTGATGGACAAAGGGCATAAACTGAATGCGGATTAAGATTTGTTTTCTTTTGTTCTATTACCATGCCCGTTTCCCCATTACAAACATATTTTGATAATTTGACAATTACATTTTAAAATGTCTCTTACAGTATATATGTGACAGGGGTATTCTTTGTTTCTTCCTATTTTTGAATTTTTTTCCCTTAACTGCTTGCATTTCTGGGCAGATCTGATAACTATAATTATCCCCCTTTAATAGCTTGTGCTCATTCTTATATTTCAATACTGTGATGATTAACTCCATTATCATTTGAGTGAAATGACTTCAGCCTCTCTTCCCTTAGAAGTTTGTGAGAAATATTGTCCATCTTTCTGTGGTTTGAATAGTACTTGGAACCTTTTGTAGCAAAGGTATCAAAACCACACATATTGAGGTCCTGGCTACTGTGTGGATTTGATACCAGGAGAAATAAATTCTGAATGTATTTCCTTTAGTAAATCAGGAAACAAAAACCACAGTTCACGTAGGACTTGGTATCATTCACTAAACTTTTAACACCTTGGGAAATGGTTAATAACCCATTCTCCATAAAATTCATTACACAAACTAATGTGCTTGGCATTGAATTAAGATTACACATTTTGCAGGTATGGTACCTTCGAGGACTCATCAGCTTCCTAGTGTAGGAAAGAAAATCAGCAAATAGAATACAGCATGGTAGAAAGCATCAAAGTAAAACAGTGCTTTTGGAATGAAGCATTAAGAGTAGAAGAAGGCAGCTGGGCGGTGGTGGTGCACGCCTTTAATCCCAGCACTCAGGAGGCAGAGGCAGGCAGATCTCTGTGAGTTTGAGGCCAGCCTGGGCTACCTAGTGAGTTCCAGGAAAAGGCGCAAAGCTACACAGAGAAACCCTGTCTCAAAAAACAAAACAAAACAACAACAACAAAAGAGTAGAAGAAGGCATCTGAGACTATATGGCTGATACAAAGAAATAAAGTAAATGCAGTTCTTTGGGAACATCTACTGTAGATTCCAGTAGGAGTGAGACAAGAGACAAGGGCAAGAGCAAAAGTATTTCTTTTTCTTTGTACTCAAGTGACAAGGAAGAGCATAGGGTATAATCAGTCCCATGGTTCACCTTCACGGTTTAAGAACCGACAAGGACCAAAGGGGAGAAGAGCTTGAACTATAGAGTCCATTTGGGTAACTATTTCTATGGTCCCATTGAAAAGAACAAGAAAAGCTCTGAAACTGTATCATATTTCTATCCTGTTTTGTTTAGAAGTCATTATTTCTGTTGTACAACATTCTCTGATACTGTGTTTAGCTCCCACAGGAGAAGTAAATGTGTTTAGCAAGTTGTTTTTGACCATCACATAGATGTGAGGTTCCTCCTGAGACTAAATAAGTATAATACATGATACATTTACTTTGAAAACATTTGAAACACAGCAGAGAAACCAGCAACAAATGCATATTTCAGAAATTATTTTTATCTCTATAGAGTCCAGCATAATTGAGAAAAGCAAGACATGCACACATGGGGTGGTATCAGCTTATCTTTTTCAAGCACAGCAATTTATTTTACACATTTATAGAAAAGTATGAAAAGAAAATAAGGTCTCCAAGACTCAGTGGTTATGTGACTTTTGTTCGTTCAAGAGAAGGATGTCTAGCCAGACTTTGGATGCAGGCAGAGGCTGACTGAGTCAAAGAAGAAGTCTTTAATTGACTCAAGCTGTGCCACTGTGAAGATTCTGGGAAGCCTTGTATTGTCTCTTGTGCAGACAGGATGGTATAAGTCTAATGCTAAGTAAGTTTCATAAAATCCCAGCACTGCAAACACCTTTAGCTGTGTTCTCCAAAGGCAGTGCTAGAGAGGAGGATAAATGTGACCAGACAGGTTAGTGTTTCCAGGAAAATCCTACAGGGAAGCCAGACCAAGGATGCAGAACAATGACCCATAAACAAGGTCCAGGGAGGTGAATCCCAACATCGTCTATCACAGAGTCCTGAGGGTGTCCAAGGCAAGGGAGTCCATCCTTCTTGTCATGAATGAGCAGATAGTTAGGGAATTTGGGTGCCAGTTACTCCAGGGGTTCTACCCATGGAAGAATGCAGTGATATATTGTGTACTCTAATAAAATTTACCTGAAAGATCAGAGGACAGAACAAGCCACTAGATTAAACATAGATGCCAGGCAGTGGTGGCACACACCTTTAATCCTAGCACTTGAGAGGCAGAGATCCATCTGGATCACTGTGAGTTCAAAGCCACCCTGGCCTACATGAGATTGACTCAGTCTAGGAGAGAAACAGAGCCAGGCAGTGGTGGCACAGGCCTTTAATCCCAGTACTTGGGAGTTACATGCCTTTAATTCCAGTATTTGAGAAGCACATACACCTTTAATCCCAGCATTAGGAAGGTTGAGACAGGAAGTAATGGCTGGGTGGAGAAAGGTATATAAGGCGTGAGGAGACAGGAACTGAAGGCTTTTCAGGCTGAGAAGTCCTAGAGGTAAGGTGTGGCAGTGGCTTGTTCCTTTGTCTCTTATCTGGTACTTTTTTTTTTTTTTTAAATAAAAACGACCATTTTAACATTCGTGTTACAGAAGAGAGTGCTAAGAAGTTTGATTGCCTGACATAGGTGAAGGGATCCCATGGGGACATCCATGGAGCATTTTTAGGGTCTTTGTTGTGTCCATTTCAAGCACTGCCTCTTTCCATAAACGAGGCTCCTGTGATATGATGCTTTTGCCCAGGCCGGAGTTCTGATCTTTCGGGTATTATTGACCTTTATGCACATGCAAAGTTCAGTGTTGGATCCATCATTGCATTTCTCTTTCATAGAATAAATCATTATATAAACCACACATTTCTGTTCCACAAATCCTGATTTTTATCTTCAGCTATGACTGAGGAAATATGACTGAGGAGAATGTTGAATGAGTCCCTCTGTAGCTGGATTTTCTTTAAGTACTCTTGGTGTTACTGCTTAGATGTGGAATGCTGAGTGTGAGCAGAGGGACTGATTTTCTTAACTTAGAGGAAATGACTTTTATTTCATAGAACAAGTTTTCCTCTTTTTCTTACAGAAATTTTAAGTAATGGCTTTCCTTTTTTATTTTTTCAGAGCAAAAAATTAGAGGAGTCACATTAATAAAAAAAAAATGGTTCACTTTTAAAAACTGCATGTAGCCAGGCAGTGGCGGCACACACCTTTAATCCCAGCACTTGGGAGGCAGATGCAGGCGAATCTCTGTGAGTTCTAGTCCAGTTTGGTCTACAGAGCAAGTTCCAGGACAGCTAGAGCTGTTACACAGAGAAACCTGTCTCGAGAAACCAACCAAGCAAACAAACAAAAACACACACAAAAACAAACAAAACCCACAACAAAACAAAAGCAAAAACCACGTCCCCAAAACAAACAAGACAACAAGCTGTATGTAAATCCTGATTTTGTAATTGATTTTCAAGTTTGCTTAAAGCATTTGTGTCTATAGGAAGTTGGAGTATGCAAGTCCACATCTATGTAAATATGTGTTTATTACATTTTGGGGAAGTGAACCTGTCATTTCTTGTTTTCATATTTTTAATATACCAGTTGCTTCTTGGTCATTACTAAAATATCATGCATCAGAAATGCCAATTAGTATTTCTGGAAAACCACCTGAGAATATAACTAGATAATGAAATGACACAGTTAGAAGATGTGGGAAAGGAAAAAAAAATGAACTTGAAAAATAAAGAAAACATAATTTATGTAAATGCAGTAACCAAGGGGAAATTGAATATTTGAGTTCAAGGCCTTAAGCAGAGTTTCCTCTGGAAAAAATTGTCTATTAACTTTGACAGACCTTAGTGAGCCCAGAGTCGGTGGATAGACACATATCAGAACTCACAGGGGTCCATGCAGACTTCTGTGGCGACTCTCTAAGGGTCACTCATCCTGGTACTTCTCTTTTGGCTTAATGAATGTGGGAGGGAACAGAGGATGGAAGGATGGAAGGAGCAAGAATGAAAGGAAAGAAGAACAGTGAAGGAGGGAGGGGAGGAGGGAAAGAAGGAAGGAAAGGGGGAGGAAGAAAGCAGGAACAAAGTCAACTCCATTGCAGCCTGCCTATACTTCCTCCCACAACAGTGCACCTAACAGGGGCTACTTCCCTGCACACAACTATGGTAGCATGGGTGAGGCAAAGCTGGCTCCTGACCTTGACACTTTCCTTTGCTACACAGCAAGTCTGCTTTGGGCCCCTTGTCTGTGGGAACCTGCTTCTTTACTTCTGCTTGAAAAACAATCTAATGGGCAATTTCACACTGTGTTGGTGCCTGCCAGGAATCGAAACTGTTATATGCATTTTAATAAGGATAAGGACAGAAGCTGATTTCTAATTATAGGATTTAAGGCATCAGAGAGTAAGATATTTAGGATCTAAGGCTATCTTGGGTCCTGTTTGTCTCTGTGAAATTCACCCTCCATGCAGGAAAAAAACAAAACAAGACAAAACAAAAACTTCAGTTATCTCTGCCAGGCTTCATTGTGATATAAGAATTGAGAGCTGGTTCAGTGGTTTGGTGTGGCTCCACACCCTCCCACTGGGGTGAGAAGGATTCTACCATTTATCAGCCGGTGGCTTCTCTGCAGTATGTTAGCATATGCCATGCATTTAATGCCAGCATAAAAGTGAAGAATTTTTCAAGCTTGATTGCCTTACTTTAAAATACACAGCAAATGGGAGATGGGTTTGCCAGTAAAGTGCTTGTGTGGAACTCATGTCAAAAAGCCAGATGAGAGGTATGTCCATAGTCCTCACTATACAGAGGTTGAAAAGGAGGATCCCTTGCTGGATAACCAGTCTAGCTGCATCATCAAGCTTTAGGTTCAGTTAGAGACTATTCTACAAAAGAAGACAGAAGCTGATCAATGAAGGCATCTGATGTTGACCCCTGTTCCCTACACACGGACATACATATGCATACACACCTATACATGAATATGTTCACAGAACATACACGTTTTCCTCCTTTTATTCGCCATAGATTCATTTCTCATAAAATATAATCTGAAAATGATTTCCCCTCCCTCTACTTCTTCCAGTTCCGCCCCACCTCCTCTTATATCTGGATCCATGCCCTTTTTGTCTCTCGTTAGAAAAGAGCAGGTTTCTACGAGATAACAACAAAATATGACAAAATCAAATATAAGGAAAATGAAAACCATCACATTGATTTGGACAAGACAAGCCAACCAAAAAATAAAGGATGCCCAAGAGAGGGCACAGGAATCAGAGACCCACTTGTTTACACGTTCAGGAGTCCTATGAAAGTACTAAACCGAAAGCTGAGATACATATGCAAAGGTCCTGGTGCAGACTGTTGTGGTGGTATTGTGTTCCCCAAAATATTGTGCACTCTAATAAATTTATCTGGGGTCAGAGAACAGACAGCCACTAAATACAAAGGCTAGAAAATGATGGCACTCACACCTTTAATCCTAGCATTCCAGAGATAGAAATCCCTCTGGATCTCTGTGAGTTCAAGGCCACATTGGAAATAGCAAGCATGGTGACACACGCCTTTAATCCCAGAAAGCCAGCCTTTAATCCCAGGGAGTGGTGGTAGAAAACAGAAAGATATATAAGGCGTGAGGACCAGAAACTAGAGGCATTTTGGCTGGTTAAGCATTTGGCTGGTTAAGCATTCAGGCTTTTGAGCAGCAGTCCAGCTGAGACCCATTCCGGATGAGGACTCAGAGGCCTCCAGTCTGAGGAGACAAGACCAGCAGAGGATCCGGTGAGGTGAGATAGCTGTGGCTTGTTCTGTCTCTCTGATCTACCAGCATGGACCCCAATAACTCGCCTTGGGTTTGAATTTATTAATAAGAACCTTTAAGATTCCTGCTACAGACTGTGTAGACCCTGTGCTTGCTGCTTCAGTCTCTGAGCTCATATGAGCCTTGCTCAGCTGTTTTAGGGGCCGTGTTCTCCCGGTGCCCTCCATCTCCTCTGTTTCTCTCACTCCTTCTGCCTCCTCTTTCATGCGGTCCCCTGAGCTCTGAGGGGAGGGATTTTATGGAGACATCTCCTTTAAAGCTGCACACACATGATTTTAGTATATGAGGTAAATGCTTGGTGTGCTCCAGCTTCTGTTCTCTGCTGGGGGATGATTAAAGAGAAGATTAATCTTCTGATAGAATTTTTTCTTTTTCTGTTAAGAATTTCCTACACAAAGTCAACATTTATTCATAAATATGGGAGACTCTTGATAACATTTTAGTAGAAAAACCCAAAGCTCTTGGACTGAAATATCTTTGTTTTAAAAGACCTCAGAAATGTACTCTTTAAAATTCTTGTACCCCATTATTTGTTTTTTCTGAGAGAAAATAATGCAGAATCATCGAAAAGTTGGACTTTTTCATGGAGTTCAGCAAACTGTGCTACCGACTTAAATAAATAGCATCACTTCCAGGTAGCAAGCATGGTGAGAGAATCTGAGTAGCAATTAAAATGTGCAGATCCTGGTTACCCTCAGACAAAGACTCTCTAGACGAAAGAGATCTTGGAAGCTGCCAGGAGAGCAGCTTGGATATCTCGGGTTGGACCTGCAGCCTGGATCACTGCGTGGACTTCTGGGTGGTGTGAATCAGATCTGCCAAGCCATGTGGCAAGCTGTTTTCTGTCTGGGGCTTGGGCAGGTGCAGCCTGTTCTGGACCTACTGTAAATCTTCCCTTTATTTGTGATTTCTGGGCTGAGTCCCTGCTTCATCATCTAGGGCTGATCTCTTTTGTTCCCTTTAGACAAATGTCCCTGTCTGTCCTGCCTTTGGGATGGCGTTGGCAGCCTGCTTTGGGAGGGCTGTGTTTGTCTCATCCTTCTCTCTTTATCATTGCTTTCCAGTCAAGCAATCTTTTAGCTCATTTTTATCTTGCTTGGTTCCTTTACCTTTTATCTGCACTTTAAATGAAGGATAGCAAACGTATTTTGTGGGTGGGCTGTGTAGACTCTTGCTTTTCTAAACGGCATCCTGGCTGCTTCAGAGTGGGCTGGTGAAGCTCCTATTACCCAAGTGTATTTCTGAGTTACTGCTACAGCTTCTGTAACAAGAGCTACACTCCATGTTGCTTGTCCAGATGGAGAGCATCGTGGGTGGATGGGCAAGTTCCTCTCACAGCTATGCCAGGCTTCTCCCCGAGACCCAGCCCTTCCTTGACTTGTGGTACGTCTCTGCCTTCATTCTCTTACAGCATTCTCCCTCTCCCTCTGTGTCTAAATTGCCCCTTTGTAACACAAAGATGCTGACCATATTGGATAAGAGTTGATCTTCTGCAGGATGACTTCATCTTAACTAATGGCATCCACAATGGACCTCATTCTAAACTACTTTTTTTGCTGGTGAAGGCTAAGAACTTTGCCCTGTGAATTTAGTGGAACACATTCAACTCATCTCCTAACTTAGTCATCAAGGAACATTGGGATATTTTAAGGAAAGGGTGTCTAGCCTATTTGTCACTTTTTATTTGAAACGAACACACTGCAATGATTTTACAGCAGTAATTGGGAGTTGGCCTGCTGAAGCTCTGAATAATGACATGTTTTAGGTTACAGGTTCCTGTTCCTGTTTGCTTGAAGTTCTTTTAAACTTCAGTTAGGGGTCTGCCACAACTGACTTTTTCTGGCTTTTGTCTGTCACAGGAAGAGCGAGGGAGGTGAAGCTACTTTGGGGGAAATTTAGTCTTTGGGGTCTGGCCTCCTTCCTCTGCCATTGCTACAGCATCCTCCCACACTGCCTGTTCTATGAATTTCAGAAACATCTTTTTTTCCACTTCCTGGACCCTCATTTCCACTTCCTGGACTCTGCTTGTAATTGAAATTAGTGTGTTTATTTACTTATTTTGTCTGCTTGTTTTGGAGAACTATATCTCAGGTCACCGTAGAACACTTTCTTAGTCATCATGCGGTCAATGTTTGTATTTTAGGAGAATTCCATTGTGCATCTTCGTGGACTAGGCAGGGAGGGGAATACATTGAAGCCACTAGTGCTAACACTTCTAATTAGCTGATGTAATAATAGGTACTACAGATGGCTTGGGGCAATTCTGCACTGTTCAACAGTGAGTCTATTTTAAACATCATAAGAACAAGTTATTGTCTTGTACTTTGGAAACCCAAGGAGACATCTGAGCAAGTGGGAGTTGTTGAGTTTTACCTTACTTGAACAAGAGGTGGTGGAGAAGTGAGGGTAGACATAGACACCCGAGGATGGCAAACGCAGAATGACATTCAGAGAGGAACACTTGAGAAAGAAGAGCAAATTCTGAAGGAGATGGAAGGCATGTCAGAGAGGAAAGAGGCAAAACAAGAAAGCATAGATGCCAGATGGGTTGAGTAGGGCTTTATAGAAGGTTGTACCTCTAACATTTAGAGTCAAGGACACAGGTGACGTTTGGAGTTTTGGTGGAATGGTAAAAATGGATGCTAACTGCATGAAATACTCATGGAAAATGAGAACACATGGGAGACCCACACATTCTGTAAATTTGAATGAATAGGGGAGAGTAAAGAATGATTGGACGTTGGGTACTATGTCATCCGGTCTGAGGTGGATCTCAGAGGGGAGAAATTTCCACTCAGGGATGAGTGGAAGAAGTCTGGTTAGAAAAGGAGGTGGAAAAGTAAGGAGACTGTTAGAAGTGGGAATATTCTGGCATGTAAAATGCATGGATTCAAGAAAAAATGAAATTTCTTTGATTTGCATTCTGTCACCTATAAGCATAGTGTTTTGGGAAGTTAAGTCACCCACATTTGTGAAACAACCTCATTATTACTTGATTACACAGTTACAGCAAAAATGAGAGCCTGAGAGTGTGAAGGGCCTTTACAACCAATGCTTCCAGTTAGCTCAGTTGTCTGGCTTCCCAAACTTTTATTAAACACATAGTTTTAGATCTTTAATTAAGAAAATTTCATTAGAAATGAAATGATCCGTGGGAGATAGTTATGGATGACCATGCTGATTAAATCAATTAGAAGTTTTACATTCCTTTTATTATCCAGACCAAGAACAGGTTTGTGCCTCTGAAAATTCTCTTGGCATTCAAATTCAGGGGTACAGAGTTTTTAAAGACAAAAACTACAAAGATCACCCGTACTTTACACCAAAGTTAGATGAGGGTCAGAGTAACCTTGAAATGTTCATTCTTGGCAGAGCAAAATAATAATTATTTTAGACACTACATGCTGATTATATTTTACTTATATTTCTATAGTTATTTTAGTTTACTTATTATTTGGGTTAATATGTCTGGACCATGGTCAAGACCATGAAAATCCCAAATGTCTTGCCAAGGCAGAGGTGATTATTATGGGGAAGAGGGTAAAGGGCTGAGAACTGTCTAAGCAAACACAAAATGGAATCAGAACAGAACAGGATGGTGTTACCTTAGTCATTCCAGAAATAACAGTAAGATAAATTCCTATGTGCCCCTTTTATAACTCGACAAACTATCAATCTTGGCCCTAATATTCCTGTTCTATATTTCTCATACTCCTTCTTATTAGATTTTATCTATTTTACATTTCTCCAGTTGTCTCAATACTCTGCTTTTCAACTCATGCATTAGAGCTATTTAGTCCTTTCAGACTTATAAGTTCCTCTTTCCTTTTCTTTTGTTATTGTTGCCATAAATTTGAGTTTTGTATAGTTCAATGTTCTGCCTCCTCAAGGTGTCATATAACACACTTCTCAACTCTTCGTAGCTTCATAAGTTGAGAGTAACTTTAAAAGTTTGGTTAGAGTTAAGCCTGGTTGTTTTGACAAGACTACTATTTCTTAGGAAACATGAATGTCTTTTCATGAATTTTCAGACGTATCTTTCTTTGGATAGAACTCTTAATTTATTTTGGCATTAAAATGTTATTTTGAATATATTTCCTAACATGAGGATTATCGCAGATGTCAACGCCACCCAAAAACAATCAAAAGGCATATTGCATCGACTACAATTGGGGTGTGAATTGACTTTCCGTTAAAAAACTATTAATTACCCTCTTTAATTTCTTGCAAGGGTGGCTCTTGGGACTCAAAACAGAGTGGTGTAACTTGTTAGTTGGTCTGCACAAAGGCTTGGCTTTGCGAAGCTGGTGTAGAGACCCAGGCTCTGTGACATTGATGAGGTTATTCAACCATCCTTTCTTGAGAGACACGGCACACATACCTATCTCCTTACCGCAGAAAGATATCTCATGATGGGCCAAATTTGGTGAACCAATAAGATTTTATTGAGGCAACTAACAGAAGTAGCTTCAAAGGAAGCTACATCGCCCCCAAAAAACACCCCAACAGACCAGTGGTAACTCCTGAAAGCACTAACCCCGGGGCTTTCTGCTTCTCTTGTAGCTGTTTACTGCCTTTACAACCCCAGGCAGGTTTATACAGGGATCTGGCATGTTTGAGCTTTCGCAGACTTCTTACATTTGTTTTACTCCCTGTGTCTCTGCCTTCCTCCTGGAGCTCTGGAAGAAACTACTGTACCTTTTGGGTGATGTGAAGAGCTTCCCAAACAGCAGACTGAGTGATAGACCTGTGAGGATACTGATGGTGAAAGTCAGTGGCTAGGGATGTGAGGTAAGCATGAAATATTAGCACACCTAGCAGTGACTGGTTCTCCAGTGGTGGAGCAATACTTGGAAGAGCAGATAAAGCACGGAACTATTTTTTTTTTTATTAATGATCTATAATTATGACAGAAAAGTCACTTGTAAACTTGAATATACCAATAAAAATTAGACAACAGTATTTTATATTCATTTTAGAAACTAATACATGCCTGAATTATAAATATGGAACCAATGGGTTTCTATTTTTTTTCCATTTTGTGGTTCAATTAAAATCAGACCTTTTCTCCCAATGAATTATGGAATTATGTCAGTTTTTTCTCTGATTTAAACGTATTCATCTTTGAATTTTCAGTGTGTCAGGATGGTGTACCCTCTTCTTTATGTCAGGTCTTCTTCATTGTTGTCTTTAGTGTCACTGTGGACAACCTTCCACTTGGATGAGCATAGCAGCCACAAGCAGCCTTCATGTGGGGCTTGGTTTTTGTCTCAGACCAAATAGTCAATTTTCTTAGAATGAAACTTGACTGGGGTGGGGTGGGGGCATAAGGGAAGTGTCTCTATGCTTCTCAGCAAGCTATCCTGGTTTTTCTGCCGTTTGAGTCTACAGGGAGCCTGAACTGGAACCCGTCTGCCCCTAACGCTCCCTCCATCCCTTAGGTCTGGGTGTTCATGGGTAGAGATTTTCTCTGGTGCTTCATGGATTTGTCCTTCATATAAATGCACGTAATTTCCCTATGCAGAACCTAGAACTTTGTGCCTGAATTGACAAATATATGGAGCTGCTCCTGAGAGCAGGGCAGGGTGAGAACAGCCTAAAGAAAGCTTCTGAGATGGAAGTAGAATGAAGACATGGAGCTGTGAATGTGAGTTCTGAAGACAAGCACCAAAACCTGTAGCCAGGGCTGTTAACTGCTGCTGTGGGATGGCCTTTCTGTACGCTGTGAATATGTGTTGCTACCACTGGTTAATAAAGAAGCCGCTATGGCCTATGACAAGGCAGAACAGAGCCAGGTGGGGAATCCAAGCAGAGAAACAGGAAAGAAGACGGAGTTAGGGGAGATACCAAGCACTGCCAGGAGAGCAAGATGTAATGGGACACAGGTACGAAGCCACATGGCAAAACGTAGATTAATAGAAATGAGTTGAAGTAAGTTGTAAGAACTAGTTAATGATAAGCCTGAGCCATAGGCCAAACAGTTTGTAATTAATATAGCCTCAGTGTGTTTATTTGGGACTGAATGGCTGTGGGGCCAGGTGGGACAGAAACTTCTGCCAACAACCTGCCTGCTCCTGAAGGCCCAGGATAGTTGGAATATAAACAGCAGGTGTTTTATTGCAGACTGCTACTATCTGATTTAGCGTTTTCCTTCTGTTTCCCATCGTTTTTCTAGTGACTTCCCCCAACTTAATTTTAACTTCCCCCTTCTCTCCTCTAAGCTTTGATTTTATTATTATTTTCTTCTTACACATTTTTCTCCCTTTAATTTTTTTCCTTCTGTTGTGTTGGATTGTAACCTAGAGATGGAACATTTTCTGTATGCCTCTTATGTGGTGAAAGTGTTACTTCTGCTGAACAGTTGCAGGGCCACACACTGAAATACTAGACAGCTGTGGCTTTTCTTTATGCAAGAGTTTTCACACCAGGAGCCACTTGCTGCTGCAGCCAGTTTTGGGTGCCGGTAGATACAAGGCCCTAATCTAATATGAACAGCAAATCACACTGTACTTTAGATTTGTATTCTTTTTCTTTTTTTGTCTTTTCAAGACAGGGTTTCTCTGTGTAGCTTTGCGCCTTTCCTGGAACTCACTCTGTAGCCCAGGCTGGCCTCTAACTCACAGAGATCCATCTGCCTCTGCCTCTCCAGTGCTGGGATTAAAGGTGTCCGACACCACCGCCCGGCTTGTACTCTTTTTCAAATGTGCCGTTTTCTTATTTTCATTGTCTCCCCTCCCTTCCTTTTCCTACTGATTGATTATTGTTTTATAAGCCCAAGCACTTGTTCGTTGCCACTTCTGAGCATAGCTGGCCCAGATAAGTAGATGCTCTTCTATTTTTTTTTTTCCATCCCACCTGCCCATAAGCTCTGTGACATCATTGCTGCTCAGACTTCTTCTCTTCTTGGCTAACACATCAGAGTTCTTGGTTTGTGGTAATAAGGACTTTGGATGAATGAAGCTGGTGCTTACTTCACTTGTTATGGATCTGAGCTAGCCTGATCTTAGAAATAAAAAGTTTGGGGGTTGGGGATTTAGCTCAGTGGTAGAGTGCTTGCCCAGCAAGCACAAGGCCCTGGGTTTGATCCTCAGCTCGGGGGGGGGGGGAAAAAAAAAAAAAAAAAAAAAGTTTGAATTTTAGTGTCTACATTAAGTTCACAAACTTTCTGGTCTCAAAAATGATGGAGGGCCCCTAAAGAACATTAGTTAATGTGGTTTATATCTATCATGTTCATAGTATTAGAACTTAACACTGAATACAATTTTAAACACAAGAATCTTTGGGCACTCACTGCACAGTATCTCAGAGGCTCTAACAGTATATACCTGAGAAATCAGGACTGGAAAAGGTTAATTTTATTTTTCTATTGCTTTGAAGATAAATTGAATCTTACAGATCTCCAAAAGGCACACAAATGTACCCAGAACATACTAACACATATAACTATTGAAATATTTGATGATGCATACTTGTGCTGTAAACTCCAGAACTGGTGGATAAAGGTAGGAATTTAGGAGAATATGTTTGGCACCAGAAATTTATATTACATGTGAGTCTCCACCTATGCACTAGATATTCCTGTACAAATGAATATAGTTAATAAAAAATGATGTAGTTTTTTTTGAATGGCCATTAAAACCTTAGTCTATTGTTTTATAATGTGGAAATTGATGTTACTGGCTTAGTTTTGTGTATTCAGACCCTGATATGATCACTGCAAAGAAAGTATCAAGGTTTTTGGTTATATTTTTCATTGTTCAATTGACGAAGTTACATTCAAAGGTCAAGCATAAATCTCTTTTCTGTCTACAAAACCTTAATGAAAAATCCATTCTCTTACAAAAATGCAAAGTGAAGATATTGTTTAATCTTGGAGCAACTGCATTAGGTAATGTCACCCATCACTTCAGTGACTTCAGTGTGAATTTCTGGGTAGCTTTCCTCTCTTGGTGTGAACATCTGACCACCTGCCTAAGCATCTGCTTTTTTTTTTTTTCCAGATAGTTTTGAGGTAGCTGCACCCTCAAATGGCAATCTATATGCAGAACCTGGACAAAATGTCACACTCAGTTGTCAGCTTCAAAGGAAATGGCCAGCGCAACAAGTCATGTGGGAAAAAGTCCAGCCCCATCAGGTAGACATCTTAGCTTACTGTAACCTATCTCAAAAGACAAGATACACATCACGGTACCAAAGGAAAACATGGAGCAACTGCAGCAAGGAGAGCATGCAGAGTGTCCTCATCATCCCCAGTGCCATGGCTGCTGATTCTGGACTTTACAGATGCCGCTCTGAGGCCAGCTCAGGAGAAAATGAAACCATTGTCTTAAGGCTGATCATAACTGATGGTGAGTGACAAGAGATGTTACAAGTGTCAAAAGCAGAAAAAAAAAACCCCAGCAACAAACAAAACAAACCCACTGTGAATTTGTCTTCATTCTTTTTATTTGCAGTACAGATAATTCTTTAATGGGATTTTGTTATATGTCAATATTTTTTAATGTTTATGTATGAAGCATCTAGAGTAGTAGGTTTCCATGTCTCTTTTGAAAAAACTTCAGTATGATTTATCTTTACCCAAAGTCCAAAAAAATTTTGCCTAATAGTCATATGAATATATATATATATATTTTATAAATATATGTTTTCATTGGTTTAATTATGTTGAACAATACTAAATTTTAGGATTTGGTATTTATTTATCTAGTTAACTCATACATCATATATTTATCAATGAAAATATTTCATTTTACTTTTTTATAGTGTGTGTATGTGTGTGTGTTTGTGTGTGTGTGCAAATGTGTCTGCATCTGTGTATACACATGCAAAGGTGAATAATTGAAATCTGGAGACTTCCTCTATTGCTCTCTCTACCATTTCTTTTCTTTTCTTTTTCTTTTTCTTTTTTTTTTTGAGACAGGTTCTCTCACTGAACCCAAAGCTCACAGTTTTGACTAGCCTGGCTGGGTGGTTTGCCCAGAATATTATCTGTTTCTGCCTCAACCCTTGCTGGGGTAACAGGCACACACTGTCATACCCAGCATTGTTGTGGGTGCTGGGAATCCTCATGCTTATGTGGCAAGTACTTTATTCACTGAGCCATTTCCCAAGCCAAGCATTAAACATTTCACTATTTTGTTTTCTTACTTGTTACATTTATGAACTAAAGTGTGTACATGCATGTGCACGCGCGCGCGCGCGCGCGCACACACACACACACACACACACACACACACACACACGCAGAGGGTATTATCAGCCTGTATCTTCATTATCTAACGCCTCACTGTGGTTTTGATGCCTGGATATTGCTATCCCCAGAAGTCACAGAATGCTGCTACAACAGTTTCTAAGACTTGGGAGGACTGCACTTCCGGACACTTGGCAGTGTGTCATTACCAGTTTCCCGGATGAGGGCCTGTATCCTTCCGGAACAGATGACGGACCTGGAGGTTTACAAAGCTGACCTTCAGGCCCTCTGGACAGTTTTCTTCTGTGAGGCTGCATTCTTTTTGTATTCAGTTTGTCTCCCCTCCCCTCCCCTCCCTCCCCTCCCCTCCCCTCCCCTCCCCTCCCCTCCCCTCCCTCCCCTCCCCTCCCCTCCCTTATTGCTGTCTTCTGTAGTTTCAGTGAGTTCACCTACCTTGGCAGTGATTAAATATTTATAGGCAGTTCTTTAGCCTGCAGCTGCCCCTCACAGTTTCTGCTCATATTGCAAACTGGTCTTTCCTTCCACCTTGGAATAAATAAGGGAAGATTTGTGTAACAGCAGCCTCTGTCCCTGCTGCCACTGTTGCTATGTGTAAAGAGGACGGTGGTTACTGGAGAACAGCAGATTTTCATGTGTTAGATAAGGTCATGAACTGAAGGACAAATAGACATTGGATTTAAAACCATATCAAAGAATGGTTGATTGAAAAAAATATATGGTGGCAGGGGTAGGCGAGGAAAGTGAAGAGCATGGTGTTGACTATTCCCATAGGCACAGACAGGAAATACTTCTCATCTAAAAAACTCTGTCATCACAGAAGTTATTTTGGATCTGGACAGAAAAAAGAATAACAATGGATGTTCATCTTTTGTTAAACAACAACAACAACAACAACAACAAAAAAAACAAAAACAAAAAAAAAAAAAAACAGGGCACGGCCGGGCGGTGGTGGCGCACGCCTTTAATCCCAGCACTCGGGAGGCAGAGCCAGGCGGATCTCTGTGAGTTCGAGGCCAGCCTGGGCTACCAAGTGAGTTCCAGGAAAGGCGCAAAGCTGCACAGAGAAACCCTGTCTCGAAAAACCAAAAAAAAAAAAAGGCACGAAAATATCCTAAACAGAAATGTCCAAAAGCCATTTTCAACCACGTATGAGAAGTCTTACCTAGTAAATGCTGAGAAAATGATTATAAATTATAAAATGATTATCTTAGGTCATAGAGCAAGCAAGGGGAATGGGTTTTAGGAGGTGATGCTGTTTAACTTTTACAAATTAGTGAAAAATGTCCTTCATATGCCCAACATTTTTCTCAAAATGATTTCTCTGTGTATAAACTGTAAACAATGTCAAAAATCAGCCACCAGATGGAAGTGACAGTGTAATAACAGGTATTGTTAGTGTCCACAAGCCTTGAACAGATGCAAAATAGTTTTTGACATCTAATTGACAGATTAAAAGAATAACAACTGGATTTTATATCCATTAGCAAAAATTAAAATTGATGGAAGATGACAACAATTGGTTGTATGTTTTGACTTAATTCTTTTTTTCAATTATTGTAAGTAAAGATAAAATCTAAAGCTACCAGAGAGCAAGCACGGAGGATGATTTGTGTTTCCTCTGGTGTGATTTTATTATCTCAAGTCCTGAGGCTATTTGGTCAAAAATCAATGTAGAGATTAAAGCCAAGAGACAGGAATAAGGTGTGAGGCGGATTTAATTCATCTCAACTGTCAGGGTAAAGGTGATTTTGACACATGTTTTATAAACTGCTACATATTCTTCTTCTCTTAGCTTCTATCCATTTCCTTTACAAGACATGATATTGCATGCATCCAAATGAGTTCTTTAGGGGTCTCGAATTTACACACACACACACACACACACACACACACACACACACATACATACACACACCCCTATGAGTTTCCCCAGGATTTCTGCCTGCTTACATTGATTTTCACACAAGAATTAATTAAAGACCACCCAAGAGATTTTAATCAACAATTGTCTAATAACCAGAAATATATATGGCCTGTGTCTTGATATATTTTAAATAAAGGATGAAGGTGGCAGAAGCATGAATTATTTGCCATTGAATTTCTTAGCAAAAAAAAAAAAATAAAGCTTCTTGCTGTTTGTGTATGCTCTTGGCTTTGGAAGCAGTAAGAAACAGTTACAGATTGAAATTACTGATTTGAACATAACCACAGAGGCCAATGACAGGAAGAAATGTGTGCTAATAGCCAAGGACTACAGTAATTTGTGTTCTTTAATATCCCTCAGATTTTAATTAGTCTCAAGAAAATATTTCAGGTCCCAAGGAAAAAATTGTGAGGTCCTTTTAATGTTAACTAAATGAGGTATAGACTATTATTATTTAAACTGCACTTGCTAACATAAAAAGAATGAGAATAAAATAAACAACTTCAACTCACTCAGGAAGTTCAGAGACAAGACTGGGAGGAACTGTTCACTAATGGTTGATGGACTTGCTGTAGTCCTTGTCCAGTCATCCTTGATGCGTTCCTTTGATTGAACCAAGTTTCATAGGAGGCAGTACTGATAACTAGAGCTGAGGAGTCATGGCAAAATAGGTCATGGAGGGCAAATTTATACCTGATAGTGGGGAAATGTATGTAGAAGATTATAATCAGACGACTAAATTGGCCCAGAGTGTCTGAGCCATGACTTAGTATAGAGCGAGGCAGGTTAAATGAAATGGCACATTGATATGATTATGGATCTTCTGTCATAATCAAGGAAAGCCACTACTAGCTTCCAAGCAAAGATGGTGGAATAGAATTCTGGAAAAAGTAGAGTGTTCATAATTTTCAGAATATAAGTCTTTCAACTTTGCTTACATTTATTCCCATCTTCATTTCTTCCTTTTCTCTTATGAATGAGATTATTTTCTTATTTTTTTGTATCATGCTATATAGAGAAACATGGATGATCTTCTTATATTGATTTTATACATTGCAACTTAAAAATACATTAATTCCAACAGTTGAGGTATATTTGTGTGTGTGGTTAAGCACAGTCCTTAGGGTTTTATGTATGTGTGATAATGTCACATGCAAACATTTGTTTTCCCTATTTTAACTGTATCTCTCACATCTAGTTTCTATGGTGAGGGCTTCTAGGGTTATCTTGATTGCAGTGGTGAGAGTGTCTTACTTGTTTTGTTCTTGAAGGAAAAGTTCTCAGTTCTTCACTGTTGAGTCTGATGTTTTATCTGTGGCTTTTCATACATACCCTTTATTATTGAGAGTTTCATATATGGCCATTATTGCTGAGAGATTTTTGTAAAGCATGATAAGATGTTAACTTACATCAAATACCTTTTCTACTTCTATTGATATGTTCATGTGGCCTTTTATATATACATTTTATGATAATGTGGTATATTGATTGATTTCATGCATTGACTTATTCTTGTATCCTATTTGATTGTGGTATACAATGCTTTTATATTCTATAGTAATTATATAATTAAATTTGCTGGTCTTTTACTGAAATTTTTCATCTATCTCCATCTACATTAGAGACATTGGCCTGTAATTGTCTTTGTGGCTTGCTTGTTTTGGTATCAGAGCAATGCTTTTCTCATGAGTTTGGAAGTATCCCTCACATATTCAGAGAGGTGAAGAAGGGTTGATATTAATCCTACCTTGGATGTTTTATTTAATTTTTCTATGAAACCATCTTCTGGGATTAGTGATGGGTCACATGTTCCAAATAGACACTAATGTGGCCTAGACATGAAGAAAGGGATACAGCACAGAGTCTCAGTTTCTGACTGTGGCCCCCTTGGCATAGCCCCACATTCTGTTCTACTTTCTCCTTGCCCTGGACACCATCTTTCACCATTTACTTTCATTCCCATAGAATCTAGTCAGCTCTCTCTGTCTTTGTGTTGTGTCTACATTAGCCCAAACTCCTTTCATGTCTTTGAACCTTGTACATTTACTGTCTTAAACTTTTATAACTTAAAACAACTGAAATTAAGTGATGTAGTAACTGCATTTGTTTGTGTGGTCCAGATTCTTAACATATAATCTTGTCATCTTTGGTTGTAGTTTTCATTAAAATAGAAAGAAATCAACTCTGTTGGAAGTTTGTGCGTATATTAAATATATATTTACTTATCTAATTCTTTCTTTCTAAAATAATGTTTGCTGCAAATAAATGGTATTTTTATTAATAATTATTGAATATACATATTTAGCAAAAAAGGAAAATTAAAAAATGTTTTAAATGTATTCACTTTATGAAATACATATAAAATAAACTTATTTTTGGATATTAGAAATATGAAAAATTATTTTTTACTCTATGGTGTACATATCACATTTATAATAAAAACTTTGTAGTTAGAAAATTATTACATCTATTTAGGTATTATTACATCTATATTGAAAGTTATCAAAGTATCCTTTTAGGATATGCTCAAGAACATTTATTGAGCTTGACATTTACTATATTAGAATTTACATCTTAGAGGGGATAATGTCCATATGAATTTTACATTTTCTTCATAGCTTATTTAAAGACTCTTTTCATATGTCATATTCCACATTGGAGGTTTAGAAATTACTGATCAAATAAATAGAACTTTTGAAAATCAAGTGCAATTTTGCAGAAGAAATTTTCATGAACTTTTGTTTGTATGTGTCAGAATGATCAATTTCCTTTTTTTATTATTTTTTCTTTTAAAACATAAATATTGTACAATTTTGTCTCCTTTGTCAAAAATCAAGTGCTCATAGGTGTGTGGATTAATGTCAGAGTCTTCAATTTGATTCCATTAATCCACATGTCTGTTTTTATGCCAATTCTAAGCTGTTTTTATTACTATAGCTCTATAATAGAGCTTAAAGTCAGGGATGGTGATGCCTCTGGAGGTTCTTTTATTGTAGAGGATTATTTTGGCTATCCTGGGTTTTTTATTTTTCCATATGAAGTTGAGTATTGTTCTTTCAAGGTCTGTGAAGAATTATATTGAGATTTTGATGGGGATTGCATTGAATCTGTAGATTGCTTTTGGTAAGATTGCCATTTTTACTATGTTGATCCTACACTATCCAAGAGCATGGGAGATCTGTCCATTTTCTGATATCTTCTTCAATTTTTTTCTTCCAAGCCTTAAAGCTCTTATCATACAGGTCTTTCACTTGTTTGGTTAGAGGTACCCCAAGATATTTTATTTGTGGCTATTGTAAAAGGTGATGTTTCTCTGATTTCTTTCTCAGCCCACTTATCATTTGTATGTATATGATTTTTTCTGAGTTAATCTTGTATCCTACCACATACTGAAGGTGTTTATCAGCTGTAGGATTTCCCTGGTACAATTTTTGGAGTCACTTATGTATACTATCATATCGTCTACAAATGAAAGTTTGACTTCTTCCTTTCCAATTTGTATCACCTTGATCTCCTTTTGTTGTCTTATTGCTCTAACTAGAATTTCAAGTACTATATTGAATAGATATGGGGAAAGTGGACAGCCTTGGATTCCTGATTTTAGTACAATCATTTGGAGTTTCTCTCCATTTAATTTGATGATGGCTGTTGTTTTGCTGTAAATTGCCTTTATTATGTTTAGGTATGTTCCCTGTATTCCTGATCTCTCCAAGTCCTTTATCATGAAGTGTGTTGGATTTTGTCAAAGGCTTTTTCAGCATCTAATGAGATAATTATGTGTTTTTTCTCTTTCGGTTTGTTTATCTGGTGGATTACATTGACACATTTTCATATGAACCATCCTTGCATTTCTGGGATGAGGCCTATTTGATCATGGTGGATGATTTTTTTTTTGATGGATTACATTTGCCAGTATTTTATTCCATTCAAGTATTTTTGCATCAATGTTCATGAGAGAGATTGGTCTGTAATTATCTTTCTTTGTTGTGTCTTTGTGTGGTTTGGGTATCAGGGTGACTATAGCCTCATGAAAAGTTTGGCAATGTTCCTTCTGTTTCTGTTTTATAGAACAATTTGAGGAGTATTGGTAATAGTTCTTCAAAATTCTGGTAGAATTCTGCATTGAAACCATCTGACTCTGGACTTTATTTGTTTGGGACACTTTTAATGACTGCTTTTGTTTCTTTGGGGGTTATAGATCTATTTAAGTTGTTTATCTGGTTTTGGCTTAATTTGGGTATGTGGTACCTGTCCATAAAATTGCCCATTTCTTTTTCATTTTCCAACTTTGTGGAGTACAGGTTTTTGAAGTATGACCTGATGATTCTCTGTATTTCCTTAGTGTCTGTTCTTATGTCCCCCTTTTCATTTCTTATACGGTTAATTCGGATATTCTCTCTCTGCTGTTTGGATAAGGGTTTGTCAATCTTGTTGATTTTCTCAAAGAACCAACTCTCTGTTTCATTGATACTTTGTATTGTTCTCTTTGTTTCTATTTCATTGAGTTCAGCCCTGAGCTTGATTATTTCCTGGTGTCTGTTTCTCCTGGGTGACTTTGCTTCTTTTTGTTCTAGTGCTTTCAGTTGTGCTGTTAACTCACTAGTGTGAGAATTCTCCAACTTCTTTATGTACACACTTAGTGCTATGAACTTTCCTCTTAGTTCTGCTTTGATAGTGTCCCATAAGTATGGGCATGTTGTGCCTTCATTTTCATTGAATTGTAGGCAGTCTTTAATTTTTTCCTTTATTTCTTCCTTGACTCAGTGGTGATTCAGTTGAGAGTTGTTCAGTATCCATGAGATTATAAGCTTTCTGTAATTTGTATTGTTGAATTCCAACTTTAAGCCATGGTATACTCATAAGATACAGGGGATTATTCCAATTTTTGTGTCTCTTGAGATTTGTTTTGTGACTGATCCCTAGACATCAACAAGCCAAATAACACAGTTAAAAAATAGGGTACAGATATAAACAGAATTTTCAATAGAGGAATCTCAAATGGCTGAGAAACACTTAAAGACATGTTCAAAATCCTTAGCCATCAGGAAAATAAATGTCAAAACAACTCTGAGATTCCATCTTACACTTGTCAGAATGGCTAAGATGAAAAACACAACTTGACAGTTCATGTTGTTTGAGGATGTGGAACAAGGGGAACACTCCTCCATTGCTGGAATGCAAACTTGTACAGCCACTTTGGAAATCAATATGGAAGCCAATTATCAAAAAAAAAAAAAAAAAAAACTTTGAATTGATCTACTGCAAGAACCAGGTATACTACTTTTGGGCATGTAGCCAAAGGAAGGGCAATGACACCACAAGGACACTTGCTCAACTATGTTCATAGCAGCTTTATTCATAATAGCCAGGAACTGGAAACAACCTAGATGTCCCTCATCCGAGGAAAGGGTAAAGAAAATGTGGTACTTTTACACAATGGAGTATACTCAGCTGTTAAAAACAATGATATCATGATTTTTTCAGGCAAATGGATGGAACTAGAAAAAATGATCCTGAGTAAAGTAATGCAGATGCACAAAGACAAACATCATTGGTGCTTTAATCCAATTGTCATCATTGAGGCTTCATCCAGCTACTGATGGAAATGATACAGACCCACAGCAAAACATCAGGTGGAGCTTGAGGAATCCTGCAGAAGAGGGAGAGAAACGATTGTAGGAGCCAGTGGAGTCAAGGATACCACACACACACACACAAAAAAAAAAAACCCTCACAGAATCAACTAACCTGGCTTCACAGGAATTCACAGAGACTGAACAGACAACCAAGGAGCCTTCATGGGACTAACCTGGGTCCTCTTCATATATATTACAGTTGTGTAGCGTGGTCCTCTTGTGGGACTCCTAACAGTAGCTGGCTTTTAGGACCCTACTCCTCACACTGGATTGCCTTGCCCAGCCTTAATACATGGGAAGGTGCTTAGTCTTACTGCAACTTGATATGCCATGTTTTTTGATATCCATGGGAGAGCTGCCTTTTCCTAAACAGAAAGTTAGGAGTGGATTGGGGGTAGGAACAGAGGGAGGAAGGGGAGGAGGAAATGGGAGAAGAGGAGGGAGGAAAAACTGTGGCTGGGATGTAAAATAAATAAATTAAAAAACAAAAACAAAACAAAACAAAAAACCATAAACAGAGCCTAATGTCTAGTCTGTAGGATTAGAGAATGAAGAGTATGAAGTTAGATCACAGGGGAGTATTTTCAGGGAACCAAAATGCCACAGTACGTACTTCCCCCACAAAAATGTTACTAGTGTGTTTCATTAGCAAGACTCATGGCTGGCAGATAACAAGAATAGAATGCTAACAATCGTTAAGATCCCTCATTCTCTTTAGCACTTTGTTTCTTCCTTTTCTCATGTGGTCTTCATTTACCATGGTCTCCTATTCCTTGTTCTCCCTCCCTGTTCTTGATCTAGCTGAGATCTCCCGCTCTTTTTCCCTCGACCCTTGCCCTTCATTGCTCCCACTCATGTCCAGGTTGTTCATATAGATCTCAGCCATTTCTCCATCATTGGGTGATCCCCGTATCTTTCTTGGGTCCTGCTTTCCAGGTAGCCTCACTGGTGATGTGAGTAGCCATCCAGTCATCCTTGTTCCACATCTAGTATCCTCCTATGAGTGAGTATTTGCCATATTTGTCTTTCTGAGTCTGGGCTACCTCACTCAGGATGATTTTTTCTAGATCCATCCATTTGCCTGCAAACCTCATGATGTCATTGTTTTTCTCTGCTGAGTAGTATTCCATTATGTATATGTGCCACAATTTATTTATCCATTCTTCAGTTGAAGGGCATCTAGGTTGTTTCCAGGTCTTGGCTATTACAAACAATGCTGATGTAAACATAGCTGAGCAAGTGCTCTTGTGATATGATTGAGCATTTCTTGGGTATATGCTCAAGAGTGGTATAGCTGGATCTTGGGGGAGATTGATTCCCAATTTTCTAAGAAAGCGCCATATTGATTTCCAAAGTGGTTGTACAAGCTTGCATTCCCACCAGCAGTGTAGGGGAGTTCCCCTAGTTCCACATCCTCTCCAGCATAAAGTGTCTTCAGTGTTTTTGATCTTAGCCATTCTAGATACCCCCACAAAAGACTGCTGGCAAAGGCCGAGAGACAGCCGGGACTGACCTACTCTGCTGATGGGATGGCCAAACACCCTAATAGTTGTGCCAGAAACCCCATCCAAGGACTGAGGAATCTGGATGCAGACATCCACGGCTAGGCCCCAGGTGGAGTGCCAGGAGTCTAATTAGCGAGAAAGAGGAGGGTTTATATGAGTGAGAATTGTTGAAACCAAGGTTGGATAAAGCACAGAGACAAATAGCCAAACGAATGGAAACACATGAACTATGAACCAAAGGCTGAGGGGCCCCCAACTGGATCAGGCCCTCTGAATAGGTGAGACAGTTGATTGGCTTGATCTGTTTGGGAGGCATCTAGGCAGTCTTACCAGGTCCTGGGCTCGTTGCATGAGATAGCTGTTTGAAACCTGGGACTTATACAGGGACGCTTGGCTCAATCTGGGAGGAGGGGACTGGACCTGCCTGAACTGAGTCTATCAGGTCGATCTCAGTCCTCGGGGGAGGCCTTGATCTGGAGGTGGTGGGAATGGGGGGGTGGGCTGGGGGGAAGGGGAGGGGTGCAGGAAGGGGGAGAACAAGGGAATCTGTGGCTGTTATATAGAACTGAATAGTATTGTAAAATAAAATAAAATAAAAAGTATTAAAAAAAAGTAAAAAAAAATAAACAAATGTCATGCTTAAAAAAAAAAAAGATCCCTCATCTATGCTTGGCAAAGCTTCTTGACTTTGACTCCCTGTGCTCTTGATAGTATGGAAGTATGATAGTATGGAAGATTTTGTGTGTGCGTGTGTCCATGTTCATATATGCACACATATGCATATGTGTGCCTGTCTCATTCAGGTTCTTATGCTTGCAAGACAAATACTTTGCAAAGCATTCCAGCTCCAAAGAGAGATTTATCAACTTTTATGAGTTGATTTGTATTCTAAGAGCTCTAGGTTATTAATTATTGCTTTGTGCTTTAGATTTTTATTCTTTTACAACCTTCTTTCTTACTTCCATGGGTTTGAACTAGATGTTCTAAGCTGGTATGTAGAGACCAGTCTGTTTCCATGACACAGTTTGATAAGTTTCAGCACTGGAATATTTTATATACATGGAAAATAAAATGTTCATGACATTTCTTTTATATGCTAGAATCACTCCACTAAAATCCCCAAGTCCTGCTGATTTCACTCAAAAGTTAAAATAGTTTCCCCTGAAGCAGATCAGATATAATTTCCACCTCAATTTAATATCAATTTAAACATTCTGAATGGCAGCTGGTTACCCAGATGTAACACACAGTTACCAACATCACAAGTGAGTTGAGTACTCAGTCACTGCCTATTATGTCATGGTTTCTTCACCTCACAGTTGCCTCTGCCCACATCAAAGATTTTTTTTCCTTTTAGTGAGATAATGCATTTGAAAGCACAAGTAGTCAGATAGTTTCTTTTGAAAGTCCCATGTAGAGATACATACATTTTCCCCAAAGTACAAAGTAAGGGAACGTTTGCTTGCAGTCATTTTATACATTCCATGTCTTAATATTGGATTGAATAATACTGTCATGTTAATATCACACACAAAAGAAATCTGAGAAACAGGAGAAAGCAGTTGCCCTTAGAAACTGATATTGCTATTTGATAAATCTTTGCCCCCAGAATGAGTTTCAACTTTTTAAAACATTTTTATTAATTTATTTATTTACTCTTTGTGAGTGTGTGTGTGTGTGTGTGTGTGTGTGTGTGTGTGTGTGTGTGTACGTGTTATGGAAATCAGAGATCAACTGGCAGAAAACAATTCTCTTTTTGCCATGTGGGCTTCAAGGATTGGAACTCTGGTTATCAAGCTTGGTGACAAGTACCTTTGCTCACTGAGCCATGTTGTCACCCTCAGTTTTTATTAAAAAATTAAACCTTTCTTGTTCCTTGGAATTTAGACAGGTAAAATTCAAATTCAGATCTGTGTACTTAGTTATCCCCCTTAAGATCCATGCATGGCCCTGTGGACTGTAAAAAAAAAAAATACCCTCCAAACACCTTGACTCTATAGTAATCTTTTTTTTTTTTTTTTTTTTTTTTTTTTTTTTTTTTTTTTACTGCTTTTGGTCCTATATACAAATTTCATCCTAAAACCCCCAGGAATTATTAATAGCATGTGGTTATGGTTATTCCATAGAGTCATACTAGAAATTGTATATAGATTAATAGGTAAAGTCTTTTCCAAACACATAAATACAATTGCCATTTTAAGAAATTAACTTTGTATAAGATTGACAGTATTTGATTCTTAATGGACCTGAATTCCAATCCCTGAAACCCACTTGGTAAAAAGAGAATTGTTTTCTGCCAGTTGGTCCCTGGCTTCTATACAACACACACACACACACACACACACACACACACACACACACACACACACAATCCATACATGCACACTCTCTCTCTCTCACACACACACATAAAACTGGAAATTACAGTTTTGAGTATTTCAATTTAATTATCCAGATGAATATTTTATGTGAATTTCAAACACACTGACCTGATTCTTGACAAATATTCAAAGGCAGTATAATGGCTTTTCAGAGGGCTATTTATTTAAAAGATCAGGACATGAAGAGCAAGAATGAATCTGCCACTCTCAGAGATATATCCTCAAAGCCCAATTTGCACCTTAAAGTTATAATTTACACCGACGTGATTCAAGAATTCTTAAAAGGTATTGACCCAATAGAGAAATATATTTTTCTTTTTCATCATCTGTAAAGTGTAAAATAAATATTTAGCAGTCTACATTGACCTCACTATGATTTATTTTCAGAATGCATTTAGCAAACTTCATTTTTGTTGGAACTCAAAAGTAGTCATGGTGCCATAATGTTTCAAAATGGCATTGGCATTTTATTAACTCATAGGACCTGATTTCCCCATACACAAATATAAATGTGAAATATCAGTGCTCCTAGTTGGGCTCAGAGAGATTAAGAATGGTTTTAGTCACGTTGATGGAGAGCAAAATGATGGAAAAGCTAATGACAATGCTGTGCATGAATGCAAGAAGGACCAGATGCTATGAGAGGAGGGTGTTGGCAAAGGTTGGAGTACTTCCAGTGGCTACATGTCAAAGATGCTCAGGGTCATGATATGCAAAAGCTCTGTGGTCTCGGATTGCAGGTTTACAGGTATGGAGAAATACAGGTTCACAAAGTATAATTGTTTTGATATTAATGGCTTCACTTTTCATGTCTTATTTGAAAAATTAGCACTAATTCTTCACTCTTATTTGTATGCGTGCTTAAGAATAAATGTATGTCTGAACGTGTGTGAAGGAGAGTAAAACAATCCTTATTGACTTGCTCTGTAACTGGAAAGCAGTTAATATGTCATCGTGTAGGCAGTTTTAAATGTGTACTTAACACAGGCGTATATGCCAAATCTCAGATAGTTTTATGAAAACAATTCACTTTGCTTTTATGTTGATTACTGTTTTCTCTCTCTGACTCCAAAAATGAAAGGCATAATTTTTGAAATCTAGTCATGCAATCAACAATCACTGGCTTTTTAAAAGATGAGAAATCGGGTGGGTAATTAAATTCTAACGGTCATGTCTAACTGTCACCCACAACCAGGATGTCTACGAGTGCAGCACAACACAAATCATAAACCACTTAAAACATTATGTGGTTTGTTTGCAATTTCTTTTGTAACTCAGTTGCATGATTCTTGAGTGTGAACTTTATACATGATAACATTATGTCACATCAAGCTGGTCATGCCTGTGTCTAGAGTATAAAACTATAGTTTTAAACAACAATATTACTCTTTATAGTTATGTGTTTGTTTTACACTTTAAAAGCATGAAGAGAAGTTTGTTCTTATAGTTCCTTAAATTTAGATAGAATTCACGTGCTAGACATTTAACCCAGAACTTGTATCCTGTATCATATCCTGACAAACATAACACACAAACAGCACATTTATATGTGAGATTTATTTAATGGCAATGCTGTAATATGGATCTTGAATGTCCAAAATGCCATGGCGTTAAAGGTTTGATCCCTTTTGGTGCCACTGAGAGGTGGTGGGATGTTTAAGAGGTGGAACACCGTGAGAGCGAGGTCTTTTGGTCTCAGAGGTGTGCCCTTGAACTGAATGATGAGACCCTGGCTCCCTTGCTCTGTGTGGGAGGTGGGTGGTTTTCTTCTCCCATCGGCTGTTTTCCCATAGGACTCCTCCCTACAGACCACAAAGCAGTGAGACAACTTGATCACGGACTGGAAACTAAAATAAAACCTGTTTTTCCTTCCAAGTTTATTCTTCTTGGTATGTGTCATAGTAGCGCAAAGCTGACTAACACACCATATGGTCTGAATCTTGAATGCACATGGTTTTGTGTTAATCTGTTTTGGATGCACACAGGTCATGCTTCTCTGCGTGCTGCTTGCTGGCCTAAGGATTTATGCAGAACCTACTCATTTGCTCCTCACAGCAGTTTCATCTCATCCACACTCTACAGACGAGAAAAGTGAAGCACAGCAAGTTTAATCAATTTATTCAAAGCTTCTTAGCTAATAAATACATGCGGTAGGCTGCAGAGGCTAGCGTCTAGGCTTCAGAGTTCCTGTTCTTAGCCCCAGCTCCTCATCCTGCCCAAAGTAGAAGTCTTGCTGCTCACCTCAGAAGCGGGTGTCAGTGAGGTCATGGAGCTTTGGTTTCCTCCTTTTAGATATTTATCCACACTGAGCTGATATGTGAAGCAAGCTGATATGTGAAGCTCACAACTGGGGCCTGATCTCTGACTGTCCCATTTCAGCACTGGGCGCTGCAGCTCAGCTGGTTACTGCCCTCATGCTCAGGACCTGTGTAGTTGGAAGCCCTTCTTCACCTACTATTGTCCACATTTCTTAGGGGCTTGTGGAGTCATCTGAGACTGGTTCTGCACACAGTCCTGGGGAACCAGCACAATCACAGCCAGTGTGAACATCCAGAGGTGGGGTGCTGGCCTCTGATAAAGTCAAGTCTGCACTAAAAAGAGACTAGCATATTGTGTGGTTTAACTGTATTCAATCCCCAGGGAAACAGTGTTAATGTTGGAGCTTTAATTGGGCCATGAGGGCTCTACAGTTATCAACAGATACATGCCATTATCACGATAGTGCTTTAGTAGCTCTGACAGTGGAGTCCTGAGAGAGGGATAAGTACAGCACCTTCTCTTCTCTCTCAGATGATGCCACCTTCCCTTGTCTTTCCACTGTCCACCATGGGATGATGCAACAAGAAGGCTTTCTGTTGCCTGTTGTTGTTTTGATGGTGGTGGTGGCGATGAGCAGACAGGTTCTTACTTTGTAGCCCGGCTGGTCTAGAACTTGGTATGTAGTCCAAGTTGACCTCAGATTTGTGCCAATCTTCCTGCCTTAACCTCTTGAGTGAAAGCATTATGGGTGTGAAAAACAACACTCAGATAAATGTCTGATTATTGCCACCTAACCTCTGGTACTATGCTATAGCCGTTGAAAGGGGCCCAGACACCCATAATTTTGGGAGTAGGATCTGGGCAAAGGACAATCCCAGTTCATGACAGAGACACCTGGGATAGCTGTGCATGACCTTGGACCATTGCAAAACACCAGTACACTAATTTTATGGTTGGGGGTCACTATAACACGAGGAACTGAATTAAAGGGTCACAGCATTAGGAAGGTTGAGAACCACTGTACCAGATGCTTAGTACATGGCAAAATGTGGTGCTGTGTTATTCTTTAAGCAGCACTGTTACCATGTGAGAAAAGCCACAAGGCAAGGCAAAACCCATTATCAGAGCTTTATTAGGAGAAGGCAGGGACAGAAGAGAGCATGACCAGGCCTGAGGAAGGCACATGCGGAGAGAGAAGGGGGACTAGTTACAGGAGCAAGCAGCATCTGTGATACAGAACTACTTCAGTGTGACATTCCAGCATGAATAGAAATGGCTTATTTAGTTAATCCTAATTTGGATTCTGTGTATAAAATATAAATGTGAATGTATAATTTGTGCAGTTAATAACATTTTTATAGTGTTTAAAATACTTAAATTCCACTATATGTTTTATTTAAATACCATTTAAATATTTAAATCATGCTTGGCATTAATTCTATCATCATTTTGCCACTTACAAAAGTGAGAGATTAAAGGTCCAGTATGAACTCTTCAAGTGAAATAAAGCAGAAGCCAGGCATAGGCCCCACATCTGTCCTCAATATCTGTGCTTTTGGTTTCCTGCTGTTTAATTTAAGATTAGATATTTTTCTGTCTCATGCTGAGAGTTGAAATGCAGAATGACTTGATACTGCAGAATCTGTGAGCGTATGAATATCTGCTTCATGCAAACTCACTGTATGTATATTTCATCTGTTGACAGACTAAGGTCTGACATTTGAGCTTCCCTTTTTAATGAGCCAAAGAGAACACTTTTACCTGATATTTGAAATGTGCCCTTCCTCACATGTTCTGGTCCTGTTAGTTAGATTTTTTTGGTGGTTCATTTCTTTTTCCTTTTTTCTCTCTTTTTTTAAAAACTTTTTATTGATTCTTTGTGGATTTCACATCATGCATCCTGATCCCATTCATCTTCCTGTCCCTTCCTTTCTGCCCTCTGCCCTTGCAACCCCTCCCACAAAATAAAATAAAAAACCCCCATAAATCCCAAAGCAAACACAATCAAACAAAAATACTCCACAAAACAAACAAACAAACAAACAAACAAACAAACAAACAAACATTTCTAAAATGGTCTCATGCAGCCCAGGCTGCTCTCAAGCTTGCTATGTAGCCCAGGCTGCATAGAAACTCTTGATAATCCTGCTTCCAACTCCAAAATATTAGGATCAAAGACATGGCCAAATGCACTTGCCTCATTATCTAGGTTCCATATTGTTTGGTGCCTTCACCCTCGACCTACCTAAGTCTCAAATAAAGACAAACAGTGGGCAGTGCCAAGGACTCTGCTTGCCTAGTACTGTAGAAAAGATCTAGTGGCATTTCTATCATGAGTCTTCTCTAAAGGTTTATAACTCAGTCATAAATACTTAGCCTGGCAGAAACTTACCCTGGAGGGTCATAGGCCTAGAGAAAATTATTCATTTATAAATTTCACTGACTTGCTTTAAATTGTTTTAACTGCATTTATCCTTTGTGATAGGAGGAAAACTAATGGCTTCATAGTTCAAGACAGTTTTGTCCTCCTATGAATCAATACAGTACTGGGACACATGAAAAAAGTCATTAGAAAGGGACCACTGAGAACAGATAATAATTCTTTTAGGAGAAGGGCTTGAGGGCTGGCATTATTCAACCACAGATCTATTAGCAGAACTTAAGGGGAAAAGCGAATGCTATGAACTATTGATTAGCTCCCCAAAGCATCCTGTTTGCTTTCTGTGTTTCCATCCATACAGGCCTTGTGGAGGTCCATGCTTACGGTACTCTGGCCATTTCCAGAGCAGCTACTTAAAGAAGACAGGGAAGGGAGGGAGAACAGTGGTGGCTCCAGGCTGTGCTGGTCCATGTGTGGCTGAAGCTGCATGTCTCTATACACTCACTTCCAGAGGAAAAATGCTTGTTTGGTGCCTGATGTTAAAACGTGGGGCTTTTCAAAGTAATGTAAGTTCCACTAAGTCAGTTATAAAGTAGGTGCGTATCTGTCATCCTCTGTTATGCCCATCACCCAGTACACTGAGAGACTGTAAACATTTAGACACTGAACAGAAGGGCCTAAAACTGATGGTCAGATTTATTGAAAGAGGTTGGTCATGGAAAACATAGTTCAAACTGAAGCATTTGAAACTAGGATTTATAACTGAGAACTCTATTAAAAATAGTCTAAAGTCATATAAATGAACACAACAAAAACATGATCTTAACTCTTAATGATTCTGAATCTACTTTAAAAAGGAGTCCCCACATTTTGTCTTTTAAATGTAACCACTGAAATTCAATAAATCATTCTGTTTTAAGCATATAGACTTATACTTTCATAGTTTTTTTTTCTGATTCACAAGCAACATATCATTTAGAAAATTTGGAAAAAAATAAAAAGCAAGAGAAACATATACTCTAAATCTGTGTGTATGTACTCATGTGTGTGTATATGTTTATATCTGTGCAAGTGAACCTGTGTACGTGCACATGTGAAGATCAGAGGCCAACCTTAAGTACTGTTCCTCAGGAGCTCTTCATCTTGCTTTTGGAGACTGGGCCTCTCATTGGCCTGGGGCTTACTAATTCAGCCCAGTGGTCTGCTTACTTCTGTACTTAACATAGAGTGAGACACCACAGCAGACTTCATATGGGATCAAAAGTCAGGTCTTTGTGATTGTAAGGCAAGTGCTTTGCCAACTGATCCATCTTCTAACTCTAAAAAATTAAATCTATATTCCCAAAGCTTAAATATATTCAGTGTGTCCAATATGAAGGTTTGGTATATGCAAATATTGAGCAAGGATTACCATCACCAAATTAATTAATACACCTCTAACTTACATATACTATACTCTATAGCCCCTGAACCTTTTCATCATATAACAAAAGCTTGTACCCTTGAGCATGACCTCATAGTTTGTACTTCCTGCTCTATGCCAGAGATTGCCATTCCGCTCTCTGCTTTCAGCATTTTTAGATTTTACCTACACTTAGACTCATAGTATTTGTCTCTATGTATCTGCCTTATTTCACATGGAATAATATTCTACAAGTTCATCTGGGCTGTCACAAGTCTCAAGATTTTATCAGAAAAATACTGAAAATGATAAAATTTTTAAATGAATGCTAGATCTCAATTGATCTTTTCTAAACAAAATGTAAAACTTGCCAGGAAGTATGGAAAAAAAATAGTTGGTGTCACTAGTCACCAGCAGAATTCAAAACCATAAGGTACGCATGCATGCTCATGTTTGTGCAAGTGCACATGAATCACATGACAAATAGCTAATATAAAAATATAAAGATATGATAAATGTTAGCAAAGGTGTGGCATAAAGGAATCCAGGTACACCCTTTGTAGGAATATAAATTAGCATAGTCATTGTGAAAAACAAAATGGAGGTGCCCCAAGGAACTGAAGGTGGAACTACTACACAACCTACTAATTCCTCTGTTGAGTGTATATCCAAGAGACTAGGGATTGGTTCCTTGAAGAGATTATTGTCTCCCTGTGTTCACATAGCACTATTCACAGCATTCAACATATAGAAACAACCAACATGTCTATCAGTGGTGGGATGAATAAAGAACATGGTATATATGGACAGAGCGAGGTAACATTCAGCAATACAGACAGAAGATTATGCCATCTGTGACCCCGAGATGAACCTTGCGATATTCTGTTAAATGACGTAAGCCAGACTCAGTAAGAGAACCACTGTATGGCTGCTCTCACTTATTCTTATAATACAGATTAAACAAATATAAAACTTAAAAACATCTTTTATTTGTCTTAATTTCTTTTGAATAAAGCTGGCCTAGACTTTAAGTTTTTATTGTAAGAAAAGGATTCAGTAAAACTGTGACTTAGGAAATATGGGTTGTCCTGAAGAAATATGAGGTAGAATGAGATGAATGGACATTCCTCTCAGGTTGTCATTGATTTCCAGACTGCAGTGGCAAATGTGCTGTCTCAGTAGAGAGCAATAAAGACAACAGGAAAACCTCACTTCAAATTCACCCCTGCCAGCAACTAATAGTGATGGGGGCCATGACAGAAGATGCTCTGTGAGTGGAAATGGGTGAGGGTGGCCATGGGCAGGAGGACACAAATAAAAGTGGGGTAGTCTCTCACCTACTTTTGGTACCTCCAGAGATGGGATTTCTCAAGTAGTAGCTCACCATTCTTTCAAATACTGATTCATCACCTCATTTGAGAGATGCAAGAATTCTGAACAGAGAAAGGTGGTGCCAGAGGACCAATCAGCTAAAACAGAGACCAGTCAAGGGGAAAATTTAGAGTCCCAGATAACACCAAGTTGGAGTAACATGTTCACCTTCAACACTACTTTTAATGTTCATTCAAATGTAGTACAAAGCATATTTTAAAAAAATTCTGGTAAACATTTCAGTTATATTGCCTACCTGGAGTATATGTCAATATAAGATGCAGTTCTATTAATATATTACTCCAGTATTATAATTTTTATCTGCAAATTCTTTTTTGTATATGATAATGAAAGAGTGTATGTGTTTAATGGGTGCAATTACTATTATTTGTAGTTCAGACTTTCTCTGGTCCCGCCCAGCCCTGTGGTCCTGCAGCCGCTTATAAAATAATCACTCGCCGGGTGGTGGTGGCACATGCTTTTAATCCCAGCACTCAGGAGGCAGAGGCAGGAGGATCTCTGTGAGTTCGAGGCCAGCCAAGTTCCAGGAAATGTGCAAAACTAAACAGAGAAACCCTGTCTCGAAAAACCAAAAAAAAAAAAAATCACTCAGAGGCTTAATATTATTTATTATTTACAAACTATATGGCCTATGGCAGGCCTCTTGCTAGCTAGCTCTTATATTTTAAATTAGTCCGTTTCTATTAATCTGTTTTGTCACGTGTTCTGTGGCTTTACCAGTCTGCTGGCATTGCTCCTTGGGCAGCAGGCTGGCATTTCTCCAGACTCACCTTTCTCTTTCTTCTCTCTCCTTGGATTTCCCACCTGCCTCTAAGCTGCCTTGCCATAGGCTAAAGCAGCTTATTTACTAACCAATGGGATGAACATATGTTCACACTGTGCAGAAAGACATCCCCCAGCAATTATTGTTCTTTTTTAAGATCCATTTTATTACTTGATGTGTATCTGCATATCTGTGTAATATATGTGGATGTGAGCATCAGTGCGTTTAGAAGTCAGAGGTGTCAGGTTCTCAGGTGCTGCAATTACAGCCAATTGTGAGCCATTGTGTAGTTGCTGGGGCCAGACATAGGTCCTCTGCAGGAGAAGTAACCAGTGAACCATCTTTTCAGCCCCATATTCTCGTTCTTGTGAACCCAACTTAGTCAAGGAGGTAATTAAAAACCTGTGATAGTCATAAGAATTAAGGAGGCTCTCAAGGAAAAATGCCTTTCCGCCTTATCCTATCCTATCATTATTAGATTCTTTGAGTTTGATTGTTGGCCTGTCATGATTAATGGCTCCTTTCTTCATTTTCTACCTTTCTTGGTGGCCTTAATTAAATTACTAATTTACACCCTAATTTTTTTCTTCTAGGTGGATCCAATAACCATTTTATCCTTCCCGTTGCTGGAGGGTCAGTTTCCCTGTTGTTTGTTATCCTAATTATAGTCATCACGATCATGCTTTATAACAGGTGAGTAAGGCAACATAGCCTGGGTATTATTTGCCTTGAATAATTCTGATATTTAAGGTTCTTTACAAATGACCCAGCAACTTATCAAGCTGACTCGGGATTTGTGTGTGTTTGTGTGCGTGCGCATGTATATGTAATTACTGTTCTCAAACAAGCAACAAGAAGCAGGGGCAGTATTATTATAGACAGAAACTGGAATCATTCACTTAGGAATTAGTAGAGTTGGCAGTGTGCCCTTATCGTCCTGCTCCACCTCCACCTTCCCTTTCTGCTTCTCCATGGGAACAGCTGTCAGTTGAGAAGGTTTGGTGTGAGGGGGCTGGAGAGGGCTACAGAGAGGGAGAAAGAGACGGGGAGAAGAAGGGGAAAGCTTTATTCATTCATCATCTTCTTTTTACTGAAATGTGGCAAATAAGAGGTAAGGAAGCTTATATATCAGCAAGATAACAAGTGGTTTGACAGTTTCTGAAGGAAGCCATCTAGAGATGTTACATGAAGTGACTTAGCTAGGCGTGGAAGGGTGGCCTTAGACAGAGGTTTAGGTTCTACTACAGCTTCTTACTCTTTGCTGTATTTTGACAGAGAAGAAAGTTAAAAACTTTCCTTAGTTGTCCCTTTATTTCGCTTCTAGTTCCTCCATGAGCACTGCTGATTCATCTAGTGTTTCTCATCCCTCTCAACTTTAATTATATTGGATAACTTATACTATGTACCAGCTGGAGTATTCCCTGCTCAAGGGAGGAAGGGACCACTCTTTGAACATTGATATTTTGCATGTCTGGAACAGCACAGGCACTTAATATGGTTGTTTTGATAAATGAATAAATAAAATTTCATTCTTCTTTTGCTGATAATATTAAAACACACACACTTATTAATATGGTTCTCCAGCAGGTTTTTATGACCTCTCTCCATATATTGTCCCTGACCCCCATCTCTTTTGCTGACTTTAATAACTGCTTTCACCACCATCCCACTTTGCTCTCTGACACACTTTCTCCTTCTAACCTATTGATTTTTTTTTTTTTTTTTTTGAGACAGGGTTTCGTTGTGTAGCTTTGCGCCTTTCCTGGAACTCGCTTTGGAGACCAGACTGGCCTTGAACTCACAGAGATCCGCCTGCCTCTGCCTCTGGAGTGCTGGAATTAAGGCGTATGCCGCCACCACCCGAACTAACCTATTGACTTTACCTACTTCTTTTGAAGATAGGACTAGTGATGTCATTCTCCTGATTGACACTTGTATTATCTTCCCCCAGACATCAGAATAATCTTGGAACTTGTTAACCAAGTCACTGAAGATACCTTGCATCTTGACAGCATCTTCATTTATATTGTCCACATTACTACTATCCCTTATTGCTGATTAATTTTGTTAAAACTAGAACCATTATACATATTTCTAACATGTCTAACTCACTTCTCAAAGGAGAAGAATTTTGCTAGGAAAATACAGTTTCTCTATTTTGGCTTCAGGCTTCATTCAGCATGCAAGGCATTTGTCCTCTTTCCCCATGCCAGAGATCTGTCCTCTTTTGATATTCTTTCAAATAGACATGATGTCACTACCTGGAATCACTTTGTCCTCCTTATCTACCATTCCTTGTATCTTACTTTGTATTTTAATTCTTCTTGTCATTGCCGTACCTTCCTCCACATCTATAATAATAATGTGAGTATGTTATGGTTTTCATTTTCACCATTCAGTTGTATTTAGCACTAATATGTCTAAATAGCACATATTCAATAGGTGTCTGTATAAGCTCTTGGAAACACAGGGAAGTTTTACCTTTCTCCCCATCACAGGTAGCCATAAGTTTTTTCTGACCAGAAATTACAAGTTGAAGTAAAAACCCCCAAGTGTTAGTATCATAGAAAATTCTACACTGCTCCACCTTGGTTTATTAAAAGATGCAAAGGGCAGAGGCCACAGGTGCAGTACAAAGGGCCAGGCAGCACAGCTGAAACAGTGAGTGGCAGGAGGGACCTCTGCAGGGTCACAGATGTTGGACATGATGGGTTTCGCTTCATGAAAATGCATTACTTTTATCTGAACAACTAAATTGAACCAGAGAGTACGTAGCCTCCCCCTGGTTAAATGTTATAAAAAGATTAATGGGCTTGACTGCATAAGAGTAGGTGAAAAGCACAAAAGAAAGGGCACATGTTCATCCTACTTTGTCACAAGTCTCTTTTGGTTGTTACTTCAAATGGAAACGCTTTGAAAGCTGACCTGAGGGCTATAGCAATGACCTAGAGCCCTGTGTCTTCCTGTTCAGAATAATGCTGCAGCTTCAGATGCGCTGAGTTGGACAGGAGCCAAAGCAAATCCTGACTTTGCTCTTGGCACCTAGTCACCTATGATTCTGATGTCCTTGGGAGCAATTCCTCTGCTTCTGATGTGTGCTTGTTACATGTAGAGATGAGAACGTTGACAATAGTGAATATGATCAGCAGCACAGAGTGTTGCTCAGAATGAAAGCAGCCAAAGTTTATTCATGAGATGGACATCCGTCTTTGTAAGGTGATATTTAATATTTAGTGAGAAAATATTGCTTATTCATACATTTTGTAAACATTTGCAAATTACATAATGTCTTGATATGCTGGAAACTCTCCTCTTTTCAGCACTGAAAAAAAAGTCACATACGGGGCAGTACCTTACAATTAGGCAAACCAGGACAACTGTTGAACACAAAACAAACTTTGGTGTATATACCAATTATATTGTAAAGGTAAAAGGACTGACGATGAGAGATATGGATCCCTCCTTGTCTAGCAAGTAGCACACCACAAGTTACATAGAGAGCTTTGAGATCTAAGTCAAGTTCTCTTTTATTCACCACATTGTATGTACTAGTCTTATTTAAATATAGGTAAACATACACAGAGACACACACCTACACATGGAGACATACCTATGCATATAGACACACAAATACACAGAGAAAGACATACACAGACACGTATAGATACGCATAGATACCATTTCTTATGAATGACAGTTTAACTGACCAGAGGCATAGATCCATCCAATAACAGCCATATCACATATTTTCTTAAAGAATAAGTAAGAATTGACTTACATAAACTTAGGAAAGTACCATTTATACATTATACATTTACACATGGAATGTGGAAATAAATTGAGGACTTGTTTCTTAAATAACAAAAACCAAATAAAAGCACATAAAGAGATAAAATTGTACTCAGGTAGTAGGGGTACTTTCAAGTAATTCCAAGTATACACTGCACGCAATAGCCATTACTGAGCAGTTTTCTTTGTAGAAAGAATATCTTGCTTTCAGATTTTCTACAGAGAAATTGAAATTGTATCTTTAAACAAATAATCAGAAACGGAAAGAAAACAAAACTTCTCACTTGTGTTTAATCTATTTCTGCTTTAGTTCAGTTAGAATCTTGTCCAGAAAGAGATGACAAAGAGAGTGTCATGATCCCCCATAACAGCTCTTTCAATATTCTCGGCTGTGGCTATTCTTTCTACACATTCAATTATATTATCATCTTTTTTTTTTGTTTCTCTTATATTTTTTTTCTGAGATTTTTGCCAGGAACCTTGGTTTTCCTAGGTAAGTGTGTTGCACACTATTTTTTCTGGATGGCCTGTTTGTTCAAGTGACTCAGTGAGGATGCCTTGGAGTCAGGTGGGAGGGCCCTGGCTTTAACTTCAGCAATACTACTAACCAACTAAGATGCCAGGCAAGATGCTATTTCCCCTCTCAGCACTTTCCTAATGTATTAGAGCTTTGATGAACTCTAAATAAAATAATGCATCCAGGAAATTTATAAAGACCCAGGAGATTTTATGAAACTTAAGTCAATTATTATTGTCATCCAATAAATTCCAATGCTAGCATTTTAAAGAAGTTTTAATTGTAGAAAACCTCTAAGTCCCAAAGCTGTAGGCTGTTTTAATACTAACCCACTATATAGTATCTTGTGAAATCACTGTGATTAATTACTAATATACTCTGCCCAAAGAGCCATGTAGCTGCCCTTCCCATCTATAAGCACACTGGAGAAGGTGAGATGTCATGCTTTTCATTGCTGTGACAAACACCAGGAAAAACAGCCCTAAGGAAGAACAGATTTATTTTGACTCACAGTTTGGAAATCATGGAAGCAAGAGTATGAGTAATCTGGTCATGTTGTATCCAGTCAGGAAGCCAAGGGAAGTGATTCCCAGTGTATTTTCTTCTTGCTATTGAGCCTTTGACCCCAGCCAGTAGGATGGTGATACTTATATCAGCATGAGTCTCCTTCAGATAAAAATTTCTGGAAACAAAAAATCATACCAGAAATACACTTCCATGATGACTTTAAATCTAGTCAAGCTGACAATCAAACCACCACAGAAGAAAGTATAGACATAAAGCAATTATTTATAGCCATAACTACTTATTCACCAGGTACACACTGGCTTGAGACACAGCAAGGATTTGAAAAGTAGGGATAACTAGTGCTAGAGTGCATTGTCTTAATATTCTTTGCTGAATTTGTGTTCTAGAAGGAGAAGGAGACAGGTGAGAACACCACTTAAAGAGCCCAGGGATAAACAGAGTAAGGTAAGTTGGTTGTTATTGCTCCTATTGTTTAAAAGTCTCCTGTAAGACCTCTTTTATTTTCAGTTATCAATCTTATTGCTTATTTCTCTTTCAATGATCTTGAATGCCATTGCTTGCAATTCAAGTATCAACTAGCTGAGGAAATACTCACTCTCTTATTGTTAATAGTTTTGAAGCCAGAATTTTAAAGATACAGTAGTGTAAAAAAATACTATATGCCCATAGTTCTAGTTCTTAAAAAAACTGAGGCAGGAGGATTGTGAGAAAAATAATAGAAATTACACTGACATTATAGTCAGCACAATACATTACTAAAATCTGCATTATGTGTGTTTCTATAACACATTGAACAAAATTGATAGTTTAAAACAGCAGATACGTACTCTTTTATAATTATGAGGATTGAAGTAAACAAAAAAAAATGAAGCATGAGAAGAATGACTACTTCTTAGGTAAAACTGGTCTTGCACTTTTCTTCCAACTTGTGGTAGTTTCCTGCAGTTCTGCACAGCCATTGGCTTGCAGGTCCATTGGCTTGCAGATCCATTGGCTTGCAGATGTGCCTTTAAACCTCTCCCTGTGTTCACATGATGCCTTATTTGCATTTGTCTGGATCTCTCTGGCTCTAATAAAGACACTGGTCATATTGGACTAAAGGTTGATGTTCCTTACTTCAGTATATCACATTAACTTTACCTTCTTAGGTTTGGGGTATGTAGATGTGCATATGAAGGCAAGTTTTGTTGCCAATATGTGCATGTGTGGAGGCCAGTGGTTCATGATGTCTTCTATTTTCCTCTATAGATCTCCACATTATTTTTTGAGACGGTGTCTCATTGACTGAGAGCTTGGCACTTTTGCTAGATTTACCGGCCATTGACTCTCTGAGATCTTCTTGTCTTAAATTCCTAGTACTTGGGTTGCAGAGATCTGTGCCCAGCTAGCACATGGGTGCTGGGAATCTAAATTCTATGTTCATGCTTGTCCACTAGGCACTTAGCCGCCAAGCCCTCCTATCTAGCTCCTTAGTGTTAATTTATCTGCAAAGATCTTACTTCCAAAATATGTTAAATAATGAAGTTTTTGTAAAGATATTTATTTTTAAAAATATTTATTTATTTATTTTACATCCTGGATGAAGTTTCCCCTCCTTACTCTCCTCCCATTCCCTTCCCCCAGTCCGACCCCTCTGTTCCCACCCCCTAATCCACTCCTCCTCCATTTCTGTTTAGTAATAGGCAGATTCTCCACATGAGAATCAACAAAACATGGCACATCAAGTTGCAGTAAGATTTAGCACCTCCCCATCTATTAAGGCTGGACAAGGCAGTCCAGTACAGTATCGACTAATCTGGGCTCATAGAGGCTTACAGATATGGGACTGACAATGAGAGCCTGCATGAGGCTGACCTAGGTGCTCTGCATACATGTTATAGTTGTGTAGCTTGGTCCCCTCATGGGACTCCTAACAGTGGGAACACGGGCGCTATCTCTTGTAAAGACATTTTTAAAGAGGCACCTATTCAACTCAGTACAGAACATAACATTATTTTATGTCATAAGGTTATTATGAGGGCAAAATTAAACCACAAAATGACTCAGAAGCATAGCACACACAAAGAAAGGTATAATGCATGACTTTCATTGATATTATTATCTTTGAATTAATTTTTAATTAATAAATGCTCAAATAGGTTATAAAATTACAGAATTTTCATGTGTGTTGTAGGATTGTAACAAACTATGAATTTTTTCTTTTCTACTCTGCTTTGCTTCTGCCCCCTACTGTTCAATTCAAAAAATGGAAAATTCCTTCTGATTTTGCAGATAGGAGGGAATGCTTTTTTCATGTTCATTGTCCCTAATTTTAGTCCAGATATCTCTATGTTAATAGCATATTATTGTATTTTTTTACGTTTCACTATAAAACATTGCTGGGAATTGAATGCTCATATGCCCCCTAAATTCATATATTGAAATAATCAAACCTCCAGGGTGATAGTATTTGCAAGTGGGGCCTTGCAGAGGTGATTGGGTTATAAGAGTGGAGCCCTCATTAATGGAATTAGAGCTCCTATGAGAAGAGATGTGAAGAGTTTGAAAGCCATATCCCTTTGTTTGCTTGTTTGTTTTTGTCCAAGGAAAAACTTGGCACAAGGAAAAATTTGGTATCAGAAGAAGGAAGATGAATATCTGTAATTCAAGGATCAAGCCCTGAGTTGATATTTGACCTTGGACTTTATATACTTTAAAATTGTGAGAAATACATGTTTGTTGTTTAATTAAGCCACTTATTTTATGCTCTTCTGTTATAGCTGCCTGAACTAAGACAAACATTTTCTCAAGTGCTATCCAAAATTACGTTAATTTTTCTTCACTTTAATTATTTGCAGTCAAGTTCTACATGGCTAAAGGACAAGTACTAAAAAGTCCCTGACAATCTGATATGTGTGCTGCAGACTTCTTAATAATCTATCAATTTAATTTTCCTCTTTTATGAAGCATTGGTCTTTGGAAATTATTTTTCCTGACTGATTCATAGTTTGCTTCTTGAAATCAAGTTCAAAACAAAGATGTCTTGCCTTAGTTCATCTGCTACTAGAGCACACAAGATGATGCTCCAATCCCAGCGCGTAGAGTCCTTTCTTTGTGCTGAACTTTTTGTCCCAAAAAGCCAATCCAAATGCAAATTTATTGCTATGAATTTTGAGAGTGGAAAGAAAGATGCTTTAAATTATCTCCACTAGATAGCCAATTGTTCCAGACTTCAGTAGCATAAGGATATTATAAAGGATTTGTGGACAATTTTAGTAATCTTAGATGATTGAAATCATCTAACCTTAGAACTGTGAAAGATAAAGGTGTTAGATATACTTGATTCTTTTGAGTGCTTTACACAGTCCATATCAATATCAAAGCACCTTTGTTTTCCTTTTGCTTTCTTCATACAGATGCAAAAATAATTTAATTTTGAATTAGTCATCAAAAGATCTCTCTCTCAGTGTATTTAGTTGCTTACTTTTTGTTTAAAGATAGGACACTGTGCACTTTAACATTTTTATTTATTAAAGAGAATATTGCTAGGTATGACCTTCCTTCTCTCAAGTTGTTGGTCAGGGGTGTCCTGGAGGAATTCCAAAAATACATTCTATTGCTATTCTTCTTGGATGCCCATGAGAACTTAATTATAAGACTATTCTGAAGACACCACACACTTTACCCATGCTATATGAGAGAAATCAAGTTGCTATTGACAAGGAAACTTCCTTCCCTCTGGATAGCTTTCATAAATAACGTCAACGGGCACTATTTAGGATGCTAGAGGAAAAAGTTCTCAAAAGTTTTGAATAACACTGGTGCATTAGTGGTACAAATATTATGGGCTAACCAACTACTTTCTGGTTGGATAAAAGGCCTGCTCCATGTGAGGATGTATGCTTGGTGCTGTAATTCTAAGACCTATGGTGGGGAACTTATAGGCCCCATGCATGAACTTATGGGTTTGCTAAATGGATGTAGTATTGATCTGCTCTCTAAATTCATATTTCTGTACCTATAAACTAGTGTAGCTCTCAGATATCATCACAAAAGTTTCTTTGTACAGTGGATAGTGGTTAACATAGAAAGTCATGACTCATTTTAAAGTGAAGAGAATAAGTATCTGTGTAGTGCTCAGCTATTCTACCTATCTATCTATCTATCTATCTATCTATCTATCTATCTATTCAAACCCACTCATCTATCTATCTATCTATCTATCTATCTATCTATCTATCTATCTATCTATTCAAATCCACTCTTCCCAAGGCTCAGAGATTATCAGATTATCAAGGAAAGGGGGGCAGAAAGCCAAAGTTTGGAGAGGGCTGGACTAAAACGCTGTCTTCTGGACTTGATAGGACTACTGACTGCACTGATGAATCCTCAGCAGCTGTGGTTGCCTATACAAGATCCATACAAGATGAAGCCAGCCAGCATTCCAACCTGGAGGGAAGATGGACTCACAAGCCCCAACCCCTAGATGAGAAGCTATTGAGAGTTGATGGCTTCTGTGGGAGGGAAAATCAGTTTTCTTTAAGGATGTGTCCTCTGGTGGGTCAACCATGTTCCAGTGGATGACTTCACATCTACTTGTATATGGGCAGAACAAATTGGAATAATAATCAGTGGGTTATCAAAAAATGGACATGAAGTTGAGAGGGATGGGCTGACGAATTTGGTAGGAGTTAGGGAAAGGAACAGTGATTAATATGACCTAAATATATTATATGTATATTTAAAACAATAAAAAATTAGTGAAAATATTATATTTAAAGAAAGTTTTATTTATTAAAGTATCCATTCATCAGATATTATTATATACACACTATAGAGAAATATACTAGACTTTGCATAGGTAGAGTACATCTTATCTTTGAAGAGGTAACCAGAATAATATTAAACCTGATAATCTGCCTTAAATTTGTCTAGCATCTATTCCAGTCTTGTAAATTGAGAATGTAATTTCTAAATTAAGTTTTAGATGATATGGAGAATATTTTATCAAATTATTTGTAATGGAAATTTGGCTAAGTGCATTTGTAGGGTAAGATCAAATAAGATAGAATGCCTTCAATTTGTGCTGAAATTTAGTGAGCCATTCAAATGTTCTGCTGTTTATTTTGTAGGTAGCCACCAACTGCAGAAGTCCCACTTCTCCCATCCAGTCTATAGATGATGAAAAAGAGGACATTTATGTGAACTATCCAACCTTCTCTCGAAGACCAAAACCAAGAGTCTAAGCTGTTCTTCTGGCCTGAGCACATTAGTGATAACATCTATGGCATAGATTTTTAGCCATCCTCTTTTCACCACCAGTATAAAATGTATTCAATTTATTTTATTTGCTAAAAAGAAATACTTCATCACCTGGGAACATTCTTAATAGAGATACATTAGAAAATCCAAATCTAATTAGCTCACATGTAAGAAAACTTGTCCCATTGTGCAATAGAACAGTCTAGAGAAGATGAAGTGTCATAAGGTTTTCTTGTTATATTTGAAATTAATGGTGGGCAGAAGCTTGTCTCTGGATCCTCCCTACAGTGTTGGTTCCAATATTACTGGTCCAATACTCTTGCTGCTTCCCTCAGATGCTCCCATGATGATTGCCAGTGACACTTGGTGGAAAGTTTACTGGTCAAACACAAGAATCAAAGTTTATTATTCACGTATTAGTAAGAGAATAGCATTACTGTAAAGGATGAGATGACTTAAGTCAGGTATGGGTTCTCCTATAAAATGGGGGTGGCACTAAAGTATTACTTGGGAATTCCAAGTACTGTTGAAAAGAAGGATGAGAGGGGCCTAGAAGTTGAGTTATTCCTAACAAACACTGACTACAAAGACATCACTTGTTAACCAGCTAACAAGTGAGTATGCTGCAAGATCAGCATAATTTTAAAAAAGTATATGTAAAGGAATGGCCAGGAATGAGACAGGTGTGAAATGTGTCTCTTCCCTTTCTAGGTTCAAATAAATTCATCTCCAGTTCTATAGAGAATTCTTGCCATCCACTGGGCCTAGTCTTTTATAAAATGAGATGCTCCAATAAGAAATAATGCTTTTGATAATGTTTTTTCAATTTTGAGATTTATTTTAATATGTAAATTTGTGAGTTAAAAAATTTGCAAAATGAATGCATGAAAGAGATTGGTGGTTGTAAGCAGTAGAGTATAGAAATGTAGGAATCTGAGAGCAGAGAGTTTGGAGAATGTGGGGGAAGAGGGAAAGGTGTCATGGAATAATGATATATGAAAGAAAACCTGTGCTCCAGATTTTGGACAAGTCCATCCTGACCAACACTGCTGCCATTGAGAGAATATGCCTGTTATAGTTCTATTCAGGATAGAGGAAAAAATAAGGAGTATTTGTGAAACTAAATAAAACTATAGTTATCTTCAAATCATGGTAGTCTTTATCAAATTAAATGATGCTTAGTATCTGAAAGACCCATTTATTATCTCTAAAGAAATTTAAAGGGTAATAATCTTTAAATCTTCATTGTCCAAAGTTCCATTTAAGTTTCTGGTTTGTATATTTTGTTACAAACTTAAGTGAAACAAATTCAGATGCTAATGCTGTTACATAGATTCTCAACTGTAATTCATAGTTTTAAGCTAATATTAGTAGATATTTCATATTTTTAACCTTAAATACCATGCATGATGAATAGGCCAATTATTTTGCCAACTACAGAAATTCAGAGGGCTATAAATGAAAATGACCATTTTTTAGTTGTGTTTATGTATTTATTCAAGAATGGTTATTCAGATTCTTATTGTTTGTTTGAAGATTTTTGTGTCTCATTTTGTGAACTGTTTCCATAAATATGTCAGTGTACCAAAGTTGGAAGACAATTAACAGAAAATAGTCAACATTTGGAACCACCAGAGATTATGTGGCTATACACCTCAGGTTGCACAGTGAAACAACTAAGTATTGTTCATAAAGCAGTCTAGTTATTTTCCACAAATGTTAAAAGACAACCAAAATACTGCTTTCTAGAATATTTGGGTGCCCAATTTTGTAATGGCTAAGTAAGTGAGAGGGAATGTTTTTATAATTGCACCATAGGAAGATATAAGTAGCTACCTGGTGGTCAGTGATTTGTATGAAGAGTCACCTAAGTAGACCAAGAAAGCCTCCAGAACATTGGGCACTTGTCTCTGTTGCTGTGGGAATTCACATGCTTTTTTGAAAAAAAATCACTCCCTCAAAATATATTTACTCTGCCTACCCTTCCTTTCTACATGTAATTCCCTTGCAGAAGTTAGTATTTATCAGCAACACTTATTGCGACCTCTGACCTCCCCATATCTTTCTTATGTTGAAGAGATGATGCTTGCTGTCTCTCTGGACATTTTAACTGCTGTCTTTGTATCCTGTACAGTTCACCAGATTTCTGGAATGTGACCTCCTCCAAAAATTGTGCCTGTTGTGCTGACTGGAAGCAGGGTGATCAAAACTGAGCCGAAAAGATTAAAGTTACCAATGAAATACAACTTTGTCTTTTTTTTTTTTTTTTTTAGTATTTGGTGCTGGTCTGGATGCTAGATGCTTTCTGGAGGTGTTTTACACACATAATGTATAACAGTATATAACACAACATTAAGTAAAATATACATGCTTGCATTAAATGCTATTATCCTAATATCTATATTAAACAATGAAAGGAAGTTGGGTTTGATTAGAGACAGAATACTTTCGTAGGCACTTACAAAAACTATGCATTCACTATTTTTTAAAATCAGACTGCTGTTGTTATTTAAATGTCTTCATGTTAACGTTAAGAAAGTAGAATGTAGCTGGGCTGTGGTGGCACACACCTTTAATCCCAGCACTTGGGAGGCATAGCCAGGCATATCTCTGTGAGTTCATGGCCAGCCTGGGCTACAGTGTGAGTTACAGAAAAGGTGCAAAACTACACAGAGAAAACCTGTCTCGAAAAACAAAACAAAAACAGAAAGAAAATAGAATATAAATATCTTTTTTCTCTTTTATTCTTTCCCATTTTTCTATTAATGAGGATTGGACTTGGGGCTTTTAGATGTCAGGCAAGTGCTCTACCATTGAGCTATAACTCCAGAATATAAATTTAAAGTTTAAGTTTTAAAACTTATTGCTAATATACTATTTAAAAAATTTTAAAGATCAATTTTAAAAGATAAAGTAAAAAAAAACTAGAAGGTTTGATTTTTTTATTTTAAACTTGCAAGTTATATTAATTTGCATATAGAACTCTATTAAATAAAATAACATCCTCATTACCATAATCTTTTTTTGATTAAAAATTTTTTTCATTTATTTTACACACCAAAGATTCCCCTCTTCCCTCCTCCCATCCCCAGCTTCCCCCTCCCAACCCACTCCCCCCCCCACAAAAAAGCAAGGCCTCCCATGGGGAGGCACATCAAGTAGAGGCAAGTTCAAACCCTTCTCCCTGTCTCAAGACTTCATGAGGTGTCCATCATAGGTAGTGGGCTCCAAAAGGGATGGATTCTGTTCCTACCAGCAGGGGTACAATAATCTTATAAATTAGGAAAGCCCAGATTAGTTTACATAGTTTACTTTTTCTATGTTCAAAGCACTAACAATGTTGTAAGATGTTGTTAGAAAATAACTTATTTGGGGCTAAGAACAATAACTCTCTAATCCTGACTTATTGCTTATTATCCCTGCTATAATAATATGTTCTATGACTATCCTATTTAGAACATTTCCAGTTTTACTTTTCATTATCTGAGACTGCATTTTTAGCCATAAAGTATTTCTTTCCCTTGATGTACTGTAGTCTGTTGTTCTGAATGAATAAAATATAGTTCTCAGTGGTCACTATAGAATTTTAGGAGAAATAAACATGTAGAGAAAAATGCAGAACAAACTTTAATCATGGAAACTTTGTAACTTTTATTTCAAAGCAATATTTTGTATATTTTATAAATATGTGTAATTCAAAGAGCTATGTAAGAATTTACTTTTTTTAGGGGGCAGGAATGTGTTTTATTCATTTAATACCAATCATTTGACTTTAGAAAAGAACTATTTGTGTGTGTATAGTCATAGTACAAGAATGGAAAGTATAGTTGTTAAAGATATTTTCCCATCTGTAGGGTAGTGTCCCAGGGCTGGTTTCCAAAATATATACAGAACTCAAGAAACTAAATATCAACAAACCAAATGATCCAGTTAAAAAATGGGGTACAGATCTGAACAAAGAATTCTCAACAGAAGAATCTCAAATGGCCAAGAAACACTTAAGGATATGTTCAACATCCTTAGCCATCAGGGAAATGCAAATCAAAATGACTCTGAGATTCCATCTTACACCTGTCAGAATGGCTAAGATCAAAAACATAAATGTCAGCTTATGCTGGAGAGGATATGGAGCAAGGGGAACACTCCTTCATTGCTGGTTGGAATGCAAAATTATACAACCACTTTGGAAGTCAGTGTTGTGGTTTCTCAGCAAACTGGGAATCGGTCTACCACTCTTGGGTATTACCCCAAGGATGTTTAAACATACCACATCTGCACTGCTTTCAACATTCTTATCTTCCAAGCTTCTACAAAACATCCCATTGAGTTCTCAACACTCACTGGCTTTTCTAGCCCAAAGTTCCAAAGTCCTTCAACAATCTTCCCCAAAACATGGCCAGGTCTCTCACAGTAATACCCTACTTCTAGTACCAATTTCTATCTTAGTTTGGGTTACATTTGTAATGATGAAGCACCATGTCTCTTACAGGTATTAGTGAGAAGAAGGTAAATTAGGCATATCTTGATTCTTCCTAAATACAGAAGGTAGCATACTCTCTAAGGTTACTACTGAGGAATATCTAATCTGTCAAGTATCTCTACTTGATGTAACTGGCTTTTCTATACATGTATATGTGTGTGTGTGTGTGTGTGTGTGTGTGTGTGTGTGTGTGTGTAACATTCAATAAATGTTTATTAATTTAAATTATGGAGTATTTTTAATTTTTTTATTCATTTTGCACACCAACAGCAGATTCCCCCTCTCATATACCTAAAGGATGCTCAATCATACCACAAGGGCACTTGTTCAACTATGTTCATAGCAGCATTGTTCACAATAGCCAGAAGCTGGAAGCAACTGACATGCCCCTCAACAGAAGAGTGGATAAAGAAAATGTGGTACATATACACAATGGACTATTATTCAGCTGCTAAAAGCAATGACATCATGAAATTTGCAGGCAAATAGATGGAGCTAGAAAACATTATCCTGAGTGAGGTAACCCAGACTCAGAAATACAAACATGGTATGTACCCAATCATAAGTGGATACTAGATGTAAAGCAAAAGATAATCAGACTACAACCCGCAGCTCCAGAGAAGCTAGGATACAAGGAGGATCCTAAGAGTAATTCCTTTTCTTAATCTTACACTTTATACATATTTGGAGTCTGGAATAAAAGCAGCTCTATCCACCTGTATCCACTATGACTTTTAACAAATTGAGTGAGTAAATAAATAACAAGTTCTTATACTATCTATAGCAATTGTTCATTTTTCCAAAGTGCTATTAAGATTTTGCTTGGACATTAGGTTTTATTGACATTCCATATAGCAGATAAATTACAATTTCCCTAAACTTTACTCTAGCTTGTAGATTTTTACCTTCAACTTTTATCTGAACTTAGATATAACTCCATAGAAAACATCAATCTCTGTTTTTTAAATTATGTGTATGCACGTATGCCTGTGTGTAGTTATGTGCACATGAATGCTAGTACCTGTAGAGGCCAAAAAAGAGTATCATATGTCCAAGAGTTGCATTTATAGGTGATTATGCTGGAACTGAACTCTGATTGTCTGCAAGAGCAGTATGTGTTCTTTATCACTGAACCATCACTCCGGTTTTGGAAATACAAAATTTTTTAATATGCTATCTACAAAGCTCTGAATAAAAAGTTGATTTTTGAAGTGGAAAGCTACTAATAAATGCCACAAATTAAACTAAGTGTTATTTGATTTACAGGAATTAACATTATAAGGTGAGAAGATAAAGCTCATCTGAGACTTCACAGCCATGAATTTAAAATATCAAACAAAATTCCTCATGCATTGCCAAGCCATATTTGTGAGACAGAAATCTTAGGAAGCTGATAATCCACTTTTGTTGCTCCTCAAAATTTACATGATCTTTATTGATTTTTTTTTCTTTTTTTAGTTTTTCTTGGAATTCACTTTTACGATGACGTAATCTTTGACTTATTACAGTCTTTATCTAAGATATTCCGAAGTTGCCATAGTAACAAGATCCTGAGCCTAATCATCTTTGTGAGTAAGGCTGAGGGTACTAATATACTCTCAGTGCTATCATGCTTTCTTGTAAAGCTTTGAAAGTAGCTTTAGGTGAGCTTATTTGTTCCACTTTTCATTTTAGTATATGAGTTATTAGAAGCAAGTTTTAATCTCTTTCTTATCTCCTGTTCATTAAAAAAAAATAATGTAAATTAAAAATGTAATGATTAAGCAGCTTCTAGAGACATATATTACTCTTCTAGGATTTTTTTTAAGAATACATTGTTTTTGTCTATGCAATTTTCAACAAAACAAATCAGTAAATAAAATTTTACAAGTCTCTGGTTACCCTTTCAAACACTAGGAATAGCTAGCACTTATAAAATTGGGTAATTGACAAAATTATGTATTTCTATTATGTGGTATAATTTTAAAGCTATTTCTTATATTCTTTTGTTAATTTTACAAAACTTCAAGATGGTGCCAAGAGAAACAGTATTATTGTAATTGAGAATTTAGTAGATACAGATGCAGATAAATAGTGTGCCAGACAGTACTATGTCAACTTGAGTAAGATGAGAACATTAATTCATACAGGAAACAGATTTTTAAAAATTTCCTGTAAGAATAATGTGAAATGTTGAACACTATTCTCTATAGGTCATTTTAGTCGTGTGGTGATGGGCTGATTTGAAAGGCCTATAAAGTTTCAGCCTTTCCTTCTCTATTATGTGCCCAGAATCCTCTGACTGAATACCCCATTGGCCAATTATAGCCTTACTTGCCAGTTCTTGTTGGCTGCAAAACCACCCATGCAAATAGCTACCCAATGGCAATAGCTTCGTGGGGTTCTCTTCCAAGCTTCCCTTCGCATGTCTAAAAAGATATAAAGCTAATACATTTAAAACCAAAAATGGTCAGCTGGTTTCCTGAAAATTCCAATAATAACTGATTAGATTCTGAAATTTAAAAAAAATCAATGCTATTTACCATAGCACTCAAACAAATTAAGAATTTATATCCAGCCAAATGCATGCTGGATCTATATGATTACATTCCTTTATCTTGGTCTTATTTATGAGTAAAAATATTTTTTTCATAAATTCTTTGGCATTTTTCACATAGACAATCATGTCTCTGTGTGAATAATTTAGTTTTTTTCCTTTTAAACCTTTATGTGTTTTCTTTTGTCTTTGTGAAGCAGTTTTTAATTCTAGAAAACAAAACCTTAAGATATTTCATTTCTGCCTTGTTCCTGATCTTAGAAAGTATGCAGTCATCACCTGCAAGCACAATCCTAACTGCAGGTATTTGTAGATGTTCTTTAAAGCTTGAAGACATTTTATATTCTTATTCAGATGCAATAATACATTTTTCATAATAAGTGAATGTTGGTTTTTGTCAAGTGTATTTCTGACTCAAGTGGTATAGCCATATGACATCTTGTTCATGTGGAGGATGATATTTGAGATTATTTTAATGTTGATCAATTCCAGCTTACATACCTGGAATTAGTCACATTTGGGCATGATCTGAATTCTTTGCATACGTTATTGGATTTAATTTATAATATTTGTATGATGATATTTTATTTTGTACTAACATGTTATTTGTATGTTAATAAATAAAGTTACCTGGGGGTCAGAGCTATTAGCAAGCCATAGGAAAGCTGGGCGGTGGTGGTGCACGCCTTTAATCCCAGCACTTGGTAGGCAGAGCTAGGTAGATCTCTGTGTGTTCAGGGATACAGCCAGCATTGGAGACACACGCCTTTAATCTCAATACCAACCATAGAAGATCTGGAGGTCTGTACAAACAGGCAGTGATGAGGCGGTCATGTGGTTGGGTTTACAACCAATGAGAAGGCAGAACCAAAAGTCTTTATAAAGACTTCAACACAGGAAATAGCTCTCTTTTGGAGAGGTAGGACCAGCGCAGGGGAAGGGTAAGGTTTTAGCTCATAGCTCTGTCCTCTTGGCTTTCTTCTTTGCATTGGTTCTGTGTTTCTTATTTACTAAGACGGTTGGTTACATCTACATATTTGTTGAGAAATTTCTCTTTAATATTATAAGACATACTTGTATTTCACTCTTTTAGTTTCCATTTTTAACCATTCACAATTACTATACTGCTTATTTGTTTGTACATTTTTAATTATTTAAACATTCCATAAATAATAATAGGATACAATGTGTTTTGAATAAATCCATCATCCATTCCACCTCTTCTACTCTTCCCTGTTCTGTCTGTCACATCTACTTCTTGAATTCATGTGGTTTTTTTAAAACCTACTGAGCTCACTTGGTGCTCTCTGTATGTGCATGGGTGGAGGACCGCAAGTGTTGCTAGCCTCTCAGAGCCTGCATCCCTGAAGAAAACTGATGCTTTATCACCCTCTATTAACTGCTAAACAGCTCCTTAACCAAGGGTGGGACTTCATGAGTCCATTCACCATTCATCCTGGGATTTTGGCCAGTTTGATCCTGCGTAGGTCATGCTCATATTATCACAGCTACTGTGAATTCATGTGTGCAATGCCTCTGTCATGCCTGGCAATTATTTCCCCTGTAATGCCTACTACTTCTGGCTCTCACAGTCTTTCCATCTCCTCCTTCTTTATGGTCCCCAAGTCTTGGGAGAAGAGGGATGATATAAATATGCCATTTAGAACTAACTGAGCATTCCACAGTTTCTTGTTTTCTGAAAACTAACTACCTGTGGGTCTCTGTATTAAAGTCCATCTCCTGCAAAAAAAAAAAGCTTCTTTTATGAGGTTTGATGGATGCACTGCTTCATGGGTTTAATGATATAAACTTTGGAGGTGGTTTATTATTATGTCCATGTAGCACAATAATAGTATTAGTTCTCCTGTAGGGCCTATGACCTAGCCAGCCATGGGTTTTTCACCAAGTTAGTGGTACCAGACATGAGTCTCATCTTGTGGAGAATGATTTAAATCCAATCAGAAACTAGTTGCTTACTGTAATGGGAATTTCCTTTTTGGCCCATGACCTTGGGCTATGTGACTCAATATGTGCTTCTTGCCTGCCTATGTGACTTCTTAAAAAAGGAAGAGGGAGGGGGTCACTGTCTCTTGGATGTGGAAGGGTTCCTGGAGCACTGTTTGGCGACCTGGTCTGGAGCTTTCCCCATCTTTCCCTGGGAGATGAAGAGGCAATGGTATCGCTTCATTTTGTATCAGTGAGTCTGTTTTCCCAATTGATGTATATGTATATGTATATATATATATATATATATATATATATATATATATATACCATTGAGGCTCTCGTTACAGCTTACTACCATAGCTTAAATGTCATTATTGCCCCAGTGAACATATCTTACTGAATGATCATTGTTGTTGCTTGCAGGATCCGTAGCTGGGTAATACCGTTGACTACTTTTCTCTGCCAGGTGCATGCATAGCATCTTCTAGCACTATGAAAGCTAACCAGCAGGGATGATGCTTCTGGGTTGGTACCAGTTTGATTTCCTTATGTACTGTGTGTCAAGTATGTGGTGTTTCAACAAGTTCTGGAGAGTAACTCAGAACGGTGAAAAGAGCCTGTAATGTTTAGGTGGGGGGTTGTCTATAGAAACCCAGTGATCGACATCTGGAAAAGAGTAACAAAATATCTGGCAATGGACTTTTTATTTAATAGCCTATGATGTCTTGGGAGGCATGTTAGCCTCTAGTAGGATAACTCCATTTAAAATTTTATATATGTATGTGTATATATATATATGCATATATTTTAAGAAGCTTTTTTAATTAAGACATTTTTTTCATTCATTTTACACACCAATCAAAGATCCCCCTCTTCCCTCCTCCTGCTCTCCCAGCTGCCTGCTCCCAACCCACCCCTTACTCCCCCCAACAAAAAGGCAAGGCCTCCCATGGGGAGACACATCCAGCAGAGGCAAGTCCAAGCCCTTCCCCCTGCCTCAAGGCTGTAGGAGGTGTCCCATCATAGGTAGTGGGCTCCAAAAAGCCTGCTCATGCACCAGGGATGTATTCTGATCCTACTGCCAGGGGGTCCCCCCAAGCCGATCAAGTTGCGCAATTATCTCGCCATGCAGAGGGCCTAGTCCAGTCCCATGCAGGCTCCACAGCCATTGATCCAACTTTCATGAGTTCCCACTAGTTTGGTTTGGATGTCTCTGTAGGTTTCCCCATTATGATCCTGATGCACTTGCTCATAGAATCCCTCTTCTTTCTCTTTGACTGGACTCCTGGAGCTCTGTCTAGTGACTGGCTGTGGATCTCTGCATCTGCTTCCATCAGACATTGGAGAAAAGCTCTGTGATAACAGTTAGGGTATTCACCGATCTGATCACTGGGGCAAGCCAGTTCAGTTCAGGCACCCTCTCTACTATTTCTGGTAGTATAAGCTGGTTGTGGTGGTGCACGCCAGTAGGATTTGCTGAAGGAGGTGGAGGCAGGAGGATTACGAGTTCGAGGCCAGCCTGTGCTGGAGAGATGACTCAGTCATTAAAGGCTAGACTCACAACCAAAAATATAAGAAGCTTCTATAGTAGGTTTCCACATGGCGTTTTCAAGGGACTTTAGTGTTAGTTGTTTCTCCCTATCCTCTTCCCTCTAGCCTCTCTTCCTGTCACTCTTATTTAACCCTTCCAGGTCCATTATTCCCTCTTCATTCTACCCATGTCTATCATCCTTCTCTGCTGCAGGTGACACTTAGTAGTTTCCTCCTTCTATGATTACTCCAATTTAAATATGCATATCTAAAGAGTCACAGCTACCATCCAAATATAAGTCAGAACATGTGAGATTTGTCTTTCTGCATCTGAGTTTCTTAATCCAGGGTACTTATTTCCAGCTCTATCCATTTACCTTTGAATTACATAATTTAATTTTTCTTTGGAGCTGAATAACATTTCATTGTGTGTATGCAAAATTTCACAATCCATTTAGACATCTAGGCTGTTCCCATTTCCTGGCAATTGTGAATTAAGCAGACTTGACAAGGATGAGTCAGAATCTCAGTAGAAAGATAAGGAGTCCTTTGGTAATGTACCCTGGAGTGCTACTGATGGATCCTGTGGTAGATTCATATTTAGAGTTTTGAGGAATACACACACTGATTTATACCATGGCTACAATAGTTCACATGTCCACTAACAATGGGTAAGTTTTCTCTTTTCAGCACATTCATGGCAGCATTTGTTATCACTTATTTTGATGTTTTTGTTTTTATAACTTAGCCATTCTAACTTGGGAAAGATGAAATCTCTACTTAGTTTTAATTTACATTTCCCTGAAGGCTATGGATTTTGAGCACTTAAAAAAACTGTTTTTAAGCCATTTGTATATTTTCTTTTGCAAACTCTCCTTTTAGTTCCATGATTCAAGTTTTAATTGAGTTGATTCTTTCTCCTCTTTTAAATTTTTATTGATTCTTTGTGGATTTCAATCATGCACCTCAATCCCACTCATCTTCCTGTTCTTTCATATGTGCCTTCTGCCCTTGCAACCTCCTCCTCCAAAATAAAATTTTAAAAAAATACAAAAATCAACAAAACAAAACAACAACAAAATCTTGTTGAGGAAACTGTAGAATGTCTCAGTGAGTCACACAGTACACAGTACACACTTTATTCTATACATCTTTTCTTGCAAATGTTCAATGCAATGAGTCATTGGTCCAGTTTGAGGTCTCTGGCTTCTGCTACTCTCAATACTGGATCCTCATGGGACTCCTCTTATATAAACTGTTGTTGCCTTGTGTCATGGAGATCCTACAGCTTTGGATCTGCAGGACCAGCCCCTTCATGTGCTTCAGCAGTCCATAAATGGGGTGGATGTTGGGGTGGGCCAAATCATAGCCCTGGATATGGAACTGGGTGGTAGCTGAGTTGGTCAGCCTGTCAATTCTCCTGCACCCTCACCAACAAGGTGAACTCTCCAGTGCTGCCCAGACTAGCTCACCTTATGCTGGAGGCAGCAAGGAGCAGGGCTAATTCTCCTGTTCTCACGCCCTCTGGCGGGCTCACCCTGCACCCACACCACCAGGACCAGATCTGCTGTGCTGCCCAGTCAAGGTGTAGTGCCTGCTCTCCTGGGTGCTGAAGCTGGTAAGGGGCAGGACGGCTCTCCAGCTCTCATGCCCCTAAAGCCAGCTCTTCTGCCTGCCTCAGGTGGTGAGGGGTTAAAGGCGGGGCATCTCTCCCTCACACACACCACTGCATTGTAGATGAGGGGCAGGGCTAGCTCCTCTGCTATCACACACTCAAGGGTGTGCCCCTGCCACCAGGACCAGTCTTACTGTGCTGCCTGGGCAAGGGACTGTTCTCCCTAGGGCTGCAGCCAGTGATGGGCAGGACCAACTCTCTGCAGCCTTTGGATATCAATATATGATTCTAGGCTGCAGCCCAGACCAGGGACACCCGTATGGCCTTTGGTAGTAACATGGGCCATGGACATTGACATAGACCTCTGCTGCAGCATGGCTTCAGACCCAGACATGGTCCTCAGCAGCAACATGGTCTGGGACTTCACCATGGCTTTAGGTGGCTTTGAAGGCTACTCCTATCAGGCTATTCCTCTCCACCGTCATGTCTCCAGATCCATCTCTCTTCATAGTGCTCAAAATGTTCTGCTTCTCTTTCTCTCCCATCTCTCTACCATCTCTCATACTTGCACTTTGTAGTGGCTTATGCTTTGGATAGTCCATGTGTTGGGAGGTATCTCTGAGTGTCTTCTTCCTATTTACTCTTCATGGCAGTGGGTGGGGCCTCTGAGTTTCTTCAAGTATTTGTTCAACCCAAAGCTTCCAAAGGAAATAAATCTCTGGCCAAAGTTAGATGCAGCATGGCAAAACTGTAACTCAACATAGAGTCATCCAGTCTCATGGTTGAACCACCACCACAACCAACTGGAGAGATTAGTGGTTAGGTCAATGATGAGAAGTAAACACACCAGTCAGTTGTGGGTCAGCTCGTTCTGCAGGTAAGGCTCTTCTTCCCAGATTAGGATACAGCTCTGTGAGTCACAACAATTCATAGAGTGGCTGGTTTTCTCAAAGGAAGAAGGAATAGGCCCACTAACACCAGGGTTTGTTACTGGTTCTATTGACAGGCAGTATAATTCACCTTTTCCTAAGGAGTAAGAACAGCAACTGCCTTGGTGTCTCCTGTTCTAACAGTTCATAGTGCATAAACTACTTCCATTTCCCTGCCACCTGTTTACTTACTTCTTATTCTCCCATCACTCCAGCATCTACTTACTCAATTCCCACCATGCCCAGCTGGGCGTGGGGCCACAGTGTTGTCTTTGCGATTTGCAGCATGCATGCTGGGCCCAACTAGAGCTGGCCTGGCTTTGATGTTGTCTAGGAACTTTTTGGCATTCCCAGGCCCTTTGTGGACCCAGTTTTGCCCTCTGTGTTGTCTAGGTGCTTTCTGGCATCCGGGACCTGTTTCTTGATAATCCCAGTCATGGTGCCTCCTGGGCTCAAGCATGCTCTATTGATGTTCCTTACAGTGTCCTCTCTTTGCAGCTCTCTTCTCTCTCCTGCCTAAGCAGGGTGGAGGAGAGGTGCCAGGGCTCTCACTGACAGGAGAGATCAGGGCCCTGGGCTAGGTGACAGTCTTCATAGCCACCCAGAGCCTGGAGCATGATACTAGGGTCTCCACGGCTGTCAGTGCCATCTTGACTGCTGGATCTATTCTTTCTCTTGGTGTTTTGTTTTCTGAGTCCTTTGTATCCTGGACACTAACACTTTGTCAGCTGTGTAAATGGTGGAGATTGTTTCCATCTTGTAACCTGTACAGGAACCTTTTAGTTTCACAAACTCCAATTTGTTAGCTATATTTATCTTTATTACTGTGTTCCTGTTCAGAGATTTCTTCCTGTGTGTGTCACTGAAGGGTTTTCCCTATGTTCTCTGCAGACATATTCAGGGCATTAAATCTCACGTTGAGGTGCTTGATACATGTTGTTGACCCTTGATCCTTTGGAGAAGGATCTAGTTTCTTCCTTCTATATGAAGCTATCCAGTTTGACCAGCAACCCTTCTTGAAGATGCTCTCTTTTCTCTAATGTGTGTAGTTGGCTTCTTAGTCAAAAAATAGGTGGCTGAAGGAGTGTGGGTTTATATGTGGGTCCTCAATTCTATTTCATTAATCAATGTTTCAGATTTATGCCAGTACCATGCTGTTTGTATTACTATAGATCTATAGCATAACTTAAAGTCTAGGATAGTGATACCTCTAACAGTGTTTTGAGATTATTTTTTCAATTTCTGCAAAGAACTATGTTGGAATTTTGATAGGGATTTCGTTGAATCTGTGGATTGCTTTTGATAAAATGGCTATTTTCCACAATATTAATCTTTCCAATCCATAAACATGGGAGGACTTTCAATCTTCTGCAATCTTCTTCAGTTTCTTTGATGTTTTAATACTTTAATTGTACAAGCCTTTCACTCTTTGCTTTTATTTATTACAAGATTTATTTATTTATTTAGAGCCCACTGTGAATGGGATAATTTTCTGGATTTCATTTTCAGATTGTTTATTATTGGTTTGTAGGAAGACAACTAATTTTTGTGAGTTGATTTTGTACCTTGCTACTTTGTTGAATGTGTTTATCAGCAGTAGGTGTTTTCTTGTGGAATGTTTGCAGGTTTTTGTTGTTGTTGTTGTTTTTGAAATGTGTAGAATCTGATTATCTTGAAGGATTCTTTGACTTTTTCCTTTCTCATTGGTTGCCCCTTCTGCTGTAGCTAAGATTCCAAGCACTAGATTAAACAGAAGTGGAGAAGGTAGACATCCTTGTCTAAATCTTGATTGCAGTGGAAATTCTTTTAGTTTTTCTCCACTTAGCATGATGTTACTGTGGGCCTGCTATATATTGTCTTTATTATTATTTTAAGACAAGTTTCTTTATACCTAGATCCAACAGGGCTTATTATAAAGGTATGTCAGATTGTGAATCCAGGTCATTTCTGCATTTAATAAATGATCACATCTTTTAAACGTGGTGAACTGCATTTAGTGATTTAGGTTTGCTGAACCATCCCCAAATCTCTGGAATGCAGACTTAATTGTCTTAGATGATTGTTTCTGATGTGTTCTTGAATTCAATTTTATTTTGCTGTTGTTGTGTTTTTATCAGGATAATGTTGCCTTTATAAAAACAATTTGGAAGTGGTCTTTCATATTTCATTTTACAGAAAAATTTGAAGAATATTAGTGCTAGATTTTTAATTCTGTGCTGAATTTTTCTGGTCCTGTGATTTTTTTTTCCCTTTGGGAAGATTTTTGTAGCATGAATCTTAAAAGGTCTTAGTAATAAAAACAAACCCAGAGCCAGGTATTAGGGTGAACACTGAATGATCAGAGAAACAGAACAAGCCACAGCCACCTCACGTGCCAATTCCTCAGCTGATCCTGTTTCCTCAGAGTGGAAGCCTCTGAGTCCTCATCCGAGTGGGTCTCAGCTGAACTGATGCTAAAAGCCTAAAAGCTTAACCAGGCTCTAGTTCCTGGTCTTCACACCTTATATATCTTTCTGCTTCCTGCCATCACTTCCTGGGATTAAAGGCATGTGTTACCATGCCTGGCTGTTTCCAGTGTGGCTTTGAACTCACAAAGATCTGTCTGGATCTCTGCCTCCATAATGCTAGGATTAAAGGCATGAGAGTCACCATTTTCTGGCCTCTATGTCTATCTGTTCTGTTCTCTGACCCTAGATAAGTTTATTAGGGTGCCCAATATATTGGAGGACACAACATCACCACAGATTTTAATTAGTGTTTCTATCTTGTTTGCTCTCCTGTATCTGTTTAAGTTTTCTCTTTCATATTGGTTAACTTTTATATGCCAAATGAATCTGAAATTTATCTATTTCTATTAGACTTTTTGTGTTAGCATAATATAGAGTTTTAAAGTATGTCCTTATGATTCTCTGAGTTTTCTCAGTGCCTGTTGTAACATCTTCATTTTGTGTTTAATTTTATTAATTTGGCTCAGATCTCTCTTATTAGTTTGACTAAAGGTTTGTCAAATTTATTCATCTTTTTATTTTGTTTTTGTAATGTTGTTTGAGGCCATTTTTTTTGTTCTTAGTAGTTTTGAAATTTTTATTTATTATTTTTATGTTTATCAGGGTTTTGCCTGCATGGATGTCTGTGCATTGTGTGAATGCTGTGCCCATGCAGGCCAGAAGAAGGTGTTAGATCACAGGGGACTGGAGTTCTAGACAGTTGGCAGCAGCCATGTGGGTCCTCTGGAAGAGCAGCTAGGTGCCCTTAACCACAGAGCTATCTCTTCAGTCCTAAACTTGTTAAATCACCCATTCTTTGTTTTGATTCTTTGTATTGTTCTTTTTATTTTTATTTTATTGATTTTCTTCCTTGTTTTGATTAGTTCTTCTTGCCTACAGTTTTATGTTCTTTGTTCTTTTTCCAAAGCCTTAAGATGTCATTGGTTTATTTATTTTTTTTAAAAAATATTTTTATTAATTTTACATACCAACCACAGATGCCCCTCTCATCCCTCCTTCAGCTCCCCCCCCCACCTTCCCCCTCCTCCCCTCTTTCAACAGGGTAAGTTCTCCCATGGGGGGACAGCCAAGCCTGGTGTGGGGCCTGGCTGGGAGACTGGCTCTCACATTTTACTGCAGGGTACTCTTGAGAAGAAAGGTATAAGAGATATTAGATAGAAGGACAGAGGGGAGAGAAACAGACAGAAACACAGGGCCTGAATCATTATCCACTGGCTCCTTCTGTTTCTTCTAAAGGATCTTTTATAGGAATTCCAATAGGTAGAGCAAAAGACCCCCTCCTAGCTCAGCAATGAGTAGACCCTTCCAATCACCTAGTAACTATGCACATGGTCAAGCAATCCTCTAAATGCAGCCTTGCTTCATAAATTAAGCTCAGATCTCACTAGGAAACCTTTATGGGCCTCCACAGTCTGGTATATTCAATTGAGGCAGGACCAAGCCCCTCCCTGCTTTATCAGGGGGGAGCAAGGTGTTCGACCATAGGTAATGGGATCCAGAAAGCCAGCTCACAAACCAGGGATAGATCCTGATCACAATGGCAGGGGCCAATCAAACAGACCCAACTATACAACTCTCTCCCATATGCAGAGGATCTAGTCCAGTCCCATGGAGGTTCCATAGCTGTCGGTCTAAAGTTTGTGACTTCCTTTGAGGTTGGTTCAGTTGTCTGTAGATTTCCCCATCATGATCTTGACCCCCCCCCCCCTGCTCATGTAATCCCTCTTCCCTCTCTTCATTTGGACTTTTAGAGTTCAGCCTGGTGCATGATTGTGGATCTCTGCATCTGCTTCCAGCAGTTACTGGATGAAGGTTCTATGATGACAGGTAGGGTATTCACCAATCTGATTACCAGGGTAGGCCAGTTCAGGCACCCTCACCACTGTTGCTAGTAGTTTAATCTAGGGTCATCCTTGTGGATTGCTGGGAATTTTCCTAGCACCAGGTTTCTCCCTTACCCCATAATGTCTCCCTCTATCAAGATATGTTGCTGGACGGCTTCTCTCCAGGTTTCACCAAGTCCTGCAGTCCCACAATCCATGTATAAAATAATCACTCAGACGCTTATATTACTTATAAACTGTATGGCCATGGTGGGCTTCTTGCTAACTGTTCTTATATCTTAAATTAACCCATTTTTATAAATCTATACCTTGCCACGTGGCTGGTGGCTTACCAGGGTCTTTACATGCTGCTTGTCCTGGCGGTGGCTGCAGTGTCTCTCCTTCCTTCTTCCTGTTTCCCCAATTCTCCTCTCTCCTTGTTCTGCCTATACTTCCTGTCTGGTCACTGGCCATCAGTATTTTATTTATATAGAGTGATATGCACAGCAAAGATATCTCTTTCATTGCTCTCCCACTCCGCCCCTCCCCCAGATTGACTATCCCGTGCCCTCATGTTCTCATTCCTTCACCCCCTGCCCTCTATTGCCCACCCCCCTAGTTTACTCATCAGGATCTCCTGTTTCCCCATCTCAAGGTGATCCACACATCTCTCTTAGGGTCCTCCTTGTTTCCTAGCTTCTCTGGAGCTGTGGGTTGCAGTCTCACTATCCTTTGCTTTACATCTAGTATTCACTTATGAGTGAGTACATACCATGTTTGTCCTTTTGAGTCTGAGTTATTTCACTCAGGATGATATTTTCTAGTTCCATCCATTTGTTTGCAAATGTCATTGATTTTTACATCTGAGTAATTCTCCATTATGTGTATGTACCACATTTTCTTTATCCCTTCTTTGGTTGAGGGGCATCTAGGTTGCTTCCAGGTTCTGGCTATTACAAATAATGCTGCTATAAACATAGCTGAGTAAGTGTCCTTGTGGTATACTTGAGCATCTCTTGCATATGTGCTCAAGAGTGGTATCATTGGGTCTTGAGGTAGATTGAGTCCCAATTTTCTGAAAAACCACCATACTGATTTCTAAACAGGTTGTACAAGTTTGCACTTCCACCAGCAGTGGAAGAGTGTTCCCCTTGATCCACATCCTCTCCAATACAACCTGTTATCAGTATTTTGGATCTTAGCCATTCTGACAAGTGAAAGATGGTATCTCCGAGTCATTTTAATTTGCATTTCCCTGATGACTAAGGATGTTGAGCAATTCCTTAAATATCTTTTGGCCACTTGGGATTCTTCTGTTGAGAATTTTCTGTTTAGCTCTGTAGCCTATTTTTTAATTGGATTGTTTGGTATTCTGTATGTTTAGTGGTTTGATTATTATGTGGTGAGGGGACTTTTTTGGGGGTCCAGTCTATTTGGTGTTCTGTAACCTTCTTGTATCTTCATAGGCATTTCCTTCTTTAGGTTGGGAAAGTTTTCTTCTATGATTTTTTTTGAATATATTTTCTGTGCCTTTGGGTTGGTATTCTTCCCCTTCTTTTATCCCTATTTTTCTTAGGTTTGGCTTTCTCATGATGTCTCAAATTTCCTGGACATTTTGTGTTATGACTTCTTTGGCTTTAGTATTTTCTTTGACTGACGAATCTATTTCCTCTATTGTATCCTCCATGCCAGAGATTCTCTCTTCTGTCTCTTGTATTCTGTTGGTTTTGCTTGAATGTGTAGTTCCTGTTCATTTACTCAGATTTTCTATTTCAAGCTAAATTGTGTCTTCTTCATTGTTTCTATTTCACTTTGCAGGTTTTGAACTGTTTCCTTCACCTGTTTAATTGCCTTTTCTTTTTTTTTTCCCCTTGGCTTTCTTTAAGGGATTTATTGATTTCTTCCAATTTTTTGCTTTTTTCCCTTCAATTTCTTTAAAGGCATTTTTCATTTCCTCTTTAAAGGCCTCTATTATTTTCTTAAGGGCATTTTTTAAGGTCATTTTCTTCTGCTTCTTCGACATTGTGATGTTCAGGTCTGACTGATGTAGAACCACTAGGTTCTGGTGGTGCCATATTGCTCTTTTTTTTTTTTTCATTTTAAACAAGAAGTTTATTTAAACAACAAGACGCTTGACTTGAAGGGAAAACTATCTAGGATCATTTTGTTCAAGAGTAATTTACCCCTACTTAAAGACAGATTGCCCTACATGTAACAGCTACGTACAAAAAAGTTATAAAATTGTCCTTGGTTTTACAATGATAAATGAAAAACATTAAAATTCTCCAATCAAACAAGGTATGCAAGGATTTTGTTGTTGGGTTCTTTTGTTAAAACGTTGAGAGCAAAATAACTTATTGGAATATAAAGATAAGAGCTGAATGAGCATGCCACTAATGGAGAAAGGGGGATATTTTCACAGAACCAGTACTTTCCCCCAGACCATCTCCATCTGATGTCAATCAAAACAGAACATTGGCCATTTAGTTTAAAAAAGAAAAAAAAAAGCGCAAATGCTTGTGCACATACACCAGTTACTTTATGTACAATAAAGAAATGGGGACAGGGAAATGAAAGAATAGAGAAAACTATACTGTAGTAGTCAGGATGTGGTGGAACCAAATTGCGGCTTTCTAATTGCGAATGTATTCTTGGTCTATAACAAAATTCTGGAGTAAAGTAGCAGGTTCCCTTTTTAGTAGACACCTCCTGTCTGCTGCTGGAACACATCAATCGTATCTTCATCCTCCATTTCCAACTGTGCAGGTGTATCTGTTTCATTGATTGGTTGACCATCAAACCGGAATCTGATCTGCCTCATTGACAAACCCTGTCGTTCACAATAGGCTTTCATTAGTTTACTAAGTGGTGTATGCCTCTTAATCTTAAACTGCACCACAGAACCATCCTGCCCTGCCACCTTCAAATTAATATGATCGTTGTTCTCAGTCTTGACTCCTTCCTTGGGTTTCTCGTCGGCCATGGCGAGCGCCGGGGTCTCCTCAGCTGCCGCTTCACAAAAGAGGCACCGGGTCCGCACTGGAGGCGCACACAAGCAGCACCAGCAGCAGCCGCCATATTGCTCTTTATGTTGTTGAATGTATTCTTACACTGGTGTCCGTCCACCCATCTCTCCCTCCAATTGGTGCAAATGGTATCTGTGTCTCAGGGAGCCCCTCTTGGTGCAATCTGAGCTCTTGGTTCAATTGGAGCTGTGAGAGTCTGTGTCTCAGGGAGCAGCTGCAGGCTGGAAGGATGTGTGGGTTTGAGGGGTGGATTGTGGCTTGTAGGTTACAGGGTCCAGTGTGGGATGGTGGTAGTTGGGTCTGCCTGTAGAAGTCTTGCCTGCTGGCCTGCAACTGGTTGTGCCTTTGGGCCTAAGGCACTATTAGTTTATTAATGTGAGATCTCTCTTAGAACTGTCTTCATTCTGTTCCATTGATTTTGGTATGTTGTATATTTGTTTTCATTCAAATCTAGGACTTTTAAAATTCCCTTCCTGATTTTTTCCTTTATTCAATTGCCATTCAGTGGTGTTTTGTTTAGTCCTTATGAGTTTGTGTATTTTCTCTAGTTTTTATTATTTGATATACAGCTTTATTCTAGTGTGGTTTTCTTTGTCAAGTTTCCTGTATTTGTGGACATTTTCTTTCTGTCTAAATATGTGGCAGGGTTTTGGAGAAAGCTCTGTGCACTGCAAAGGTGTTCATTTAAATTGATCTGATTCATGGTTTCACTTAACTCCAGTATTTCCCTGTTTAGTTTTTGTACAAATGACATGTCTATTGGTGGCAATGGGTTATTCAAGTTTCCTAATATCATTCCATTGAGGATAATCTTTTAGATTTAAATAGCATTTATTTTATGAAATTGGGTGCCCCTCTGAAGAATATATATTTAGTATTGTAATATCTTCTTGGTGTATTAGTCTTTTAAAAAGTGTGAAATATGTTTCTTTATCTCTTTTTGCCTACTTTTTATGTATAGTCTATTTCATTAGTTGCCAGAATAGCAATACCTGCTTGTTTTCTAGATATGCTTGCTTGGAATATGTTTTGTATTCTTTTAGCATAAGCTGTGCTTATTGTTGATGGTAAGGTGTGTTTCTTGGGGGCAGAAAATAAGACGGATGCCATTTCCTAATCCTCTGTGTTAGTCTATGTCTTTTCACCAGGGAATTGCATCCATTAGTATTGTTATATTATATAATATGTATATTAATTGTGAATATATACTATATGGATGTTATAACTGAATGATGTATATTAATTCCTACTCTTGTTTTTTTGTGGCATTTTCTTTAATCTCTTTTGATTAACTTCTCTTGAATTATTTGTTTTCCTGTGACCTCTTGGGTATGTTTCTCTTCTAAAGAATTCCTTCCAGTATATTCTATAGAGTGATCATAAATTCTTAATCTTAGAAAGTTTTTTTTTTTAATTTAATAGATACTGTACTGGTTATGTGTGTCCATGACATAAACTAGTCATCAGAGAAGAAGGAGCCTCAGTTGAGAAATGCCTCCATGAGATCCAGCTGTAAGTCATTTTCTCAATTAGTGATCAATGGGGGAGGGCCCAGCTGATGGTGGGTGGTGCCATCCCTGGGCTGGTGGTCATGGGTTCTGTAAGAAAGCAGACTGAACAAGCCAGGGCAAGCAAGCCAGTAAGCAGCTTCCCTCCATGGTCTGTGCATCAACCCCTGCCTCCAGGTTCCAGCCCTGATTGAGTTTTTGTTCTGATATCTGCTGATGATGTACTATGAACTGAAAGTGTAAGCCAAACACACCCTTTCCTCTCTAACTTGAATTTTGGTCATGGTGTTTTGTCATGACAATAGAAATCCTAACAAAGACAAATTGATTTCAGGAGTGGGGTATTGATGTAACAGACCTGACCATGTTTTGGGGAGGATTGTGGAAGGACTTAACAAGTTTGGGCTAGAGAAGTCATTGAGCGTTAAGAGCTTAGTGGGATGTTCTGTGGAAATTTGGAAGATGACAATGTTGAGAGCAATGCAAAGGACAGAGGCCTGGCTTGTAAAATTTCATAGGGAAGTTTAAAGACTATTGGGGCCATTTGTTACTTTGAATTAAGATTTTTGTAGTTCTGGTTAGCTGCAACTGAAGAACCAGTTGTGATTAACAAAATGCCAAAAGTAACTAAAGTGAAACTTTATATTGCTGGGATACTTGATGATGGTCAGCTGGAGCTAAAAAATTAGATTAAGAAGAGATCAGCATCACTGAGATCAAATCTTCTGGGAAGTGTTTCCTGAGGGCACAGAGAAGCTGTTCCAGAGGTGGCCAAGGTTGTATCTCATGCTGACAGCCAGACTTGGTAATGGTAGTACTAGTTTTGAAGGCATGAAGGGGTCATGGAGAGCAGCTAAGGCTTGGCACTATGAGGCCAAGAGAGGCCACTGGTGAAGGGGCAGCCTCAGTTGTAGTTGAAAGCTCAGGACAAAAGGGGTCATGCAAAGTTGAGGCCTGACACCAAGAAGAGAGCCTATGAGAGGCTGTTGGTGAAAAGTGCATCCCAGTTGCAGCAGAAGATGCCAGCATTTTGGAGATGCCAGTACCATGGGATGACCAAGAACAGTAGCAGCAGTGGAGTGGAGCCAGATACAGCCTAAAAGATAAGCTATGTGGGCCATAGAAGGTGGAGCCAGAAAAGTGACTGAAGCCCTTTGGAGGAGTCCAGAAGATGGTGAGTGGATCCCAGCCATTGGATGGTTGGGATTTGGTTTTGCTTTGATTTGATTATAACTGTGCCCTGATTTTCCTCTCTCAATATAAAAAATTATTTTACTAGAGCCCATAGTTGAGAGAGTTTGAATTTTAAAAGAAATAGGCTGGTTTAAAGGGACTGAAGTTTTAATGTGTTTAAATTTGTAAAGACTGGGGCTATTAAAATTCTTTATATTTTTAATGTGGGATCTTTGGAATGAATAACAAAGGAAGTATTGTGGCTTAATGGTGATGTATTTGTGTGTCAACTTAACAAGGGTTAGGTAGTACTGGCTGGTTTTTGTGTGACAATTTGAGACACAAGCTAGAGTCATCAGAGAGAAAGGACCCTCAGTTGAGGAAATGCTTCCATGAGATCCAGCTGTAGGGCATTTTCCCAATTAGTGATCAGTTGGTGAGGGCCCAGCCCACAGTGAATGATGCCATCCCTGGGCTGGTGGTCCTGGGTTCTATAACAAACTAGTCTGAGCAAGCCAAAGAAAGCAAGCTAGTAAGCAGCTCCCATCCATGGCCTCTGTGTCAGCTCCTGCCTCCAGGTTCTAGCCCTGTTTGAATTCCTGTTCTGACTTCCTCCACTGATGGACTATGATCTGGAAGTGTAAGCCAAACCAACCCTTTTCTCCCCAATTTGCTTTTTGGTTGTGGTAATTTGTCACAGTAATAGAAACCCTAACTAAGACAGTTTTGCTAGATAGAACAGGCTTTGTTGACCATTGTGGTCTTGCAGAATTTGTAACACGTTTTTCAATTATTCAGGCTGTAAACTTTCTGCTGAATAATCAGACGTCATTCCAGTGGGTCTGCCTGTGTCACTTGACCTTTCACTCTTGCTACCATCTGTACCTTTTTTCTTTTTCTTTTGTGTTTTTCAATTTAATATAATGTATCATGGGAGTTTCTCGTCTTGTTCTGTCCTTTTAGAAGTCAGTGGATCTCTTGTACATGGATAGGTGTCTCTCTCTAGGTTTGGGAATTTTAATTCTATAAATTCATTTAAAATATTCTTTATGCCTTTGATATATTCTCTTTTTTTTTGACTGCAGTGTGAATGTTAGAACTTCTCATGGTGTCTCAAAGCTTTCCCACATTCTATTCATAAAATTATTTTTAAATTTCTCACTGAGTTTTACTGAATGATCTTGTTCCTATTTGTCTTTCTGCTCAGACTGTTTTTCACATGATCCATTCTGTTTATGAGGTTTTCAAATCAAATTATCATTTGTCTAATTGAGCTTTTCATTTCCTATGTAATTTCAGTTCGGCTTTTCTGCAGCAATTCTATGCTTTTATTAAATTGTATTTCCATGTCGTGGATGGACTTCTTATTTAATTTACCTGTTTGTTTTTGGTCTCTTAGAGTATGTAGATATCCCTCACTGAATTGTACGAACATAGCTATAATCACTCTTTTGAAGTAGCCTGGAAGATCATCCATGTCATTCTCACTGGGGTTCATTACTACTGGATTGGTAATTTGTGATGGGGAGATTTTATTTTGTTGCATTACTTCTATTTCTGTTCTGGGATTTGCACATCTGTAGTTTGTTTTGTTTTACTGTATGCTCAAATCATCTTTCTTCAAGTGTAGGCATGTGTGATATTCAGGAGAAGATAAGGTGTGAGAAGGTTGACACACATAAATGACTTTTTTTGTGGAACTGGTATTGAAGATTGTAGATTCTATGATTAGTCTTCTCTTGAGATTCCACCGCTGTCAACACAAACACCCTGTGTGACTCAGCATGTCCCTTGCCTATCCTTTTCCTCTGTTGCCTTTTGGTGTGGCTACCCACATCTGGTTGCTCTACCTTGAGTTAGTTTTGATCAACAGTCAGTTAGGGATACGAGATTTGGGGAAGCTGTGTGTAGTCAAGCAGCTAATGGAGCATGGGTGGGAATGGGAAGAAGCCAAGACTAAATGATTAGTTAGCGGCAGAGGAAGGCCACGCCATGTCTAGGGAGGAACAGAGCCTTCTTGGCAAAGCAGGGGAGTGAAGTTCTGAAGTGTTTGGGTGGGCTTTGAGGTGAGAAGGAGAGGATCTAGCTGGTCATGCAGGGGTGGGAAATCCTGAAAAAATAGCTAGGCCTGTGGAGTACAAAGGAGAGGGCCCCCTTGGTTGCATTATAAGTCTCTGGAAGAACCAGGAAGCTTCCGGGGTGGGAAGGAGCACATCAATCTGGAAGGCTGAGGAGAAGTCGTCTCTCCAGGTGAGTGTACTGAATGGAAAGGAGCCCATCTACTTGACAGTGCAGGCAGGTGAGTCCCAGAAGAGCCAGGTGGGCTTATTTTGATAATATTTTTACCTAACTTTACTATTAGGACAATGCTGATCTCACAGAATAAGGACAAATTTCTTTTACTTCTATGTTCTGGAAGGCATGAGAATTGGTATTTTTTCTTCTCTAACCATTATGGAATGGAACTTTTCTGAATGCTATCTAGTATAGATTTATTTCTTTCATCAATATAGGCCTATTTAGTTTACCTTATATTTATTTGAATACACTTTGTATCATTCAAAGAACTGGTCGATTACATCTCAATTTCATCTAAGTTGTCAAATGTATTTATATAAAGTTGCCCCTTCTCCCCTTTTTTCCACATCTAATATACATTAAATCATTAACCATGGCCCTTCTTTCATTTATGACATCAGTGTGTATATATATTAGAAATTATAAATATATATAATTTCTCTGATTTTGTTATATCTCATGAATATTTTCAGACTCCCCAGGGAACTAGTTGGAATCACCACTTTTTAAAATTATTTCCATTGTTTTGTGTTATTTTGTTTGGCTTCTTTAATGTGATTAGATCTTACTCCTTTTCCCTAGTTTTTCTTGTGGTCATGTTACTAATTTTGTAATTTTCATTTTCCCAAATTTACATCCAAATACTATAAATTACACTGCATCTCATAAATTTTGATTAGTTTCATTTAACTAAAAATATTTTCAAATTTTACTTGCAAACTCTTTGGTCTTTTATAAATTTGATATTTATTATGTATTTTTTTGGAAATTTTCCTACTGTGCTTCAGTAAAGATCTCTAATTTAAAGCTATTATATTGAAAATGATTACTTGCATGATTTTATTCTTTTGAATGTGTTGTTTGATGGCTCAGAATATGGCCTATATTAAAGAACGTTGCATTTGTTCTGAACAGAATTGCATTAGGCTGTTAGATGTGGCACTTTGTAAGTGTACACAGGACAGCACTGATGGACAGTGCTATGCAAGTCGTCTGTAATCTTTTTTTTTAAATCTCCCATCTCCTTACTGACAGAGATATTGAAGTGTTCAGCTATCATAGTGAGTTTGTTGATTTTTTCTTGTGATTTTTGTCAGTTTTTCCTGAAACATTCTAATAGTCAGTTGTAAAGTACTGTACTTTTAGGATTGCTGGGTTTCTTGAAAAACAGAAGATCCTCCCATATTAAATATTCCTTTCGTCTCTCATAATCATCCTAGTTCAAATTGGCCTCTTATGAAATTACCATAAATATTTCAGCTTGGTTTTGACTCATGTTGGTATTGCATGCCGTTCACTGACTCTTGACATTGAAGTAGATGCATGTTTGTGTTTAAAGACAGTTTCTTTTTCTTTAAAAAGAAAGTTTTGTTTTGATTTTACATACCAATCCCAGCTCCCCCTCCCTCCCCTTCTTCATCCCCTTCCACCTTCCCATCCCATCCCCCACACACTCCTCAGACAGGGTAAGACCTCCCTTGGGGAGTCAACAAAGTCTGGCACACTAAGTTGAGGCGGGACCAACCCCCCCCCCCCCCTTGTGTCAAGGCTGAACAAGATATCCCACACTTGAGAATGTTTTCTGAAAAGCCATTTTACGCACTCAGGGTAAGTCCTGGTCTCACCACCAGAGGCTCTCCAAACAGATGTAGCCACATAACTGTCACCCACATTCAGAGGGTCTAGTCTGATCCCATGCACGTTCCCCAGCTGACAGGGCAGAGTAAAAACAGTTTCTTAAAGCAATGTATAGGTGAATCTTTAAAAAAACAGTGGAACAATCTTTATTTTCTAATTGGTATATTTAAACCACTCAAGAGAAAGAAGTTTTCTTACATAATTTATATGTTTATAATTATTTTCTACTGCTGTACTTATTCTTTGATTCTTTTAAATCTTATCTTTTTCTTTCATTCTATTCTCAGGTTTCAACTGGAAATTTCTATGTAATTCTACTTTCTTTCTGAGTGTATCTCCCAGAGATGGTCAAGGCTCCTTTTCATCTCACCTTTCCCTCTTTTACCTCCTCCCTTATTTTCTTGATTCCCTTTCTCCTCTGTCTAGTTCTGCTTTCTTTCTCTCTCTGTGTGTTCCTCTACTTCCTTCCACCTTCCTCTCTCTGTATTTATAGAATTTATATGTTCTAAGAACTTAGTGGTTCTCTGTTAATGCCTTTTCATAATTTTGGCAAATTCATTGATACTTCTATTTCAAATATTGTTACTTCATTCTCTTTTTATTCCTCTTTAGAGCTTCAGATTACGTGTGTGTTACACCTGTTGAAATTTTTCCACTGTTTTTAATGTTTTGTGCTTTTCTACCTGCTTAGGTTTTACTTTAAGAACTTTATATACATGACTAACATTCACATTAACTCTTTTCTCTTCATGTCAAGTTCTGAAGATCCCATAAAATACAGTCTTCACATCTGTAAATCTTTTTTTGTTAACAAGTTCCTGGTTTGTAGATTAATCCCAATCTCACTAGGGATTAGGCTATGTTTGGAGTCTGTTATAGCTGTGGGTGCTAAATTCCTTCAAATTCTTTACTTTCCTTGGGATTTTATTATTGTTGCTTGATTTGATTTTTTTTGTTTTTTGTTTTTGAGTCATGATATCATGTATAACAGGCTGGATTTGTACTTACCATGTAGCCAGGGATGACCTTGAAGTTCTGATTCTCCTATCTCTGCTTCCTTAGTGCTTGAATTACAGGTAAACATGATATGTGACTGTTTTGTGCAGTGATGAGGATCAAACTCAGGTGTTTTCTCCACGATAAGCAGTAACTCCACCAACGAGCTGCATTCACTTCCTGCCCTGCCCTAACTTTCTGATGCTTCCACTAGGAAGACTAGATGCAGGTGTTTGTCCTTTCTGACTTTGTGTGGTCTATGCTGCATTTTAAATCATTTTAGTGAATGCCATAACATTTAGGGTATACATAAATTGAGCATGAACTTATTTTAAAAAATAACTATAACATTATGAGAGAAAAATCTGAAGGTCGATTTAAATCATACTTTTCAGATTTCCTGATTATGCTTAAGTTACCTTTAAAATTCATAAAACTTTGCAAATCCAAAAGAAGCAAAAGGTTACAGGGATATTTTGTGTGAAAGTACACAAAGATCATATGTCAGGTCTACCCAATTAGCTAATACTGGAGGATATGAACTGTCAGTCCTGCTGATTCATCACTGAGGTCAGCTTGAGGCACCAAATTTTGAGAACTTTTTTTTTTAAATTGCCAAAATAAAACAAAATTGAAATGTCAGGAAGTGGTTTTCAACATTAGTTTTGCTTGGTTGGATAAAATTTTAAAAGTTGCAAAATGTAAATGAGGAATAGAAGACTTTATGGTGAGAAGAGCCAAGAAAGAAGAAGCATGGTCAAGGATTTTGTATGTGTGTATATATAATCATTAGTTTTCTTAGGAAAAACAGGAAAAGCAAGGGCAGATCAAAAGAAGGTAGAGAGCTTTTGTAGCCCTTGTTTGTTATTTGTGAGCAGAACCTCCTTTTTATGAATATATGAGTAATTTTAACAAGGTATGGAACCAAGTCTGTAGACTTGCCATAGAGATTTTTCACTCTATATGACTATGTTTAAAGATATTTCAAAAATTTAGTAAGTAGGTCACTGAATAATTATTTCTTATGCTGTAACCTACATAAGAGAAGCAACATTCAAATGGATTATTCCATTAGGTTACACTAAAAAGTAGCCAACATTCTGTAATTGCCCATCATGTGTTACTCTCTCTTCATTTTAGGAAAAAGCATTACTAGTAATCAAGGAGTAAGAATCACACATCATCAGGGAAATATTGTCTAGGAATTCCAACAGACTGAATGTTCTTTAACTCACTACTCAATAGCAATAATATGAACTATTTGAGAGTATGCCGTGTCCTGATGTACTAGAAATTATACTGTAAGTCTTAGAGTTTCTGATTCACTTATTATAAACATAGAAATAAGATGCCATTTTATGGTTTTATAATCTCTTAAATACCTAGGCCTTTTGATATTTCCTCTGGAGAGTTAGGAAAGGCAATGTTACATGAAGTGTTGAGTTATAATTTGTTCACAAATGAATTGAACATTTCATATTGTATTCAATGCAATGATAATGTTACCTGAGGTTTTAAACATTACCAAAAACAGATTAATGTCAGAACATATCAAAAATAGCAATGGACATTCTTTCACATTCAACATTATTCATACAGTTTATAAATTCTACATATAAAAGTCCTACTGCTGCTAACACTTCCCAGAAAAGTCCCTTAATGGTACATGAGATTTTCAATTTAGAATATCATTCCTTTCCACCATTGAGGACGTGGGTCAGATATTGGGTAGAAGTGCTTAGGAAGAAAGTTTACTAAAACATGCAAAATAACATTGTTCTTTCCATTACAGAACTGAAAATGAGATGATTTCCTTAGAGTGAGTGAAACAGGTTATTTCTAGGTAATGGCCTTAATACATTATACTTAGCTCTCTGAAATGTAATTAGATTTGTTTAAAAAAGTTGCAAACCTCACAAACAGCAGGCTATCCAAAAATAACATTTTATATATATATTGGAACTAAGGAGGAATGTGTAAAGCCAATGGTACTCCAGGGACACTCAGTGAATAAGACAAGACTAAGCTACCTGCCTCCTGACTTCTAGGTGATGCACTCTGGAAAAGTGTTATCACATTGTATTTTTGAGCTCTAGCTCTGAGAAGATTCAATTAAGGCTTTTTAGATTGGAGTTTGAAACAACTGTTTTCTCAATCTATTACCTTACAACTAGAGTTTACATGTATTCAGAGGAATTTTGATATATAGAGTAGGTCTCTATAATTGACACATATATAGAGAGTAATGGATGATGATGGAAACTCTTCATGAAGACATTTCTGATTTTGTCAAAGATAAAATTGAAGATTTAAAAAATATATATGAATTAACATTCCAATAGTGAGAGATGATTTTTGTGTTATTATTTGCTTTTGTTTCCTGACAATTATTTGTGAATAAAAAAAGCAGTTTGTTCAGTGAAAGAGAGGAGGCAGAGGAAAAGAAAGTGAAGGATGAGGGAAAAAAGGAGTAGGAAGAGGAATGAAGAGGAGAGTAAGGAAGAGAAAGGGGGAGGAGGAGTGGGAGGCAGAGGACAAAGTCGAGGACCTGGAGGAAGGGGGAGGAGGAGAGGGAGGAAGAGGAGGAGGAAGAAGAGGACTGGGAAGATGGTGGAGAAAGAGTAGGAGGAAGAAGAGGAGAGGGAAGAGGAGGAAGAAGAGAACTGGAAGGAAGGGGGAAGAGGAGGGGAAGCAAGAGGAAAAAAACAGGGAGGAAGAGGTGGGGAGGGAGGAGATGCATTTATTGATGGTTTGAGAAAGTTGACTTTTAGGAATCTGATCAAGATGACCTCTTGCTTTCCTTATTTCTAACCATTTTGTGATCTAAGTACGGCTTTGCTGTCAGAACCAATCCCTAATATTGGCACATACCAAAAGGAATTAAAAGGAGGAAAGAACAAAGATCAGAAGATATTGCATGTCCTTTATTTGTATTTTGGAGGTAGCAAGAACTCAGTAAGCATTTAGTGATTGACTGGACTTTGAGATCATACTCAGCATAAATCAGTAGCCGGATATTCTAAAATGCCTAAATAATAGGACAATTCACATTTTCATAAATGTTAGATATTCTAGCCAGTTCTTGCTCAAACATTTATTTTAATAAGTCACCATATGGATACCAAAATTAGATCAATTTATCTAACATATTTTTTTGAGTAACTTGGAAACAGACAAAGCTGGTTTGTTTGTATGTTACAAAAATAGCAGAGGAATTGCTTCAGGGCTGTGCCCTGTGGCAAGTATTCATTAAATATTGTCTTTGATGTCAGCTCTAAGCTTATATAAACCATTACATTCTTCATAAAGATACTTTCCCCAGAAAAAATAAATAGTCCCCATGATCTTAATTGTGACAAAAGGGAAAGAAACCCCACCAAATTCACATCATTAATTTCCTATGAAAATGGCACAAAAATTGGTATTCAGAATAAATTGTATTTTATTCACTATTTAGAAAAAATGGGTATTTTCATTTTCATTCCACTCTTAAGCATTTTTTCTAAACTGTGTAGCATCAAAGGGCCCTAGACATTTTTTATTGTTTTTTGTTCTGTTTTTTTTTTTTTTTTTTTTTACAAGTTGTGTGGCTATACTTCCCAATCAAGGGAACTTAACACTACTTGACTGTGTGATCAGGATCTACAATCTAATTTGGTTTCTCCAGGATTGAGAAACTTTAGAATTTCTTTAGGGGCATGCACTTTTTAGAAGGGGAAATAATTAAGCAACTAACCAGAAAGGCTCAGTTCATATCTAACCACCAAGTTTGAGAAATAGGCTCAGCAAACATCTATCTGTCTTGATAGAGGGACATTCAAATGACACAGACTGCTGTATTCTGAGAAGAAAATTAAAGAAGGAAATCATGGACCACATCACTGCAGGACAGTTAACATGTGAATTTCAATTTTGATGTCCAATCTTGCTGCCAAATATTCATTTTAATTAATTTTCATTACCCTTAATGAGTGAGCAGAAAGATAGAAGAAAACCCAAAATCTAATTACATCACATTTGTGTAAGTCACTTATGCTTTCTGGGTGTCTTTTCACTCAAAAACAGATAATAAATGTGTTGATTGTAATGATATCATTAGTACTAATGTTTCATGATTTCTTCAAAGCATATTCAATCCAATAGAATTCTAACTATTGTAATATAAGATTAGGAAAATACTGGAAATAATAAATTCTCAGTAACCTTACAATTAATAAAGGGCTCTCTTTCACTTTATTTTGAAAATCACAAGCTCATAAGTGATGAAAGCAGTTAACATTTTAGAGGTTAGCAAGATATGATTGTCAGAATTCTGGTTAATTACAAAGTTACATTCATCACATGACAAAAATAAAAGGAGATCACTATTACAGTGCTAGAAAAGTCAAATATTATGGATAAAGCCATTGCATTAGTTCAAAATTTCATTCATGCAGAGTTGTGGTGAAGAATAATATTTCAGATGTTTTACCCATTTTTAAGTGATGAAGCAAATTTTAACGTTGTACAACTATGTTACGCTCTTTGCAGCAATGCCTCTTTGAAATCCTAGGAATTATAAGAACTCAATAATCTCTTAAGGATTGAAATATGTACAAAATGATAAATTTAGGAGAAGCAAATTCTTCAACTACGTATTTTTACTGAAGGGCAAAAGTCACAAACACTAATTTAAAAACTGAATTTCTTAATTTTATTATTGCCTTATAATATTTTATGCTCAGTCAGAAATTCATATTTACTCTCCATGTACAGGTGTTTTACTTTACATTTCACTGAAAAGTTGAGTTTCAACTAGTATTTAAGTCCAGATATCCCTAGACTGTTTATTTGGAATAGATTGTAACTAAGAATAAGATGTGGTAGGTCATGTTTTCTAAGTGAAGCAAATTTGTAGTGGGTGTTTTATTTCTTAGTCATGGATAAATGTCTTGTTAATTTTATCAACAACAAATGCTATCCCTTTATAACAACAAATGCACAGTAGAAGTCTTCAGAAAGTATATATAAATTAGTTAAATAAAGATTTACAGGAAGCAGACGTATAATGTATAATTTAGTATATTTTTGAGATCACTGGGATAACTATTTTACAACAAATGATATTTTAAAAAGGCAAGTGCCGACTTCACTGAGAACAGAGTGGGTCAAAAGTCAAAGGTGAAGAGTGTATCTGTGGATGTGAGTGTGTGTGTTGGTTGGGGCCCATGGGAATGGACAAGGGAGCCATTGTCTCTTGTCACCTGCAGTGAAGATGACATTGGCTGGCCTTCAGCAGACGGATTTGCTGGTGTGGTTCATGTACTGCCTCTTACAGCTAAAATAACAGTGTCTAAGAAAGGAGAAAAGCAAACTATGTTGAACAGCTCATCTCCAGTGTAGAGTTCCACTCCCCTCATCTAGACATTAATACACCTCTCTATAGATATACTTTTTGTCCATATCAAGCATTGTTTCTTGAGCTACACAATAGATTCATGGGTCTGGATTCTAGCTCTTAATAATCATGTTCGGTTCTGATTTATGTGTGACATGAAGGTGATAGTATCACTGTCTTCTGTATTTTGTCCTCATCTGTTAGTGTGTCATATTGCCAGTGATCCTTAATAAGTATGAGCCACTCAGGATGATTCTTTTGAGGGAGATCATGCAGTGGCTTAAAATTAAATCATCTTTTTTTCTTGGAATTTATGGTTATAAAATTCAAATACTTGATTCTTTTGAAACTATCGATACCTTGAGTGACTTCAGTGATTGAGTTTCAAACACCATACCACTCCTGACCAGCTTGGTAGCTTACTCCACGGATACACAGTTCTGTCTACAGAGAGGGTTGATTTTATGTGCTCAGTCTAAAATTATCCTGAGAGTGATACACTTTTAAGTTATTTGTATTAACTATTAAAATTGATTCCAAAAAGTAATAACATTTTTTAAATAAATTATTTTCTGATAACCAGCATGAGAACTTCAGATTAGTGATGTTAGAGAAAATTAAATAACTTAAAATTAAAACTTATTGTGCATATGAAATTACTACAGGGGATATTTCTTTTACAAGTGAATTTTTTCCTTTACAAATATTTACAAGATCATACTACATTAACCTTGGGAAAAGTCTCTGAAAATGCAAGTAAAGGTGATTTTTAACTTTTTTCTTATTTATCTAAATTTCAAATAATTTAAATAATTGCCTACTTAAGTTCATAAGAAAAAACATGATGGATATGGCATTTAAATATTAAAAAAATCTATTCTCTTAATTTTTTTTGAGAATGGAAACTGAGGTTTCCATGAAAGAATGTGGCCCTAATGTCATCAGCTATCTAATCCAACTGTGACAAACACTGACCATGGAACCACAATGTCATGTGGAGGGAGGAAGACCCCTAAACTAATACTGACAGTTGCCATAGAGTTGTTAGTGGAGAAAAACAATAATGACAAAAAGCAAGCAAGCAGCAACAACAAAAATCTTCTTAACTTTTAGTTTGCATATTATTTGAGGTAATAAAGTATTGGATGACAATGTATAAATGAAAAGGTGTATGGCAATCAATGGCATGAGTTGCCCAAAAAGAAGTTTTCTGGGTATCCTTGGTGATGAGTCCAAGAGGAAGAAAAACACGTAAAAAAGGAAAGGCGAGCATTTCAAGGTACAAGGGCTTAAGTATTCTGAGACCATGTGCTATTACCCAGTTCCCACCACATTCTGCTGAGAGACAGGTGGAACTAGGGAACATTCATGGGGTCTGAAACAGGAGGAAAGCACCTCCAGTTGTTTATTGTCTCTGAACAAATTGCAACACCCACACATTTCAGTTTTCTTCCAGGGTAACATGAAATGAACCCTTCACTCTGTATGACCTTTAAATTGCTGCTAGGGCTTAAGCCTATTTCAAAAAAATGTGCCGGGATTCTCAAGATTTTTGCACAAAACTTGTTAAACTATTTAAACCTTCTCTGACAATAACTGTAGATATGTTTCGAGGTTCACATTCTTGAGTAAGAAAGTATGGACTTGTGGTAGATCTACACACAAAATGGATCTTTCTAATCCATTTACAAAATATGTAGATGTGGGGATATCTGTTTCTCTTCACATACTGAGCAACTAACCATTCTCATTGATAACATGACTTTATGGTGAAATTCCAAGGAGATTGCCTACAGAAAGCAATTCCTACATTACTAAAACTGCAGCATACATACCTTCTTTTGTGTTAATTTTTTTTTACAAAATGAAAGCAGCACATTTGTTGGTAGTTTGTGTTCTGTGCTTATGTCAATATATAATATGACTGAATAGTTTTAACTTGAACAAATTACTAGCTGAATACCAGTAAAGAAGGCAGAATCTGCCACACAGAGCGGGATCAGAATCTTGGAAAAGTAGGGTCCAAGTATTTTGCTGGTTGTACCAATGAATTCTTTATCATTTTGCTCAAATTGTCCTACTGACTGATCATTTCTCTTTGACTCTATTTCTTCTATTGGTAATTTCCATAAATTTCATAAACTATGAATACCCATAAATTTCCTAGGCTTGTCATTAATTTATGTAGCATGTCACTTACTTTAAAACTATGAGTACATACTCAAATGATACTTTTTGGGTCTATTTTTGGGACACTGGTAGTCCAAAGATTGTGTAACTAATAATTGTAAAAGCAAGTTGTCATTGCACTATTTTGGTACACATGTAAATAGATTTGAAGCAGTCATTAACATTATATTTGTACTTTGTGAAACATGAAGAATTAAAGGCCTAAACCTCAGGACCTCTGAATGTATATTGCCCATTTATAGTGGTGTATTAGAAAAGTCAAGACTGGACTACAATTTTTTTTATAATAATGTAATTTCCTTAGCTTGTTTTCACTGTAGCATTAATGGTTATTTTGTAAGTGGTTCCAGTAATCAAAGAAGTTAACTACTCATGCTTTCTTCAAAACAAAGTTTTGTGAGACCTTGACCAAAGAATGAGGGTTAAACATCAATCTTTGTGATGTATTTTTAATATCCATTTTAAGGATACCACATGCATTAAATTGGATTGTAAAGTCTACAGCTAATAGTGTGAAGATACAGATTACCCCACTGCTTGTATGTTGATGAGAGATGTGAATAGTTGGCCATTTTATAAGGAGGATGAATGATTTTCAAACAAAGTTTCCCAGTGAAGTCAGAAGAACTGCACACTGGAACTAGTAGTCTAGATACTAGAACAAGGAAAGGTTTAGTTCTAATAAATATGCTTCTCTTCATTTCACATGCTCTATCAAACAGCATCTTCCCTAATATATGAAACAATGGTGTGATTCTGAACCAGCAAAAGGCTCACTCTAGATATCTGTTTTATATTTTATTAAATTCAAATTATGGCAGTGGCCAAACGCTATTGATTCAAAACTATTTCCAACTTGTCTAAGAAAATTATCTCTGAGTGCCTATTTTTTGTTCAATCACTTAATGAAAGGTGTGTTTTTGTATCAACCCCAACGCCAACAGAATAGTAAATCAGTGGACCAAGGTCATTTATGCTTTTCTGCTTATTTAATGCATTGGTATGTGTTACAAGTCATACTTATAATAGAAGAAAAACACTAGGGTAGAAAAACCAACCCTCCTCATAAAATATTTATGTGAAATGTATATACCTTCAGGCTTGGTTTACTTCTTGAAGAGACTTTCTCATGCATGTCAGCCTTCTTCATCACTGGTGTCTAACAACTGGTAGAGATATGGTAACCATCTCACCACTCTGTATAAATCTGAGTGGAAGCCCAATTGAGTCATACTCAGAAGGGGCCAAAAGATGTCTTTGGTGCATAGCAGGCTCTATCTCACGAGAAAGTCACATGTGTATTTAAGGTATAATACAACTTCTGAAGTGAGAACAATTGCAAAGTATAGAGGCATTTTCAGTCAAGAACCTACAGGCTTGGGTGGGCTAACACATGCCCACAGCCATTCTAGTAATTATGGTAGAATGGTTTTATGAGGCTCCAGGAGACAGCTGCAAATATCTTTCCATCTTTGGTTTTTATAGGTTCATCTGTTTGTCTCTTTTATTACAATTAACACTGCCTCATGTTAAGAATATTAGGCTACTATAAATTCTCTTGCTGCTTTCTTAGCAGTTTCAACTTAGCTAAAATTTTTAAATATACTCAGAGGAGTATGCTAGAATAAAGCTCCTAAAAATGTATCATGAAGTATTTTTACAATATTATTCTCACTATGGTGAGATTGGGTTAAAGAATAAGGAGGTACATCTCTCACACTTTTTGTGACTTTGTTTTCAGAAAAAAATTGGCCTAAACTTATGCATGGTTTTCAGTTCCTTCTCAGTGATACTCATTGTTAATGATCAGAACCAAATGTTGAAGTTACTTTATGTGGGTACTTGTTGCCCACCAAAGAGACACAAGAGCAGACTCATAATTAGCAGAATCCCACCGGACTTGCTATCTGTGCTTCTGGCACATGGATAAAGCTGAGATGTGAATCAAGACCCCCTCAGGGCCTTTCCCCATAAGTCCCTTGTAGAAACTCGTGGTCTCCAAGCAACAGCTCGACTCAGTGAGCCAGGGAGAGGCTTGCTCTGATGGCCACACTAGGAACTGTGCTAGAACAGTCTCAGCTCAGAGTTGCTCTGATGTATTTACTAATGGCATTTCTACAGCAGATGCCATGTGTTAAAGAAACTCAGAGGCATTAACCCTGAAAAGTGGGATTCCAGGGAAGACTGCATTCTCTCTCCTCAGAAGGACCCAGTCATTTGCTCTTCTGCTGTGTCAGCAAAATCAACAGGGCATAGTTTGGGTAATTTTCTTTTTATCCCTGAAGGCTTATGATAATTATTTTTCACAGCCACATTAACTCTTATGATTAGTATCTTTATGAGATTTTTCATACCTATTTGAGTGATTTGGGGAGAGTAGGTAGTTACAGTAAGTTCACATTTATCAAGGAGGGATGCATAACCACTTTTCCTCTGTAGTCATTCACTGAAAGAAGTTGTCAATCTGCTCACAAGCTATGGATAAGGATGAGTGAAATCTTAATGCGGATCAGTGAAAGGCTACCCTTTTAGTAAAACATAGCTCCTAAATGAACATAGAACATTTTGCTATCAAGGAAAAAGTCAGATTTTCCTCTTGTTTGACCTTGGTTCTTGAAACCTGATCTGGATTCCTTGACAGATAATCTAGTTTAGGCACATGACACCAGGTGAGTCAAGCAGAGTAATTTGTATTTTCACTCCCTAAATTATGGGCAAACATGTCTATGTTGACCTGAATTAGCCAAACTTTTCCTTTTCAAGTAGAATTTCCCATTTCCCTTCAAACTGAGAAATTTGTCATATTCTAGAGCTGAAAAAATTTCAAGTGAAACACTCTCTTGTCATCTCAATCAAGTTCAGTACAAAAAATTCAAACCAAGCAAATTCGGATTCCATAGCAAATGCCAACCCCCTAATGACACTTGCAAGAATTCATCTGTGCAATTTAAAACACTAACGTCTACTTTCAGGTATCATTTGTTCTTCTCTTAGCTGTAAGATAGCTGAGTTCACTTTAAGTGTAGCTTTGTGTCTTTACCAAACATTTTGGTGTCTCTCATTGGAGTTGGAGATTACAGCAATTTCTCAAGTTGCTCAGATGGATAGCCATGGAGAGAAACAGTCAATGACAAGGCAACACCAACCAGACAGACAGCACAACGAACATGCAGGGCAGCAGGCTTGTAACCTTATTTCCAAAAGGCTTCACTCTTGGGTTTCTGCTCATAACCCTCATAGAATCAGAGTGGGCTAGTGTGATTCAATTGCTAGTAGGAAGCCATTTTCATTTTCTAACAACACTATTTTAAAAGTATCTAGTCAACAAAAATTTTAACACAACAAATTAGTTTCCAATAATTTAAGTGAGCATATCCTGTCACTCTCAGAACATTTGATATATCCTAATCTGTAGATGGATATAGCAATATCCTACACACACACACACACACACACACACACACTCATACACTCATACTCAAGCTACCGGGCCCTTCTTGATGGAATATTCTAATTTCACATCCCCTTAATTGTCACCGAGCTTCTTTACATGGAGAGTTAAGATGCCATGTGTAGGGCTTACTTGATTTGTTTCTGTCAAAACTGACAAAGCCACAGAGCTTATGGTGGGTCATCATTATGTTTAAAGACAGGCCCTGTGTCCAAACAGGAGCACACAGCATTAAGGACAAATGTCGGTGACTCCCACCCAGGCACAAACTAGAGTCGGCAATTTTCCCAGTGCCAAGGCTTCTCTTACTGTCAGACACAAAGAATTTTTCTTACTTAAATGAGTATTCATATTATTGGATTCTTTTTTTTTTGTAAAACATAGATTTCCCCCATAGAAATTCAATAAATAAAGGACTTAACCACTGAATCAAGGAAGCAGAACTCCAGTTTTTAACCTTCCAGTTGGGACTAGGCCCTACCAATGTTAATTTGTACTGCAATTGATCTTCCAGGAGGCACGGGGCGAAATGACCCCATGGCAGGTCCAGGGCAGACTGTTTTGCTGGTCACTGATGGCCTCTGTGTGTCATTGAATGAGGCTGGAGCTATAGCTGAATCCATAGCTGCTGGACCGTGACAATGGTGGCTGGGCCTCTTCGCTCTGTTCTGGAGCATAACTGGGAAATGTCTGTGCCCTGGACATCTTTGATGAGCCAAACCCATGACCTGGAGGGGAGGAAAGGAAAGCTGTACTAAGAAACACATCAGAAGAAGCAAAGGCATCTGTAGATTTGTTTGATTAGAACAAATAAATCTAATCAAAGACTTCAAACCCTTAACATTAAACTTATAAGAAAGATGGCAAGAATCTAGGCTTTGGTATCTTGATTCTTTTTCTATAACCCAATATTGGGAATTGAACATAGGGCCTCTTACATGCTAGTCAAGGTGTTTATTCCAGCTCTCTTCTTTACTTTTTATTTTGAGACTGAATCTTAGTAAGCTGCCAAGGCAGATCTTGAACTTCTGATCCTCCTCCCTCAGACTCCCAATTAGCTTTGATTACAGTCTGTGCCACCATGTCAGGCTTTATGTCTTGATCTTTGAGTTGAAAACATATTCAGGCATCAGTATTTTTCCCAGCTGTATCTTTCCTAAAATCCTGGACATGCAGAGACCTAGGCTAATATTTGAAACTCCCAACCTTCCTCTCTTCAACGTTTGAAATAAAAATAGAAAATCCTTCCCTTGGAAAGGTGTTTCTGACAGAAAGCCTGTTTCTTTCTCTTCCCTTATACTCACTTTCTGCAAACAAAAGCTAATGAAATGCTTTCTTTCAAGCATCTGTGAACAGATAATTTAGATTTTACCCTCATCAGTAACAACCAATTACCAAAAAGGTTTTACAATAATAGGTTAGGGGTTTTGTTTCTCCCTGGAACTTTGTGAGTCCCTGTAACTGATGAATATCTTGGTTTACTAAAGTGATTTAAGAGTTGACTCTTATATAAAATATACCTCAAGAAAATTCTGCTACAAATTTGGCTGTTTAGCTGCTACTTTGTGATACAAAATTGTCTAATGCAAACCAAAGCACTAATGATTGCTTAAAATGTGCCAGGATGTTCACAATGTACAGAGAGAAGTAAATATATATATATATATATATATATATATATATATATATATATATATGCTTTAGAAAGACTTTCCAATAGTTGTCTCAGTCTTTTTATAACCAGTATTCTTTGCGCTTGAGAATGGTTTGTACCTGATGGAAGGAAGGGTTTAGTGAGACAGAAGAAAAATAGGTCCTGTATGTGCTGCCCTTTCAGAGTTTATATTGTACTCAAGAGATGAAACGCAGTTAATTTGATTTGTGCTTTAGCTGATCTCTTGGGGGAAGAATCCAGAGAACACTATCTGTTAACATAGAATCATGGGACATCCACTGTCACACCCCCTCAGTGGCCCTGTCCTTTGCAATGTCATAGGCTCAAAGCCAGTTTTATTGCCACATGCTTGATGACTCCAAAAATATCCTTGCAGTGTGGAAAGCTTGAGATCCAGGATGAAAACCCATAGGAACTGGGTAATTAAAGGCTAATTAAAACTTGTAGAACTGCCTAAATGTTAAAAAAAAATGTGAGAGAGAAATCTTGCTTTCTAGCAAGAAATTGTTTTAATTTTGTTGTTGGTCTGCTTCTCTTGTGGACCAGGGACTGGGAAGAACTAGAAACTAGTTGCTTGAATATCTTGGAGGAAGACAAATGGGGGCATTCTTCTTGTCCTTCTTGGGGTCTCTCTTTTATCAGGTACATTTGAGCTTTTTGAACCTTTTGCTTGTACAGTTCTTCCTTATAACTGAATCTATGCTTGGTGTGATACAGTAAGTTGATATACATCGATAGCTACTAAAATGGTCTGAAAGTTGAATTGTGGATACTTACACAGTTCTCTACTCCTGTTTTCCCCCTTTAGTGTCTTCCTGCTTTGGGAGAGGGGTTATTACACATGGTTTTATGCATTTGCCTCACTTGCCATTAACTACTTTACCATTTCCTATTGGTCTCTACATTGTCTCTTCATTAAGTTACTTTAAATTTTCAACTGGATGCATCTGCTCTTTCCTCCTGAGGACTCTGATTATATATATATATATATATATATTTCATATATATATACAAGAATGAAACAGAAACAGAAAAGGGGGAGGAGTCAGACTTAGGTGGTCAATGGAGGCTGTGTTCAGGAGATGTTGTTAGATGGGGTTATGGAATGGGGTAGAGAGAAGTTTAAGGAGAGAAGTTAAGGAAGTGTTAAAAGACTAGGGTTGGGATCTCAAAAGAGCCAACACGAGGCATGCACACTGCCTTTGCTACTTTCTTGTTTGTAGTTAACTTTAAGGGATATAACTTTGCTCTGGGTTTCTTGGTTTCTTGATCTGAAATCAGATGATGATAACAAAGGCACTTAACTTATATTGTGGTTTTAAGTATTAAGTCCCTGAGCTAGCTTGTGCCAAATGCTGTCATCCAATAAAAAATAATTCTATGGTAGTCTCCATGAGTCTCACTGTTCCAGGGGGAAGAACTATACTTTCTATTGGTTATATGAACACTAAATATATCAACACATAGGAAGGCATCTGAGACAGTAGGTGTTTCCTAAATGTTAGCTAGAACAGTTAGTGAAGGTCTGTAAGGAGGTAGCATCTTGCCATGATATTGATGCTAAGCTGATGTAGTAAAAAGTACTAAATTTTTTTTTGGTGAGTTTTGTCTCTTTATCTTACCATTGACTAATGAGAACTTACAGCTTTTTTTTTTTAAAAAAATTAGAAACATTTTGTTTATCAGCATATAGCAGCTAGAAAGTGTAGTATTAAGATAAGAACATGTTTTTAGGGCTCATGAGATGGCTCTGTGGTTAAGAGTGTATACTTCTCTTCCAGGGGACCCAAATTCTGTTTCCAGAACTCATGCCAGGGAAATTAAAATTGCCTGTGGCTTCAGTTTCAGAGGACCTGATAACCTCTTAAGGCTTCCAGGGGCAACTGCACTCATGGCCACTTACCTGCCGCCCTCCCCATATATGCATATAATTAAAACCAAAATAGATATTTAAAAAAGAACAGTCTTGGCCTTGATTTAATGCAAATGCTATTAAAATATAAAAAAATATCTAAAGAGAGGTGAAGCATACCTTTGATTCATATTACTCATGGGCTGAAAGTGAAGGCTTAAGTTGAAAATAAAGATGTTTCCTATGAACATGGGATTTTCCTTTTACTTCTATAATATTGAGCATAAAAAGCAGATAATACAATGGACATTTACCAATGTTCTACTTTAAAAAGTCTCCATGAAAGAGCATGTCTGGAGAGGTGGGCCCTGATTTTACAGAGCTGATCAGCTGCCTTGAGGAAGATGGTCAGGCAAGGAGAGCAAACTACAACTACCAAGTAAATGGTTTGCTCTACTAATGCTGAGCAGAACCAGAGGAGAGGTGGATGATAAAACTACACATATCACTCTAGCACCCCAAACTGCTTCCCCTTCACAGTATGAGCAGTGTGCGTTTCACCACTATAAAGGGCTTCAGAAACAAAGCTTTGAATTTTGCTGTACGTTTGTGGTCTCATTGTCCCACATGAGAACATATTCACCATAGGTATTATGGAAATTAAACATGTTGACACACATGATCCTTGAAAACCAGCAGAAATGGAAGTTATGTACTTAATGTTCGTTTTCTTCCTTTTGTTCTGCACAGAGTGGGCTCACACTCTTACCATTCTCTGCTCAGCACCCACGTTTTCTTACCATCTTAATGTGCTGCCTCTCACTTTGACATGTTTTGAATATTATTCTCTTTCAAGGTCACCAATATTTTTTTTAACCTCCTCTTTGAATCATTTCTAGTTTAATTGGAAATTAATTTATGACTTTCTTTTACTTCAACTATTTCTTCAGACAGTTCACAAATTATGCTAATCAACAAAATAACATACCTCAATCAGAACTGAATATGTGAAAGCTGTTTGATAGAGACAATAAATATGAACAAAGAGAGAAATAATTAAGCCCTTTTTCAGCATTCATTGGAATCATGCCCTTAGGCAGTGTTGATGAAAGCAAAAAAAAAAAAAAAAAACAACAAAAATAAACTGTGAGGCTTAAATTAAAAACTCAGCGGAATAGACCTGTTCATCCTGTTGACAAGGAGTCTAGTGAAACGCTGTCAGTTTTTCCCCAGTTGGCCATACAGACAGATAAGGTGAATAGACACTCAGAGCATCTGCACAGTGTTACAAATTAAAAGCAACACATCTGCTAACAGTGATAAGTCTATTTAAAAAATACTTTTGAATTTTTCTTTCCCCTCTAGCTGCAGTCATGTCTGCTTTGGTAGAAAATGATGTTTTGTTCAAATGTTCCATGTTTCTATGGTGTTGTTGACTATATTTACTCAGTGGGTTCAAGTACCCTCTGACATGGTAATTGTATGTGCACCCACCAAACCTAATCTGCATAGTTTCACTCTAGAAGGAAGATAATAAGTTGGGTGTAGAGTTATTTAGGGCATTTGCTTTATTCTAATGAAATCATTCCGGGAACTGAAGAGCATCACATAACAATAAAGACACAATAAATGCTTGCTTTAAAAGGAAACTTCCCTGCTGGATCTCCAAATGCCCCAACTAGCAATGAACTGGAAACAGTGCAAATGTGGTAGAAAATGGCAGCCAAGCTGGAGTGCTGGAGCTAGGATTCTTACACAGAGAAGGCAAGAAGAGAAAAGGAAAAAGGCAGACATCGTGCCCTCTTCTCCCAGTAATTAAGAAGTATGTTGTCAGCAGTTTTTGCTCAACTCCCCAAACTTGACTGACATCTGGTTTTCTACTTTTATTAACCAAGTCTATTTTCAATGCAGATTCAAAAGAAAACTGTTTTCATGCAAGCCAGGTTTTTTTTAAAATATAGAACTCTTGGACACTAGTTGGTAAAAGGAATAGGCCTTGATAAAGATACTTGATAGTTATATGCTTAAAAGATTTGTTAGAATCTAGAAGAGCTGAAAGAGTGTTGTTCTTTTAACTAATAATACAACATAAAAGTTAATATTACAATAAATGAATTGGGAAAGTTCTTTGAGGAAGGAAACATGTGGAGTAAAAGCATTAATAAAAGTTTAGGCTGGATACTCAGGAGAGATATTGTTTTTAACAAGTACCTTCTAGCCACTAGCACCAAGAGTGAGTAGACTGCACCCATGTACCTGACAGGAGAGGAGTTGGTAGAAGGAAGAAGAGATGATTCGGAGCTAGGTTGACTGAGTGGACTTACCACAGTGTCTTGTGATAGAGGAGGGTTTTATGCTATGTTAATACGTGACTGTTAATCTTAAAAGTAAGTGAAAGTTGAAACCACACTAAAGTTAGATACAACCTACAGCTCCACCATATCTCAATAATTAACCAACAGAGATTAATTATTCATAGATATGCCAAGATTCATTGCCAACATTTCTTCTATATACCATATTTGAAACATACTCAGTTTTTAGTAGTTGAAATTAACACTAGTGTTCTTTTGGACTTGATCTTTGTGGTCTCTAAGAGTGCTTCTGAGATTCTTATGCAGATTCGAGGATGTAGCTTTATGACCTTGAATAAACTTGGGGTGCACGAGGGCTCAGGTTCAGCATATTTGATCCAATGGGGAAATGATAATTGGTTTAATCTGTAAGAATGGTTTAGAAGAAAATTATAAAAACTGCTGCTCATTGAGTACGAATTTCATGGAGATGTGTGCCAAGTATCACAGAAAATCTGTGCTTAAAAGTCATCCTATCAACTTGAGAAGGAGAGATTATGTATCATTTGTCATTCTGACAGGACTGAAGAACACTATAACTATTTCCTAATATATCTGTGGAGGTATTCTCTAAGATACTCAGTAGGTATTCAAACAAGATCTCCTCTCATCAATGTGCATGGACATCATCCAGTCATCTGTATAAAGTAAAAGGGAGAATGAAGGCAAATTCTCTAAGCCAAGGTGCCCATCTTTCCTGTTTTTTGGACACAGGATTCTTGATTCTCAGGCTTTAAGATTTTCAATGAATTATGTTACTGGTTTCCCTGAGTTTCCAGCTTGCAGATCCCATATTAAAGGATTTCCCTTTTTTACAACAAAACAACTCCCAATTCTTAATAAATCTCATGTATCTATACATATTCTATTGCTACTGTTTCTCTGGGTAACTGTGTGGCGATAAAGATATCAAGTGTCCCCTAAAAGGCTACTGTGCTAAGGGTTGGGTCCCTAGCTGTTGATGCTTTTGAGGAGTGACTCAGTCATTGATGAAATTAACATTCTAAAATTAAGGATGCTAATTTCATGAATGACTGAACTCATTGTTAATTTAATGGCTTAATGGGCTCTTGGGAAGTGATCCTAAGAGAAGAAGTAGGTCAATGGGCTATGTCTTTGAGGAATATACCTTATCTCTGGTCGCTATTCTCTTTTATGCTGCTGAAAAGTGAGCATTAAAAACAAACAAACAAACAAAAAAAACCTTCCTTCAATATGGCTTTCTGAAGTGATATTTCTGCCTTGAATTATGCCTAAAAAACGATGGAGACAGTTGATTACATGCTGAAACCTTTGAAACCATGTGTGGCATGACACCTAATTGGTCTTAATAATAAAAACCCAGAGCCAGATAATGGGGTAAATGCTGAAAGATCAATAAAGGAGCGAGCATTTACTCCCATATCTGGCTCTAGGTTTTTATTATTAAGACCAGTTAGGATTCATGCTACAACCATGCATCAAATAAACTCTCCTTCTGTTAATTCCTTTGTCAGGTATTGCATAATAGCAACAAATGGGTGACTTATACAATGATTCATATTTTCATTTTATATGTAGATAAACTAAATTAGGTCTATAGATGTTTAACAACTCCTCAAACATTTGTTAGGGCAGGTATCACAACTTATTTTCCTAACAAACAGAAGCCAAGGCATTGCCTCTAATATTTTATTCCATTTCCTCACAGAGGCTCTTTAGAAACATATCTCACTTTATCAGAAGACAATCAATCAAATGTCAATTTTTACAATTCAGCTCCTAAAACTTTACCTAAGTGCCTGTAAAATAATGAAGTAACTGTGAAAGAACAAAACTAATTCAAATAATAAAGCTATATCCTATTTGCTAAGGCTGCCCTAAAAATATTTCAGCATGTGTGACTCAAGCCACAGTAGTTCATAGTCTCAATTTTTGGTGCTGCAGCCTGACCAAAGTGAGGGTTAGTGTCTTCTGAGGTCACTCTCCTCAAGAAGTGGGCTTCTTTACTGGAATTACAACTGTCCATATTCTTGCTGTGTTCTGGTCTTTATTCTGTATGTACATGCCTAACTTCATCACTTTTTTTGAGGAGATTCATTGACTTGGTGAATCCTACCCATAACACCTCATTTTACCTCAATTTGTTCTTTAAAGGGTCTTCCATCAATGGCATTCTCATGAGGGGTTTGGAATTTAACCTATATATTTTCAAAGGGCACAATTCAGCACACATAAAATCTATAAAGTAAAATGAATCAAGAGATAGCAACATGATAGCAGAGGTATATTATCTTATTTTCTGTGACTATACAAAATACCCAAGACAATATGCTTTATAAGAAAAGAGAGTTAACTCTCTGGTCCAGAGACTGAAAATACAGAAAGCATAACACCAGATCTGTTGAGGATATCCTTGGCTGTAATGTGGCAGGTGGTGTTCAGGACAGAACTGTATACACAAGTGATCACATGGGAAGGCAGAAACACATTGGAGCCTTACAAGAATCATGTTAATCCCTTCCAAGGGTGTGTCCTCACTGATCTAATGATCTCATATTAGGCTCTGCTGCTAAAGGTCCCACTGTTTCTTAGCGTCATCACATCTTGGACCAAATGTCCAACATTTGAACCTGAGGGACACACTCAAACCATATCTAGTCCATAGAGCCAATAGATGACATTTTTGCTTTTCAGAGGAACTCTCATTGTTCATTAGTTTTAAGATATAATTGATGTTGGATATAGGTTAGCATTTTCCTGGCCTTTCTCTTTGGGTTATTTATACCTGTTTGTGAGGTGATATAATACAGTTTAAGAATGTATACAATGTGGTAAGCTCTTCGGATCTTCTTAGACCACCAGCCCCCAAATAATGACATAGAGACTTATTATTAAAGTTTTGCCTTTAGCTTAGTCTTGTCCCCAACTAGCTCTTATAACTTAATTGACTGATATTTTTTTAATCTACATTCTGCCACATGGTTCAGTTACCTCTCCATTGTATTGTATGTCTGACTTGGTCTCTGTCTCCTGGTCTCCTGTCTCTCTTCTCTGCATCCTCTCTCTCTCCCCAGAAGTCCCACCTACTTTTCCAAAGTTTAAGTATGAGAACTTACATATATCTCATTGGTATATAGAGGTTTTTAAAAATATATTTAAGTGTCTGTATGTGTCTCTGTGAGTATTCCAAGTGTGTGTGAGAGTTACGGAGGCCAGAAGAGGGTGTCAGATCCAACTTGGGTGCTAGGAACAGACTTCAAGGCCCCTGGAAGAGCAGCAAATGCTCTTAATTGTGGAACCATTTCTCTAACTCCATCGTTTATGTTTTGTTCATTTCTTTTTGTCACACAAAGTGCCTAAAACTACATTTTTAAAAATAGATCTGAGTTTTCGGTCTTAATAAAAATATTCTCTTTACAAGAATATTAAACCCTTTCCTTTACATTTTTCCAATATTTGCATTAAATTCTTTTTTCTCTTTTGCTCTTGAACTGATGGGGAATTTACTTCATGTTCTACATCAAGTGTGTCTTATTGTGTAGTGGTCAGTAGTATGAGTTTGAAAGGCTACTTGGTTTGGGATCTAGCTTTACCACTTATTCCCTTGGTGTGCCTAATGCTCCCTGACTACCCAGGTCCCTCAAGTTTCTCAGTATTGTGATGGTGTTTATAATAGTTCTACTAATAGAATATGTACTGCACTAACATGCTGTGCAGGCTGATAGCTAATTACCATATGCTAATATACAAAGAGCAGAGATGATAAGTATACTGACTTTTTTTAAAAAACCCATCAAATATAGTTTGTGCTGCATGGTCTTGTCTATGTGGTCTTTACTTGAAGATGATCATTCCACTAGGGGGCTCACTCTTTAAAAAGAATGATTCTCCCAATATTAACTCCCAATATCTCCTTAGCTTGAGGCGAGATCTGCGTCCACCTTCTTTCCTCATGTTGGAATTTTGTCTGATCTGAGCCTGCACAGTTGTGCATGCTCATGTAACTACTGTGAGTTCATGTATGAAAATACCCTGCTGAGTTCAGAAAACACCAGTTACTTTCCACTACCTATGGCTCTTACAGTCTTTCTGCTTCATCTTCCACAATGATTCCTGAACCTTGGAGAAGAGAGTATGATATTGGTATTCCATTTAGGGCTGAACATTTTGTAATCTCTTATTCTCTATAAGTTGACCTGTTGTGGGTCTCTGTGTTCATTACCATTTAATGCAAAGGGAAGCTTCTCTGATGAGGGCTAAACTAATCAATGGGTAAAATAAGTCATTAGGAGTTAGTTTAAAACTATACCTATTTAGCAGAGTAGTTAGTAGTAATAGGTTCTTCAGTAGGACCTATAACGTCTCTGTTTACAGATTCTTGGTGCTAGTAATGGGCCAGATATAGGCTACACTTTATGGAGTGCAGAAAGTAGTTGGTTACTTCCATAAGTAATGCCACTATTGAACCAATAGGTGTGACTTACCAGGCTGGTCGTAGATATAACTCATAATGTTTTAAATATTTCTGAATTACTCTCTCTTCTACCCCTCTCCTTTTTCCTGGACTCTCTGTTGTTTAAAATGTTTGAATACCGTATTTGTAATTGTAGAGTCCAGTTTCATATTCTTTGCTTGTTCTCTGACTTTGTTGTGGGTTTTTAATTTGTTTAACCTTTACTTCCAAACTTAACAAAATTGCTGGAAAATTATACCTTCTAATTTAAACTTGTAACAGCTTTCTCATCTTCTTTATTTCCTAATGTTTCTTGTCTTTAATGTGCAAACATATAGAAATATAATATTTACTGCTATTATTTATATTGCTGTTATCATTGAAGTTTTTGACTTGTCTCACAGGTGGATATCTGAATATTCCTTACTCAGATCTTTAAAAATTTTATAAAATATTCAAATTAGTTTTATATAGCACTCAGTCATAGTTAGACTGGTGATTTAAAAACATTAAGATACTGACAAATATCAGATACAATGTAGCTTTAGTACTGATAAAGATGTTTTGATTTATTAAACTAGAATTACATTTTAATAACCATTTCACACATTTTTCATAACAAAATAGTTTTATAAATTTTCTGGTTGATGTAACATCCATTTATTCTTATTTCTTGCATTTAATTTGTCTTATATTCTAATTCTTATAATTACCTACGAGGATATTAATTTTCTACAACTGTGATCTCTTTATGAAAGCTAGTTTAACTCTTTACTATTAGTAGATGGAGAAGCCATTTGAATAATTATAGGCTTTACAGTCTAAAGCAGCCAATAAAATGGCAAGTGTTAAAAGGAATATTTTAAGCTGAACAACATGAGTACAGAATTCATGAAATGAAAATCCATTAGTGTTGAACAAAAGGAATGGCAAATTACCTACAGTGATAAATTCAAATGGTTTTAAAAGTATATTTTGTCATCATTTTCAAAGGGTTATTTATAAAATTTGAGTAGAGTAAAAAAAGTATATTTTCTTATATATTGGGTTTCATTTGGGAGCATATTGGCAGTTTTAGCAATCAAGGAATTATTTGTCATTATAAATATACCAAGTTCAGATAGAGACCTGAACTCTATACTCAGTTGTTTAATACATTTAATGAAACATCACATTAAGTTCATACAAATTAAGAACAAGAGAATTCATATTAGCTAATGATCCTTAAAATTGCAATTAATAAGTAACTGGAAAATGTTGTTTGATGCAAATAAACATCCTTTTTTGAGAATGAGACTTCTTGGATTTGACTTACAATAATAATGCTATATGCAGAATTGTCAAATTCAAGTAAATTTGTATGAGGATGTATTTTCAGAAAGTCAGTCTAAATGAAACAAAAGACACTGTTTAAAAACACCTTCAGATTTTCAAATAATGCAGCACATTTTTATACTGCCACAGATTGAAGTCAAAGTTCACATTTAGCCTGAACACTAAAAAAAAATTTATAGGTTCCACTTCAATATTTGCATAACATGATGAAATCTGGATTGTTCATCTCACTGGCTCTAAATGTTTGTTAATATGATTATTAAAATCAATTCTTAGAGTAGGAGTTTGGCCAGGACTTACCTTTTAATAACTTATTAGACTGGTTTTTCTAAGATTCAGGAAACATTGGGATAATCACAAACAAATTCCTTCTTAACTTTGCAAATATTTAGCATATACATTAAAAAACATATATTCCTTGTCAGTCTTGTGTTTGTGTATATCTCACAAAGTTCTATCATATAGAGCAAGAACCAGGAAAATAATATAATTTTGGAAATATATTTTAGCGTTAAAGGTGCACAGTAGGGATAACTACCTTTTATGTAACACTATACCATGATCTAAAATGTGTGGAGAATAATCTGAATTATTTGTACACTAATGAAAGAAAAAATTTCCTCTCAAAGAACAGTTTTATTTCCCTTTCATAATTATGGAAGTTGTATTCATTAGTTTTCTTTTTTTAAAATTTTATAAGACACAATTATTTATTAGAACATAATCTATAATCAGGCATAGTGGTATAGCTGGTAATTATAGTCCTGGGAGGTGGTCACAGGTGTTTATGATATAGTGAATTCAAGTCCTATCTCAAAAATTAGAACATTAATGGGGACTATGGGGAGTCCAGTCCCTCGATAGCCCTCTCCCAGGGAAGAATCTAAGAGCAGCTGATAGTCTAATCTTTAACGATATTAAATGAATCTATGTACACGAAACAGTTCATTCGCTTCATTTTTCTGAGTCAGTTCTCTCTCTACATGGCTTCTGTTCTGTTTTCACATTCTGCTCCTCTCTGTCCCCTTTCCTCCTGTCCTATCCTAGTTCTAACTAAGCTCTTTTTGTTTCATTCTCATCTTCATCTTCATTTCTCTCCATCTTGGTTCCTTCCTGTTCCTCCTCTGGAATTGGTCTCAACCCTACCAGCAGTGTGACTCTTCCAATACCATGCAAAGCTTCCAAGGTCCCTCCCTACAAGAGCCAGCTTCATTTGCAACACAAAAGGGGAGTGGCTAGAGGAGGTGGGGGTCAGATAAGGCCAGGCATAAGCCAGAAGGGGAATTTATGTGCTCAAAATATATTCTTAAAAATAGTTAGGTGAAATGTTAGGAGTCTGTCATAAATGTACAATCTTACAGGTGGTTATGTAAAAGAGTCTATAAGTCACTAAAAATAAAACTGCCTCTATTTTCCTATGCCACCATACACTGGCAGTACAGGGTGACTCTGCTTGGAGCTAGGAAGCCTGCCTCATAGCTACACTGCATCTGGCATGCAAAAAGCCCTTTTGTTCTGAGTCAGTTGCTCTGGGATGCCATTATGGCTGTGAGGGAAAGGAGGGTCTGAGCTTCATTTGCACAAGAAACAAAGCTATGTGCCTGTCTCCTAAGTGCAGTCTCTGGAAGGGCGTTTACCTCAGGAGACTGTGTGCCAGTTTTGCCTAGGATGCCTGAGAAGAATTTCAGGTAAAACACACCATTAAAAGTTCTTGGGGAAGTTATGAACACACATGAAATTCACAGCAGAAGACAGCTGATATATTAAAAGCCGAATAACACCAAATACTCCTTAAGATTTGGCTTAATCCTCTGGAAGGCCCTTAGTTTCTTTGAGCTATTAGCTTTACCATATTCACCTGAATTCCTACTACATTCCTGCGGCTTATAGCAGAACATAATGTTAAAACATAATATATGTCAGAGTTAATCATTGGCACTGTTCTTAAATTTATGCAGAACATGGATACTGGTTCTAAGCTGGATTAGCAATAAAATTGAGATGGTAAAACACTATCATTTTTTGAACTTTAACAAAAACTGTATGGGAAATGCAGGAAAGTGACACAGAACCTAATTTGAGATGCCATAGACTTAATTTCGAGTCCTGATTTTGTAATCTGTAGTTTAATTGCCTTAAAATGGTGATGGTTGAGAACACAAATAAACCAGTAGATAGAGCAACACCTGATAGACTTAATCACTATATTTCATTATTTTTTTTTTTCTGGATCTTTGATTTACTATGGAGAAAACTTTCTCCAAAGAACAGAGGACAGATGTGTTAGGATTCTGCCACTCCAGCTATGTGACCATGCATGCGCAGTTCAGGGGTCTTATGTCATCAGTGTGCTGCATGACTTCGCAAATGCACATATCATGTCACACAGTCAGCACATGTGTGGCGTAGCTACATAAGCCCACCTGTGATATTAATTCACAACACGCCCTCACAGTTGGACATGGTTGCACATGCCCTTCGGGACCTAGTCACTTCCGCCTAGTCATTTCCAGGTCAAACGTCTGGTGTGACCCAGGACCGTGGCTTTACTCTTTGGGTAAAGCGCACAATGCAACCATGTGATCTATGCTCAAGCATAGAATAGCCTCATGGGCCTGTGTGCACAGGCACAGGCACAGCCCAGGCTTTATGGGCCAATGTCATGATTTCCAGTCCCCCTTCACTCACGTGTCTTTCCTCAGGCCTGTGCACATCTGTCCCTCCCTCTTAATAAAACTCTTGTTAGTGGATTCTGTCGTGTTTTGTGATTTTCCCTTGCAGGGCAAGAGCGCTGCAAAAACAACAACCTGTGCATGTGCAAGGGAATCCTTACAAAGCCAGACACAGACTCCTCCCCTCTCTTCTGCTCTTTCCTCCCCCACCCCACTCTCATGCATGTGCCTCTGCCCCAGGCCTGGGCACACTCTCCTCTGTCCCCTCTTCCTCCTAATAAACCTCGGATACTGGGTTTTGTTGTGCCTCTGACCTTTCCTTGTACGGCAAAAGCGCTGCATTTAAAACCAAGAGGATACCTTGCTGCTGTAAGAACTGGACAGGGCAAGCGTGTCAGCTGGAAATTGTACAATAGTACCACTCTTTTATCACCTATTGGCGAAGAAGGAGAGGCTTTTGAAATGAAGGAAACAGTCATGTTTCTCTACTTTGGCTTTCATCAACTGAATAACAAAGCATGATCAGGGAACAAGAACTTGGCAGTTACCAAGAATGTGTACATCACAGATGAATCTGTTACTCTTCTCAATTGTGTGCCCTTTCCTCACACTCACTATTGTGGGGATTGGCACACAGCATCCCTGAAGTTATATCTCATGCCTGGGGGGCCTCTGGTCTCCTGGCCTTGCCATCATCTCGTCATGCTGTCAGTCATGGAGCCCTATGGTGTTCACCTCCTCAGCTCCTCCCTGATCCACACATTTCCTTCGCGTTGTCTCTACCTGGACTTTATCATTAGCCTTATTGCTAAGATTAAAGATATCCAATTGTTTTTCTTCTCAAACCGACCACCTAAAGTTAATGTATTCTCAATGCAATTATGGACATCAGGCTACTACTACTCCAATACCTCTTTAGGGAGAGTGAAAACTCTTTAACATAATCGGGTTCTTAGTACTGTTAGAAACATAACTTTGGGGGTATTTTTAGCTATTAATTCTACTTCTCTAGCAAAATCTATAATAAAAATTTGTGGTGTACGCCTTTAATCCCAGCACTTGGGAGGCAGAGCCAAGTGGATCTCTGTGAGTTTGAGGCCAGCCTGGGCTACAGAGTGAGTTCCAAGAAAGGAGCAAAGCTACACAGAGAAACCCTGTCTCAAAAAACAAAACAAAAACAAAAACAAAAACAAAAAAATTGTATTTGCTATGGAAATAATGGTTTATATTAAGTGTCAGGGCTCTCTTCTAAGCAAATTGTTATTTTCAACCAATTCTGTCATATATTTGTATGAACATCTATTTATTCTATGTGTGTGCATGTGTTTATATGTGTATGATGTGTTGTGGTGTGTATGAAGTGATGTGGTGTGTGTGTGTGTGTGGGTGGGTGTGCGTGTATACCGACTAAGGGTTTTTATGAATTGAAATGTGCTTACTCTTCTACTCTTGTCTATTTCCAGGTTCTGTCTTATACTCATCTGAACTTTAGCTCTCACTAAGCTAAAGTCTCCACTTTTCCGTAGGAATTCATTTAGAAGAGGGGAGTGAAGGCCAGCCATGGTTACTTAGAGAGTTTCTCACTTGAGTTTTGTTGGGGAATATTACTTTAAAGTGTGTTAGTTTTGTTTATGTTGCATTTGTATAATTCTGTGAAGCTGTGTTACTGTGCCTGTCTAAAACACCTGACAGTCTAATAAAGAACTGATTGGCCAATGGCAAGGCAGAAGAAAGGATGGATGAGGCTGGCAGGCAGAGAGAATTAATAGGAGATATCTGGGAGAAGAGCAGAAGGAACGAGAAAGAAGGAGGAGGACATCAGGGATCAGCCATCCAGCTACACAGTAAGCCACAGAGTAAGAAATAATGAAAGGTACACAGAAATAGAGAAAGGTAAAAGCCCAAAGGCAAAAGCTAGACAAGATAACCTAAGTAAAGCTGGCTAGCAACAAGCCAAGCTAAGGCTGGGCATTTATAATTAAGAATAAGCCACTGTGTGTTATTTATTTGGGAGCTGAGTGGTCGGCCCTGCAAAAGAGTGAAAACAACAATAGTTGCCTTTCCTCTACCCAATGACTCTAGCTTGTATAAGATTGACACAAAACTAACCAGGAAACCTAGGAAGTTCATTCTGGAACAAGGAAAATGCTAAATCCTGATGCCAGTGAGAGGAAGGACTCAACTTACCTGACTAGTATTTGGGGGTTGGCCTGAGTATAGACAATGACGGGTCAGTGATGGCTAAGACCATGCCTTGACCAAGGTTTAGTTGTGCATAGCTCCTGCCCTCTATTTAAACCTAAACATTAGTTAAGACCCCAAACACGGACCAGAGAGGGTGTCACTAGAACTCTTTAGATATTTCTTTTCCTAATTTGGTTAAAATGAATAAATTTCCTTCTTTGACTTTCACCATTACCTGTGTGACAGTGTTAAGAAAATGGCCCCCAAAGAGAGTGGCACTGTTAGGAGGTACAGCTGTGTTGGAGTAAGTATAGCCTTGTTAGAGGAAGTATGCCACTGTGGAGGCGGACTTTGATGTCTCATATATGTTCAAGATACCACCCAGTGTCTCAGTTTACTTCCTGTTACCTTTAGGTCAAGATGTAAGGACTCTCAGCTCCAGCACCATGTCTGACTGCATGCTGCCTTGCTTCCTGCCATGATGATAATGGACTAGACCTGTGAACTGTAAGTGAGCCAACCCAATTAAATGTTTTGCTTTATAAGAGTTGCCATGGCCATAGTGTCTCTTCACAACAACAGAAACCCTAACTAAGACAACCTGTACCCTTCATTGGTCTGTTGAGAACAGGTGGCTGAGCCTAGCCTACTAGCACTACCAGAGCAAGGCTTTGGCCTTAACAACTCTGATAATAAGAGAAAGGACATGATTTTCCCCAGCTTCTCACAGTGACTTCTCCAGCAATGCCAGCATTAAGTTTTTTTTTTTAATCTGTGCCTTTCCTGGAACTCACTCTGTAGACCAGGCTGGCCTTGAACTCACAGAGATCCGCCTGGCTCTGCCTCTCGAGTGCTGGGATTAAGGGTGTGCACCACCAGTGCCTGGCTGCAATTTAAGATATTTTAAAAATTAAAATGGAAATGCATTTGGTGAGAAAATGAGGAAACAAAACAATGCTATTAAAGCTTGCTGGTAGACCGCTCTGTGGGTCCTTTGCACCTCTGCATGTTTTCTGAGCAAAGGCACCAATTATCATTTTTCTAAATAATCTTTTTAAGGGTATTTATAGAAGTCAAAGATTTAGATTTGGTTCTTATAGTATAAGAAATATAATATCTGTTCTGAGAACACGCATGAAGTTAGATATAAAATGTAGAGGTGTCTCAAATTTTGGGTTGCACACCTATAACATTTTTTTCCTGAACTGGGCCACCTGGCTCCTCTTAATGTCACCCAGTGGTTATGGAGCTTTGAACACCATTACAGTTGCTGATGGCTAGTAACAATGCTGTGAATAGTGAATGGTTGGGGGTATCTGTCATACATGTCTCAGAGATTCTACTAGCAGCCATGAAATGGTGGGGATTTAACTTCCAACATCACATGTAGAGTATAATCTCAGAGGTGTCATTGACGATAACAATACATCATGATATTTATGATTCTAACGCTAAAGGAAGATGTTTCAAAATTTGGAGGATTTTACATTTACCCATTTAGTAAGGCTGTATTAAGTTGCAATGAAATCCTTCCTAGATCTGAAATAAGCACCATACTTAGGTAATTTACACAGCAGTGACATATTGGATGGTTTCATACAGAGCTGAATAACTAACTCAATGAAAGAAGGTACAATAAATAAATATGGACAGCAGTTTTTTTGTTTGTTTGTTTGTTTTGCCCTAGAGAATAAAAAAATGAGTTAAGTGGTATTTTTAATCACTTAAATCTACAGGATTGAAATGGACTATTAATCCCAAGTAATTTCCAGTACAGACAGCTCAGGCACCTCAGAAGAGTTTTTCAAATTATCTCTTGTAACGAAAATAGATTTTGTTGGTGTTGTTGCTAGTATTGTCTTGTTGGAGAGACTATCTGTTCTTTAGATGATGTTTTTAAAGAATAGCAGGCTCTCAACAAAAAGATGAAACAAGAAAAAAATCAGAGAGCTCATTTGATTTTACACAGGAAAGAAACATTTATTTTAGTAGCAACACAAAGCAGAGAAAATGAATGATTCCTGTGGTTTTTAGAACCAAGCTTTTATCCTGTTAGAACCATTGTTAAAAAGAGTGAAGCACGTTTTCCTTCTGAATATGGTAAATTGTTCTCAGAGATTTGCTGCTCTCCTCAATTGCTCTAAGATACTATTGCTCTACGACAATAGGGCCCTTTGAAGGGTAGAAAATAAAGTAATTGAAGGGTAAATAGCTTATAAGCTGGGATGGTTAACATTCAGAGGATGACTCACTGCTGAATAGATGTCCTATCAGAGAGTTTTTGTTGAGTTTCTTTCTGTGCCCTGTAACAGTTGAACTGAAAGATGGCAGACACTGAGAGTTTTGGATCTGTGGTGTTTAAGAAGTGCCACGGAAAGCAGAGAAATGGCGGCCCACCTGAGGAAGTGGGTGTAGAGGGTTGGAGCAGCAAGTGAGGAGTCACACCTGCTTTTGTTCAATCCTGTGGCTTACCTCCTAATTCTAGACCATTGCTAACCACTGTGTTTAATTTCCATATCATGGCAAAACCTTGGTTTTATTCACACAAAAAAGTGATAATGTACTTAAGTAGTTTATGTTTCTGTCATTCTGATATTTAGAAACTTTGAATGATTTCACTATTTTGTTGAATAATAATGGGTTTCAATGCTATTCACATTGAAACCTCATATTTAAGTTTATTGTTTAAAATGACTTGCTATTTCTGAATGTATATATATGTAATTATAAAATTAGTAGGCTTAATGCTAGATGTCTTTTCCACCTTGCATTCTTTGTGTTGACCTTTGCACCACAAGATTCAATTCTGTGCACAGAAGTAGCTTGATATTTGCTTGAAATGGACTATAGTGTGTATTACTGGAAAAAATTCACCAACACCTTGTAATTTTGTTCATTTTATTTTGCCTCTTGCTCCCCACTGACATTACTATTTTAAAAATATTCACATGAAGTTTGTATAAATATATAAATCTATGTAGCAGAAATAAAATTTGTATATTTACAAACCTGTGTAGCAGAAGCTTGAAAACTCTTGAGTTTTGCTCATTCGGGTTCCTGCAATTTGGGGTTCTCATGTGGATTTTAGTGTAGGAAACTAGTTGGTTCTTGTGATTGTGGGCTGAAGGTTATTCACAATAGCTAAGATAAAGGAATATGTAAATGTCAATTGACAGATGAATGGACAGAGAAAACAGAAGTGTGTGTGCATGTATATGAAATGGAATTTATGTAGTAGAGCACTATTCTGCTTTATACAAGAAGGAAGAAGCCTAAAGAATGGATGGACCTGTGGTATATAATGCTACTAGAAGTTCCTCCTCTTCTGGCGTTTCAGTTATGAAAAGGAAGTAAGCACTAGAGCTGTGGTGAAGAAATCTGTGCCTATGCTTTATAATACTCTCATGCATAAATGAAGACTTGGCAGAAAGACGGATATCATATTAGTGTTCTTACTATCATAATTAAACACAGATAAGAGTTGGAGAAATGACTTCCTGGATAGAGTCTTTGCTGCACAACCATGAGGACCCAAGTTTGAATCCCAAGAACCCATACAAAAGCCAGGCATAGCGGCACGTACTTGTAATTCCAGTACTCATATGATAAGATGAAAGAAAAATTTAAGTGCATCCTCAGAAGCTCCAGGTTTGGCCTAGCACATGCTGTGGTGAAATCCTGTCTCAAACACTGTAGAAGGGAAGGACCTAAGGTGGTTCTCTAACTTCCACATATATACAATAGTGTGTGCGCGCGCACGCGCACACACACACACACACACACACACACACACACACACACACAAAGTACCCCTGAATCTGTATAAGTACATACGTGCCATCCTCTCCCATACACTCCATAGTAGACTATTTTTTGAAATTCCATATTATCTCTGGTATTATACATGCTGGAGTGAAAAATGGATCTGGGAAATGATACTACTTAATACTCAAGCACATTTTGTTGTAAATAAATATCTCTGCTATCAATAATGATAATACTATTAATAATAATAAATAATAATAATAACATAAATTCACTTATATACATATGAAAGTCTGTCTCATTGTATTTTTAAAGTTATTATTTGAAAACTTTGCAAGAGCAAGCCAGATGACAATTGTCACTCAGATTCTACTGGTGACTACTGACACCTATGTGACTATGAGGGGTTACACCAGCTGCCCAGGGCATCTTTCCTTCTTTTTCCCCGCTTCCCTAGCTGGTCGCCAGGCCTCCTTTAACATGCTGGCTCCCAGATGGTTGCAGTTCTTCTCGTGTTGCCTGGTAGCCCTTGACCACATAATGGAACGTTACTTGTAGGGATGGTTCTTTGTTATATAGACATGACAAATTATAGGCCCCAGTTGTCAGTCAAACACCAACACAGGCATTGCTCTGACGATCTTTTTATCAATGATGAAAATCACGAGGGAGATTGTGTGATTTAATCAGGTGAAATAACCCAAGAGAAGCACTGAAGATTCTTGGGAGGAAGACATTCTGCCAATGAATAGTAGCTCAGCTTTGCTGCAGTGTCCCATATGTCAGCCTGACAATTGTCTACATAGTACCCACCCCCCTCACATCATGTGGGCTGATTCTCTGCTGTAAGTCTCTTAATACATATCTCCTACTTGCCCTGCATCTTCTTATCCATTATAGAGCACACCATGTCCTAGAGGTGTCTCAGGATACAGTGGCCAATTGCAGAGTTCTGGGACAGCCACAGATGCAATACAACCTTGCACAAGGCCTATGGCCACTACTGTTTCTGTGAGCATCAGAAGCCAGGAGGTTTTAAGGCACTTGAAGTTCTTGATCCCAAACTGAAGGAAGATCTTCAGTGGGTATTCTTAGTGGCAGGCAGATATGTATTTGTTTAGTTCTGAGTCCTCAAGACTATTTCTAAATTTCACTGAAGTTTTATTTTTCCTTTGTAAGCTTGAAGGGAAGTTCATGAGTTCTTCTGAGATGGAAATGTAGGCAGTGAACTGGCCACAGGATATGTATTTTGCATTTATTATGTGGGTTCCTGGGATGAAGTCTACTGTTAGGAGACTGCTCTGGATTGAATTGTGCCCCTCTCAATATTTGGGTTGAAATTGTAACCCCGCAAAAGACTACCTAACTGTATCTTTCCCTTCTGTTTCCTGTGACTTGCTTGTCTTCTGTAAGCAAAGGTGAGGAAGAGTGCATGCCACAGAGTGCATGTGGAGATCAGAACACAGTTTTCTGGGATTGGTCCTGTTCTCGCACAGTGAGAGTTCCAGGCATTGAATTCTGGCCATCATGCTTGGTTGCAGTACCTTTACCCATTAAACCATTTCAGCTGCCCAGAAATGCATTTCAAAGAAAAGAGAGCAATGCAGGGTATTGGGAGGTTTTGGAGTGGGGAAAAAGGAGAAATAAATTGTATTATAATCTTAAAATAATTTTAATAAAAATGATAATAACACAGTTGATGGCCAATGCTTAAGAGGATGATGCTGTCTACACAGCATTTAATCTTGTAAATGTCCCATGCATGTCAGTTACTTAGGTTCATACCACAGAGGAAGATACATCCTTTCTCTTCACAAAACAGTGTCTCTCATTGCAAACCTGTTTTAAGACCTTGTAGTTAATTCATTGCTTTGCTCATAGAGAGTACAGAAGCTCTCATCATGTGTGGTTCCTGTTGTTTAGAAGAGAGACAAACACACTACCCAAGAAATGTAGAAGAATGGATCCTATTGGCAGAAGGAAATGCAGACCATCTGCTGTGCTTCCAGGGTCCAGCAGACCAGGAGGTTTGGAAATGAGCCTGGTAAAGCCTCAGGCCTTTCTCGTCTCGAATTTGACACTGTACAAATTGAGAGCAATCAGGCTGGGGAAGGTTTCCCAATAGATTAATGAGCATGCTTTAATGTTCTAAAAGACATAGTAATACAGAGGTTGAATGGAGATGTCTGTTTGGTTTGGACCTGTGTATTTGGCTCCACTCCTGTCTCAAGTCATAATGGTTATTTTCAGAAAATATAATTATATTCATAGAGATTGACATTTCCATCAATCTTGGAGGATATTAAATGTAGACAAAACAGTAGTTTTCCTCATATAGTCTATCAACCAATGAAACAAAATGAGGTGAAACAAAATTTTAGCCAAATAGTGAATCACTCAAGTTATCTACTTTTCTATATTCTGTCATTATCTATTGCCTATCTATCTACCACCCATCTGTTAGCTATTACCTACATATCTACTGCCTATCATCTACTATCGTCTATTTATGTATCTATCATTTATCTTTTTTCTTCAGTCTATTCTGTAGCATATTCTATCATCTTTATCTATCAACTTTCTATAGTCTAGCTAACCTTCCACACCCCTATGAAATTTCAGTTTTAGAGTCAACAACTGAACAATTTCATTTAGAGTTTAACTTAACCAATATTATAAAGAAAACATGTTTGCTATCAAGCTTTTTGTCACCTGTCATTTTGCTTGTTTTCATTTAAATCACTTATTCCTGCAGCCATGCTCTTTTGTTCAAGCATGACCTTTGCATAAAGAATGATTGTATTGCACTAAGCATATCAACATTGCAGGTGTGTAATGCCTTAATCACTTCACTGCAGTTTGTAGCAGGTCTCTCTGTCACAGATGATTAATTCTTATTTTGTTTTCTCTGGAGTTTCAGATCATACAAGGGATAAAAGTCACCAACCTTCTCTCTTCCTCGAGAGATGCAGAAATCTGTGTCATACTGTTCCCTGGTATGTTTCATATGTGACTTACTGCATTTGCATCTTTGTTCTGGTAACATTAAGTGGGGTAGGATGGAGCAGCTCATTTCCCCTTCCATTCTTATGGATGCTGGATTTGACTAAATTGGCTTCATAAAGATATATTTGGAAATATGAATTACCTCCCTATATTTCTTCTCCTTCTCCTTCTCCTTCTCCTTCTCCTTCTCCTTCTCCTTCTCCTTCTCCTTCTCCTTCTCCTTCTCCTTCTCCTTCTCCTTCTCCTTCTCCTTCTCCTTCTCCTTCTCCTTCTCCTTCTCCTTCTTCTCCTTCTCCTTCTCCTTCTCCTTCTCCTTCTCCTTCTCCTTCTCCTTCTCCTTCTCCTTCTCCTTCTCCTTCTCCTTCTCCTTCTCCTTCTCCTTCTCCTTCTCCTTCTTCTTCTTCTCCTTCTTCTTCTTCTTCTCCTTCTTCTTCTCCTCCTCCTTCTTCTCCTCCTCCTCCTTCTTCTCCTCCTCCTCCTTCTTCTCCTCCTTCTCCTTCTCCTTCTTCTCCTTCTCCTCCTTCTTCTTCTCCTCCTTCTCCTTCTCCTTCTCCTTCTCCTTCTCCTTCTCCTTCTCCTTCTCCTTCTCCTTCTTCTTCTTCTTCTTCTTCTTCTTCTTCTTCTTCTTCTTCTTCTTCTCCTCCTCCTCCTCCTCCTCCTCCTCCTCCTCCTCCTCCTCCTCCTCCTCCTTGTCTTTATTGGCCACAAACATTACTCTTACACACCCCCTCAGAGAGATTTTATCTGTTTACAGCTTCATTCTACCTACTTTACCCAAGATGAGTCAAAAGAGCCTTATAAGCACACATTTTGTGTTGCACAGCAGATTGTAACTGCAGATATCTCATATAGCCTTGTTCTTTAATTTCCCTTTTCAGTTGACTCCTAGTTTTGGCTGCCATACTGTGGAATTTTCCATCCTTTTTTATTGCTTTGTTTTCTCAAGGTTAGGGGATATATTAAGACTCTCATGGGTATCTCTTTTTCTTCTAGCTTCCAGGGCCATCTTCAGCACCAACCCAATTGGCTTCTGTCTTGTGAAGAGGCTAGTGCATCTTCTTGAGACACACCTTCTTGGCTATATTTCATGTGTTTTATCAAAGTAGTCATAAGTATATTGCTTTTTGGAGAAATACATATGTATCTCATTTAATTTTTAAAACAGCATCAAGAAATAGGTGGAAAACAAAGAAATATAAGTCACCATACCTCAAAAATACTTTCCCATCTACGATCATTGTAGAATTTTTCACAATAGCTAAGATGAAATCATTCTATAGCCCCACCATAGATGAATGCATAAAGAAACGATGGTATACAAAAACAATGGAGTTGTATTGAGCCATAAAGAATAAAATCATGTCATTTTCAGGGAAGTGTATAAAATGAGATCATCATGCTAAGAGTACTAAATCATATTCAGAGTATGTAAGAGTTGTTCACTCATATGTGGCATCTAGATTAATGTCACACATACACACAGTATAAAAATGAGGAGGACTATGCAGAGGGAAATAGGAGAGTAGAAGGAGAGTGAGGAGAAAAAGATGGAAAATCTAGATACGATGTGAAAGGGGCCATTGGGGAAATGAAAATAGCCTACAGGAATATGGACAAGAAAGGGGGAATGGATGGGTGAATATGAGCAAAATATAATGATATACACACATGAAAACATCAAAATGAAACCTACTTTGTATGCTAAGTGAAAATAGGGATTAAAATGAAAAGAAACCAAGGAAAAAAAGAGGCAATTTTTGTTCCTATTTTTTATCTGCAAGAGCTAAACATGGTAAAGTAAGCTTGACTCTGCTGTGATTGTTAGCATTGACTGAGCTCCTGGCTGGAATCTTGTGCTTATTCCCCTGTTCCACACACCAGCTTTCCTCTGTGTACCCACTTGAGTCATCTGGAACAAATAACCAAAAAGCAAACTCTCTGTAGGTCTACCTTCCCATCCCTGCACCCAGGGGGAAGCCCAGTTTGGACAGTAAAATAGCTATACTCTTCTATAGACGTTCTCTAATTCCATCTAAAGAAAATAGTCATACAGGTTTGCAGAGTGTTTTATTTTTCCCTATAATTTTGTTTTTGATACAAGTTTCAGTTCTATTTGGAGTTGCCCCAATCATACTTTCCTGGGTTTGTAAGTATAGAAAAGTCAGTTGCTGGCCCTTGACTGTCCCAGAGTTCTGCAGGGTGATGATACAGCCTTCAAGGGTCTTTACTTTCACTCTCACGCTTAATATTCCTACTAGGACTTCAGTGAAACAAATAAGCCCCAATCAACAAATCTGAATCCATTATATTGAGATTTTTCTACACTGCCAATCATGGACTTTGAACGTCCCAGGACATAATGTCTCTCAACTCTCATCTTCAAAATAAAACAGGACCCTTGGCACAGATTCAGGTTGTGAAGTTCATGTGTATCTGAAGTAAAATCCTGGCCTGGACACAGTATACCTTTTAAGACAGTATTACCTTGTCAATCAAGTGAAAAGCACTTCCTCAATTCTACTTCAGCGTTTTGCAATTTATTCCCTAATGTGTTGCAGCAAGACCAAGAATGTAGATTTCCTTGTAAGTGGGGATTATTCATTCTAATCATTCAAACTGGGCAGAGTTGGCCTTTCCCCTTAGTTCCTTGATACTCAGATGATGGTAATGACCTGTCCATCAAGGAATATCTGGATTTCACCCTCTTGGTTTCACGAGCTGACAAGGCAGTGCTATGATTCTTTCAATCTTTGCTATTTCATTTTTTACTAGCAACAACTATCTCATTTGGGATGTTTGAAAATTCTTAAAATTTTATGGTATTCTGTTTTTAAATCTTAAATTTTATCACAAAGGCTATGTTTTGATTATCACCATGAAAGGGGAATCTGATAGAAGATAGTGGTATAATAGTCATCATTATATTCTCTATAAGTTGGGGCACACAATATCAGGTGAAAATGTTTACAATTAAGTCAAGTTATTCAAGAAAAAGATTACAAAGAAAAGTATCTATAGGTTGGAACAACAAGTACAGAACTAACCAACTTTGTAGATGGCCTATCTGACAATTCTCTTTAATCTTGTATCCTCTGTAATTCAGTTTAGTTTTTTAAATAACATTATAAACCATTGACATTCTATTAAGTGTATGCTAACACTCACACACACACACTTGTTGCCTTTTTCCTCTTTGTGAATGTGTAATACATAAAGCTTAAAACCAGGTAATAACAGGAGTCCAAAAAATGCTTATTTTATCTTGATATATGGCATTGTCAAAAGTATTCTTGGGAAATCTGAGGTTCCTTTTGATTTTGATGACCCATAATTGTGTTAATGCCACTCACAGAACTGGAAAAAATAAGGTTGAGTTGTCTGCAATCCAAGCACACAGCAGAATCATCCAGATTTTTTAAAATGTGGGCTTCTGGGAAGGAGAAATGATTCGGTGGGTATGGCATATGCCACATGGATGTGAGAATCTGTTTGAATCTCAAGACACCATATAAAAGCCAGATGAAGTTGTATTTATCTGTCTGTAATCCCCGAGTTCCTATGGCAAGATGGGAGGTGTAGAGAGGAGAATCTTGGAAACTTGAGCCCAGCTAGCCCAGTAAGGAGTGCTGTTGTAAACAATAATAACGACAAAGTGACTCCGTCTCAAGGTAAAAGCCAAGAACCAACACCCAAGATCATCCTCTAACCTCCACATGTACACCATGACATGTTTACCCTAGCATGCACACATGCACAGTGTGCACACACATTCACATGCTCACACACAAATGTAAATAAATGTAGGCTCCTCAGTTCCCCTTCTAGAATTTCTGATTTAGTAAGCTAGGAAGTTTGCAGGGCAAGGATGGACATTTCTCCCAAGCTGTGTGTGGTATGTTGATGAGATGAATTTGAGAGGTTTTAAGAGTTATTGGCCTAGATAATATCTGAATTTCTATAAATTAATAGCAGTTTGTGACCAAGAGTAAGAGAGTGATTCATATCAATATACTGTCAATAAACCATGTAGCTTGGCACTCCTCATAATTAGCAATGAGATGAACTGTGCTTTTATAAGTCCCCTGGCAACTTCTGACCAGGTTTGCATAAAACATTATAGGAATTTATTATAGGAATTCAAAATTGAATGTATGATGGACTTGGTCAGCTAGTGTTTACATTTTATAAATTTATAAGGCTGTAACAGCAATCCAATTTCTGAATATACTTATCCCTTGACATAAAGATTTTATATAAAAGTCATCCCAGTAATGTCTGCTTCTGATTGCCTAGTGTGCCTTGCAAAATACTGATCCTTAAGGCTGATGATCATAGGACTATGATGATTGGTAAGTGATATTTACACCATAGTTCTGGTAGTTATAAAAGTACATCAAAATGTGTACATTTGCCCAATATTGCTGGTTTGTAGCCAGGAAAGTAGTTGCAAAATTTATTAACTGTTATTGTGCTGTGCTCATATATTCTGAAGGAAATAATCATATTTTCTGCCTAATAAATATGAGGTAAGCTCATTAATTACACTGGGATTAATGTGTCATTTCGTATAGATGCTCCAAAGATCATTTGCATTGAATATTTGACCTTTTATATTATTAAATGTTGTAATAGGCTAACACTTAGCATATATCATAAACTCAAAAATAGAAACAGTATGCTCCTGAAAATACATTGTTTTCAGTTGCCTTCCAGTAAGAATTTCTATGCACCATTACCATCTAAGGCAACATAATAACACTAATTTCTAAACTGTGGGGATTCCATTAATGACAGAATTTGTCCTACTAACTATAAACAGAGCAAACAATTCTCTTTAGCTGAGACTGTACTGAACTTGATAAAAAGATCCCAGATAGGAGAGACTTTTAAGTGGGCAGAATAAACATTTCAGCTTACAACTTTAAAATAGACAAAAAAGGTTCTTTGTGGTGATATTTTCTTGTACCCTAATAAAATTTACCTGAAGATTAGAGAATAGAACAAGCCATTAGATTAAACATAGAGGCCAGGCTGTGGTGGCACATACCTTTAATCCTATCACTTGGGAGGCAGAGATCCATCTGCATCTCTGTGAGTTCAAAGCCACCCTGGACTATATGAGATTGATTCAGTCTAGGAGAGAAACAGAGCCAGGTAGTGGTAGCACACAACTTTATTCCCAGTACTTGGGAGTCACAGGCCTTTAATCCCAGTACTTGGGAGTAACATGGCTTTAATCCCAGCATGTGAGATCTCATACCTCTGCTACCAGTATTTGGGAAGCACATACACCTTTAATCCCAGAACTAGGAAGGAAGTGATATGGTTGGGCAGAAAAGGTATTTAACGCGTGAGGAGACAGGAACTGGAGCACTTTGTGGCTGAAGCCTTTTCAACAGAAGGCCTTTTTGTCTGGACCCTTTCAGCTGAGGACACCTTTCAGCTGAGGACTCAGAGGCCTTAATTCAGAGGATTCGTGGAGTGGCTTGTTCCTTTGTCTCTCTGATCTTTCAGCATTTACTCCAATATTTGGCTGTGGGTTATTTTATTAAAAGATCTTTTTAGAATTCGAGCAACAGTTCTTGAATAAAAAGAGGCTATCAACTATCACCTTGAGAGTGTAAGGGGTTCAAGCATAATTTAAAAAGTAAGCACTAAAACATAAGTCATTATCTCCTTTTGCTATTAGATTAAATATTTAAAAAATAAATATCAATAATCTTACTTTCAAAGGTCAAATAATGAGATGTTAATGTAAGTTGTCAAATTCTTTTTCCTTAACAATAATAAATCAAACTTGGTGGAAAGGCCAGCTGATTATAATTGCTTTTCTTAAGGTTTATTTTGTAACAATTTCAGTTAATCCTTCAAATATATATGATTGGCATTTTTGGGAAACCATGTGTGGCTTACTAGCCTTACAATTACGAAACACCGTATATTTGCATATTATTTTTTCACATTGTGATGGTTCCTTTTAATGTCAACTTGTCACAAATGAGAATCACCTGAGAAGGGAGCTTCACCTGTACAATTGTCCTTACTGTCTTAATTGATGTGGGAAGAACAAACTTCTGAGTGTAGAGTGTGGGTGGCACCTCCTGGTAGCAGCCCAGATAAGGGGGGATGGAAGAAGGGCTATTTTTCACTTTGTGCTAACCTGACCTTCCTTCTTACTATGGGCCCTCCCTCTTCCCACTAAGAGATTCATTCTGTTGCTGCAGCTGCTTCCTTTGCTGATCTTTGAAGTAATGTTTCCAGGCTTTCATCACTAAGGACCAATGGAACCTCTCAGGTTGTGATGCTAGAGTAGAAATGCTGAGGCACCCATCCTTGTGAACTGAGCAAATACTCATTCAGTGTGAGATAGCCACTGTGGGACTACTCCAGTCGATGAAGGTAGTCTCAAGGACTTGAAAACTGCAAGGATCTCAGACTCTCAGACTCTCAGACATGATACAACTTGTTAATATTTTAGTGATGGACTAATCAATAAATTCTGTCTCTGTCTCTCTCTCTCTCCACATACACACATATACACATACACCACCATCACCATCATCCATTGGTTCTGACTTTCTAGATAATCCTGACTAAAAGATACATGTATATATTGTACATACATATACAACTTCCTTTATATTACATCAGGATTTATGTGGGATAAAATTGTTGATAAACAGTATGGTCTGTTATGTATTTTTCTTCAGTGTTATGGTTTCATGGAATATTAAAGAACACACAACTACAGAAACAGATTTAATTACAATTATGGCACCACCTATTTTGCATGTGGCTATGTTATTTTAAAAATAACTACATCTGTCTCACCTTTTTCATCAGCATTTTATTTCTTGGGTCACTGCTTCTCATTACTCCTTTTTTGGGACATCTCTCAATGACTGTCAAAAGCACCTTCAAACCTTGTGCTTCCCATTCCACCCTCTATTCAAGAACAGGGAAAATAAAGCCACAGTACAAGTGTTCATGAGCTTTAACTCCCTGAGATGGAAATACTTCTCCAGTGACTATTTTAATAGCTCAGTGGTATGTCTGCCTCCTTTGGACTAACAATCTACAGAACAGGAGTTGCGTTCCTTTATGTCCCGTGCAGCTTCTGACTAACTGATGGTCCTTAATCACAATAGTTGCTAGTGAGTAGCTTTCTAACCTCTCCTTCATGTGATTCCATTTTAGTAGTGAAACTGTATTGATGACAGTTTGCTCACATGTGCTACCCCTTAACTTTCATAGTACAAAGATTCTTCTTATTTACATAGCAGAAGTTTACTTTAACCTATTATCTCTATTCTTTTATATCCAAGCCTGTGGGTATCCCTTTGGTAGCTAACTCACCAAAATCAAAGTCAGAGAATTTGACTCATGCACAACATCAGAACTGGTTAGCAGTCTAGGGGCAACAAGCAAGCACATATATTAAAAAAAAAATTGATAGTGAGCTTTTATGGGAGGCTAGGGCTGAAATATAAGGTGCCATATGTGCTAGGCAAATGCTGTAATACAAGGCTCTGTTTGCAGCTTGCCTTAGGGTTCTCTGAGGAAGGGTAAAACGTAGTTTAGTTAGAGGCTGAACCAGTTCTGTCCTGATTCTTATACTCTATGCTATAATTGTGGTCATAGGTTACAGATAGAAATAGCAAGCACAACAAAAATTCTTCTAAAGGGTTCATGTGAGGAATGCATGAACATGAAAAAAGTAACAACCTGTGCATTCGGGCCACCAGCATTCCAGTGTGGTGACAGGAAACAAGAGTCCAATTAATGGGTAAGGGATTTCTTGGTATCTCTTTTAAGTCTCCTTGTTTTTAATGAAAATAAGGACTCAAAGGAATAAATGAGAATTCATAATTATTGTAGGATATGAAAGCTCTGCATCCAGACAAATAGTTTTCATAATTTAACTGTTGGTTAAAGGACATTTTCTGAACTCCTCAAGCATTGACTTGACTTCAGTGATCTCAGCAGCTGGCTTGTTTAGAAACTGTGAGTTGCTTTGGGGATCTGGCATTAGGGAACACTAAGTTTGCTTACTCATTGTCTCCATGAAAGCACTTTAGGCTCTCAGAACCTTAGACCTTCATTCACAAAGCTGAAGCAACAGAAAAACTTGAAAACTCTGATTTGGTTGTTTGGTTTGTTCTCTTTGAGCAGTCCATCATCAGAAAAACAACTTCCACAATTTTGTGGAGAGAAGAACAATCCTTTCTCTGAATTCTCTTCATTGAGTTACCTGTGTTTTTATTGGCTGGACTGTTTTTGAATGATAATTTATTTACAGTAGAAGTTTGGATAATGTATCCTCCAGTAGCTTTCTGTATCTCCCTTCAGGCTTTTCTATATCTCATTTTCCAAATTGTGGGTTGGAGCCATTTCTCTAAGAGATCTTTGCTACTCATTAGATCCTCCTGGAATTTCCTTCATCAGATTATCAAGGTTGGATAGGTTTTGTAAGGACATAAATCATCTTACTTTCCCGTGGGGCATTTTAAATCTATTTTATTGCATTTAATGTATTTATCTCTCACTGCAGGTTGTTTGCATTTTATTCAGAGGGAATTTTCCCAATGTTCTCTAAAATAAATTTTTCCTCTACTAGTAATTTTAGGGAAATCATTATCAAACATGTTGCATTTCTAGCAATTATGATAATAACAAGGAAGCATTTGAAAAATACAATATTGGTACCCACCAACATTATATAGTACACTGTAGAATTTTTAATTTGTCAATGTACTCCTTTAACATTCAAAGGCTATTTAAAAAACATTTTAAAATGTTTCTTTATTTTTAATGTATATGGATGCTTTGCCTGCCTGTATTACTGTGCACCATGTACATGCAGTGCCCACAGAGGAGGGAGGAGGGAAGAGGGTGTCAGATCCTCTAGGACTGGAGTTATAGAAGGTTGTGAGTCATCATGTGGGTGTTGGGAATTTAACCCAGGTCCTTTAGAAGAGCAGTCAGTGCTCTTAACTGCTAAGCCATCTCTTCAGCCCCAAAGTTATTAAATAACAGTCAATAATTCTGAGAGTGTGAGGAGGTAGGAAGTCTGCATACTAGATAAATCATCACAAAATAACACAAGCAATATAAAAATGAGACTTTTACTAATGGACCTGTATTTTTATTTTTATCTGTGGTCCTTCTGCCTACAAAGCAAGTACTTTACTGGCTGAGTGATCCTGTTAGTGCTGCACAGAGTGACTTATAGGAATCAAGGATCAGTGATTGATATCAGTATGCCAGGAAGCCAGTGTGAGGACACAGGAGGAAGAAGATGGGGGAGGGGTGTGGAATACACCCCAGAATGAAGCTTTCAAAGTCCTGCAGAGCAGATGAGACTTTATATAGGACTATAAGGGCAATCAGTGGGTTTTTAAGCAGGGCTTTAGGACGGGCAACATTATCATTACAGAACTACACAGACGTGGTGGTGGTGGTGGTGGTGGTGGTGGTGGTGGTGGTGGTGGTGGTAGTGGAGGGATGGATCACAGCAGATACAGAGGAGGAATTTAATTAGAGAGAGTAACTATATGGCTGTTTTGGCAGTTCACATCATCCATAAATGTTTGTAGGCCCTGAAATGATCATTTAGCTCTGTAACCTTTGGCTAAAATTAAATTAAATTTATTGAAATTTTTAGGTTTGATAGCTCCAAATCTATCCCCAAAGATGGAAACAACTTAAATGCCTGACTGTAGGTATTGATTATATCAAGTAAGGTAGGAATAAACTGGATGAAATGTCATATAGTCATTATGAATGATGCTATGGGAATTAATGATGCAGGGGAACTCCCATGACATATTGATAAGAAAAATGCATTAAACATAGCATTAGGGCTAGGGATATGGACCAATGAGTAAAGTCTTGGATGTACATATGTGAGTACCTGAGTTTGAATCACCAGCACCCACTTAAAATAACAGCAATGTAAAGCATGGTGGTGGATGCCAGTAACTTCTACACTGGTGAGAGAAAGGCAGCTTTAGTGAGAGATGCTATCTGAGAAGAATTAAATGGAAAGTGATATCTGTATGTATACATGCACACACATGCATAAATCATGCACATATATATAATCATACTAATCAAAATAAAAATCAAACAGCATTAAGACAGTTTAACATGCTATACATGAATAAATGGGTGAATAATAAATAAATCTAAATAAGAAGTCATGACACATTACCCCTAAATGCTAGAACAATTGTCTCTGGAAATGAATTTTAAAATAAAAATTCTCATTTTATCTTTAGTGTTCTTGTGTTTTTCTCCCAGACTTTCTTCAACAGCCATATATAAATTTTTACCACAAATACATTTATTGTGGAATAAATTTAAAATGGAAAGTATGCTTAGAAGATATGAATTATTTCCATTTTGTCCTCAAGATGAGAGAAATGATTTCAAGGGATGATTTGATCCCAAAAGATCCCACATTAGCTGGAAAGGTGTTAATAAAGAAAGTTGCCTGGGGGTCAGAGCTAATAGCAAGCCATAGCAGAGCTGGGCGTTCATGGCGCACACCTTTAATCTCAGCACTTGGTAAGCAGGGCTAGGTAGATCTCTGTGTGGTCAAGGATACAGCCTGCATTGGAGACACATGCCTTTAATCTCAATACCAACCACCGAAGCCCTGGAGGTCTGTACAGACAGGCAGTGATGAGGCAGTCATGTGGTTGGGTTTATAACCAATGAGAAGGCAGAACAGAAAGTCTATATAAAGACAAACACACAGGAAGTAGGTCTCTCTCTTGGCTGAAGAGGATCGCTGAAGCAGGAAGGGTAAGGCTCTTAGCTCTGACCTCTTGGGCTTTTATCTTTACATCGGCTATGTGTTTCTTATTTAATAAGATGGTTACTTCTACAGAAAGATAGATAACAGATCCTGTGCACAGTCTTTCTCTTCTTTGCCAGTTACGTTCCTTGACTCTTTGCAAACAGGGATGATCATATGTCGAAATCATGGCCTATGAAATGGAAAGAGAAGTCTATGCACAAATCCTGGGATGATTTTATTCACTGATTAAGAAAAACAAGCCTTACTATGAAAATGTTTCTTACCCTCCTCCTTGTTTTGAGGGTGGATGTGATGTCTTGAGCTACAGCAGCCATGTTGTGCACATTAGCTGACAGCTTGAAGACAGGAAGTGGAAGAAACACTAAGAGAGATCTTGAGCTCCAACACCATCACTGAAAAGCTCAGGCAATAGAATCAACCTAATTATTTTTTATTTAAGGAAAGCGTAAATATCCTACTGATATAACCTATTTTATGTCAGTTCTTTATGCTTACTTAACTTGTAGAAAGGAAGGAAGGGAGGGAGGGAAGGAAAGAGAGAGATGGAAAGGTGGAAGGAAGAAAGCGTTTTGAAAGAAATCCTTATTATGAGGGCCACTAACAAGATAGGCTGCTGGGATCCTAGCAACCGTCAGTTCTGTTGTAACTAATTTGCTTCTAGGTCCTTTGTGCAAACATGCCTGGGAGGTGAGAACAGCTTCCCACAACTTGCCTGCCAGGATATACACAGGCGTAGGTTACATTTTCTGATATGGTTTCTAAAGTGATGTTTCCCCTGAGATAAAGAAACTTGAGAGTTAGCTTATTTTTGCTAGTTTATACCTGGCAGGAAGTGGCTTCTGTGTCTTCTGCGAGAGCAGCACGGTCACCGTAGTCATAGCCACAGTGGACTGTGGCATGTTCAGAAGGTGGGGCTCTCTTCTGTTGCTTGCCTGCATTTCAGGGTAGTTTGTTACCCACTACTAGGATACAGTTGAATGCCACTTAAGATTCCATCTAGGACTCCATCTGAATAGTTTAGGAAGAGACTCATTGTCTCATTGTCCCAGACACTGTCAAATTTGCCACATATTCTAACATACACAGTCGGGAGAATAGAATTTGTAATTCTTTGGCATTTTGTTCAGCCAAATATGGTAACTTTAAGAATTAGTAGAACATGATGTTATAATTCTGAATTTATAGTCTGTGTACTCCCAAGGCCTTGAAAACGGGAGAAAATCTAGTGCAAGAATAAATAAAAAGTCATTTGTTAGGATTTACACTTTAAAATGTCCTCTGAAGACTTGTTAAAGGCTTGAGTACAGCCTGGCAGGTTTTGGAGAAGTCACTGGATCCTGGGATCTCTGACTTCATCAATGGATTATACATTAATGGGTTCATAATTACTGTGTGGAGCTGAAAGCTAGGAGGCAGCACCTAGTTTGAGAAAGCAGAACCTTGGTGACATGCCACAGAGGGATGTGTCTCCTGGCCTCCTCTTTCTTGCTGGCCACTTTCCTCTACCATGCCCCTTTGTCATGAAGTCCTACCTGACTGCAGGCTCAGAAACACAGAGTCACATGACCATGAGCTGAAATCTCCTCTATCCCTTCCTCTTATTCTTGGATGTTGGAACTTTAGATACTTAAGTCTTTGGAACTTGGCCCAGTGGCTTCTGGGCTCTTGAACTGTCAGCCTCTAACAGTTATTCCGGTTATATCGGTTTTCTTTGTTTGGTGGACTATCATTGAGCAATGTTGCCAAATTGCTTCAAGGTTCAGCTTTGAGCAGATTCATTGTAATTTTCCACCTCTACCCTGGAGGAGTGAGTCATTTCTGTTAATCAACCCCCATATAATATTGACTATTAGTATATATATTATATATTAATAATATATAATGTATAGTATATAAAATTTTCTATCATTTCTGACTTGCCCAGAACCTTAGATAAAAGGACAGTAACATTTGTGAACATTTTAAAATGGAGTAAATTATCAAAAGACTGAGATGTTGGTTCAGAAACTCTGGGCAATCAGGAAAATAGATGGTGATATAAATCATTATAACAGCCTTTTAGAAGTCACTTTAAAAATATAGAAGAAATGTGATTCTTCAATTATTATGGAAACAAGGTAGAAAAAGTGTGGAGCTTTTAAGTGTGAGACTTTTCTTCCCCGAATGATCAGATCTGACAAAATAGTGTAAGAGCTTTTTGTGTGATGGCAAGCCTCTCAGACATGTATGCAGATAAACGACACTGGATGAATAGTGTTTAATAATAGTACTTAATATCCTTCCCCAGAACATAATGGGTAATTTCTGAAGCATAAGTGATTTCTGAAAAGAGGCACTAACTAGAGACAAAATAAATGTAGGATGATTTAGCCTCTCTGTATGAGCAATTTGAAAATATAATCAGGAAAAGCAGAAATAATTGTAATATAGAAAAAATTAAAATCACATTTAATGAAAAGCTGTTTAGTTAGTTGGGTATATAAAAGAAAATGTTAAAATACTTTGAAATTGAGGAAATCCATAGATTAGTACCATTAGATTTCTTTTAGTATTTTGGTGCAATAGAAAAGGAAGGCAAATTGAATGGGTCTAATTGAGTGTCTTTATAGAGGACTGAAAATTCAAGAACTAAAAATAGTAAAAAGAAAACCTCAAACATAATTCTACATAGATAAGTTAGACCACAAGTGTTTCTTTCCTGCTGATTGTAACCTATTGCCTTAAATTGTATATGCTGGGACATGACAATGATATTTAGTTTTAATGCCTTTATATTAAAGTGAACAGTTTAGGGAATCAACGTGTGCTGTTAGGTTTAGAGGGTTTCTCAGCTGGGGTTGGGTTTTGAGGGCTCTTTAGAGATGACAAGTAAAATCACACCGTGAGTATATTAGCCCACATTTTCCTCAAATGGCCAATGTAGCCTAGATATCCCAGGCAGGGATTCGATGTCTTTAAACATTACATTTGGGTCATATGCCTCAAAGTTGTTAAAATCATTTTGTTTAAGAGCTTATTGACTTGGTAGAGGTATTTCTGGGATCTTAAATGCCTGTCAGAACAGTGCTGGCAACATTCAAGCAGAACTGAAGAACACACATCTTTTTTATAGGGAAGTTCATGAAGTACTTCGCTATATTTCCCAGCTGTGGACAGTCGCAGTAACTTTGAAATAAGAATTTCATAAGCCAGCTGTTGTATTTTGTCTCATAGTCAAGTGAGAATTCATGATTTCATTTGCTTACAAATTGAGGTTAGTTTTCAGATTTGAGATTTTTTTTATCTCCTCATATAACTGTCAGCATACTGCTGCTGACAAAAACTTTATCAAACAAATAATTATTTCTAATAGAATATAGAAAATAATTTAAAAGCATTTGATATATCAGGAAATGGTTCCATTTGGATCACAACTCCATTATCTTGTTCTCAGGTCAATATATTAAACAGTAATGGAAAAATACAAAAAATGGTGGCAGTTGCTGAGCAGTGGTGGCGCATGCTTTTAATCCCAGCACTCGGGAGGCAGAGGCAGGCGGATCTCTGTGAGTTCAAGACCAGCCTGGGCTACAGGGTGAGATCCAGGACAGGCTCCAAAGCTACACAGAGAAACCCTGTCTTGAAAAAACCAACCAACCAAACAAAAATGGTGGCAGTTAACAGCAAATATAAGTTTTTTTATACTGAGTTTTTTTTGATAGTTACATTACATTCTGCTTTTAAGCCAGTGACTAACATAGTTGTGTTTTTCACACTAATAATGACGGTACTGATTTGCAGTTTAAGATTCCTGCTCACATTTATACTACCAGCACCAGGCAGAGGATTTCAACAAAGTCTGCATGGCCAAAAAAGGTCTCCTCTGCAGTGACAGCATGATTGAGTTAAACAAAATGGCCCATCATTAAGATACTTGTCTTTATCATATAAAAACTTATGAATGGCAGCAAGTTAAAATTTATTCTTAAATTCTACAATTAATAACAATAGCATCTGAGTATCAGAATAAAAAGCAAACATCTTCTTTTCTCCACAAATCTGGTAAGATTGATCTAATTTTTAAATAACTAAATTTTTACAGAGATATGAAAAGTTATCAAATGTGCACATGCTTCATGATAGACATAGTTACCTTCTAGCTCTTTAGTAAAATTGTTAAAATGGTTGCATGTTACATATATAATACACACACACACACACACACACACACACACACATTTAACAGATTAACTACTTCATTGTATAAAATAGATGCAGAAAGATGCACAAGAATCTAGCTTCTTATCATTGTTAATTTGAATGAATATGGAGTCACTTAGGAAACACACCTTTGTGCATGAGGATGAAGATGTTTCTAGGGATGTTTGAAGAGGAAGACCTCCTTGAATGTTTGTAGCACCGTTCTATTGGCTGGAGTCTTGGATTAAAAAAAAAAATGGGAAAAAAAGGAAAGGAGCTAAGTACCTGCTCAGCTTTCTTTGCTTCTTGACAATGCGTACATCCTCTCGTATTATTTCCACAATGCCATACCTGCAAACTGTTGGCCATAAATAAACCCTTCCTTTTTTAGATTTGCCTTTGTCAAGCATTTTGTCATGGCAAAGATAAAGGCAACTACTATTGGCTTCAAATAGCTCATTGAGTATTTATTCCTATAGTCTTTGATCCTTCGTAACTATCATTCATATCAAAGCACAGAACTTTACTCTCCTACCTCAAAGCCCCTCAACATGTTCATTCTTACACATTTCACTTTCTCCTTCAAAATAAGCACTCTTCTCATTTTTGTATTAATCATTTATTTATAAATCTTCAAATTCATGCTTAGTCCTGCTGCAGCCTACCCGCAGGAATCCTGCCCAACCCAACCTCTTAGGGATCTGTGTAGCAGGAATCTTAAAAAGGTCTTATTAATAAAATCAAACCCAAGCCAGGTATTGGGGTTAAAGCTGGAAGTTCAGAGAAGTAGAACAAGCCACAGCTATCTCACCTCATCAATTCCTCAGCTGATCCTGTTTCCTCTGACTGGAAGCCTCTGTGCCCTCATTCAGAATGAATCTCATCTGAACTGTTGCTCAAAACCTAGAAGCTTATCAGGCTCTAGTTCCTCATCCTCATGCCTTAAATACCTTTCTGCCATCACTTCCTGGGATTGATGGTGTGAGTCACCATGCCTGGCTGTTTCCAGTGTGCCTTTGAACTCACAGAGATCCAGATGGATCTTTGCCTCTGGAATGCTAGGATTACAGGTGTGTGCTATCATTGCCTAACCTTTACGTTTACTGTAGTGGCTGTTCTGTTCTCTGAGGCCCAGATAAGCTTATTGGGGTGCACAATGTATCAAACACAGATCTGGTCTCTTGATGAAGACCCAGGACCCCACTACTTCTCCCTAGTGGCCCCTGACAGCCTTTCCTTCTAGCCCATCTCCATTCTTTGTGACTCTGACAACTGGCAGAACCTCTTTCTACCAGGCACCCAAAGCTACCACACTAGGTTGGGGCTCAGGTAGCAGACCTTCACTCTCTTTCCTATCCCATGTCCTGATCTTCCCAGACTTACCCTTAGTTCTGTGGCATCCTTCCTTCTTGAGCAACCCATCCTCACCCCAGTCCATCTCTATCCCTTTAAAATTTGTCTTCTTGGTGCTGACCCAGGATCTCCACAGCTCTTTACCATTGCTCCTCTCAACTTTCCTTCTAGCCCATCTCCCTCCCTTTGGGACTACTCTACAGACCTACACAACTGCTCTCTACTAGGAAAATGATATCTCCCACACTGGGCTGGGAACTACCACATTCATGGACCCTACAGTTGCCACACTTGACTAGGACCCAGAGTGGGCAACAGAAACCAAAGAACAGCATACCAAGTCAACAAAGATGAAACCAGGTATCTACACCAAAAACTACTTCAATCACCCTAACTCCAGATTCCTAGTTCTCAGCAAGAAGACAACATGAACTAAGAAAATATACCTCCCCCAGAAGCCACCAACTATATTGCATTAGGCTTCAAGAAAAGCAATAACTGAAGCATAAGATATGAATTATTTTCTTGAGAGAGGGTTTCTCTGTGTAACAGCCCTAGCTGTTCTGAAACTTACTTTCTAGATCAGGCTGGCCTTGAACTTGCGGAGATCTGTCGGCCTTTGCCTTGAATGAAACAATTCAAGATTTAAAAATAGGATTTAATACAAAATAATCACTAAAGAAAACCCAAACTGAAATAAAATTGGAAAAGAAAAACTGAAGATGTCAAACAAAAAACTTACTGGTAAACCAAACCAACAGCTTAAAAGATATAGAAAAGTGAATTTTGGGTGTTGAAGACAAGGTAAGAGGAAATAGGATATTTCAGTCAAAGAAATTATTAAATCTAAAAAGATCCCCATACAGGAAATCATGAGAATATGAAAACTTTATTTGCAAATGTTATAATTTTATACAAAAACACTGAGAATCCACCAGGGAACTTCTACAGCTGATGAGCAGCTTCAGCAAAATAGCAGGGTACAAAATTAATACACAAAACTCAATGCTCTTCAAAAGCACAAATGACAAACAGGCTGAGAAAGAAATCAGTACCTTTCAAAATAGCTACAAAAATGTCTTGGGCCAATTCTAACCAAGCAAGTGAAAGACTTGTGTAATAAAAGCTTCAAGACATTGAATAAAGAAATATAAGGCACCAGATGATGGAAAGGTTTGTCATGTTCATGGATCAATGGGATTAATATTGTAAAAATACTCATCCTACCAAAAGCAAACTACAGTTTCAATGTAATCTCCATCAAAATTTCAACACTTCTTCATAGGAATTAAGGGAAGAAATCTTAAATTTCATATGAAAACTCACATACACATACCAATAAACAAACAAACAAATAAATAACCAAGATAGTCAAACCAATTCTGACAATCCTGAATAAAAAAAGAATTATGGGGGCATTGTAGTGGGTAGCTATTCCAGCTTGGATCTGGAAGTTCCAACCCCCATTGAGACTCAGGCAACTGTCACGCCTATGAGGCGGGCCAAGGGAGGCGTCTGGAGACCCGAGACAAGGATGGGCGAGTGCTCTCTCTGTTCCTGGACCCTAGACGGTGGAGGTTGACTGAGCAGAGCTCCAGAGAACACCGCTGGATTGTGATACACCTTCCCCAGACCCCCGCAATCTATCTATTCCTTCATTCCGTCACCTACTAAATAAATCTTCCTTTTAACTACGTGGAGTGGCCTTTATAATTTCACCAATAGGGCATCACAACCCAAGCTGTAGTAATAATAACAACAAAAACATGGCAATATGGTATTGGCATAAAAGCAGACACATCAATCAATGGGATCAAATTGAAGATCCAGACATAATTCCATATATGGTGATATTTTAATTGTACTGAAATGTGATTTTATTTGTATGTTAATAAGGTTGCCTGGGGGTCAGAGCTAATAGCAAGCCATAGCAGAAGCTGGGCAGTGGTGGTGCATGCCTTTAATCCCAGCTCTTGGGAGGCAGAGCTAAGCAGATTTCTGTGTGTTCAAGGATACAGGCAGCATGGAGACACACGCCTTTAATGTCAACCATAGAAGACCTGGAGGTCTGTACAGACAGGCAGTGATGGGGAGGTCATGTGGTTGGGTTTACAACCAATAAGAAGGCAGAATAGAAAGTCTATAAAAAAAGACAGACAGGAAGTAGCTTTCTTGCTGAGAAGGACAGAAGCAGCAGTGAAGGGTAAGGTTTTTAGCTCTTAGCTATTGCTCTGACCTCTTGGGCTTTCATTTTTGCATTGGCTCTGTGTTTCTTATTTAATAAGACGGTTACACCTACATCCATACATGTATGGAGACCTGATTTTTGACAAAGAGGCCAAAATACAAAATGAAGGTAAGCTAGTCTCTTCACCAAATGGTGATGGTCTAATTTGATAACTGCATGTAGAAGAATGAAAATAGACCTGTGCCTATCACCTTGCACAAAACTCATCTCCAAATGGATCAAGGACTTCAACATAAGAACAAATACCCTGAATCTGATCACACACACACACACACACACACACACACACACACACACACACACACAAATGGGAAATAGGATTGAACTCAATGGCACAGGAAAGAGATTTCTGAATAAGACACAGAAAAATGGGGCCCCATTAAGCTAAAATGCTTTTATACAGCAAAGGACACCACCACTCACACAAAGCAGGAGCATACAGAATGGGGAGGATCCTTACCAATTATACATCTGGTAGAGGGTTATTATATAGATAAAGGAACTAAAAATTAAAAAAACCCCACAAAACAAATAACTCAATTAAAAAAATGACATATAGGACCAAATAGAGAGTTATCAAAAGATGAAACACAAAGGACTGAGAAACATGTAAAAAACCTTCAAAATGGTTAGATATCAGGGAAATGCAAAATAAAACTACTTTGATATTTTATCTTACCACAATCAGAACAGCCAAGATTAATGAAACAAGTAACAGCAGGGAAAGGGGAACACGTTCTGGTGGGATTACAAACCGGTACAGTCTCTATGGAAATCATATGGAGGTCCCTCAAAACACTGAAAATCTATTACATAATCTAGCTCTACCATACTTGGGAATATATCAAAAGAGCTCTATATCTTACTATAGAGAAATTTACTCATCTGCGTTCACTGCTGGCCTACTAATAGTAGCTACAAATTGGAGACAGCCTAGATATCCATCAACTGATGAACGCACAGCAGAAATGTGGTACATTTACACAATTTTAGCTAAAGTTTTTCTGGTCCCACCCAGCTCCCGTGGCTCCATGGTCCCAGAGCTACTCAGACCCAAATGAACACAGAGGCTTATATTAATTATGAACTGTATGGCCTAATGGCTCAGGCTTCTCACTAGCCAGTTCTTTCATCTTAAATCAACCCATTTTCACAAATTCATACTTTGCCACATGGCTTGTGGCTTACCAGTTCCTATACATCTTGCTTCTCATGGCGGTGGCAGCTGGCAACATCTCCTCTCTTTCTGTTCTTCTCCTCTATCTCTCCAGTTAGAATGTCCTGCCTAACCTTATTCTGCCTCACCATTGGCTAAAGAGCTTTATTTATCAACCAATCAGAGCAACACATATTCACAGTATACAGAGCGACATCACCCATCATACAATGGAATGTTATTAACCTGTTAAGAAATATGAAATCATAAAATTCTCAGGTAAATTGAGGGATCTAGAAACAATAATCTTGAATGAGGTAACTCGGACTGGAAAGACAAACATTGCAACTGTGAGATTTTAAGCTTTAGGTATACATGTTTGAATCAGAACAACCACAGAGGTTAGATAAGTAGTAAGAGAGCTGACATGAAGGAGATCTTCCAAGGAAGGGGATATAAAACAATAGTGCTATTAATTTGGATTTGTTTTTACTATTGTCAATGTTGTGACATTCTTTAAACCTTTATTTCACTTTGATTTAAATCTTTTCCTGCCCACTTTTCCTCAATAAGCATTATGTTTTATTTATTTTCTCTTCTGTTCTTTCCATTTTTACTTGAAAAAAATTGTTAATTTATTTCTATTTCTCTAGTTTTGACACCTAATTTCGAAGTTTTTCTCATGCTAAACTTAAATTGTTCAAGTGTAACGTTATATTCTGTATCGAATTTGAAAGTATAAGGTTAAAGCTTTACTGTTAGTAGCTGTCATTACTGTCTTTATGCTTGATACTTCCCTTCTGTTTGAGTTTGCTGAAGCTATTCAAGAAGAGACAGCCCAATTTCATGGAGATCCATCCAACTAGTTTGTACAGAAGGTTAAAGATGAGGACTCAGAGGCTTTCAGTTTGAGGAAACAGGATCGGCTGAGAAGTTGGAGGGGTGAGGTTAGCTGTGGCTTGTTCTGCTTCTCAGGTCTTTCAGAATTCACTCCAATACCTGAATCCCAGTTTTTTTTTTTTTTTATTAATAAGACCATTTAAGATTCATGTTACAAACATAGTTTAATAGTGCTTAGTTTCTTCCCATACTTCACATTTCATGGACAGGACAACAGAACTATGCATTTTGTGCAGATATGTTAGAATTTCCTAACTCTTCCAGGATAAACACATAATTTTGTTCACAGAATTATGATTCTAAAACATTAAATTAATTTCTGTGAAACTAGTTCATGAACAGCTTCAGTTTCCATATAAAGGAGTCACCATAGCAAGTGACTCAGGACATCAGATAGAAAAATCTTCCTAAAAACATAAAACTAAAACAAAATGAACATTCAATTAAGCTGGTGGTGTTTTTATCTCCAAATTGTACTCTGTCTTAAATACATCCTCCCGGGAGGTAGGTACACAGTAGCAATAGCTTTAGTAATCCAGTAACTACCAAAAACACATACAGAGAGAGCATTGTCACCCACACTTTCATCTGGATGTACAATGTGAGCTCCTGACTGCAACTTTCTGTACTAGACATACACCTTAAGTCCAACACATGGACATCTGTGATAAATGGGCCATGAGAGATATTTTCTAATTTATCAGAGAGAGAGAGAGAGAGAGAGAGAGAGAGAGAGAGAGAGAGAGAGAGAGAGAACAAGTGATTCTGATATTTCTTTAAGTTTTACTTTAGGAGCAAGATTTGTTCTTTGAAATCAATTTGTGCATATTTTGTGTATAAAATATAACTTTTGTGTATGAATGTATGTGTGAAAATACTTGTTTGTGTGTGGGGGCACATGCCTGTATACACATGTGAAAGGCAGAAGTTAACTTTGGCTTTCATTCCTTACATGCTGTCCACCTTGGTTTTTAAGACAGAGTCTGTCCCTGTACTTCATCTCTCCAAAAGGGGTAGGTTTGCTGACTAGCAAGCTCCAGAGTTAGCCTCTCTCCATGTTCCCAGTTCCAGGACCATGAGCATTTGCCACCACACTCAGCTTTCTCTTTCTTTTGTGTTCTAGAGACTAAACTCTGATATCCTGCTTGGGAGGCAAGCATTTTGCCAATGAATGTATGTACCTGCCTAGCCCCTAGGATATTCTACTTTTAAAGACAGATGTGTGGCTATCTAGCATTTCTTACCCCATAGTGTCCAGGGCAGTGATCTTACATCCTTAGAAGTTTGACATGTAGGTGAAAGCCAAAACAGATCACTGCCATTTTTGCTAGACTCAAGTAATCAACCGTCATATTTTAAGAAATTAGCCAGAATTGGGAAGAATGGAGTGCTCCACTTTTATTACTACAGACAAGTTCTTAGCCACACATTTTCATTATGTGGAGTAACAGAACTGGTGATTAGAAACACTGCTTGGGAATACAAACCCTCAAGTGCTCCCACAGCATGTGCCAGGCTTGTTTGTATGCTTCCAGGAACTTTCTGAGGAATCCTTATGTCCTCTCACTAAACTCACCTTGAAATGACAGGAGTTGCTTGGATCCATCTCTGCCTAATCCAGTAATTAGGACTCTGGCCACAGCCGGCTTTCCCTGCACTGTCCACTGCCCAGATAATTGCTGTGACATTTCATTTCTCTCTTCTGAAAGGAACACTCAGGCAGAAAGCTCATTCTTCTAGAAAGAGCTCCAGGCCCTCAGTTGCTGTGTGATTGCAGTTCACAGTTCAATGCCTTGCTCTTTAGTTCACGGTCAAGGGCTGCTTTCCAGTTTGATTACTTTGAGGTAAAAGAAGTCTAGACAGATACAACAGTTTTTCTTCTTTTCCACTTGTTAGGAGGTGGTTAAATGCAGATAAAGCTGCTTATTAAAGGCCTTTTCCTTTGAGTGTGGCAACATATTCTGCCTGCTAAATGGACAAGATTCCCACACAGGCCACCATTAAATGAACCCATCTGAATAATGAAGGAATTCTGTTACAAGAGAACTTGATATTTTGTATAGTACATTATCAGTGCTGTTTGAATTTGTAGATGAAAAAACACAATAGTAGAAAAACCATTCTGGAAGGTTCAGAGTAGATATTAATTTTCAATATAATTTCTTTTCCTTTGGACCAACAATAACAAGACATACTCATTCTCATACTGGAACATAGGAAAACCTAGGTACTATCAGAGATATGTAACTAAAATATATGAGGATACTTGATAAAAATTACTTTTTAAAATTAATTTTATCATTCGTTCTCTCTGTGTGTGCATGTGTGTATGAGAAAGAGAGACAGAGGCAGAGAGACAGAGACAGAGACAAGCATTCACCATATGCATGCAGAAGTCAAAGTCTGGGTGTCAGTTCTTCTCTGGTGTAGTTCTGAGAATCTAAATCTAAATCAAGCTTGTACGGCCTGCCTTTTACTCACTGAATTTTCTCCCTGGCCCTTGGTAGAACTCTTTACAATTGAATAGTGCTGAAAACATGGTGGATACTAAACATGAAGGTGAGAACTGAATGACATGAGACGTAGGCAGGATCCTGGCACAATGAAGGAGACACACATAGTAGACTATTAGTTTGCTGAGTAAAAAATAAACACCTTAGCTGAATGAGAAGCAGTCTGGGTTTATGACTGTCTTTAGCTAAAGCCTTACTACCATATGTCATAATGTATCTAAGGAGAATAAATAGACATTGATTTGTTTAAATTCAATGTCTACAATACCACAGCTTCTCAACAGAAACAGAAAACAGCTTCTTAGCTTCAGTCATGCAGTTTTACTTTCCATTCATGTTGCTTCTTAATCCTTGAATTTTCAGCATAGGAATGATTTTTTTCCTACAGATATTGAAAATGTCATTTCTTTCTGAATTCCTTGTTTCCTCCTTTAACATAAGGAAGAGATGACAGGAAAGTGGTGCTGGTTCAAAGAAAGCTTGAATTTTGTCTCCAGCTGTGAAAAGAACTCAAACTTTGAACTTAAATTTGTATTCTGACCCATTACATCATTTACTTTAGTTTTTTTTTTTTTTTTTTTTTTTTTTTTTTTTTTTTTTTTTTTTTTTTTTTTTTTTTTTTTTTTGTGAGGGAAGAGTTTGATTCTGAGTTCCTGCCTCATATCCCTAGTAGCCATAAGTGTTCACCTGGAAAGAAAGACTGCATCTTAAAACAAAAATGATCTTCTGTCTTTGGGTGCCAATGTGACGATAATCACAAGTCTCAAACGGACACTGGAGATATATGCAATGAATGCCAAGTTGCCTCATGTTTTAGTCACTTCTTTCATCACTAAATACCTGACCAAAAGCCAAGTCAAAAGAGGAAGGATTTATTTGGCCCATAGTCCAGGAGGATGAAGTGAGATATTTGCTGCCATGCTTCTTTGCCTCCTCAGACCCTGGCAAAACAGAAAGCAGGAGTCTGAAGTGGGCTGTAAACCTCAAGAGTGATTATCAGGGACCCACTTCCTCAACCTACACCCTACTCTCCAGTTTCCATACTTTCCCAAAACAGCACCTGGGGACCAAATGCTCAAACTGGAGCATCCCCACAGGATGATTCACATCTAAATCATAAAACTTCAGAACTCTTGAGCAGTAAGGAACCTACTTGCTTTTTTGTCCCATCACTATGCACAATGAATACATGCTAATACAAATTTTATGCATGAAAAGAAGTTAAAACTATTTTCTCCTTTAACAAAACCTGACTGTTACTATTATACATTAGAAGGAATGTTAATTTGAAATGGCAACTTTCCCAAGATGAAGTGGTGTAATGTACTCTATTCTGGTGTATTTCTATTTTTCATGCATTACTTACTACTCTTCCATGGGACCCTCTTGTTGAAACGGTAGGTCAGCTGAAGCTTTTTTTTTACATTGTTAATTTATAGATTGGGGAATATTAAGGAAGTAAATGAGACAGTCATTTCTCATCAAGTTGTCTGGCTTCATTACCTGGTGATTCTGCTACAGACCAGGGTGTGTTTAAGAGTCATTATGACAATTTACACATTCTGAGTACACTAATGCATAGTGTCTTGTGCCAAACTCTTTTGCCAGTGTTCCAAATGATCACTCAGGCTCCTTGGATAGCTTTACTCACTGTTGGTTAAGTGCCAATTTTAAATGGATCATATACTATAAACATTACCTTGGTATTGGGATTGCCATCTACTCCTTAATTTTTATGTTACATATCATGGATAATTTCTATTCTACCTCTCTAATACCCTATACAGTGAAACTGAAACTGAGCCTCTAATTGCTTCATATTACAAGGGTCTCATTTATAGTTTGGGGTGATGACCACAGTCCCTGGGAATTCAATCACTTGAGTGATGGAGAGAAAGCTATAGGTATCTAGATTCCTGATGATATTCTTACACACAGTGGGTAATGTGCCAGTTCCAGTGAGTTGCTGAGTGTTCACCCTGCTTCATAAGGAAAGTGTCAGTGCAACTGATTTAATCTCAAGGAGACCAAGTTCGTAAACCAGTTAATCCTTAGAAGTAAGAAGGATAGATGTGTTAACAAGGTATAGACTTTTTAGCATGTGAGTATTCCAGTAAATATACTCTCCCATCTAAAACACGTGTCCCTTCTGGGACTCTAGGAGGTTGTAGCACTGGAGAACTGGAAAATATTCTAGAGATGCCTGGTGACTCATGACTCAGCAGTTTCTTCAGAAATATTCTGATGGGCACTAACAGCAAAAGAGCTGTTAGTAAATAAACTAGATGAAGTGTGTGAATAGACATGAGCCAGCACCAGGCTGAATGAACATAAAGTGCTTGTGGGTACAGCATGGAGAACTTGATTATTTTTTACTGCATTTTAAGGTATGTTTTTTACAGTTATCTGCTTTTTGGGTTCCTTTATGAAGTATCTAAACTTATTGAATTAAACTTTCATTGTTTTATTGCTTACAGGAACAAATATTTCTTAGCTGACATTCACTAAATTTTTAAGTATTTTTGAAAATATAAATTGCATCTCAAAACTAGCAAATTGAGACTTTCCATTACTAGGGAGTTGTATTTCACTAGACAATATTCTATTTTATTTGGGGTATGAAAAAAATAAATTGACTTCAGCACTGAAATCCCCCATCACAAAGTATGAATAATGTATTACTTTTAACCTTTACCATTCCACATTTTAAGAATTGACTTCCTTATAAAAAAGATACATACACTATAGAGAAGAGACAGCATCTTCAAAAAATGGTGCTGGTTAAACTGGATGGCTCTATGTAAAAGAATCAAATAGACCCTTATCACCCAATCTCAACTTTAGATCTAAAGGGATTAAAGACCTCAACATAAGGCCATGTACTCTGAATCTGATAGAAGAGAAAGTGAGCAATGGTCTTTGCTCATTGGCCCAGGAAAGTACTTTATGAACAGGATACCAAAAGCACAGGCACTAAGAACAACAATTAATAAATGAGATATCATGAAACTGAAAAACTATATGACAAAGGACACCATCATTTAGAAAAAGCTGCAGGCTACAGAATGGGAAAAGATCTTTACTGATTTCATATCTGTTACAGGGGTAATATCTAAAATACATAAAGAACTGAAAAAAAACCCCTGGATATCAGGAAGATAAATAACCCAATTAAAAATGGAATACAGATCTAAAAATAGAGTTCTCAAAATATGAAATATAACTGACCAAGAAACATTTAAAGAAATGTTCAATGTTCTTAGTCATCAAGGAATTACAAATCAAACCTTTGGGATTCATCTTACACCACTAAGAATGACCAAGATCAATAAAACAAATGGCAACTCATGCTGGTGAGGATGTTCAGTAAGGGGAACTCTCATTCATTGCTGGTGGGAGTGCAAACTTGTATAAGCCACTATGGAAATCAGTGTTACAGTTCCTAAGGAAGCAGGGAATAGATCTACCTTAAGATCCGGCTATACCATTCTTTGGTATATACTCAAAGGACTCTACATCCTATTACAAGGACACTGTCTCAACACTTACTCATTGTTGCTGTATTCATAATAGTCAGAAATTTTATACTGTTCATTAAGAGATGAATGGGTAATGAAAATGTGGTACATTTACACAGTGGAATGTTATTCAGTAGTTAAAAAAGAATCATGAAATTTGCAGGTAAGAGGATGAAGCTAGACAAAAAGCATCCTGAGTGTATTGGCACATGGTTTCACTATATAGCCTGGACAAGAATGAAACTGTCCATCAGCCTCAGTCTCCTCAGTGCTGGGACTAAAGTCACATGCGGCCATGTTAAGGATTCTGATGTATTTGTGAGTAGTTTATAAATTATAACTTTATAAAAACAACCTCTCTATAAGCTAAAATTAAATCTCCTTGTATCTTTTCAACTTCAGGGTATTATTTTACCCTGTTAGAAATAAAACTTGGGATAATTGAAGGTTTTCTTTATTATTGAATAGAAATAGGAGTATCTGAAGAGTTGAAGACTTTGTTCTTTTAAGTTTCTGATGTTATTCTGCTTTCAGTAGGAGGAGAAAGGAAGACACCTCCAAACAGCCAGATGAATTGTATTCTAATTCCCTTTTATTTCTCCCCTAGGAGTCACCCTGATTTTAGAAAGGTCTCAAGTTTGGAGACACCTATCTTCATTTTGACCACTCTATTATTACTAGAATTACAAACCATACCAGTCACATTCTTCAAAATAGCTATCATAAAAATTATAATAACAACCATTGGCAAAGGTATGAAGCCACTAAAGTCCCATGCTTGTCCTAATGGAATAAAATCTGATATGAATGTTTGGAGAAAGGTAACCATACCATTTAAAGTTGAGAATATAAATAATTGATAACAAAGATGTTCCAGTTTGAAGATATAGAAAGAACATTTACAAAAAGAACTATTCATAATAAACAATAATTCTACATAGCTCAAATTCCAATTGGCAGTATATGATAGATAATTAATGTGACATATTCATAAGTACACTACAATATTATGTAAGAGTTAGAACCAGCCAATGGTTGCCATATGAAAACATATATGTAGTGGGTAGCCATTCCAGCTTTGATCTGGAAGTTCCAACACCCATTGAGACTCTGGCAACTGTCACGCCTATGAGATGGGGGCCAGGGGAGGTGCCTGGAGACCCGAGATCTGGATGGGCCAGCACTCGCTATGTTCCAGGACACTAGACAGTGGAGGTTGACCGAGCAGAGCTCCAGAGAACACCACTGGACTTCGATACACCTTCCCGAGACCCCACAACCTACCTTTCCCTTTTTTGTGAGTTACCCACTAAATAAATCTTCCTTTTAACTACGTGGAGTGGCCATAATAATTTCACCAATATCTGGCGTCCAGGCAGGAAGTATAGGTGAGACTAACAGGAGAAATAAAAGAACAGGAAGGCAGAAGGACTCACTGCCTGGAGCTGCCGCCAGGACAAGGAAGATGTAAAGTACCGGTAAGCCATGAGCCACGTGGCAGGTATAGATTTATGGAAATGGATTAATTTAAGATATATGAACAGTTAGCAAGAAGCCTGCCACAGCCATACAGTTTGTAAGCAATAGAAGTCTCTGTGTTTATTTGGTTGGGTCTGAGCGGCTGTGGGACTGGCGGGTGACAAAGATTTGTCCTGATGGTGGGCAAGGCAGGAAAACTCTAGCTACACATATACATGTCTTTATTGATCAAAAAGCTAAATTAAAGTCAGGATCGAAGTTACGGTCACAGGAGCAGCCATTGGAAGAGGACCAGCGTCTTCTGGCCTCAGGTTGGTTTTTAATTTGGGTGCTTTAATGAAAATTCATAGAGCTATATTGCAGATTTCTTTATTCTATTTTTTATGGTTTTCTTTTTACATCATATTTCTAAAAACTGTAAATTACTATATAACATTAGATTCCTGATCTAATTGGTTGATGAGTATGTCCAAATTTGGAGGCTGTATTTTATTTTGTTTTGACTCCAGAACATGAAACACTGTTCTAAACTGAGAGATAACTTTAATTTACTTCATGTAATGTGGTTTTCTGAAAAGAAATGGCTCACATTGACTCATGTAGACACGTGGTCTCTAGTTGGTGGCGGTGTTTGGGGAGGTTATGGAAACTCTAAGAGTTTAACTGTAGCGAGGTTCAGCCTTGCTGGAGGAAGCACACAGTTAGGGATGGGCTTTGACAGTTCATAGCTTAGCCCCACCCCTGCTTGCTGTCTCTGATTCATGCCTGTGTATGAAAATACAGTCTCTCAGCGTCCCTCTCCTGCCCCCTCAGCCATTTCTTACCAGCTGTTATGGAACCATAAGCCAAAACAAATTCTTCTGCAAGTGTTTTCTGGCTGTAGTATTTTATCACAACAGCAAAATTAGAAAATACATCACCTAAAAATAACTTTAGAACAGTTGTTGGTAGTTACTCTTCCACATCTCAAAAAGATGTGAGGAAAACATTTATCATTTTAAAAGTTTAAAGATCATTGCATCTGGAAGCTGTACTACTGTTCTCAAACAAGGGCTGGATCCTTCCACTTCCATTACTCAGGAATTTAGCTTTGGTTACTACTCAAAGTATCAGTGTATGTGTCCTATATGCCAATGTGTGGCCAGTGTCACCTACATGACATTTAGTACAACCTTAGGCATTAGTTCAGACATGTGGCAATTTGAATCTTTAATTAACCCAAGTGCACCTTACCATTTCCACCAATAATGAAAGTCCAGTCAGAGGAAGTTTGACAAGACCCTAATATTCCTTTTCCTTATACATCTTTTAAAATTTTATTGTTTTCATATGAAAAGTGGTCCATTTCTCTGTTTACATTATCTCCAATTTGTACTATCCCTTTTCTTCTCCCAAAACAGAAAGCATTATTTCCTTTTTATTTTATGATTATATTTGTCCCCACCCAACACGGTTGGCTAAAAATTCTACAAACTTATCCGATTTGGCTTGATGAATTTTTGGTAGAAAATCAAAGCAGGTGATTGCAGTATATTTTGCTATATACAGTATGTATATTTTTAGGGCTTTCCATAGAAAGTTTTGTCATGGATTTAAGATATCAAATACTGTAGGTCTCTCTCCATACTAGCTACAATAATTATTATGTCCTTTGATGCTTGAATAGAAAACATTGCCAACATTATCTCCTCTCCAAAGCGGCTCATAACTTATTTAATAATGTTCTCAGTATTTATGTAAGCACTATGGTTACTACAATCATAAAGTATTCCAAGTTTATCTAAATTTCCTGATCTTTTAGGAAAAAATTCTTTTTTGTGGGAAATAGTTCAATAGACAAAAATAAGTGGTCCATGCATTCATTAGATGGTTTCAACTGACCTCATAGTGATTTTAATGTGCCTTCAAAGGCACTGGATTGATAAACTAGAAAGCTTTTATCTCTTTTCTTTTCCTCCCTATACTATAACAAAACACATTATTGACTGCCTTTCTTTTCTTGTATAATTTGTTCTTTTTTATTACTAATTTTAGCATAGCAAAGGAGGACATACATTGAAGTGCAAAAATATTTTCTCAATGTTGCACTTATCGCAACTACATAATAACAGTCAGGTTGCTGAAAAATTCATATATATAATTCATATATATACATATATATGAGATAGTATAGCAAGAACTACAATTTTAAATATTTTCTTATAAAGCCTAGAATTCAGTGTGAATTGGTTTAAACACTATATATTAAATCATTCAGGCAAAGCACAATTAAATTGTCATATACATCAACTAATACTGTGTATTAATACTACATACACATATGCCAAATGCTCATGAGGTTTTGGTTCATTTACAGAAGATATAAATCTTCATATTTAAGAAAGGAAGACTTCAAAGAGTTAAAGCCATTTTATTTTTTAGCATAAATACTTAAAATGTGAATTGGCAACATATGTTTTCCTTGAACTAAAATTATGCATTCTTGAGTAATTTTATAACCATGGTACATAGAAGACCATTAAAAACATTAAAGGAGACAGAAATAATTCAGCTTGCTATCTCCTACTCTAATTTGTAAGGTTCATTTTTAGAGCTATGAAATGTTAGTTTCACATTATATCTTACTGGAGATATTTTAAAGTATGTTTAGACTGAGTATATACAATTTTGAGGGCTTCAATCAGGAACTATACCTCTATTAAAAAAAAAAAGATACCAAGCATTTTAATGATATGCTCTTTGTAGTTATCATTAACAACTTTATGCTAATCCCTCTTTCACTAAGATATTACATGACTGCACAACGTAAATAACAAGAAACAAACCAATTGAGGACTGGCGGACTTGTTCAGTTGGTTAAATGTTTGCCACATAAGCATGAGGATTTGAGTCAGGTTCCCAGAAAACATTAGATAAGTAAGCATTGCTCATGTAACTTAATCCCACTTTTGGAGAAGACCAGAAAATTCCTGGTGCTAGCTGGTCAGCCAGTCTAGCTCAATCAGCGAGCTCTAGATTCAGTAAGAGACCGTGTATCAAAAGTTAAGATGGAGATCTGTAGGGGAGGAGACTTGATGTCATCTGTTGACCTTTGGCATCTGCAGACATGAAGATGCATGAACACACACACACACACACACACACACACGCACGCACACACACACACACACACACACACACACACACACACGAGCACATGAGTGTGCATACATGGACCTTAAGTGAAATAATTGAAAAATAATGTTATGAATAAAGTATTGTAACAAAATAATGAAACCTAATATATGGCAACAATGAACACTGTGATTAAAAGGCTGTGATGGGATTCTAAATTATGCAATTAAACAGAAACAAATTCTGTAAGTAATGATATACATGATGGTAAATCTATTTAAAGAAGAATCCAATGCTGGGTACAATTTAGGGAGGATATGTGTCCATCTTTGATTGAATGTGGTATTGAGTCATTTAATTATTTTTCACTCAAGTATCTCTTTCTTTACTAAACTACAGTGGCTTCTGTTGCAGAATGAGAATCATTGAAGCGTTTAGTTGAACAAAGACCACCATAGTTAAGAAGTCTGAGGAAATAATTATAGGTGACCTGAAAAACAGAATCAATTGAATTTCAATGCACAATATACTTAAATGTAAACATTTTAATAAAATGCATAATTATAGATTGACATTTTAGAAGTAAATTCCAGGTTTGATGAATGAAATAGTTGATAGGACTTCACTCAAGTGATCTTTTTGTTTTATTGCTCCATACAGGCAATCTTCTGTCCCTCACTGTGTCAACAGTTTTGCTAATGGTGGACTGCCATTATACATAAAAGTCCTGGGAAATGAAAGTGCGTGGTGAATTACATACATCGTATGGCACTGATAATGGAAGGCAATCCACCAAGCCTGTGATTTTCCATTCCTTCAAAAAGACACTGAATGTACTTTAATTATAGTGAGTAGGATAAAAATTATGCTTTTCAGTGTAAAGAATTGCCTTTGTGTTTATAGAGTCAGTGTTTGAATTATATTTTCAGTGTCAGCACAGTTGATAAACAGTCTGACTTTGGGTTTTATAATTATACAAAAGAAATAATAAAGTAACTTTTACCTGCATTACTTAGAGGTCAGACATCTATGACCATAAAAATGGAAAGTCTAATGACTCTCCCCTTAACATTCCTAGGACACTATGTAAAAACTTTCTAAGAAAACAAAAATCTCCTATTTTGTAGAAATCTTTTTATTCCTATGGAAGAACTGTTGTCATATATAATGTGTCCAGGAAATTTTATGGATTCAATTAAATGCACCAATAAAAATTTTTACTTGAATAAAGTCAGTCAACCACAGCATGATGATTAATAACCATCACTCAATCATATTTTAGAAATGAATCACAACTTTGTATGTGTATAAGTACACTATAATGTTTGAGAGTAATCTAAGAGTATGCTTTTGATACTGAAATGCCATGACAGTGTTTTGAATACTTAAAAAGACTCCAAAATATGTGATTTTTTCTAAGAAAAAGCTTATAATTCAGTGCTAGAGGCATCTGTAGTTCATGTCTAAGGATCATGAAATTCTCATTATTTTTATTCTCGAAAATTTTACCACGTCCTAAATATATTTTGCAATTTAATGTGAAAATTACCTTGTGCTATTCTATAATATTAATGTCATGTTACTGACAGCAATGAAATGATAGGAACAGATTAATAACCTTTTTGAGCATTTGAATATTTACATATATAAGCATATATATGTACAAATTAGTGTGTATATGTGTGCATATGTGTGTGTGTGTGTGTGTGTGTGTGTTTCAAATTGGTGTCACATAGCTCTGTTAGTTTTGAACTAACTATGTAGCCAAGATCATTCTTGATCCTTGGCCTCTAATTCTCAAGGGCTTCTACTGCAGATATTCACCATGATGTTTGGTTTGAATATTCATTTTAAATAAAAATATTTAAATCATGTTTATTTTGCATGATTACATGAAATTTTATGCTCTCTGAAACAATGAATAATATTAATTGAAAATTATAATGTTTTATAAAGTTAGTATAAGGCTTCATATTCTTCAAGTACATCCTAAGTAAATCAAGTACAGAAATACCAAACCATATAGTATTAGTTTGGATTTCTTTTTGGTAAACAAGTAAATACACAGATTAATTAAAAAAAACTTGAAAGATGTTCTGAAACAGAGTTTAGGCTAGACTCAGAATTCATTTTCCTGGCCACCTGAGAACATAATCAGCATTTGGCTTGCAAAGACAAGACTTTGGTCAAAACAAGCATGTGGTGATGATGTACGCTTGTAATCCAAGCACCAGGGAGGAGACAGCTGGATCAGTGGGACTTGCTGACTAGCCAGTTTTCAGCTCAATTTCTAACCTCAAGATTCACTGAAAGACCCTGTCTCTAAAACTAAGGTGGACAATAAAGGAAGGCAGTTGCCATCTACCTCTGATTCTACATGTGCACACTATATACACATACATACACACAACTTACATACATGTACATATACACACACATACACATGAGAAGTAATGCCAAATCTCACAGCTTTCCCTAAGGATAACATGAATATAGCATTTTCATTTAAATTAACAGTTTTATAATTTTCAAGTATCAAGCATAAAAATATATTGTTTGTTTGTAAAAGGGGGAGTAAAAGAAAGGGTACGAAGTTGGAAGGAGGATATGGGAGGAGTTAAGAAGGGGGAAACCATGATCAGATTATATTGTGAAAAAAACAAACAAAAAACAAAAATGAAAAAGAACAGGAAAAAATATTTGAGCCTTTCTTGACTGATATGGAAACACATGTAAATCCTGTCATTCAATATTAAATGAGGTAAGTTATGAATAGTGAGTACACTGTGGTTAGGTTTAGCTGTAATGTTTGCTTACCTATACAAAATATACTCAAAGAAAATGTATAACATGTACATTTTTATTAATGCTGGGACATGCTCAGGGAAATATTTCACTTTCTTCTTAATACATTTTCTATATTTAATTAAACTCCACTTTCACAAATATTACAATGTGCAGAGATTGTGCTCACCAAAACTTACTTTAAAGAGCCCTCCTAATTCCTGTATTGTTTGTTTTCTGCAAATCTGAAAAGGGGTTTAACTTTTCTTGTACTAGTACTTATAGAATCATAGAATCTTTTCATAACTGAGAACACAGTTTTCTTTTTGCAATCATACACCATAAATAAGATAAATAAAATACTTTCACTGTTTTTTTTAACGAATGTGTGATAATTTTAAGTATATGCCATTTATTCAGAGACCATAAAGCATTTGTCCAAATTTATAGGCATTAAGGGAATTATGGGATCACTGGTATAATTTCACAAGAATAAAGCCAAAGAAAAATGCTGGAAGTATGGACTTAAACTAACTGTGCCACAGTGGCACATGTCCCCTCCCATGAATCCATGAAAGGTGCTGTTCCAGATGGGCAAATGGAGAAAGGAAGGTCTTTTCCACTTTGATAAGATAGTGTCTGCAAGTGGAGGCTGATATAAAGATATAAAAGACACTTCTCCGCACTTACAGTCAATCACAAGTGGAAGGATGATGGTGTCATGGAGGCAACAGGGTAAAGAGAGGATGAAAACTGGAAAGAATATTTTCCTTTGAGATGGTCAAGACCTGGATATCAGCGTCATTGGAAACGCTGGAGAGATTGGTGAGAAAAGAATAAAAAGCACCATCAATATCACTCGACAAGTATGTGTAGAGATGCCCTTATATACAGCAGGTATCTAACGGTTAACTCCCCTGTGTTCTCCATTGTATTCCAAACTACAAACGATGCATGAATTCTGTTAAAGATTTGTGTAGAAAAGAGCCTGTAAAATTCTGTCTTTCGTCACTTTTTCCATATCTTTTCAACTCTCTAGGAAAGCAGGTTTAAAGCCCCAATGTCTATAAAGGAACAAACAGCCAGGTATGATAGCCTGTGCCTTTAATCCCAGCACATGCAAGCCTGAGGCAGGAGGATCACCATGAGTTTGAGGCTATCCTTAGCTACAGAATGAAACCCCTTTACTAACCAACTATGAAAACATCAGTAACAGGTCCATCGTACTGCCTGACCCAAAATGCAGGCCAGGGTGGTGGCCCGGCTTCCAGCATTTGATGGAAGCATAGCACCGAAGGCTGGGCAGTCATCGGTGAGTGCCCAAGGGGGCCTTGAGGGGAGCGAGCCGGGTGCCATGCCTCCCTGGAGAGCTCTGCTTCAGGTGAGTGAAGCCCAGGCGCTGGCTGCCCATGAGGGAGGACTATGAAGCTTCCGAACATCCTGCTCACCGGTACACCAGGGGTTGGAAAAACCACGCTAGGCAAAAAACTTGCATCAAGATCAGGACTTAAGTACATTAATGGGGGGGGGGGCGGGTTAGCTCAAGTCTGATCACCGGATATCATGGACTCTGGCAAGATGGCTTCTCCTAAGAGCATGCCGAAAAGACGCACAGATGATGGCACAAATCCTGAAGGATATGGGGATTACAGAATATGAGCCAAGAGTTATAAATCAGATGTTGGAGTTTGCCTTCCAATACGTGACCACAATTCTAGATGATGCTAAAATATATTCAAGCCATGCTAAGAAGGCGACTGTTGATGCAGATGATGTGCAATTGGCCATCCAGTACCATACCGACCAGTTGTTCACTTCTCCCCCGAGAGATTTTTTTATTAGATATTGCAAGACAAAGAAACCAAACCCCTCTGCCGTTGATCAATCCATATTCAGGTCCTAGACTGCCTCCCCGATAGAAATTGTTTAACTGCCCCAAACTATAGGCTTAAGTCTTTACCAAAAAAGGGCATCTACTCCTGCAGGAAGAATAACAGTTCCATGGTTAAGTGTTGGTTCAGTTTCTAGCAGACCAAGTACTCCCACACTAGGCACACCAACTCCACAAACCATGTCTGTCTCAACTAAAGTAGGCACTCCAATTTTCCTCACAGGACAGAGGTTTACAGTGCAGATGCCTGCTTCTCAGTGCCCTGCACTGAAAGCTTCAGTTCCTGCAACATCAGCAGTTCAGAATGATCTGATCAATCCATCATTAATTGGGTCCAAAAACATCCTTATTACTACTAATATGGGATCACAAAATACAGGCAACGAGTCATCCAATGCCCTGAAAAGACAGCATGAAGATGACAATGATGACGATGATGATGATGATGATGATGATGAAGACTATGATAATTTGTAATCTAGCCTGGATGCATGTAACATGTGTACTTGGTCCTGAATCCATTCTACTGAAATTAAACAAGCATGTTTTATGTTCTAAAGCTATAGTTTAGAAAGTGATATTTAATAAGTATATGTACTATGCCTTTAAATGGAAATATTCAGTTTTAATTGAACTAGTGATGGTTTTTCATCAATCTTTATGCATAAAAAATAAAATGGTAATTTATCAATTTGAAAAAAAAAGAAAACATCAGTAACATTAGTTGAAGTACTATGCTACCTTGCCATAGGCTGTCAGAATCCTTTAGAGATTTTCCTCTAGTGTGTTTATCCATATTGCTAAATGATGCTGTGGGATGGTCTGTATGTCAAATTACTCTGATTGGTCAATAAATAAAACACTGATTGGCCAGTGGCTAGGCAGGAAGTATAGGCGGGACTAACAGAGAGGAGAAAAGAAAGAACAGGAAGGCAGAAGAAGACACTGCCAGCTGCCACCATGACAAGAAGCATGTGAAGACATCGGTTAGCCACGAGCCACGTGGCAAGGTATAGATTTATGGAAATGGATTAATTTATGCTATAAGAACAGTTAGCAAGAAGCCTGCCATGGCCATACAGTTTGTAAGCAATATAAGTCTCTGTGCTTACTTGGTTGGATCTGAGCAGCTGTGGGACTGGTGGGTGACAAAGATTTGTCCTGACTGTGGGCAAGGCAGGAAAACTAGCTACAAAATGACAACATTTTTATTTATTTATTTTTATTAAATTTTCTATTCATTTTACATACCAACCACAGATCCCCCCGTCCTCCCTCCTCCTCAACCCATCCCCCATTCCCACCTTCTGCAAGGCAAGGTCTCTCATGGGGAGTCAGCAGAGCCTGGCACATTCAGTTGAGGCAGGTCCAAGCCCTTCCCCTGCACCAAGGCTGTGCATAGTGTCCCACCATAGGCACTGGGCTCAAAAAAGGCGGCTGATGCACCATGGACAGATTCCGTCTCCCCTAAACAGTTCAAGCTAAACAACTGTCTTGCCTATCTAGAGGGCCTAGTCCAGTTCCATGGGAGCTCCACAGCTATTGGCCCACAGTTCATGAGTTTCCACTAGTTTGGCTGTCTGTCTCTGTATGTTTTCCTGTCATGAGCTTGATGTCCCTTGCTCATAGAATCCCTCCTCTCTCTCATCAACTGGACTACTGGAGCTTGGTCTCATGCCCGGCCATGGATTTATGCATCTGCTTCCGATAATATTTTTTATTTAATTTTAATTTTTTTGAGAATTTTAAACATGAGTACTGTATTTAGATCATTTATATCCCTCTCTAAATCCTGCTAATTGATGAAATATTAAAATTACACACACACACACACACACACACACACACACACACACACATATTGCCTGGAAGACACAGACAGTATAGAAATCATCATAAAACCATGCACTGGAGATTGGATAACCTATCAAGGTGCTTTATCCCTGGAGAAAATTATTCTCTTCCTCACAGCAGACATTAATTGCCTGTAGCTTTTCATCTAGGGGTAGGACCTTGTGAATTTTTCCTGATCCACATTGGTGTGTCAACTGGTGTCACTATATAGATTTTGTTCAGATAACCATATTGTTGGATTTTCATGGGTGTACCTTTCTTGTCATATCTAAGAGACACTATCTAGGCATCTTGGTTGTCTGGTTCTCACAATTTTTCTGCCTTGTTTTCTGAAACTTTCCTTGAACCTCAGGCATAGAAGTCCTGTTGTATATGTATGAATTAGAATGATGTACCCCATAGTTACTTCTTCATTTTGACCAACTGTGGATCTCAAACTTAGCCAACTACCAGTGTCTGACAGATGTTGACCCTAGAACAGACCCTATTACAGCTATCTTCTGAAACCAATATAATTTCCAACTATAATATAAATATTTGTCCTTATATCCACAGATAAGTATATCCTTTATCTCTCATCAATGCAGCTTACTTTGGAGGGTTCATGACAATGTTTAAAGCTGCAATTTGTCCAATTTTTGTTTTCACACATTATAGTCTTCCTTTTTGATAAGAAATATAAAGATTTACTATTCTTAACCATGCCCTCTCTGTAGCATGAATCTTAAAAGGTCTTATTAATAAAAAAACAAACAAACAAAAAAAAAAAACAAAAACAAAAACAAAAAACCTGGAGCTGGGAATTGGGGTGAATGCTGGAAGATCAGAGAAGCAGAACAAGCCACAGCTTCCTCACCTCACCAGTTCCTCAGCTGATCCTGTTTCTTCAGACTGGAAGCCTCTGCATCCTCATTCAAATAGATCTCAGTTGAACTGCTGCTAGAAGTCTAAAAGCTTAACCAGCTCTAGTTCCTGGTTTTCACTCCTTATATAATTTTCTGCTTTCTGCCATTGTGTCCTGGGATTAAGGTTGTGAGTCACCATGCCTGGCTGTTTTCAGTGTGGCTTTGAACTCACAGAGATCTGGATGGATCTCTGCCTTTGGAATGTTAGGACTAAAGGCATGAGTGCCACCATTTTCTGGCCTCTGTATCTAGTGGCTGTTCTGTTCTCTGACCCCAGATAAGTTTATTAGGGTGCACAATATTTTGGGGAACACAACATCACCACACCTCTCTACCTCACACATACTTCTCTTGACTCATCCCCAGAATGGTCACAACATTGTTAAGGCAGTGTTTAGAATATGCATTAGTTTCATCAATCTAATTACTTAGAAGCCAACTATTTAGTTTATAGTGATTTTGTGTTTTCCTCAAACTTCTGACTTCATTTCTGATTATTGTTTGTATGCTTGCTTGTTTGCAAAGTTTATGATGCTTTCTGCATTGCCTTTGTTTCTTCCAGGCTGCTCTTTTTTGTTTTGTTTTGTTTTTTGAGACAGGGTTTCTCTGTGCAGCTTTGTGCCTTTCCTGGATCTTACCCTGTAGCCCAGGCTGGCCTCAAACTCACAGAGATCTGCCTGCTTCTGCCTCCCAAGTGCTGGGATTAAAGGCGTGTGCTACCACCACCCGGCTCCCAGGCTGCTTTTTATTGTACTTATTTGCTACACCATCCGTATTCTTCTACACCTTTTCCAGGGTCTGATGACCATTACCTGGCTAACTGTTGCATGCTTTGACACATCTTGGCATCTCATCTGTTTCTCAAGGATCTGATCTGAAAACCAGGTTTCCATTTTTTTTTTTTCTGGACATATTTTTATATAGAGCTATTACTAATTCTTTATTTTAGGAATATCTAAATGTTCAACTTTTGTGTCAAACACACCCAGGCACACTTATTTCTCTCTTTTGGAATTCATTTCCTAGTTATTTTATCAACTCCTAATATTTCCAGAAATCTTTTCAGGTTATTTTCACCTACAATTCCCTGAACTACCAAGTGCTCATAAAACACTTTTATATGTAGGATTGTTATTTTCAACTGTGATGGACATCTAAGCCCACTCTATATCCCTTCCATTATTTGCATATTCATGGATGTCCTAATTCCTTTGACCTCTTCATCATGAAGTATATATTTTTAAAAATTTTCTAGATGTATGGAAACATAATTTTCTTTTTTTATATTTCCTTCATTACTTTTCTATCTGTCTACAAGCAGAAATCATGTTTAATACCGACTGAAAATATTTATTTGTTGGAGATCCAGCCAGCTTTCATTATACCTGATACTTTTGAAGTGTAGGGATGAAGGAAACATGAAGACATTTGAATTGGACATATGATAAACGTTATCAAATTGGTTCTTTGTGATAGATCTTGAGTAGCCTTTTGTGACATGAGGGGCAAGCCTAGAAAGTGGATCATCATAAAGCCTCTATGACTGTGGGCTGAAGATTTGGTCAGTTCTGTTATTCATCTGTCTCTAGTCAATTGTTGCAAAGCATACTGTTTTTTGTTTTTTCAAACTTATCCTTGAAGATGATTCTAGCTAGGAACATGAGATTCCAAAAAAATAATAGGTCACTGTGTGCTGCAGCATAGGTCTTAACTACCCCAAGTTCCAAGTATCAAGGCTTGGGAGGTGGTAGAAACTTTAGAGTTGGGGCATAGTGAGAAGTCTTTAGTTCACTGGGCTCATGCTCTTGAGTGGCACAGTTGAACTTTGAACTCTTTATAAGTTTCTCGGTTTTATATTGTGGGCACAAGGTAAATGACTTCTCTGCTATAATTTAGTGTCATTCTATGATATCTAGTCATAGGCCCAGAGTAATGGGTCAACTGAATGTATGATCACACCTTCAAAACTCTGAGCCAAAATGAACCCTTTCTCTTACCATGTTAAATATTAACTGTGTATATTTATCAGGTACTTTATACAGTTATGAATTACAGATTGAGTCAGTATATTAGTCATGACATAGGAACCCTTTCTGCAAACTGCCATTAGATAGTGCTACCACACTGTGACATACACTGTTGTTGCCACCAGGAGCTCAGAGACTCCTTGACCCATCTTCCTTCCTCTCTCATGTGACTTACTAAAATTCTTCTGATGATAGTCTTAAAATACATTTCAAAGAACCCCTATTCAATGGTCAAAGTAGAAATGTTTGTTTCAGGCTTTAGTCTCCACATCTAAAACACAGCACGGACCTTAACAGCAGAACTTCCTTGTGTTTGTGGTACTAGGGATTGAACCTAGGGCCTCACTTGGGCAGGCAAAAGTTCTTCTACTTACTTGTATTCCTATACTCATTTTGTTACTTTTTATATTGAAATAAGATCTTACTAAGTTACTCAGGATAGCCTTGAATTCACTATGTAACCCATACTAATCATGAACTCACTGTGTAGCAGAGGGTAGCCTTGAACTTATGATCCTCTTACCCAAATCTACCTGCCTCAGCTTCCCAAGTAGCTGGAATTATGGGCCTTTATGACTAGGCCTGACTTAACAATCTCAATGGTTCGATTTTTATAAGAAAGTAAATTCTTGAATTGTTTGACCTTCATTGCTTTATTTTGGCTGAAACTTCATTGTTTCAGATTAGGGCAAGGGCATTGAAGGCTTTGCTTGTTATAATTTACAAAGGGTCTGTGACTAAAGTTTCTTATCTGAAGAATGATGGGATTATAATTAGTCCTTAAACTTCGAACCTAGAGAAGTGGATGAGTTGTAAACTGCATGATGATAGAATGGATTATGACAGTCGAGAGACAATGAAGACTGAGAGTGCTGGTATTGGGATACACCATGACAGTGGAGTTAGAAATGAGAGATATTGATGGTAAATACAGGAGAAAGTAGTTGGATACAACTGTGAGCAATTCTAGGTCCTGGGTTGCATCATTCTCATCTTTATTTTTCAGAGCCTATTCCAGACCTGGTAATCAGCTGTTATTTAATGCTCATTAAATAGACTTGAGTCAATTGTTGGCTTAAGAGAGGATTATCAGTTTGTGAGAATGGATGCACAAGATTTTGGTGATGTCAAGAATGTTGCTAAGTAATTAATGCAGATGAAAAGTGCTACTATGCCAAGTACTGTATGGATGATTTTACCATAAATAAAATAATTAATAAATAGAATAATGGGACTTAGTGAGAATATCATACCTCAAGTTCATATAACTCATGAAAAATTACACTTCTGCAAATATGAAATTTTAAGACAGGGTAATTTACTAAAATAAAGTATCTGTTAATTTACTTGTCCTCTGGGATATATTAGTGAAAATAAATGTTAAGAAAAAATTATGTATGGAAAATAAATCAATATGAAGTGCTGGAATGTTGCTGGTTGAAAGATATCAATTTTACTTTCATCTTTTCTTTCTAAAGATCTAAGACAATGTAAGTAGAAGTGCAGGAAACTGATGTATGCCTTATGCAGATTTTATACAGGTGTCTTTCTTCAGAGTGGTTGGCTTTCTTTTTTTTTTTTTTGATAGTCCCCTTTTCAAATATTGACACCAGACAAATATGTGAGGGTAGTGCTCCCTTTTGTAGAATTTCATATAACTGGAACAAAACAACATGTAATTGTGTGATGCTCTACTCCCATGTAGACTGATGCTCTGGAAATCATGTTTGACTTCACTGACATCATGTGTTATGCCATCTCCTTCCTTCCATTGTAATAACAGAAAGTTGCCTTTGTGGGAGATTGTGGTGATATTTTATTTGTGTTCTAATAAAGCTTATCTTCGGATCAGAGGACAGAGCCAGCCCCTAGATTAGACATAGAGGCCAGACAGTGTTGGCACACATGCCTTTAATCCTATCACTGTGAGTTCATGGCCACACTGGGAACAGAACTAGGCATGGTGGCACACACCTTTAATCCTAGCACTTGAGATCTCATATCTTTGATTAGGAAGGACACATGCCTTTAATCACAGGAAGTGCTGGCAGGGAGCAGAAAGGTGTATAAAGCATGAGAACCAGGAACTAGAGGCTTTTAGGCAGTTCAGCTGAGATCCCTTCTGGGTGAGGATTCAGAGGCTTTCAGTCTGAGGAAACAGGATCAGCTGAGGAGTTGGTGAGGTAAGGTTGGCTGTGATTTGTTCTATCTCTCTGATCTTTCAGCTTTAACCCCAATATCTGGCTATTATTATTATTATTATTATTATTATTATTATTATTAAGACCATTTAAGATTTGTGTTACAGGAGATGTTATAAGTTATGGACCATTTTGAACTTTTGTTGAGAAAACCCATTTTTCCTTTCTGGAACTCTTATTTTACAATCCTTAGTTCTGTTCTATTAAAGAAGGGGTGGATTGTGTGTTCACACATCGTAGGGAGTATGTGTTTGGCACAGTTTTCTCATGAATGCTACATTTCAGGGGTGAGAGGCCATCTATGAGCACTTCAGTACATGGTTTGCTTTTTAAATAATGTGCATGAGTTCTGCCTGCATGAATCTAGAAGAGCAGCTAGTGCTATCAACTGCTGATCCATCTTTCTAGTCCTATGCACATTTTAAAATGAGTGAGTACTGGACTGTACAAAACATTTGTTTGTATTTGTTGAGATCATTTGGTAGCATTCAGCTTCAAGTCCTTAATATGAGGTAGTCTATTGATACATTATTATTAAACCAATCTAACAATCTTGGGATAAATGCAATAAAGCTGTAATGTGGGAGATTGACAACCTATATCTTCCTTTTATGCTATCCTCATTTAAAAGAAGCTGAATGCCTAAGTAATTAGTTAATTAGTTTTCCATCTATATGCGTATTTTCTTGTAAATACATGCATTTGTGGCTATAAAATTTCCACCAACTACTAGCTTAGCCATATCTCATAGGTTTTGTGCCATGGTCTCCTTGTCTTATACTTTAGCTTTTTGTGAGTTCACCAGTACATCTTTTTATTCAAGATCATAGAAATAGATCTATAAATTTCAAAAGTTTAAACTTTTGGCTTTTAATTACCATGTTCCTATTTGACCATATTATGACCAGAAGACACAAACACATGATTTAGTATCTTATAGATGTCAGGATATATATGTGGCTTCATACATTCTCAGTTTAATTAATGTTCCATGGATGTTTAAAATGAAATATTCTCTATTTTGTTTTTACTTGAACTTCTTTAATGTTGATTAATTATCTGTTTCTCTTGCACATTTTTTAAAGTGCTGTAATAATAATAGTGTGGTTATAGGGAGGAGAATGGACATGGTCATAAGGTAAAAAGACATATGGATTGTAAGAAGATTTTCAAGGGTAGTGAAAAGAGCCAATAGAAAAAATCCAAAGAGATTGAGTCACTGTATTAGTTAGGGTTATCTAGAGGAACAGAAATGGTAGAAATAATATTTATAAAAACTATTTATTAGAGTGGCTTACAGGTTGTGGTCCAGCTAGTCCAACAATGGCTTTTTATCAATGGAAAGTGCAATAAAACAGTAATACAATAGTTGTTCAATCCTTAAAGCTCCAGAAATGGAATTTAATCATAATCATTTTTACTTGCAGCGATGGGGGTATATTTAGTTAAATTTTTATATTGATTCTTTGGTATTTGTCAGATTTTCAAGATCACACACTAGAATAACCACTTTTCAGCAGAAGGTACAAAAAGTGTTTACTTAAGGGCAGTAAACCTTGAGGGCATTTGCACTTTTGCTAGGGAAGCCACTTAAAGAGTCAACAGTGAATACAGTGGTGAGACTCTGCTCTTCAGCCTCAATGCTTAAAGCAGAGAAGAAAATATGCAACAGGGTGAAAAGTGTAGAATAAAAGGGAGCAGTGACTTGGAGTGATTTTTTTCAAATCTCCAAAGTAAGACACAAAAGAAGTTGGAGAGAAGGAGGAACACATTTGAACTTGCTGTAAACTTAGTTAAAAGCCTGGAAGGTAATAATGAAAAGTAATGGTAACCCTCAAGGGTCAAATCAACCACTTTACATACACAATGTGCTTTAAACTGTTTTCACAAAAGGAGCAATGCCCCAACTATGCAGAACTTATCTTTAAACACTAAGGATTTTCCACAAATTGCTTAGATGACTTCCATCTGGGTCTTCTCATTTAAAGCCCATTTGAGAATAGCTGTTGCTTGTTCTTCAGAGAAATAATTCTTGTAAACCTTGATTATGGTTCAGGGAGAATGTACCCACACAGAAGGATGGAAACTATAAATGTTTTATTCTGTTCTGTCTTTAATTCTGTCAACCCCGGGGTTAGTCACAGAGCCATAAACAAGCTAAAAAACCAAGACAGCTTGTTTGACAATCCTAATATTTGTCTTGAAGGACTTCCTTTGCATTTTTGTCCTTTAGTTTCTTTACTTATGAAATAGAGACACTAATAGTACCAATGTCAGAGAATTGGTGGGAAAGTGATCAATAAATGTGAACAAAGTTGGCAGCACCTTTCTTCACACCTGGAACCTGCAACCATAACTAACTTCTTAGGAATTAAGGCGCTTTATGTAGGACGTGTATATGCACACTATTACCTAGTATCATCTCTTTGTTCACAGTGGAGTGCTATAGTGCATATACACACTTCCTTTCTGTAAAGCATTTCCAAATAGTTCACCTTCTTCAATTCCAGTATAGACTGTGCATATCCATGGTAGAAGTCAGTTCATTGTCTGTCCATGCTCACCACTTACTGAATATAGCAGTTAAGTTATTAAAGAAGGAGACTTCAAGTTTCCTGACTTACAGTATCGAGTGGTCTTCAGAAGGATGGGTTTGACTCCCAGTAGTCAGTGAAGATGAGGTAATACATTGTGATTCCTATTTTTACAAGCTTAAGTTTATTTAATACAACCTTAGAGTTACTATATCATTAATACAGAGACATGTTCAAGTAATAAAACTGATTATAATTTTTATCATCTTACTTATTACTTAACTTTATAATTTAATATAATAATATGCTATCATTACTTATATATATCTAATAACTGATATGTAATATTAGTTATATATCTTACATTTTTCATAACACCTTATTTATTAACAGTTTTTTTTAAACCACAAGGCCCTCTAAATCAACTGAACAAATTTCTTATGAACTCATAGAGACTAAAGCATCAAGCACAGGGCCTGTGTATATATATTATATAGATTTAAGTTTGGTATTTTTATGGGACTCCTGAGATATGCTGAGATAGCAAGTGTCTGTGTGAATATGCTCATGTGCATGTGTTTTTGCATGCCTACTTTTAAATATGTAAATGCATATACACATGGCCAAAGCTGAAGTCTTATTATTGTAGTTAAATAATTCAGTGGGAAAGTTTGGTGGGAAGAAATCAAATTTAGAGCATATTTTTAAAAAATTTGCATTTGAATTAAAATCATAAAACAATTTATTATAATTGTTGCTGGGTTATATTAATTCAAAAGAACACCTGGGAACCCTTGATCTTTTAGTTTTTTAGTAATTACTATATCACATCTGCTAAAAAGTGATTCAGTGTCTGACTTGCTATATGTCATGTCTTCAGCATTTGTCTTGTGCTAATCCAGCAGAACTCTGCTATCTCAGTCCTGAGGCTCACATCTGGTCTGGTCAATAATGTGATGCTCTTGAGAATAGGGTTGACAATACCAGATCCAACCAAGGGAGTGCCTGCCAGAGGAAGAGTGTTCTCCAAAAGGCCCCTCAACATCTAGAATAAGGGGATCAGCAACACTCAGATTTGGGAATAGAGATTGATGGGGTAAGGTTGGCAGTATGTAGAGAGTCTCTATTCAGTGATAGTCCTTGGTTCTGGAACTCATGGGATCCAAGAGCTTCTAGATTCCTTAGACAACCTGGACTGAGAGATATAAGTCTTGGGAAGAGTGATTTCTCTGTTGAGGATACTATGTCTTACACTTGATTAGTGAGAAGAAAAAATAATTCCATGAAGGCTCAAGACTGAATTTTATTTTTCTCCTGTAAAATCTTGGTGAGGCTTAGAATCAGTGTTTGTGGAATTCTAAAAGCTAGAAATTTTGTAACAATTTGAGATTTTTACGAAGTCTTTAGAAATAAGTGAAATTCTTCATGCACAGTGGAAACTGATTCTATTGGGAAGCTAATGCTAGAATATATTGGTATCAAGTAGCAAACTTGCTACATCCAGAGAGAGAGAGAGAGAGAGAGAGAGAGAGAGAGAGAGAGAGAGAGAGAGAACTTCTTAGTGTGAATTTAACTTATTTTAATACACTGACATTTACTTATATTTATTGAATACCTTGCGTTAAATAATCCTATTTATTCAATGTGGTAAGTTCTAGTATGCTTATTTTAGGAACAAATAAAATGTAGCTTAGAAAGGTTAAGTATATTACCCCAAATCACACAACTTAACAGTGGTACAGTTACCATTCAAATCAGGTTTATTTGACTTCAAAATTCAGGAGTAGATGATATCTTTTCACAAAACTGGTTTCCCACAGTTTGTCTGAGTCAGTAGCATAAAAAGAAAACCATCCACAATGTCACTAGATGACAGCCTAAGGGAAGAAGCAGGATTTAAGCAAATACATTGATGTAAAGTTATGCATTAGTGCCTCAGAGAGCAGGGAAGAAGGGCTGATTAGTTATGACTATAGGAGATAAGAAACATTTCACAGTGGGGATATTTTGTACATTTTTATGATGTCAACATTGGGGTGCAACTTATTAATTTATCTCAAAACAGTGATATCCAGAGAGGTACTTTTTGTTTTGACTTACTTCTCTTAAGGTAAGGATATGCAGTAAATTTCCATAAGTGGGGTTTAATAGGAAGAAAGTGTCGCTTCTGGGAGAGGAGTCGTATTTCTAAAAGCTGTTACTAAATCGCCAGGAGCATGCTGCTGCCACTGGGGAATGCTGATGTATTTGGTTACTTCTGACTGTTCTGCCTACTTACTCCCAAAACATACAATTTGAATATAGGAATGAAGCAATGTAGACTACTCTTTACTTTTACTGCAAATTTCTGTATTAGTTTTTAAGTTTAAGAAGGCTTTTACTCTGTAATTGGGAAAACGTGTCATGATGAAATTTTAAATAGAAAAATATCAATGGGAAAATTATACAGAACTCAAATGTAAAACTGAATTGGATGTAAAGAAGGACAGAGGGTCATAGCTAACTGAAGAATAAATAAAGCCTTTAATTTACCTCACTAGTCTATGTTGGAATTTTCTTTAGCATTTTCTGAAGGTTATCTCTAATTCTAATTGTCTGTTTCTGTCCTGTCCTTCTGAGAAATTGGAGCCACAGATGCCCTTTCCGGGAGCATCAAATGCCTTTGGTGTAATTAGGTAAGCTTCGGTGCTGACACTGGTGGTCTGTAGCTTAATTATGGACACACAGAGGGCAGAAGAGGGTGTGCAGTTCAGAGCTGGTATATGGATATTAATCGGTGTTAATGAAAGCAGAACTTCTAAAGCTCCCACCTTTGCAGAAGACGGAGCCCCAATCATCTTTGTTCAAACTGTTTAGAAACAATGCAAAGCATATCTATCTCATTTAATTTTATATGGAAATAAGAGATTACATATATCAGAAAATTAAGAGGAGCGTGCCCCACAAAGCACATTCTCTGAGACCACTTCACCTCCTCCTTCAGTGCAGTTTACTGAAGAAAAGCTAATCCCAGTGGGAGAGCAGCAGGCGACAAGTGGAGAAGCTGAGCTAACAGGTTAAAGGGGCAGCTTACTGCATTTCAGAACAGGTTGTGTGCCTGCTAAACTAATGACTAGTAATAGGAAAAGTCTATGTTCAGCAACAATGTCCCTCTCAGTCTTCCCCTGCCAATTACTCTTTCTCCTTCTATCCTTATTTTATTAGAAAATGTTGCTTCTAGAAGAGGCTCATCTTTCTATGAGCTGTTACTGAAACACCAGAAACAGGCTGATGTATCCCCTCAATATTTTCTAATTTTCTTTCCTCTCTCCCCCTTTCCTTCTCCACATCTATCCCAATGGCTTAAAAGTAAACATACAGTTTATAAGAATAGTAATTTTCAAACATAATTTCAGAGTCAAAAGTTCAAAATCATGTTTTCTTTTCTTCAATAGCATACACTTCCTTGACTTTAGAGAAAGAATTTTTGTATGTTTGTGACATGAACACTTGTATAGACAGAGAGGAAGTTAGATAAATATAGGCAATAAATCTCCTGCTAATACAAATTAAAGATCTTTACCTCTTAAAATAAAAAGAAGTACACTTCTGCAAGGAAAAGTGGACAAAGTTGACCTATCAGGAGCTACTTGGAGTGAAGGTGGTGAAGAGTAGCTATCTATCACCCACACAATGGGAGGCTTGTTAGAAGCTAATGATCTCTTTTCTCATTTATTTGATCCTGACTCCACAATCTCTCATTCTGTCAGAGGACCCTCGGGGAGTATTATGGAGAGACCAGCTTATTCTATGGCACTTATTCTCCAGTCACAAAACAGAATGCTGCATCTCACTATTTTGACATATTTGTCTTTAAAGGGGTATCTGGCAACATACGAAGAAATGAACAGAGCAAAACTTAGCCAAGTGTAAAGCGTAGGAGCTGACAGGCATTCAAAGTTTTATGTAAGTTTAATATAGATTAGTTTGTTTTCAGGCCATGAATTTTTTCAGCTTTAGTACATGTGCTGCTTATTAAAGAATCCAATCTATTAAACTTGGAGCACATAAAACTTTTCTCCTTTTCTTTCTGAATGAAAGCTCACTGAATTTAATCCACACTGATCTGCAGATTCATAGCTCGAATGTAAAAATATGATGAGAAAATTCTAAATGAATTTGCACTCCTGGATCTTACCCATGGTTTACTTGATATAATAGCTAATCTTCTTTGCCAGTTCTGCTGGATTTAGAATTTCCATGGAAACACAGTCTCGGATTGAGCCATGATAGTGTTTTTGGAAAGGGGTAACTTAAGAGAGAAGATCTGTCTTGGATGTGTATAGAATGATCTGATGTGCTTGGGTCCTGGGCTGAATAAAAGGAGAAAGCCAGTGGAGAGGAGCCGCCTTCTTGCTCTCCATCCCAAATAAAGTCCAAGTGTGACCAGCTGCCTTGTGCTTCAGCTGACACATGGTGACCGTGTTTCCCTGAACTGTAAAAGAACCTCTCCTCTCCTGGGCTGCTTCTTGTTTGCAGTCAATGAGATATAATTTACATTGAATGGGTTCTATTATTTGATGTACAGTAATTACCTTAGTACAGTGTTTTTGTTTTTGTTTTTCAAAACATTAACAAATCAGCTAACCAGAGAATAGTGGGGTATGGAGACTGTATGCATGAAAACTGACTGATATGCTTGACAAGTAACATTCACATTACTAGCCTCTGCAAACTGCACAATGACAGCCAACTATGAAAAAGAAATGATGCCAAGTCAGGGTCACAACTAAGGATGCAAGGTAACCAGACTTGTACATGCAGTTTTGCTAAAATTAGAGATTCACAAAAGGGTACTGAAGTTCATTGTTTCTATTTTTATTTCTCCCTTGTTTCAGTAATTTTATTTAATGCTGATTCCAGTAGAATTTAGTTCCAATGAGGAAAACTTCTGAGGATTCCTGTCCCCTGCTTATGTGGACTCCTATCACAGAATAATTCATTTTTGTCAAGTGTTCCTAACAAGTTCATATCTATAACTATTACCTATCATCTATCTACCTTTTGTCTGCCCATCTTTGAATCTAACTACTTATTTTATCTCTACCTGGCTATCTAGATAATTATTACCACCCTTATGTATGTTATAATGTTAAAAAAAAGGCTATACCAAATGTTAAGGTGTATTAGTCTAGAAAAATGCAGTGCAACAGTCAACCCACAGTTAATAAAATAGAATTTATGTTGAAAATATACCCATATGTCTATATGTATATAGTACCAAGTAATAACCAATCAAATAAATTTTAAATACTTAATATCTAGATTTTAGAATGCAAAATTAACATTGTCCTTAAAAGAATGTCTAGCAGTGTTTCAAGAGATAGTTCAACCAACCTACCCTAGTTATTTTATTGATGTGAAATTATTTCACATCAAAAACAAACTAAAGCTACTTTTCAGTCTAAATATTAACTCCTCCATTGGAGAAAAGCTTCAGTTAAGTGGTCATGGAAACAACCTTCTGTTATTCTGGAATTCATAACCAAATCACCAAGCAAAGCAGAGTTTATAAATTGTCTTCCAACCCTTTCTATTAACCTGTCATATTATTTTACCTAGATATTTAATATCAGTTATTTGATTCATATATTCCAATTTCTGCTTGAGAATAGTACTATCTGTATATCCATATTTATAACCTTAAAAACCTTAACACAAAAGGCAGGGTCAATCAAAGAAGATTATGAACTATTTTAGGGAGCAGTGGAGTGTAGACAAAGGAGAAACTTACTTACTCATTTTGCTCTCTGGACTTTTTTTTTGTTTAATACCACCGTCTTATGATATAGCCCTGGCTTATCTGGAACTCACTTTGAACCTCTCTGGATGTTTTATGTTTAATAACACATTCTTATGATGTGGCCCTTCCTTAACTGGAACTCATTGAAGAACAAGCTAGTCTCAAACTTACATAGATCCTTCTCCCTCTACTGCCTGTACACCTGGTCCTTTTCTTTCTGTCTGTTTTCTGGTACCAAGAGCAGGGAGCCTGGAACATTCTAGACAAGAGTTTGAGTACTAAGCCATACTCCCATTCTCTTTCTCTGATTTCTGAACTCCCTAGGACAGTTTCATTTGCTTTCCCTAACCTTCAGTCCTTAGTATTATAAATATCTTCTCACCAAAATAGGTAACACTAAAAAACACTGTCTTAAGAACAAGTATCAAGTCAGCCATAAATTTAAATGGCCATTTAAAGTATAAAATGCAATTGCCTTCTATAAACGACTAAAATCCTTCCAACTCCTTTTCCTTGAAGAACAAATTTTTAATCATTTCTTGGTAATCAAATTTCATTCATCTCTCTGCAACTCTGGCAAGCAAATGAGACTATAAAACATTCAATTGTTTTACTTTGCCTGTAACATAATTTTTGTGTAGCAAATCAATTAGTTCTGTTAATAAATACAAAAGCTAAAGTATAGAAAGAAAGCAAGAAAATGAACAGAAACTCCAAACTATGGCTTTAATAGTTATGCATTCACTAGGTATTTTACTAGGTGCCTACCTCATTCAAGCATAATATGTGTTTTCAGTGGCGCATTTCAGAATTATTCTTAAGTATCTTCCTCCAGAGAGAATATTCTATATGAAGGATAACAGTAATCATTTAAAATAAAAGAGAAAGGATAGAAAGGGTAATGGCAAGGTTTCTGTGGCTGTACATCAGTTGTCTGATACCTCTCTAGTCCCCTTATCCAGCAAACCATTCCCATATTTGTTAGCTGGTCACTGGGAAAACCACAGGGGCATCCTGCTTACATTCCACCCCTTTTATGTTGCCCCTCCTCAGTGGGTCTTCCCGCTAAGATGTTGGCTACACCTGAAAGTTTCAGTGGGTAAGTTCATGAAGCATTTTAGTACCAAGCCTGAAACCATCTCCTAACCAGATGCTTAATCCTAGGAAGAATAAAAGGTGCTGGAAAAGAAGTCCTTTGTAAAACAGCACAACAAAGACTTCAGCATTCAGCTTTCAGCTTTCCACGATGTGCTTTGTATAATGTTTTAGTCAACATCTGCCAAATTTTGTCCTTATCCATCACAATAATTTTAGGAATCACTTTATAGCATGCATGTATAAAATGATAGTTTTTAAAAAGTCATGGTGAATCTCACAGTTCCTCCTGTGCCTTGAGACAGTTGATGAATGGAAACAAAAGAAAAGGGAGCAATGCAAATACACAGCCATTTGTTGGACTCTCCCACAGGAGGAAGTGGGTGGCAGTCAGTGTCCTTTTGCCACTGTAGAGCTACTTGCCTTGCAAGCTGTAGATTTCTCCAACGCTGTTCTGACGCGTAATGTGATGCCAGTATGCACTACGTGGAAGAGAGATGGATTTCGATAACGTCATTGGTTCAGTCAAGCTCGTCTGAAGCTAAAAGAGAAGGAAAAGTGTATCTTAGGCTTTCCTGGAGATATCAAGCTCAAATCAACCTTTTAAAATGCCAAGGATTAAATGTGAGTGACAGAAAGAAGAATGTGCGAAAGATATCCATGTAATTCCCCATTCAATGGTAACTGTGTCAGGAGTGAAATTGCCACTGATAGATTTCCCATGCTCCAGTGGATGGCCCCACAGATGCGCACATAGGGACAGCACTGACTGGACTTGGAGGGAGGGAGGAAGGGAGGAAGGGATGGAGGGAGAGAGGGAGGCAGGGAGGCAGGGAGGCAGGGAGGCAGGGAGGCAGGGAGGTAGGGAGGCAGGGAGGCAGGGAGGCAGGGAGGCAGGGAGAGAACATTGGAAAGGGGCATGTTGGGGGGGATATGGGGAAATTTGCAGGAGGAAAATAATGTAGATAAGATCATATTTCATTGTATAAATGTACAAAATTATTAAAAACAAGGAAACAGCAAGGAAATATGGAAGGAAGAAAGGAAATAGCTCAATGGGTTAAAGAGCTTGCTGCACAAGAATGAAGCCTAGCACCTGCGTAAGAGTCGGATGGCCAGGTGAATTCCTGTAACCCCAGTGCCACAGGAGCGAACACTTGAACAGGATCGTGTGGGTCTGTCTACTCATCAGAGAGTGTACTCCAGGTTTGGTAAGAGGTCCTGTCTCAAGGGGATAAGTTGGAGTGCCATAAAACAGGATACCTGTTGGTCTTTTGGCTTCCATGCACAGGTACTCACCCGGTCACACATGTGCATACACCACACACATACCACGTGATACTATAAATATTAAAACACACATCAAAAAGAAAAAATATATCTATATATATTCTTCTTAAGAATGGAATCTGACTGATTAAGAGGGGCACGAAGAATCTCAATGGCTTCTTGCCAATGGAGAAAGAACAATAGCAAGTACCCGGGGTGGGGGGTTGGGGATAATCAATTGCAGGCCAATTTGTGAACTGGTTTGCATTTCAGTGGTTGAGAATTATTTACACTGCCCACAGTGTTTCCCAATGTATAGAATGGTGAAGCAATTCAAGAAACGAAGGAGCAGGCTGTCAGAGTGACATGTCCTAGAAAAGGTGCCAAACACAAGAGAGCCATTTTCAGAGTTTTCCTGACACCTCCTCCCACCTTTGTGCAGGGCTGCTTTCTTTAATGCATCATTTTCTTGCACATACTGAATGAATATTCTCTCTGAGAACCTGGGTGATAAGAGAGAGAGCTAAATGTGTTTGTATTTTGAATGTACTGTTTTGAGGTTAGCTGATTACATCATTCCCTGGGGCATATGATTAACAAAAAAAAAAAAAAAAAGGAATGGATTTGCAATTTTAAGAAAGAAATTTATGCTTATTTATTCATATTGTTTTAAAAATACAGAAATGGTTTTATTTGGTTTTTATTACTTTAACACGACCTGGGCAATGTACAAACAGGCCTCTTTGCTAACTGCCATCCCAAAAGCTAAGAATTCCATCAGATAATTTCTGAGGCCTATAGCAGAGAGATCTCTGCTTCGCTGTGACTTTTCCACCACTACTGTATTTGGAAAATGCCTCAATTTATGATGTTCCTTGTTCTGTTGCCATAAAATCTTCATGAAATGTTATCACATCGGAACATGGAATTTGGAGTAATCTGAATTTGCTATCTTGTACAAGATCAACACACTCAGTTTCTTTGAAAGCTTGCCACCAGAGCAACTTTGAAGCTGATTCTTACATATCTCAGATGATATATTTCAAGCTCTCTTCCCTATTTACACAGTGTGCATGCTCCTCACACCCGTGTTCCGTGTACTTTGTTTGGTACGTGGAGGAATGTGGAGGGAAACAGGTTTTGTTTTCTGTGCTGAGATTAAGTAGCACTTTCCGTACCTGCAGCATTCTTGTTACCAATGTCCCAACCCTGTGCAGGGCTACCCATGTTTAGATACCATCAAATATGCTCACAGAGGTAAACTTCATCTCCTACTATTGTATAGAAGTAGAGGCAGGTTTCATTTTATGGTGGTATTATTGAGAAAGGAAGCCAACTTCTTGTATAAAACATGGAGTTTATTAAACACAAATCTTTATTTAATTCATGTCAGCAATGCCATTAATAACATGAGCTAAAGTGAATTCATACTAATCATAATTCTGTTTGTTATCTCATTTTTACTACTTTCTAAACCTAATCTAATTTATTATTTTTCATAAAATAGAGAATTCTGAAATTAAATGAAAGTCATTTTCCTTCTGTAGTTTAATTTGGTAAACATTTTTTACACCAAAGAGTCAGTCTTGAGTATCATAGAAACACAGTAAGCATATGGTAACTGTTGAAAATAACCAGCAGAAAATTCCCTTACACATCTGAGGCATCACACCACTTGTTGCCATAGTTCTCCCTTTCCATGCTGTCAGTGTCTTTAGCTATACTCAATTCTTCATTACTGGGCCCTAACTTTAGTTACTTTCTATTTATTTGTAGAAAGAGAGACATCTGAATCTAAAAGTTGGTTATGGATTTTTCTTGACCTGTTTACCTATGTTTTCTTGCACATAGTAATTGTTTTCCTGGACACCAAAGTGTCACTCATTATTCATGCCTGTATAAAGTACTGTTATGGAGTGAACTGTGTTCTCACCAATTGCCTTGAAGTACAATATCCCAGTGTGATCATATATAGAGGCAGGTTCTGTGAGGAGGCTAATTAAGGTTAAAAGAAGACCACAGGGCACAACCCTAGTCCAAGAGGATAGTGACCTAATAAAAAGAAGAGACTCCAGGGTATAATAGTCATAGGAAAAGGCCATGGAATGACACAACTAGAAAATGGACATTTACAAGGCAAGCATTGAGACATAAGAAAAAACTAAACCTGTTCAATGTTGATTTTGAACTTTCAGACTACAGAACTGTGAAAAAGCAAATGTATGTTGGTTAAGCCACCCACTCTACAGTATCACTTACAGCCATTCCAGACTAATATAGAAGACTTTAAGTAACCTAACAAGGAAGATGTACACTCTCAAATATGATCTATCCAGTAATTTTTAATTATTACCTTTAAACAATGTATTGAAAATTATTAGTCTATGGAGAGCCATAGTAGAGAAAATTATATTTGTAATAGAAAGAAATATACACATTTGCATATATATGTACAAGAAAAATTATGAGACCATTTGTAAAAAGTCTCAATTGGGGTTTCTACTGCTCTGATAAAGCACTGTGACCAAAAGCAACTCAGGGAGGAAAGCTTTTATTACATTTTAAAACTCTTCATCACTGAGGTAAGTTAGGGTAGGAACTCAAGGCAGGAACCAGAAGGCAGAAACTGAAGCAGAAGCCGTGGAGCAACACTGCTTACTGATGTGCTGTATATGGCTTTATCAGCCTGCTTTTGTATACAATTTAGGACCACCTGCCTAGGGGAGTTGTCACCCTCTGTGGCCTAGGCTGTCTCACATCCATCATTTATCAAGAAGATACCATATAAACTTGGCTGTGGGCAATCTGACAATGACATTTTCTCTATTGAGGTGTTTGTTTGTTTGTTTGCTAGATAATGCTACCTTGTGTCAAGTTGAAAAATCAGCACACCATTTCTGTCTTATTATTGTGTTTTAATAAATGAAACTGGATTGATTTCATGTTTCCTAGTTTTTCTTTTGGGGGAATCTGCTATACTGCTTGTGTGTGTGTGTGTGTGTGTGTGTGTGTGTGTGTGTGTGTGTGTGTTTCATCTAGTGAGAAATTATTTAAGAAACTACAATAAATTCTGGACCTTTGTGCCAGCTTCACTGAGTATTTAACTACTAACTCTCCTGCAGGCAGCATCCACAGGCTTCTTGTTTTGCATAGGCAGGATTAAGATGCAGAAAGGATGCTTCAGCAGAGATGCAGAAATCAATCCTATGAAACACTTGCCAGTGTTTCCTGCCACCTCCTTGTCGTTGTAGCCATTTGAAACAACATTTAGTTCTCTGGGAGGCTGAGCAATGAACCAGAAAATGCTTATTTAGTGTCTGAAAAGAGTGCAGGTCACAGCTCAACCAAGTGTGAAGAGTAGTAGAGATGTCTGTGTTCTACCTGAGAGCACAGCCCATAAAAGCAAAGCCAAAGAACATGACTTCAGCCCAAAGTGCTTCATACACAAATGAAGTTGATGCCTATATGAGCAAGCTGCCTTAGTTCTTTTTTGGGCAATCAATTAAAAATGTTATTTATTTGTATATAGGTGAGATCTATAGGTAGGTAATATAACAACAGATCCTAGTACCATTTGCAAAAACAGAGCAAGCAAAGGAACGACATTGGAGGTGAAGACACATGTTTGGTCTAAGCCAAGGTGATCTATAGAAGAATAAAAACCTAAGGAAAAAATAAATAGAAGGGTCATTTGATCAATGTGGGCAGGTGAGGAAATGTAGAACAGAGATGAGCAGTGCTAAGAAGGATGTGTGTATTCATGAGCATGCCTGCATGTACATGTGATTGTGTGTACACATGAATGATTCAAACTAGAAAAGGATAGTATCTTTCTCTTCCTGTTGATATGATGACATACTCTGACAAACACAGCTTACGGGAGAAAAGATTGGCTTATACTTCCAGGATACAAACACCAAGGTGAGAAAGTCCAGGCAGCATGAGCACAGCTGCCATATCACAACCACAGCAGGAGGAGCAGCAGTGAACGTGGCTGCTCTTAGCCTGCTTTCTTTATTTATACAGTCCAGGATCCCAGGCAGGGAATGGTGCCACCAACAATGGGTGGCACTTACGCCTTGAATTGTAAATCAAGAAGATCTTCCACAGACTTATCTCTCAGGTGATTTTAGATCTGTCTAGTTAAAAATTAACACTAACCATCACACCTCTGTGATGAGTTAAATGCTTCATGAGTTATAAGTTAACACATTCTTTGATATGTCTGAAACAGGAGAGAATGGATAAGAACAAATGCTGTAAAAATATAACTGTTACAAAGACACCAATAACAACAACAAAAACCACACTAATATAACATGTAACATATGAAATGTATGTCAGTTTTAAAAAGAAAAATGTCATGCTTTGTAATAAAGAAGTATGTACAAGGCTCTCCAGGTTGAGAATGCTATGTTTTATTTGTTCTTAGAAACAAGTTCATGAAACTTTAAAATTGTATGTGAACAGAGACCCCAGGGATGGTAAGCCAGCCATGCTTGGCATTGTTTGTAGTCATTAAAACAACCCTCTGAAGTTTGATGGTTTATGGGCAATTGGTTTCTCACAGACTCGGCTTAATTTTCAGTAGGGGACACCTCACACTTAATCTTCCATTTTATTCAAGATAAATGGGAAGGAATTAGAAGACATTTTGCTGAGTTTGTTCCAAGGTAACAAATAAAATATAATTTACACAGTCATTTAATGGAAATTGTTTGATGTCATTCATTTGAACTTCATAGAATATTATTTTAATTTAGCTTGGAACAGTGATTGTTACTACTGTATATTTTAATTATATACTAACAAATTACATTTAGGTAATTTGAAAAAATATAAAACAAACTCTAACAGACTAATGGCATTAAAAGAAGTAGTTTTAACAATGTTCTTTTATTTTTAAAATCAATGATACTTTTAAGAATACATGTGCATTCAAGCCAGGGTTGGTGTTCCATGCTTATAATCTGAGCTACTCAAGACACTGAGGTGGGAAGTTTCTGAGATCAAGGCCAGCCCAGGACAATTAATGAAACCCTGAATCAAAATAAAAAGAATGGAAAAAAAAAAGCCTTGAGATAAAGGTTGGTGGGGGAGGCCTTATGTTTTGTCTCCAACAGCAAAGTGATTAAAGAATTTCTGCATATCCTTAGAGTATCCCAAGTGTAAATTAGAGGGTGGATGTATTTACAGAACTACTCTTTTAACATAAGGATACTGATAAACACATGCTACACACTAAACCTCAAGGTTGTTTACATCACAATTTTGCTCCTTTACAACTTTAAGTAGATAATGCTTTCTGTAAGTAATTTTCAGTACTGAAAGCTGGGATAAGATGCATTTTTTATCCCATTTACACACGTAGCTTATTTCTCTTTGTTAGCCTCTATATGAATTTGTTATCTCCAAGTTTTCAAGAAAGCCCTGTCTGTATACTAACTTTCCAAAGTTAGTTATTGCCACAACCTCTTATAGGAAGAGGTAGATAAAGAAGCTGCTTCATACCATGTGGCTTCTTTAGTCTTACTAGTGAATGCCACTTCCACATACCATAGGTGCTTTCACCTAACACCACAGGACACAGAGATGCGATTACTTTCACCAAAAGAAGACTGGTTACCCTCCCACGGAATTTACTTTGTCAAATAGGAACTTGCTACAATGCCTTTGAATCTGTGATCATCCTGTTTTAGGCTTCCAAGTGCCAGGATTCTAGGTGTATGCCAGCTCACCCGTTCTCACCCATCAAATGCTATCCTGACTTTTCTTAAGATTTATTTGCCTTTGATTGTTTGCTTTGAAATAAGGTAGCCTTGAACTTGCAATGCTATATTTGTATGCTGAGTTGTTTTAACCTTTGGAATCTATTGTTTCATTTAAGAAAAGTATCTGATAAGGGTTTCTCATTGTTATTTAGCTCCAGCAATAAAATAAAAGGAATAGACACACCTTCAACATGAAAGTAATGATCTTTTGTATTAGGCAGCCTTTTTTTCTTATATAGTAACAGCTTTAATTGAATAGAAGTAAGAAATATCTATCCTCCTCCTCCCCTCTCTAAACTTCATGCACACACAGTCTCTAAAGTGGCATCTGAACTATTTACAACTTGTTCTATGTAAAGGAGAGTGAAGTATCTTTTTGTGTCAATACTGTATTATAGCCTCATTGACCAGATAAGTTACATATAGGCTTCTGCCATGTCCACTTTATTGTTCATTTCTGAGAAAATGTGTGATTTTCATGTTCATATATCCTATCATGAATGTTTATAAAAAACTAACTATGGTTTTTTTTTTTTTTTTTTTTTTTTTTTTTTTAGTGTTTTGAAATGAAACACTAATAAGTAAAGTGATTATTTAGGGTCATAAGTTTACATTCATTATTCGACCATAGTGGTATATTTTAATTGAGTCATGTTGGTTAATTACAATCAATGCATATCAAAAGGAGAAAAATTTCATGGATATGTTTTTGACATTTCAAAATAGATACTTTATTATTGTCATTAATAACTGATGCTCTTGTCTTATGATTATTATTAATGTTGAGTAGTTGAGTCTTGAACTTTGAAAAGTAAATTTGTTTGCATTTACTCTTTTAAAAGAGATTCATTTCATTTTTACTTGTGTGTGTGTATACACACATGTGTTTGTGCATATATGTGTGTGTGTGTGTGTGTGTGAGTACCCGTGGAAACCAGAAGAAAGTACCAGATTCCTTGGAGTTAGAGTTACAAGCAATAGTGGGTGCTGCAGACTGAACCCTGGTCCTCCGCAAGAGCACTGAGTGCTCCTTAACTGCTGAGCCTCTCTCCAGCTTTTGCATTAGTTTTAATAGAAATCATTTGCCCCATGCATATGCATATGATTCCTAGAATTTTCAAAGCTTCTACGACTATACCCAGACAAGTATGTTAAAGATGTTCTGTGCATCACCATAGTAAGATGCTTCCAAGTTCTTCATACTTTTGCTGTGGAAAACTTTATCTTTCTCATTCTGATAGAACTCCCTCAGAATGTGTCCAAGAAGAATGTTTTAATGTAATCCTGCAGTGGAAGCCAAACTGCTAAGAATAGAACCCATATGGGAGTCCTTGTAGTTCCTTCAAAAGTTATAAATGAGTATATGCTTGCCACCTATAAAAACTATCACTATATTTCATATGCTCTAAAATTTCATCCATTTTAAGTCAAACCTTTATTATGCTAAGCACTACAAATGATTGGTTCTGCCACTCAAACTATGGCTTACATTTGAGTGAGAGCTGCTAAAATGAAGAAGGAAAAAGAAACAAAACCAAATCTGTCATCTTGGAATTGATGCAATATGGTAGTGCTTTCCAGATCACGCAACTGCCTATGAGACTGGAATGCTATCTACTTGCTGATAGAGCACATCATGTAACTATTTAGATAGAAGATCATTTCGTAGATGAGTGGTGATGAATGACTAGTAAGTGCTTCAGAAAAGTTTAATTGGAGAAGGGTGAGTTCATTCAGTTTCTATGGCTATTTAAATTACTTTATTGCAGAGCTCACTCACTCCCTTCTCTTTCTATCCTGTCTCCCCTGTGACAATGGAAATAAGGATTTCAGAAAAAATCATTTTAAATATTGATATTTCTATTTTATTTTTATAGACAGGGTTTCTCTGTATAACATCCTGGGTGTCCTAGAACTCACTTTGTAGACTAGGCTTGTGTTGAACTCAGAATAGCTGCCTTTGCTTCCTAAGTCCTGGGATTAAAGGCATGTGCCACCACTGTCCAGATAAATATTGATTTCTTTTACAAAAGTATAAAGCATAAATTTCTGTATGAGAAGATCTCAAATAGGCTTTTAAGTTACCTGTGATATCACAAGTTTAGAAATTACTACTCAAAATGCCTTTCTTTTATTTACTTATATTTGATAATGTATCAGGAAAACATTTTTCTTTCATTCATGTTTTCCTTGGCTATTGTTTAAACCATAGGCATTTTACCATGTCTATGATGCCAGTTAAACAACACAAAAAGAAGAATTAAAAAATAGGTTCCTATATCCTTCCTCCTCTCACTCCCTTTGAGATCTTCCAAAATAAATGTCTGTGTGTTTAGGGACATCTGTGACTTTCCTGTCTATCATGGGTAGAACTGTATTCAAATTCACCAGGGTGTAACATGGAGCATGTGTCTCTGAGCCTCTGATGGATGGTTTCATTTACAAGGGAGGTCAGCATTCCCCTGGGCAATATGGTGCCTTGATAGCAGAGCATCTTTTGGAAATGAAATTTGATGACTTTCTATAGTTCTAGAAAGAAGATTGTTATCTACGAGATAGAAATGGATTCTAGATATGACATTCTATTTAAATATCTAAATTAAATAATTGTATCAATGAGATGAATATTAGTAATGTATCAGAAATAGCTCCAGTTTAAAATGTAGTATACTGGCTTAATTCTCCAATGTACCCTAAGCAAAATTCTTCTTTTCTTGCTGTGTTTAAAATATTTGCATTAATTCTTTGAGGATTTCTTATGTGTGTGCATGAGTGTGCACGCATGTGCACCTGTCATGACGTGGATGGATGTCAGAGGACAGTTTTTAGGAACTGATTCTTTCCTTTCACTATGTGGGTTCCAAGAATTGAACTCAGGTTGTCAGACTTCACCACAAGCACCCTTACCTGATGAACTATCTCATCAGCCCTTTTAAGTGACAATAAAAAAAAAATGGCTTGCTTTAGATGAATGGAGACATCAAAATACACCAGCTGAGGAGGCTCTAGTGAAGAACTGTTAATAATGGTAAAACCAGCTTTAACAACCAAGTGTTATCAGAAGATCCTGTTGAATTCCTTCTTTTCAGGAAGAAATGGCAGCTGAGACACTATATTTATTGTATTTTGTACAAGTCTATAAATTCACAAATCATGTATCATTAAAAAGGTAAGAGTAAATGCTTTCAATTGCCTGTAAACTTTATGTTTAGGGCATCCATTGATTATAGAGTTTTTGGTTAGTTAATCTTTCAAAAGTCTTTGAAAGTGTATGAAAGTACATAATAATTTAAATAGTAATATCACATGGCCTGGTTTGAAAACAAAACAAATTAGAAATTCACTGTCACCATTCTTTCTTATAGTAGATATGTACATATAGTAAATACAGTGCCAACTTTTTGTATCTTAGAGGATTTTAGATACTATTTTAACACCTATTTTGTACTTTGACTAGTTTTCACACAGAACTTTATCTTATTTTAAATTGAAAACAGGAACCAGACAGAGTGCTGAAATGGTCTTTCATGCTTGTTCGAAAATTTTATGTTTTTAGAGGAGGTATATTAAAGGGGAAAATAATATCTTGTAGACTGGGAACCCTCCCAGTTTTGGAACTTAGTGTTCTTGAGAAGTTACCAAGCTGAGGTAGACTGCTCTCAGAAAAGTGTTAGATTAGCTTATTTTGAAGAATGGACTAGATAGGAAGTAATTTAATTTTACTAGCATTAAGCTTCACAGAAAAGCATACCTGTAAAATTGATATGGAATCTTATTCAAATGCTCTCTTTACATTTGATTTGATGAATTCCATTGTTGAGCCTCACTGAGTCCACAGTTTGAGCATCTGAGCCTCATAGAGAGGGAACACACCACAACTTTAGAATGTCTGAGATTTTTGTACAGGTATCCATCATCTCTAAGTCCTTAGTGATAACTGTCTGACTCTTTCCCCAGGTTTATCAGACTGTGATAAGCATACAGCAGCCCCAACTGATTTAATGAATTTTTATTTAAAAGAAAATTGGCTCAAGATTGTTAGGCATCCTTGAAAGGGTATGAATGATAAGCTGTCACCACATGTAGGCTGAATAACTTGCTTTTTTCACAGATATTGCAATGTTTCAAGTATTCAAAACCAACATGTATGCTGTCACCATCATAAGCTGAAGTGTTTCCTGAGCATGTGTATGTATCAGGCAACTAAATGGACAGAACTACTATAGCTCTGTTGCAGAGGAGAGAGAGACCTTTACAGATTTAGTACCCTGCCCAGGAATAAAATCTGTAAGCAGTGATGTTGGGCAGTGAATTTGGAGCCCAAACATGATCCTGTGTTTCATGACCAATAATTGTAGTCTATTGAAATAATTCTCAACATTTTATTCATGAAAATATAATAAAATTCTTCTATGATAATATGGACACTTAAAACAAGTATAAGTAACAAATTTCAACTCTTGCCTCATTCTCTAGCAATGCACACAGCTTTGGGTAACCAAGGCAACAGGTCATGCACAGATATATGGAGAGCAGGTCTTCTAAGTCCTGGACAAAAATAACTTCTGATATAGTGAGTAGGATATTGGCAGACATTAGAGGTTTGGTAATGGGCAGAGCATGGGTGGACACCATGCACTGCACAAATGGACTCATAGAAATATAGTATGCATCAGCCCAGGGAGATTCATTTACAAGCATTAGGTTAGAGGGATGGACCCTTACCCGGGCCTTCTGCTCCATTTCCAGCATTAATCTTTCATGTTGCTCAGCTATGGCCAGTGTTGCAGAGTGGACCTTCTGATAGATCATTTCTCCTTCCCTTGTTTGAAAAGTGAATAGTCCTTCTCCTGTGTCACACATCCTGTGAAAAAAAGAGATAGAGAGATGGGTCTCTGTGGATTCAAGTATGTCAACAGTTTCTATATAAAAAATGCTCTTACTCTCAGGTTTCCTCCTCCATGCTAATTCATTCTTGGACAAATCATTCAATACATGCATCTCCAAATGGCACATTAGGGGGAACTAAAGGTGAATATTCATGTGTACTCAAGTTTTTAAAAGCTTTTCAAACTGTGCAGGAACAAGTGAAAAGGATTTAGACATGCTCAGTGTGGAAGTCTGAATATTGACAGTGGGGTTTCCGTACTCACAAAGATAGCTACCATATGCTTTACCTTTTGGGCAAAGAAAAGGAGTTTTAATGTCTATCACACATACCCTATTTGAATTTAAGAATATTTGCTTTAACATAGAGTCTGACAATAACAGGGGTGTAAATTTAGGCAAGATGCTCACCTACCTATCTCTGCAATATTTCCAAAATTGGAATAATAGAACCAAGCCAAACAACCTTAAAAGTAAAAGAGTTGGCAAACAGTTTACAGTGTATACTCAGAGTGTTAAAAATTGTTAGCTACATTGATCATAAAGTTTGGAACTAATAATAATTAAAGTTTAGAGGTCATCAAGAAAATATCTACCCTAGGGAAAGGTTGAGTTGATCTATTTTTGCATGAAACAAACAGTGATGCTTTTATGTTATGAATTAGGAAGAATAATATAGTTAGTGCTATGGTAACAACATATAATAACAATGAAATTCTTACTAGCTATTCTAGTAGAAATATCAAAATTTAAATTCATTTTCAGTTATTTAATGATAATCATTTGATAAGATAGTCTTCATTGAAAATTGTTAGACAATAGATTTACAGATCAGTTTTATTAATAAAGACTAATTACAAAATAAAATCTTATTTTAATTAGTATTTTAGCCCAGCATTAGCCTATAACTGAAGAGTATCTATATCCATGTGATAATAGAATCTAATATGAAGAATTAGCTACGTTTCTATGCTGCCAGTTTAAAGTTACTATCATTGAAAGATTTACAGGCTACAATGTCAAAATATTCATGAGACAAAAACTATTGGACAATTTGGATTCTTCCCTATGACTCTCCAAGGGGATTTTAGTAGCAAAGAAATGTCTCAAGAGACTTCTGACATTGCCCAGGCTGTGACTGCCATCCCTCCAGGCCCATCCAACCAGTACTTAGCTTCTGTGAAAGCAATCTTAATAAAATTCACACGGCATGAAATGGAAAGTCCTGGGGAAAAATCAAGAGTTTTCACAAAGTGAAACAAATGGGCTATCTTTGTTGATGCAGGGGTATTTGGAAATGCAAAAGCCACAGAAAAACCATTGATAAGTCCTGAGCACATCTTGTTTGAGGTAGAGATTTTGTTCGCTGTCAAGTGCAGAACACTGCTTATTAGCCTCAAGAAATGAGATAATGAAGGCACAAATTGTTATTTCACACTCAGGCATTGAGATGTGAAGTGCTGATGCCTGTCCACTTCCCAAGACTTAATTCTGCCCAGTGTGGGACTCTGAATGATTACAGGAGGGTTTCCCTAATTTTGGAAATAACTACCATTCACTTATTTTGAGAAAGGAATAACCATTTGAATGTATTATAAAAAGTAAAGAAACATTAAATACAAAGAGCTTCTGCACTGTGATTATATCAACCACGGGCAAGGTTCAGATTCTTTATATGATGGATTCAAGCTTATTGTTTTTGTCAGTCAGGTTGACTTGAGAAGTTTAGGAGTCCTTGCCTTAGCATGTTCTGTCTGAAGGAGGATATGGAACAGAAATGTAGAGTTTTTCTTATCGGTTTAAACAGTGTTATGGTAGCAAGTCAATACTACAGGACAGACTAAGGAGGATACAATAACTTATATTGCTTTTGACTTTCTTTTCAAATTAGGGCCTCAAGACAGCAATACCTGTACCAGTGGAAAATTATTCATTGTTCTGACTTAAAATATGTATCTTAACAAAGTTCTACATATTCATATGAACAGTGTGAGACTCAACTTACTCTTTCCCTAAAGTGGGAAGAGCTCAGAGGTGGTCATTGCATTTGAGCATCTCGACTCTTTGCCCACCAACTTGACATTAAAGACATTCAGTGGTGCATTTACTTTATGAAAAGGTGAAAACTTGGATGCTGTGTATTTGGCTAACTCCAAACTAAAGGTTTTGTTCATAATTAAAGATGAGGGTATTATCTCTCTTCACAATTAAGATATTTGTACAGAATAATACTTTTTAATTAAATTACAAATTTTAATGATGTATATGAGTGTGTCTCTGTACAAGTGTTATCATGTTTGCATACAGGCTACATCCTCAGAGTCCATAGTAAGGCATAAGCTCCTTTGGAGCTGGAGTTACAGGTGGTAAAGAGATGCCTGACATGGGTTCTGGGAACTGAATTTGGGTGCTCTGGAGAAAGTAGACACTAATTGCTGAGCTTTCTCCAGTCCCCTCTTTACCTAAATTAAGTTGTTGAAGGAAGGTCTCCTTCAGCACTGAAGAATAGTTTGGAACCTTATAAAATTCTAGAAGGTTAGTAGGGTAGACACACTTGCTTGCAGGTTTGTTTTGTTTTATCTGATCATTATTAGGAAGGAAATTATATCAGTCTGGGACTCTGGGGATGACAGCATAAATTTGGACTTTCAGGTCATGGACTGTCATATACATTTATCACCTATTTGTAAATTAGGCACTGTTGTGTGACTGAGAATTAAAAAAGAGAGAAAACAAACATTATTTCTGAAACTATCCAAATAGCAGATGGGAGAAAACCATTGGTTAAGAAGTTCTATATAATATACTTAAGTACCACAATGTGGATGTACTATGATATGAACCACAGAGGCCTGACCTGAACACAGTTTTCAACTGTTGACTCTGACTTTTCGTCTGTAAAATGGAGCCAACAAAATTTGTTCACTAGTTTTAAAGGTCAAATGTATTTATTGGCTCATGAAATGACTTAGTGAAGATACTAATGATTAGGGCAAGGCTCGTTTGGCACATCTAGGTTACCAAACCTTCCTCCTTCATTGCATAGTAAAGAATGTCTTCAGGATGGTTCTTGGGATATTTCTTCTGTTTCTGAACAATGATGTGACTTGGGTGGTAGGCGATTTTGATGCTGAAGTAGTTAAATCTCAGGGTCTGTCTATATGGGGTCCTTCAGGGAAGACTTGAATTTTAAGGCTCAAGCTTGAATGTTAAGGCTCAAAGTCTTTGTTTGACAACACTTCACATGTGCTCCCCGTCATTGCAGAGAGAATTGTATCCCATTCTAGAAGTCTGTGCCCCATCACCTCATCTCTTCATTCACTGACTTTAATGTGTGTTGCATGGCAGTCAACCATATTGAGTAGAACAGCTTTTTCTTGTGAGTCTCATAGAAAACCCTTATGATGCTGAGGGTTTATTTTGGGCACAGTACCATTTGAGACATCTAGCATATGCTAGACTGTCAAGAGTATTGCAACATGATCAGAATCTGAAAGTTTCAGACTTTTCTCTGAATGGGGTACATTTTAGATTCTGTTTCTTGAGGAAATCTCTGAGAACTTCTCCTCTATCTTTATCCCATCTCAGTCCCTACTTCCATAATGACTCAAACTTGCAACTTTTGGTCTCATTTCTGTTATGTTCTAATAAACATGGAGTATCAAGACTGTGTGAGACTGTGTCTGTTCATAAGAACTTACATTTCAAATGATGCACTTTTCTTCCTGCTTTATGTAGTTGGCCTCAAGGAGACAAATAGCCTTAACATATAGAGCAGTAGAGACAGATTTCCTTGAGAAAACCCTCCATCACCAAACTGTAGCCAGTGTTATCCTTTCCTTATCTCTAAGTAAAAAAAAAATCTCTTTATGAAGTAGAGATTTAAAAATATCAATTTTTCTCCCAAATAACAAGCAAAAGAGGAGGGGATTGGTGAGTGTGAGAGATGGAAAAAAGACTGAGTGGTAGAGGTGTGCCTATGAGTAAGATATAATGATATGTGCATATGAAATTGTCATAATTCAACTCATTATTTTGTAAACTTTAATAAAAAAGACAAATATAGACAAAATTTTAGATTTTTCTTTGAGAGGAAGAAAGGGAAAACATGCAATTGGGTAGGTAGGGAGGTATGAGGTACCTGGGAGGAGTTTGAGGATTAAATATATTATGTTTATATGATATATGATATATCATATATGATATATATCATATAATAATATATAAAATATATGATAATATTTTATCATATGTTAAATATCAATAACATATGATAAAATAAGTTAAATAAAAAAATAATAAAAATAAAAATTGATGAAGCTCTGGGTTCAGTTCCCACCACCACATAAATCACTATGGCAACCTAAGTCTGTAACCTTAGCATTCGGAGGGAAGAAACTAGAGAATCAGGAAAAAGTTCATGGTCATTCTTAGCTACACAGAGAGTTCACAGCCAGCCTAGGACACATGAGACTTTGTCTTAATTTCACCCTCCAGAATATAATTAAAGTAATTATCTGTAAGTTTCTAGGAAAAATTGTGACTTATCTTCCACAAAGTTGTCATCAGTGAAATAGAACCAAAGCAGATTTCCTTACACTCCTGTATTTCTCTTTAGGATTTAAAATTTAGCATTCAACTACAGATGGCCTTGAAATCCTCAATACCACAGTTTTTCTTCAGAGTAATTTAAACCAATTAACACTTTTATTCTGCTCATGATTTAATATTTATTATCACTTAACAATGGTGGTATTGTACTTCTTTACTATGGAAAGATCCTTTCTGAGAACTCTGGTGAGTCAAACTTAGAAATGATAGAAGTCTAGAAATAGACCGAATGAATTTGTCAAGTAACTGACCAAATAGAATCCCAGATAGTAAGGAAGCTGGGATTTCTCACAAATTGTGCTAGATAATTATAATTAAGAAGAAAAAAAAAAAACCTATGTGAAACTATGTCTCCATCTACAATCATTTAAGTTCCCAGTTTTAAATAAAAGGATGGTAATAGTACAACACAAAAAATGTAAAAGACTTAGTAGATAAACTCAGAGAAGGGAAGGAATTTCAGGTCAAAATGTGATTGACTGATGAATCTATTGTGAAAATGCTCTCTGTGTATTATGTATGTGTGTGATGTGTATGCATATGCCTGTGCAGGCATGCAGGCCTGTGTATGTATGAGGAGGCCACAGATCGATACTGGGTGTCCTGTTCTGTCACTATACCTTATCGTTTGAGTCACAATCTGTCACTGAGCCTGGAACTATGCCAGTGACCAGTGAGTCCCTGCAGTTCTCCTCTCTTGTGGGCCCATGTGGGGTCACACTTGGCTTTTTATGTGGGTACTGAGATTCTAATTCTCTTCCTACTGTTTACACAGCAAGCGTTATTATCCAGAGATCCATCTCTCTCTAGCCTTGCAAAATTTTATTTTAAAAACAAATAAACCATAGGATATAAAGAAACAAAATTAGAAGTAGTGGAACTAACAGCACTAATAGTTTCTCACCTATAAAATAGAATGATACCACAGTATTTTAGAGTGTTTCTATTGTGTGTTTTGAACATTGAGATAATACATACAACTCTTAGGAGTACCTGTAATGCAGATGTTATTAAGTGAATATTATTATTACTACTACTAAAGATAGATTTCTAAAATATATTGCTAATTGAGAACACAAGATGGAAATACTGTGCACAGTGTGCTAATGTTTCTGTAAAATATGTGAGACAAAATTTCAGTAGCTAGGAAGAATTAAAGAGATTTATTATACAGCATTGTGCCTATAGCAATCTTTTGGGAGGTAGCTCAGTGGCCAAGAGTTTTGTAGCATGCACAAGATCCTGCCATCACGTGTCAAAAAAACAAAATCAGAATTGTTGGTAAATGATCTTACCACAAAAGTAAGTATGTGAGATAGATGATACATACTAATTAGCTAGCTTTGGTCATTCCATGGTGTATATACAGTGAAACATCTTTCTTGTATTTGATAAATACTTACTAGTTACTTTTTGATTTCTTAAAAGTGGAATGGGAAGAATTTATGGGCATTTATGCTTGAACATGCACTAAGTTATGGGAGAATAAAAAAATCAATACTGCTATTTTATGAGCATGAAATATTAACAAGGTGCACAGTGTAGAAAGGACACTTTCACAGATAACCCTTTATGTTAGAGGTCAAACATTCCTAAAGGTCGTAATTAAATTTAATTAGTGAAAATAAACTTACCACATTTCTTTTCTTTTTATTTATTTATTTAATTTTTTTTTTTTTTTTTTTTTTTTGGTTTTTCAAGACAGGGTTTCTCTGGGTAGCTTTGTGCTTTTCCTGGAACTCACTTGGTAGCCCAGGCTGGCCTCGAACTCACAGAGATCCTCCTGGCTCTGCCTCCCAAGTGCTGGGATTAAAGGTGTGCGCCACCACTGCCCGGCTCCACATTACATTTCAAGGCATGTTTTGCAATGCTGTCTCAGGATTGTGGTGTAGTTGTTGGGTTTACACTACTTAATTCAGTCCTGGTTCTTAGAAAAGACTTTCACTATCAGTCTTATAAAATACTGTGCTGATCATCACCAGTGACCTCTCATCATTTTAAATCCTGCTTCCCGCCCCCCACTCCCACTCCCCAGCCTTATATGTCTGAAACTGGCCTTGCTAAGTTTCAATTTTTTGAACTTGATTCAGTTGTAAAACATACTCATGAACTCACAGTAGCCATGGTTGTCTCCAGAAGATTGGCCAGTCAACACTCCAGCATGGATAGGAGCCTCATGAGGCCCTAATCCAAATGAGAACTACTGGCAGTTGATGGCCCCTGTGGGAAGGGAGTTCGTTCTCTTTAGTGGTGTGACACAAGGTAGATTGCACTTGGTTTTGTGGAAGATCCAGCTCTACATCCATGTGCATTTGGGCAGCACTAATAATTCTCAGTGGGTTATACAAAAGTAAAGATGTAGGAGACTTGAATTTTATAGGAGCATGTGTGAATTTCGGAAGTCTGGGAGGAGCGAAGTGCCAATGCCCAAGTCAGAGGGGCAGCAGGTGGCAGCTGAAGTTCTGTTGTCAGCCCACTAGGAGGCGAATCTCTGATGGGTGAATCTCGAATAGGCAAGGCCCAGAGACCACAGACTCCAGAATGTCTTTTGCCTCTGCTGTGCCTTTACATGTTTGCCACTGCCATCTTTCTCTGGTATCTGGCATGGTGTGAATGGGTGTGGGGAGATCCCCACTGCCTGTAATGTAGTGTGTTTATCTCATGGAAACATCTTGTTCTACTGAGCAAGCATGTTTACCTGTGGATTACTATGAAGATGATTTCTTCTTATGCTGTACTGTCTAATTGTTAATAGTAATGTTAGTTTAGTTTTGATGATAAAAAACATAAACAAGGAAGTGTCACACAGCTGGAACATTTGAGTTTCTATTGAGGAACCATATAGACTGTGGCTTAGGTTAATGATTATGAAAAACAACTGAGTCCCAGTAGCCCATCTGGTTTAAATTCTAATCTTAATGCTGGGAGATACGTTCATAGGTTTTGGGGTTCAACATAGCTGAAACAAAGCTTTGAAAATAACTTAAAGTTAGACTAAGACGTTTTTTGTCAAATAGCTTTGAGGTGAAAACCCAACAAGACAATCTAAAGTTTTAGAAAGGCACATAGTTGAATGAGGAACTTGTTAAGGTCAGAAACAAGAACAAAGTGGCCCAATTATTGCTAGTTGAAACACTTCTTGCTAGGATTGGTTAATGATTAATTCCTTATACCCATTTCTGCCCTCAGTCTCCTGATATAAAAACCTATTAATGAGTGGGTATGCACCCCAAAGATTTAAAGTAGAACTGACTGATTCTTTTCCATATATAAAAGTTTAGGTTTGTGATTCCTTTAAGATTTCTTATGAGATTAACTTTCTAAATAAGTAATAAACTGATTGGCCATTTCTTTGTAACTGTAAAATGCAGCCTACCAGTAAAAGACCTGGCTGAGAAGAATACTTTGCTTGCCTACACTGTTAATCTATAACAAGTTGCTTGGATATTAATGTATGTGAGTTCTTGGGATAATTTGTTTTCCACCTGTAATATGTAAAATGTTTAATCATATAAATGAGATGAAAAACATGCTTTTGCCTGCATTCATTATAATCATTGACTTAAAAAATAGAATGTAATTGTAGTGGGTAGCCATTCCAGCTTGGTTCTGGAAGTTCCAACCCCCCATTGAGACTCTGGCAACTGTCACGCCTACGAGGCGGGGCGAGGGGAGGCGCCTGGGGACCCGAGAGCTGGATGGGTTCGTGCCCCACGTTGGGCGCCAGATATTGGAGAAATTATTTTGGCCACTCCACGTAGTTAAAAGGATATTTATTTAATGGCGTAACTCACAAATTAAGTAATGGGTAGGTCGCAGGGTCTGGGGAATGTGTAATGCAGTCCAGTGGTGTTCTCCGGAGCTCTGCACAGTCAGTCTCCACCGGTCAGCGTTCCGGCACCGAGAGAGCGCCCAGCGAGAGCACTCGCCCATCCAGCTCTCGGGTCCCCAGGCGCCTCCCCTCGCCCTGCCTCGTAGGCGTGACAGTTGCCAGAGTCTCAATGGGGGTTGGAACTTCCAGAACCAAGCTGGAATGGCTACCCACTACATCTAATCACATTGCAATTCTTGTATTGCTTAAAAATCTTTGTTGGGACATATAAGCTGTAGAAAAAAAAAGTATACAGTAGAAAAAGAACATAGAAGGTTACGAAAAATAAAGAAGGAAACCATCAAGAGGGTGTGTGAGTGTCTTTTTCCCTAACCCCCTCAGATAAAAAAGTCTAGTATGTGCTGACTCTGGATTTCCCTTAGCGCCCTGTGTGGCTGGAGGTTGACACCCCCACCCCCCAGGCAGCAATAGCTAAGTGAGAGGAAGTGAGCAGAAATGATTTAAATACACTATATTCATCGATGAAATTGCCACAGACTATATGGTTAAAAAAATAAAGACAAAAGAAATACCAGAGTTGGAGAAAGTGTTCATCATTTAAGTAGCACATGCTCCATCAGAGCACTGGAGTTTGGATTCACATCCTCACAAAGACTTGTAATTCAGCTTTAAGGAATCCAACAGCCCTTCTAACCTACTACCCATAGATACACACACACACACACACACACACACACACACACACACACACACATGCACACATGCACACACACACTAAGTAAATAAATATAAAAAATAAATAACCCCCAAACCACATGCAGTTTCAAACAGTAACATGTCTACTTCCACTTCTGAGAAAATTAACTTATAAGACTTTGTTGCTGTCATCATATATCCTTTTTTATATTCTTTTTTAATTCCATTTTTAATGTATTCATAAATTTTTTGTTTTTTTATTAAGAAATTTTTTACTCACTCTACATACCACCCATAGATATCACCTCCTCCCTCCTCCCACCCCCTAGCCCTCTCTCCCAAGCCAACCCCCCATCCCCACATCCTCCAATTCAAGGTTTCCCATAGGGAGTCAGCAGAACCAGGCACACAGAGCTGAGGTAGGTCCAAGCCCCTCCCTGCAGCACCAAACTGTGCAAGGTGCCACACCGCAGGCACCGGATTCCCCAAAGCCTGCTCATGCACCAGGGATGGATCCCAATTCCCCTGCCCGGGTGTCCCTCAAACAGTTCAGGCTAAACAACTGTCTCCAGTATCCAGAGGGCCTAGTCCAGTCCCATGGGGCCTCCACAGCCATATATTCTTACAAGTACTCAGGTAAGAATTCTTCCAATCAATTTGGCCAGAAAATACTTTTCTTTAATTGTTGCCCATACTTCTTTCTAAATCCTCCACCATGTTGTTCCTGTTCTCTACATCTACTTAAGTGTTTTGAAAAAACTGAGTATAATTTATTCTAATGTTATTATCACTACAAAGGCTCTTGGTGCCATTAGAAAGTCATAAAAAGAAACCAACTAAAATGATACTTTTGGATGCTGAGCTTTTTTGATGATTATAATAAAATGAGTTCTATGGGCTTTACTTTCCGTTCTGAAGAGTCTACTATGGTTGAAGATCCATGTTCTATCAAATTTATATGTTGGAATCTAACCTCCAATGCGACATGTTCAGATTTGCTACTTTGAGTCCATCACCACAGAATCCATGTGGATAAACTGGATGAGTGCTCTTATAAGTCTATAAAACATTTCTTACTCAAAGTCCTGAAGAATGTGCCTGGTCTTATTGAGTCTTGTTATGCTGTGTTCGATATCCCTGGCAGGGCTACATTTTTCTGAAGGGAAATGGAGGAATAGTGGATGTGGGGGAGAGAGAAAGTTGGGAGGGGGCTGAGAAGAGTGGAGGGACAGGAGGCTGTGGTCAGGATGTATTGCATGAGAGAAGAATAAATAAAACAATTATATTATAAAAGTAAATATAAATTAGCTAGACAAAGGGAGAAAACACTTATAAGTTACCAGTGGCAATAATTTTTTTAAGTGGATAAATGTTGGCTGTGAAGGCCCGATGAAAGAGTGGGAGATCTTTTGCTGGCAAGAAAATATGGGAAGAGGGGGAAAAGATGCAGCTTTCTGTGTAATGTTTAGGACTTGAGGCCAGTTTGGAGAAAAAGGGGTTAACTAAAAATGTTCTAATGAGGAAGAGATAAGGTCAGATTTGCGGTGTGGAAAGTTTTCCCTGTGTAAAGATTTGCGAGTTGTGGAGAACAGGATGTGGGCAAAGGAGAAAACATGCAGTAGTCCAGACGAGAGTGACTGACCACATTAGAAGCAAATAAACAGGAAAACATAGTGAATGGTTTCATACATCATAGGAAATAACATGAATACATCCCACAAATAAGTATTTTATAGGCTTATGGAGTTTAAACTATTATCTTGTAGCTTAAAGACAGAGTCCAACAATAAATAAGAGTCAATTGTGCCAAACGTATTTGTGTGCTAGGGTTCTTTCTGCTCTGGTCCTCTGCACTGAAGATCAGGGAGTTTGAATTAGGCTAAAATCAATTGTGTGTGTGATATTCATGCTTGGCAAGCAAACAGAGGAACAGCATGGGGTGAGAGACAGGGAGTAGCAATGAAACAAGAGCCTAAGGAACAGGGAGACAAATGAGAAAGGCCACTGAGTCAAATGACATTAAAAAATCAATGAGAAGTAGGAAGAAAGTGATTATTCAAAAAACGAGGACCTTAGCTATATCCTTAGTACCAGAAAGGCCGTGGGAGCCAGAGCGAAGGGAATAAAGGTCAAACACAGCAGAAAAGACTGAATCAAATTTAAACCTATGATTTATTCTCAAAACCCCATCCTTTCAGAATATTTTATGCTTCTCTCTGATTGTGCATTTTGTCCACAGTCCTGGATGAGTGTACTGACTGCATTCTCATGAAAACCTAAGCCGGGCTACTGAGACAATTGAATTTTATCTGTTGGATGATTTAAGGTAAAGGACATAGGTGCCCCACATTAGATACTCAGTTGGGAAGGTAAACATCACTTTGGGGGTGCACAGCCTTTTATCAAGCACGTAACCTTCTCCAATTCATCTGTCCATCATTTTGTTTCATATCGTCGTAGTTTATAAGATACTCCACTACCACCGCTTCACTATATCTCTATGACTGGGCTAAAATATATTTCTTTCATGCTTCCCAGCATACTTTGAGTATAAATTAACTACATTTGGATAACTGAATACTGCTAATAAGAACAAGTGAAACATTTCTCTAGCTCAGAATTATTAACAGAAATATAACCATTTTTCCGGAGTGAGCAATTTAAGACTTTAAAAAGGGGGGGCAATGACAACTTTGGTTTCACCAACCAATAGAGTCTCATGGAGATGTTGGTGATGTGGTAGGTGAGGAAGAGGAAAGAATATGCTAAGTTGCTAAAGGGAGATGATACCAGCTGAAAGTTATTTAGTATTGTGGCAAGAAATGTGTGAGGTATCTCATGTAGGTGGATTACACCTGGATCCCTTGCAAACTTCCTTTTGGGGTGGCAAAATACAAGTGGGGAAAATATAAAATAGTAGGTGCTTGATTTCTTGTCTGGCTGCAATCCTGGTCCAGAATACAGCCTGGTGAAGGCAGAATGTTAGTGGAGTCTCCCTAGAACCTTTTCTTCTGTTTTCAGCCCTGTGCCAACTGTTGTAAAGAAGAGAATAAAAATGATAAAGGAAAATTGTTTTGAGATTTACTCTTTTACCCTTGAGACTTAATGGGAATTCAGGTGGTATACATTTTTATCTTATTTTTCTTAATGGTCAGTGCCCTTGGCTGTGTATTGTAAATACCTATCAGGGATAAAAGTAATCTTGGTGAAAGATATTCCTTCAGCTTTGCTAGCTGTTAAAGCTCCATGAAATGTTCACTTTAATCTTCTCTATGAACAAAAGAGTCAGCTGCTAAGTAATATCTACAGGGCTTCATTTTTCTCATGGAATATAAAGGTGAGATATAGAATCATAATTATGCAAAGTCTTGCATCTCTCTGCTGTCTAGGATTCTAAATGCTAGAGGTGCAAAATTACTTTATACTTATATAATTCAGAACTATATATTTTTCAAATTAGAATCGATTTGACAATTCAATTTCCAGTTATTATTTATGTCACTATTTCCATCAGATTTCCCAATACATTGAAGAGGAAAAAGAATTAGTAATGTTAAAAAGAGAAACTTAGCAAATCTCTTGTGTTTCTTTTTGATTGATGTATGATAAAAAAGTAGTAATGGTTTTGCAAGGAGGGTTAACTTTTCTGCTATACTATGTTAAAGGAAGCAGTAATAAGACCAATTATGGAGTTAAAATGATGCCCTTGGAAGGTTTATAGCAGCATCCCAAGAAAGGATGACAAGAAGCTGAAAGATTGGGATGAGCATTTCATGTCCTGGGAAAGTCATTTGCACTCCAATTCTAAACTCTACCTTACATACTTCAGAGAGTTGCCTTGAGGCTCAAAAATAAATACACATAGAACACTGCCAAGAGAGATAGCATGTTTATGGGATGTGGCTTCACATGAGCTTTGTACCATGTAAAAAGAGGCAATTTTCTCTACAGTAAAGTTTCTTTCTTTCCATTTAGAAAAGATTGTGTGTGTGTGTGTATGTTCATGTATGTATATGGCCATGTGTTTTTTTCTGGAGGTATAGTTGTATACATGTGTATATGAATGTGGATCTCAGAAAACAACTTTAGGCATCATTCCTTAGGTACCTTTAACTTTTTGTTTGTGACAGGGTGTCTCAATGACCTGGAACTGTGTCAAGTAGGCTAGGCTAGATGCTCAGCAGCTACCAAAGATACACCTGTCTCTGTTTTCCAGCTCTCTATTACTGGTATTATAAGCATGGACAACCCATCTCAGATTCACATGTGAGTCCCAGCAATCTCTTTACATGACAAAACTTTTTCTGGGGAGATGCAACACATATATCTATTCACCCAGTATCCTACCACAGACCAAAGTATAGATATCACCAAAGTCCAACTTGGTAAACCAATGAATTTGGGGGGGCGGTTATTTACAGAAATACAGGTGAGTAGTTACTTTCAGGAGTAGGCATGACTCAAATAGAGCTAAATCACTAAAACCTGCCCCAGCACAGGTGACAGTTCGAAACTCAGAGCACATTTCACAGCCAAGAAGCAGCTCAATAGGTTGGAGAATGCTCTTTTCAGGTGTCTCAGTTGGTCTAAGCCCTTTGTCTGAGCCAGCTTGTCTGATTTCTGTTTCTTCTAGGCAGCTGACCTGGTCTCAAGAGTCTTCTTTGCAGTTTAACATGGTTTGTGAACATAGTTCTATCTGGCCCCCTGAACCTGGTTTCAAAGACAGCTTCTCTTGTTCCTAGTTCTCTCAATAGTGTCTTCCCCTCCTCTATGGTCCTCCAGCCCCTGCTATTTGTGGGGACTCTAAGTGGAGACAACCAAGTCTTCTACAGGCCTTGATAAGCCAATCTATCATCGACTGATTACCCTCCTAAAGCTTTGATGTAAGCAGAGATGTATAGTTTTATTACTCAACTTTCCTGTCTCCATAGCTGTTTGTCTGATCCCATCCACTCCTATGTCCCACAGCCTCACAAACCAGGTTGCAACAGGCTCTTTTATTGCTTATTTAAATGTCTTCCATGATTCTAGCAATTCAATCACCAAGAATTTCTTGATAGCCCCAGTTTATTGCTTTGGACCATGGTTAATGCCCCCATCTGTATACAGGATTACAGATTTCCTCCCTTTTTTTCTATTAAAGTACCTGTAGGGTAGCTTCTCTTGTTCTCCTCCTCCTCACTCTCTAACTCTTCCCATGTGTTTCAAGTTGTTGGATCCCATGAAGTGCTTAGTATTGATCTAACATGTACTCTCTTTTAGTTCTAGACCCTAATCCTTAAGAAGCAGAAAGATAACACCTCTATCTTACCCTCTTGTTTACCTAATTTACATGCCAAATCAGTCACTAACATGAAGGATACCAGCTGCACTTCCCTTTCTTGTTGCAATTCCTCTTTTCCACAAACAAATGCCTGCTTGGCTACTGTCTTGGCCTCAGACTCATTTTTTTTATGCACAACAGAGGCCAGACAACCTCTGCTGCTGCTTGCTGACAATCTCAGCCTTTGCTCGCTAATCTGAAAGACTGTACATTTTCTCTAGATCTTTTACTATTTTAGATTATCTCCATAGTCACATGGTGGACTCCATTCATCGAGTAGGCATACCACCCCATACCACATAGCTGAAGATTACAATCCTGGGATTCCTTCTGATTCTGGTGGCTCAGCCTTAGTTGCACATTTCACTACCCATAGTGAAATACATAACCGTTCAAAGGCTGTCATAGCATAATGGCACACTAACATATATTGAAGGGGCTCTGGCTGGCCTGAGCATTGCCAAACATGGCTCTGGCAGGCCTTGCCCTTCTCCCCCTTTCCCTCTGCCTTGCTAAAAACCATTAGATTACATTCCTAAAGCTAGGCCCCCAAATCTAGTCCCTTATTTAACCACTTCCTCCTCCTGAGGCTACTACCAAGGAACAGCTATCCAAATATTAAAGTCCAGCAATCAAAAGCCCTCTTTGGCTCACTTAATTGATAGGCACTATTAAAATTAAACACTTCATCCTAACATGGGGTTTCCCCTTTTACCTTCAGAAACCACAATTTGTCTATGGGCTGTGACTGTCATATTTCTATGCAGAGGCAGTCCTTTGTCCCCCTCCAAGACAAATACCCCTTTCCCCTCTTCCCTTGTTCCCTCTCCTTTGTTCCCTACTCGTTCTCTCTCTTTATCTGTCTCCTGTCTTTGTCTCTTATCCCTGTCCTCTGTCCCTCTGGGGACAGTAAACATCCTTTTACTGAGAACTTGGTCTAGGGGTGTCCCGGGCTGATAACCATCCTTTTATACACCATGCAAGAAAAGACAACTCTAACAGGATTTCTTCTGGGGATGCTCTTCCCTCAGCCTTCTCAGCATCAGTGGCATACCTTGCTACCCACGGCTATGACCCTGCACTCACTCCTCCCTAAGTCATCTTTGGTTCTATTGTGTCCTTGTTCAGGTGCCAATTATGTTGTGTGACAAAACTTTCCCTGAGGATTTACAACACATGTGTCTACTCACCCCAGGCTGGGTTCACCTGGAAGACTATAAATTACAAATACTACCAAAGCACAACTTGGCAAACCAATGAGTTTTAAGGTTACAGGAATATGAGTGAGGGGTTACTTACAGGAGCAGAAATGACTCATAGAGATGCATCATCAAAATCCACCCCAGCCTGGGTGATAGCTCACATAAGGTGGGAAGCTGGAGCACACTGCACAGCTGGAAGGCCAGTCAACAGACTGAGAGTGTCCTTCCCAATTGACTCTGGTCTACACTTTGTCCAGGCAGCTGGCTTAGTCTCATAGTCCTCTTTGTAACTTTTGCTCTTCTGAGAATCTTTGCAGCTTTACTTTCTGTGAAGGGCGCTCAGCTTTTATTGTTTTCCTTGGCAGGGAGGGGCCTAGTGAATCTGGCCAGTTTTAGGGACTTCCTGAAGCTATTTTGAGATGTTTGGTGCTTCCCTGCAGAATGGAATATTTCCATCTGGGAGGAAACTGTTACACAATAAACCAAACTCAGGTTTTCTAGGCAATTACTTATTTGACAGAGCCACACCCAGCCCCAGTCCCTTCCCAGTCCTTAGCAAGACATAACTTTTGAAGCCTTGGCTACAACAATGTTGTTGGATTTTCTGTGTTTAGAAATAGCTTCTTCTGTTTTGAGACTGTGATTCACAATGCTTCTGATAGGCTCAGTCATAGCATATGTTCCATTAAATTAGCCCCTTCTGAGAATTTGTGAAAAACTACTTCCCTAGTAGACAGAGAGGCAGCTTTCCATACAGGAAGCCTCTCTAGGGTTCTACCAACACAGCCATTATAGAAGGGAGAAGAAAACACTAGTATTTAACCAGCTCATGGAAAGGTCATTTTTCAGCTTATTTCTCCTGCCCATGATTGTATAGCTCTGGTAATGTTTCCTTTTTCTAAATTCATTTTTGTTCTGGGGCCTGAGCTCTCTCCCCCTGCAGCAAGTTTCATTATATTTAGAGCAGCAGAGCGTGCAGAAGATGTAGTTAGAATCTCAGGCAAAATAGCCCACCCTTATTCCTATTGTCAGCTTTCTACATGTTTAATAGAAGTGCAGTATGAAAAAATATTTATAGCTGCTCAGGATTGGAGGAAACAGAAAGGCTTATGTCCTGCCTTTAGATTTGTGTAGCTTTATGCATTTTTTGTTTGGGGATACACTTTTTAAAAACGTCAATTTTCTTTGGCACAAAGGACAAGACAACAATTTCTTTTAGTGAATACATTTTCTTTGGAGTTCCTATGGTATTGCAGGGCTCAATTTGAACCAGTTTTATTAGTGAATAGAATGATGATCTGTATCTCCTCAAGATCCTATGCTGTTATTTGTGTGTTGGGTATTGGATGTTTGTTGGCAAAGTCTTAAATGACTTTGGATTTTTACTTCACAGACATGAAGTATTTTTCTATTAATGCAAATACTAGTTAAAGAAAATAATGCAATACTTTACTATTTAAATCTTGTAGTTTTGTTTGTGTGTTTGTCTTTTCATCATCGTGGATTCTGTTTTCACAGTCAAAGGCTTTTTTATTCTGGGTTCTGTTGATAATGGCTATGTGACCTTGAATGTTTGGCTTTCTCCCCATGTGTGCCTTGAAATCTGTTCTCATTGTCTTGCATCTCTAGCACTGTGATCAGGGGAGCAGACTTCCTCAGGTCCAGATTTCTTGCCTTCTGATTTGATCAAAGAGAGACGTATGTGTTCAAAGGGAGTGAAAAATGAGGTGTGCTCTGACGTCCTTGTAATTCTTGTCTCAGTACTGTGTTTGGACAGTTCGTCACCCTCCACAGATTCAGGTCATTTGTGGGTTTTCGTTTCCTTATACCTTTTGACCTTGTTTTGGGAAGAAGCGCCTTGTAAATGTGCCTCTGCGGCTCAGTGATGCTCATCCATCTTAAGATTATTTCTTAATCATGCTCACACCTCTTGAAATGGTCCCTTTACTGAGTTCTTAGCTAATCTGAGTAAAGCATTTCTACCATAATGAACCTGAACACAATTTATAACAATTGGTTTACACTCTCTAAGTCTCAGTTTGCTTCTCTATAAAATAGGAAAATAGTAGCTGTCCAGAGTCTGCATTGAAAGGCTATACTAAGGATGATAGGAGTAATCTAATAGTAGCTGATATGTGTGAAAACCTGTTTTGGAGCTAGCATTTATACACAATACCTCACTAAGGTACACAAAAATACTCACAAACTACTTTTCATACTCTTGCACTGTGTCTTTTTGAAACATAGTTAAAGTTTTTTTGAGATAATAATATAATTACATCAGTTCCTCTATTTCCTTTCCTCTTTGCAGTCCCTACCTATATCCCCCTTGCTCTCTCAAATTCATGGCCTATTTTTCTTTAATTATTGTTATATGTATGTGTTTGTTCCTGTATACACATATACAGCTTGTTCAGTCTGTATAATGTTTCTTATATGCTTTCAGGGCTGACTATTAAGTATTTGATAATCAACTGATATGCTTTTTCCTGGAGAAGACTATTTCTCCTCCCTCTCGGGTTTCCTTACTTGCATGTAGTTCTTTGTCTAGGGTTTTGAGGTCTTGAGGACTTTCCTCCTTCAACATGAGTGTGTTTATTAGTGTCATTCTTGTTTAGGTATGCCATGTTTAGACAGTCATGTGGTGAGAATGACAATATTCTCAGCCCCTCTTCTGGAGTGATTCCTAAGCCTTCGGTGTAGGAGTTGTGTTGTAGATGTATTAGTTGGGACTGGGCTCCACAACTCTATATTTTGATTGGTTGTAGTTTTCTGTAATGATCTCCAACTGTTGCAAAGAAAAGTTTCCTTGATGAGGGGTAAGAACTACGGTTCTGTGGATATAAGAACAAATATTTAGAATGTCGATAGGGAATGAGCTGATTTAGTAAAGTAGTGGCTGTAGGTTTTCTTGCAAGAATGACCTCACTAGTCCCAGCACTGGAACGTCAGCAGTGTGTCTGAAGCACCGCTCATCAAAGATGGAGTTTCTCCTTATCTTCTGACTCTGTGTCAGCCTGTGCCTTGTTTTGGTCAATAAGAAAACAGGGACTAAGACAGGATTGGCAACCCAATTTTCATTTAGGCATGCTTGCTACTTTGGAATCCCCCTGGCAGTTAATAAAAGTAACAGATACTATTTTCCTAATTTACAGAGAAGTAAACTGAGACTTAACAAAGTGAGTGAAGTCTAGGTGGTTTCCTGGTCTACTAGACACTCCAGTCACAGCAGCGTTCCGGCAGCCAACAGAAAATCAGAGGGTGTTTCATTCACCTCTAGTCCTCACCCAAGCTGACTACAGAATGATATATGAAAACTGCTTCAGCTCTTCTCTACTGTCGATGACCTAGGGACTTATGAGCAGAAGTGCTTGATATTCAAGCCATTACATTTTAGGTGTCCAGCAACAAGTGATTGTTGGAGTCATTCTTTACATTTTTTTTTTTAAAGCTAAATATTTTGTGTATTATAGATACAAAAGACTATCCTTTGTTACGTGACTGTCACTGTCATTATGGTAGGGAGAAAGTGCTCCAGTGCTGTGCTTTCTGGAGCTACTGCCACAGCTGAGGACACTGGGCTGCCCCTTTCGAAGATGAGCAGGAAGAAAATTTCTAACATTTGTTTCAAAAAGCCTGCCATGCATGCATATCAAAGAATGATTCTTGAGTGTTGCATAATAGAATTTGAAAGTTAAAAATATGTAAAAGAACAACAAAACAGGAATTAGGTGCAGAAACAGGTAAGTTTCATGCATTATAGTATTTTAACTACAAATATGTATTTTTTAATTGACAGTGATAATTCTAAATATTTATTGGATACTGTGCTGCTTTTTTGTACTAGATTATCCTCTTAAGAATGAGACAACCCAGTGGGGATGGAGCAGTAGCTCAGTCAGTAAAGTGTTTGCTGTGTAAGTGTAAAGACATGATTCATTTCCGAGGGACCAATATAAAAAGCTGAGCGTGGTAGTTGCACTTGTAATTCCAGACTGGGGAGATCAAGACAGACTGATCCTCTGGGCTTATAGGCCAGCCACCCTAGCCTAATCAAAGTTTCAGATTCTAGTGACAGACTCTGGCTCAGAAAGCAAGATGGTGCCTGAGAAGGAGAACAATACCTGATATTGTCTTATGTCTTCTAGAAGCATGAGCACATGTATGAGTCCATACATGAACTTGCACACTTGCATGCACGTGTGCGCACACCACACACACACACACACAGGGAGGGGAGATAATTTCAGCATGTTGGGGCTTTGGCTTAGGCTGTTCAAGCTTACTTAGAATGTGTCTAGGTCAAGGGTTAGGCTATAGTACCTTGTATCTTGAGAGCAAAGTTAATACTTACAAGATTGAAGTCCTAGGATCATAAATGTTACTCAAATGTTTCTCTATCCCAGTCCATGACTGCCTAAGGAAAATGAGCTCACTGATTTTTCTTAAGGGGTCTCCAGAGAATTGGGATGATTAGGCTGAAGAACTCAGGATCTGCATAGTTTTAGCTGGTGTTTAGTAAATTAGAAAAATAATGTTGGCTTACAGGGGGAACAACTAGGCCACTGTTAACTCAGAGAGGTTTCAAAGGTATAAGTCTTTGGAGGGGAGGGCATTGTAATAGTCTCTAGAATTTGCTCATTAATGTGCTTCTAGTTTTAGATCAAAGGAAAAAAAATGAGTCAGTAGGTTTATGCTCAATGCTGGCATCGTTCCTACTAATAAGGAGCTATTTGGGTGTTTGAAGGCACCCATTTGAAGAAAAAAGAATATCTTACAGCAGTAATTCCTTTTTTTTTTTTTTTTTTCAGAATTGGGAACCAAAAGTTCATAGGTATAAATATGGAGAGATGACATCATTTTTTTTTTTTTGGCATGGAGAATGTATTAAGAATATCAAAGCTTCAACTGTGATGAAAAGTGGCATGTAGTCAAACATTTTACTTCATTTTATAAAATGGAATTAATATTATTGCTACAGTTTAAATAACATCATATCATGTTTGAGCGAGGTTTCAATTTTTTCTAAATTCAAAGTCCCTGTGTGCATACCCTTACTGGACTCTTGCAGTCCAAACTTTACATGAATTAACTCTGACCACCCAGATGTTTTACTGACTATCCAGAATAAGTGTATTTCACACTGGCCCAAACACACTTTCCACGATCTTTTAGCTTGACTCTCTTAAAGGGAGCCCCACTTACACCACTTATTTATATAATTTTTAGATTGTCTTTTGTGACTGGAGGAAAAGTAAGTCTTTGTTATTTGTTTTCTCTATTTTCTGTTCTCATCAATAAATGCATGAAATACACACTTTAAGTAAATTCCTAATAATGCTGCTACTGCATTTTTAAAATTCCTTCCAAGGGAGATGGCTTAGGCAAGAACTAATATAATTAGCATTTTTTGATGGATGACTAGTGTCAGGATACAGAGATGAAACTGCTTATTACAGTTAAAGAATTCACCTGAAGGTGTACTGCACACAACAGCAAAATGCAACAGAAGACAAAAAAAAATACAAAAAACCTCACTTTTTATTTTAGAGCAAACCCATAGTGCTTCCTACTTTTATTCATTGTATTTTTATAAGCATGTTTCATTGGTAACATTATGAGTCTACTTTAAAATTCTTATCACATCTATAACTTGTGACCTTGACACTTCTGCTGAGTTTGTCGTTAATTTCCATTGAAAGAGGAAGTATGTCAAAATAAGAAAATTTCATCAATTATATTCGACTGGGGTATGATCTTCAAGTAATCAAGCAAATATTTATTGAGACCCTGATATGTAGTAGGAATATATGTGCTTGCTCAAGCAAAGAGAACAATTCTCAGCATTGATTTTGTGATACTTGTTGATCTCTTGTTAGGAGCATGGGAAGGATTATCTAATGCAGAGATTCGTATATAACAGAGGATTTAGGTCATGCTCTCGACTCTGATAAGCCTAATTTTAAAGTTTATATGCTACCATGCTACTAGTAAACATATTGAACATTAAGAATAAAATGATAAAGTGAAACCTTAGCCTCCAAATATATCTTGAAGCAGGTTGTATACAAGACAACATTCATTCATTCATTCCTTCCTTCCTTCATTCATTCATATTCATTTGAGATTGACTGACCTTGAATAAACTATGCAGCTGAGGTTGGTCTTGACCCCAAGATCCTCATGCCTGAACTTCATGATTGTTGAAGTTACAGGCATGCATAATCACACTAGGCCAAAAGGATTTTTCTAAGTATAAATAAAATAAATCCTTCTTTCTGGCTATATTTAGACCTTTCTATAAAGCCTTGTGCACTGTATTTCCTTCTTGTGCTAGAATCCACACCTGATTAAACTTGTTCTTGATAAACTACCGTACAGAAGATTTTTTAAATTTTTATTTCAGTATTTGTTTTTTAAAAGATCATGACCATACAATCATCATGCAAGTTGTACTAAAACAACAAGAACAACAAGAAAAATGCCCAAAACACAGGAGTCAATCAGCCTTTTGTTTAGGGTCAAGTGCAAACACCAGAATTTAGAGACTATGTGAATGGATTGATCAAGAATTATGTCCATATATAATAGCAACTCTTGATGATATGAGCTTTTTTTCTAAATGTCTCTCAGGATTTCTGTCAGCATTGAGATTCTGTGTCATCAGTAACTGGAATGTAAAAGATATGCATTCTGAATTAGAATGTTCTGTCTATCAACCAGCAAGTCTTACAGTTTCTTCCATTCTGGACAATCACATATAGAGTCAAATGGATCTGCCAATACCATGGTCCCCATTCATCTCCTGGATAATGACTGTTGGACATGATCATTGTTCAGCTGATTTGCATTTTTGTCAGTCCAGAATTTGAGAGGTAGTGATTTTCAAATTGTTCCAATATTATAACAAATATTATAATAGATGTTCACTACATATTTATTATCTTTCTCTATGCTCTACTTTTAATATTTTTCAATTCTTCAAAAAGTATTATTTTATAAGCACACACACACACACACACACACACACACACACACACTCTGTTCTTTGCTCAAATTCTTCCCTATCATCCTCTCTTACCTCCTCTGCATACCCTCCCATCAAGTCTTTTCTTCTTTTCCACTGTTTTTGTGGGCCCACTGTATTTAACTAGGGTTGTCTACATGAGTGTAGTTAAAAGGATTATTTGATTATTTGCCCGCACCTGCAACAAATTAGTTGTCTATAGCTCCTCTCTGAGGGGTGAGGCCTTATGAACCCCATCCCTCTGGATGTCATCTAGAAAGTTTTATAAAGAGAACAATAATTAAGAATAAAATTTTAATCCCAGCACTCGGGAGGCAGAGCCAGGCGGATCTCTGTGAGTTCAAGGCCAGCCTGGGCTACCAAGTGAGTTCCAGGAAAGGCGCAAAGCTACACAGAGAAACCCTGTCTCAAAAAACAAAAACAAAAACAAAAACAAAAAAATTAAAAATAAATAAATAAAATAAAATTTTAATACATCCCTATGATATTTTGGTTTTGAGCAAGATTAGAAGAAATGAGAAAAATTATGAGTCTATTGTTTATTGATATAACAGAAAGCTGATTTCATTGCTGGTAGTACATTACCATTAAAGTGCTTTCACTAGGGAAAGATATAACTATCATGTAGTTAGAAATAGAATGTGGTTAGCATCCTCACTCTCCCCTCTGAAATTTCTTCCACTCTACTCTGATTGGACATTATTTTTTTAAAGGCTGTAGCTTCTTTTGCTATCTTCAGTCTTCCCTCTACATGTGCATTCATAAATATTATAGTTTTGTTTTCCTGACTTTGTAGTTTCCTTTCCTACCATTTATTTTCTATTGTTTATTCAAGAGGATTCTACTTCAAAATATGGGAACGTTTAGATGATTTTACAATCTCAACACTCACTAATGTCCTTCTTTCTCATTCTCAGCATTATTGTGTATGGGTAGTCTTACTGAAATCTGTTATAATTTTCTGAGTGATTACACAATTCAGTTTACTGTTTATGTTGGATATTTAACCACACAGTTGGAAATTTGCAGTGTTAGGCAAGTTCAGATTGTCTTCCTTCATTCACAGACTACATTTCAGATTTCCTCACATCTCACAGCTTATGGCTCATTCATACTGAATGATGTCCCAGTGTCTGGAAAGACATCAGTTTGTCCCTTTATCTACTGATAGACGTATTGGCTGCTTCCAAGTTTTACAATTATAAATAAAGCTGCTTTTTATTTTTATTTATTTATTTATTTTTTGGTTTTTCGAGACAGGGTTTCTCTGTGTAGCTTTGTGCCTTTCCTGGAACTCGCTTTGGAGACCAGCTGGCCTCAAACTCACAGAGATCCGCCTGCCTCTGCCTAAAGCTGTTGAAACACCCCTGTGGAGAATTTTGTGTGAATATGTTTAAATCTTTTGTATAGATGACAATGCAGTGGATGGGCTACACCATAAGAATATGTTTTGAAAGACACTGTATCATCTGTAAAGTAGCTGTACCACATTACATCTCTACTATCACAAATAGTTCATCAGCATCTTGTGTTGTCAGTGTTGTGCATTTTGGAAGTCTAATATGTGCATAGTAGCATCTCATTGATCTAATCTGTGTCTCTCTGATGACATATAATACTGGACAGAATTTTGGTGAAGATCTGTCCAGGTCCTTGATCCATATATGAATTGGATTATATTTTGTTGTTATTATTGAGTCTTAAGAGATCTTTGTATATTTTAGACAATAGCTCATTATTAGTTAGTGTTTGCAGGTTTTCTTTTGACTATCTTTATATTGTATTTCATAGAATAGATTATTTTTAACTTAAATGAAGTCCAACGTGTTAATTTTTTCATGGGTGGTGTTTTTGTTTTACGTGTGTCTAAAAAATTACCACCATGCCCGAAATAATCAAGGTTTGCTCCTATATTATCAATTTTAGGCTTATAGCTTTGAGATTTACATTTAAGTTTATAATCTACTTTGATTCATATTTTATAAACCCATACCACATTTTAATTTCATTTTCATGTGGATATTCAGTAATGCCAGTAACATTTGTTGAAATGGTATTTTTACTATATTATTTGTAAAAGAACAGTTGAGTTTATTAGCGTTGGTGTATCTCTCTGTTATGCTTTATTAATCTATTTCATCTGTTCTGTTGCCAATACTTCATGATCTGGACAACTTTCCTTTATGTGAAGCCTTGAAGCTGAGTAGTGTTGGTCTCATAACATTTATTTTTGCTTCTATGTTGCATTGACTTATTCCAGTCTTTTGCCTTTCCATGTAGATTTTGCAATTAGCCTGCCAATATTAATATAATAACTTAGAAGGACATTATATTATAGAATATAAAAAAACTTTTAACATAAAAAATAAATAACATGCTGAGATGTTGATTGAGGTTGCAGTAAGTCTGTAGATCAAGTAGGGAAGAAATATTTTGAGGGTGTTTATGCTTCCTATTCATGAATAGAGACAACTCGCGGTTTATTTAGTTCATTTTTTACTTTTATCAAATTCTTACAGTTTTCCTCATGCAGATCTTATTCTTATTTTGTCCTTGTGTGTCAGTTTTAAGGTGTAGATATAAACAAACCTTAGCTTGTTGCTCTTCAAGACTGAACTGTCAAATTAAGGTGAATTTTTCATATTTTTGCTTTTGAATAAATTTGGTTTGATCCTTTTCATTTCCACATACATTCTCTTCTCACATATCTTTTCCTTGTTCTATGCTATATTTAGTCTCTTGTCTAGATTAGTTTTCTTTTTCTTGAAGTTTGCTTCAGTATGTTTAAGCTTTGATGTAGGTTTGCTGGGGAAGAACCTTTTCGGGTTTCACTAGTCTGAATAGTTTTTTTCACGTTAAGTAGACAGTCATTTTACCCTGGCACAGTACAGGTATGATTCCTTCATCTTCTTGCTTTGTATAACTCCTACAGTGATACCAGCCATAAATTACACCGTAATCCCCAAAAGTATGTTGTTTCTAAAATGAGGTTATCCTTCAAATTTGCACAGCTATCTTATAAAAATTCCCAACTCTTTGTTCTGGTGTCTTTTGTTACTTTTGAAATCTTTCCACAATTTTATCACAAATTTCGTATCTGTCTAATTTCCTCAACATCTTCTTTTCAAGAGTTCAATCCAGCATGAGGACCTTCTCTGTTTCTCATGCTCACTTCCATTCTTTTTTTTTATTGTGATTTTTTTAAGTGTTTGATTTTACCTTCTTTGCATTGATGATTTTTTTGTTTCAGGTATAACTTCTGCAGTTATATAGTTTTTTGTTTGTTTGTTTGTTTTCATTGTTCATGACTTTTTGTGCTAGATTCCCATCTTGTAGTTCAGGTATGTAGTCCAGGCTGGCCTAGAACCCAGTGGTCATCCTGATCCCCAAGTCTCCCAAGTACTGGGTTTACAGGGCATGAGCAACCATGCCTAATGGTTATGTACATTTTATTATTTTATATCATTTATTGTTATGTGTATTACATAGACATGACACATTTTTGTCACTATTATCAAATCAGAGTTCTCATGTCATCCTTGTTAAATATGATAATTCCCAAATGATACACTTCAAATAAAATTGAACATGTGTAACTTCTGGTTCAAGATTATGTAAATCAGTTTCCACCTCACAGGGTGTTTGCTTTTGCAATTCTATTTCTGGACTACACTGAAGATGTTGTTAGAGAGTGGTATTAGTGACTTCGTTTGTTCTATTTGAAATCTACATGATAGATAATATCCACCTCCCTATATATCAGTAGGGAAAGCTTTGTGATGATGCCTTCCCAAGTCACCATTTGATTGCAATCGTTTGTGAGAATTGCTCAGCTCAACTTGGATAACTATGAGAAAAGATGATGGCAATGATGCTAGGTCCTTCTATCACTACTCAAGATAATAACTGTGGGTGTTCAATATTATTAAGGTCGAGGTAGTAAATAAAGCTTGGGACATTAAATTTGTTTGTTTTGGAATTCTCATTTGCTCATTGTTGTAGTATTTTCCCATTTATTGATGAAATTCTCAATCATCAAGTATTGCAAGCATATTTATTTTGGAGCCTATATATGATAAATGTGATACCTGGTGATTTAGAGATTCATCATTATTCTCTACCTTTTTAATTTTTGCTTCAGTTTTCATATCAAGCTTTGTTCTGGTTTATTTTAAAATATGGCCATGGTAGAGATTTTATATTGAAAAGAAAAATTTAGTTCTAAGACACATGTTTTCTTCATTCTAAGACAATTCATGTCCATCCTCTCTAAGGTCCTGCCTCTTTAAGTGCTGCATGCTGAGTCAGAACTGCAGACAGAATGATCTAAAGGATGAAGAAAATTTCAGCAAATTGTAGTAGCAAAAATATTGACTGTAACTTTAATATTTTGAGAAATAAAGGATATGCATTAGGATTAATTTTTTTGCAATTAAAAACCAACACATTTTGGAAGCACAGAACTAATTTGTGTATATATACACTGAAGTCACGGAGACTTATAAGTTTAGTACCAGCATTCTTAAGCATCCTTAGTAGGAAAGAGGCCAATTAGTAACTAGTAAAACTAATTTAAGATAATAGATGCTGTGATATAAATACATTTCCTGCATTAGGCAATTTCAGAAGGGTTTGGTAATGTGCTAGCAGCAGCTTGAGATCTGAAGTTGGGTTGATTATCATAGATTTCTGCACATATGGGTAAGAGGATATAAATAAAGATTATAGATAAAAGCAATAACTTTGACTGATACACACTTAATAATATAAGTGCCAAGTATATGTCAATATAAATAATGGTAAATACAGTGATTAATAATTGTTATGTGTTAAAAATTGATGTTATACTAATAATACATAGACAGATTATAAAAATATGATAATAATTGTAACATTTGGAGAAACCAAAAGTTATTAGTTGGCTTAATAAAGTATATAAGGCAATAAAGCACATATTTGAACTACATCAATGCAAGTTGTATTTCATGCTAATATTTAGAACTGTTCCGTTAGTGATAATTAGTGCTAGTATATACCACCAATGTGCAAATGTGTAGGGCCTTATATCAACTGCATTTTCCCTTCAAAAATTCTACTATATTGTCTTTTCTTCTAAAACCACAGGTTTATCAAGAACTTAATATATAAAGATATGTAAAGCCATTGTTTAACAATCCTAATAGTTTAGGTTGTATTATGATTAGGGATATACATTCTATCCTTCTTAGTTGATGCTTAAATTCTTCTTTTCTAGTATTTAATGCTGTTTTTGGTGCCATCAAAAAGTCAGGGGCAAAGAGAGGGCCAGTAGATTAAGGAGGAAGTGGTATTCACAGTGGCTCTTACAGGGCTCTTTGGAGTGGTTGAACTCATGACTAGTATAAAAATGTCAGGCAAAGTCTGTCTTTATGTGCTACTGATACAATAGAAACTGATTGTTCACTCCTCATAGACAAGGCATAAAATACTTTTTCCTCTAAAGATAAAGAGGGCCCTCATCATAACTTTAGAGAAACAATTTCTCTAACAATTTTAGTGCCTTTTTATTTTCCACCCCAGAATCATAATTCCTTTTTTGATAAAATGTGCCTTTTTATTTTTTCCAATTTATATGGATTTGCTGCTTGCTGAAGAGAGGATCAAACAATTCTGTGTATTACCACACTTAGTTGGAACTTATTTGCTTCAGTGTTTAGTCAACTTTCCTGGGCTATACCCCATCTTCTCTCCTTAATTTCCCCAAATTGCTTTAACATTCAGTAAATTCCAAAGTGCAGGAACAACAAATTTCATCCTTGTCTCAGTACTCAGTGTGAACAGTAATGCAGATTCCCTAGTATGTCTTTTCTTTGTCAATGGTGACATAGAATCGAGCTACACAGGCTATACAAGAATTTCCTTCTACCATTTTTAAAAGATAGTCAAAGGGCTGAAGAGGTAGCATAGAGGTTAAGAGGCCAACCATGTTTCATTCCCAACACCTGCATCATGGCTCAAAACCATATATCTTTCCAGTACAATGTGATCTGATGCCCTCTTCTTTGGGCACCGCACACACATGGTGCACAGATAAACATGCAAGCTAAATAGCCAAATACACAAAATAAATTGTCTTAAAAAAGATAATCAAAAGAATGTTTAATTTCCAAAACAAACAATTTCAAAGGATTTCTTAAAGAAATATGCTGAAAAAACATTTTTAAAAATCATGTAATCTGATTATTTGGCATTTGGGTCCTATGAGTCTGGAAGACCTGCTCCTCAGCCAATTCTTACTGATCATCTAAACTCCAAGGATGCTTTTCAAATGCAAACTCATCCATCCAAAGTCCACAACCAACTCTGTCTTTATTTGATGTTCCCACCTTTCTAAGCTACTGTCTATTTGCCCTCATTATCTTAAAGATAGATACTGTTTTTGTTTTTTTCATAGTTCTCAAAGTTCTAGTTTTACATCTTAAAAAACAGAGGGCAGTGGTGGCGCACGCCTTTAATCCCAGTAATCGGGAGGCAGAGGCAGGCGGATCTCTGTGAGTTCGAGGCCAGCCTGGGCTACCAAGTGAGTCCCAGGAAAGGCACAAAGCTACACAGAGAAACCCTGTCTCAAAAAACCAAAAAAAAAAAAAAAAAAAAAAAAAAATGTACTTTGCCGGGAGTTGGTGGCGCACGCCTTTAATCCCAGCACTCGGGAGGCAGAGCCAGGCGGATCTCTGTGAGTTTGAGGCCAGCCTGGACTACCAAGTGAGTTCCAGGAAAGGTGCAAAGCTACACAGAGAAACCCTGTCTCAAAAAAACAACAACAACAACAAAAAACAAACAAACAAACAAACAAAAAAACCCAGAAATTATAAATGGTGTATGAGAACACTTTTATCTGCCAATCTTAGTATTATAAAGGCTTCATTCTGTGAATTTTTATATGATGTATGGATTGAAATGCAGAAATACATCTACATTGGTTGTTAAGAATTTATGGAATAAGTAAGTTAGTCTCCCACTTTGTTACATACTTGGTGAGAGAATTGTTAGAGTAGAAAAAACACCTTCTGGTCAAGAAAATAAAATCTCTGGCTTGGGTGGAGATGTGACATTATATCTGGATTTATATAGTAACCCAGCCACGAGAGCTGTTAGGAAGGTGGACTTGCCTTAGTCCTCGCTAAAGAAATGGGTGGAATAATTAGGACCTCAGTGAGATACTCTATTCCTCCTTCCCAGAATCCTCTTCTCTAGAACAGAAGCTTTTGGTTCCCCAGACACATGGCTTCATATGTCTGCCTGCCTCCGGAATTGAAAGGTTAAACATCCCATCTTCCTTTTCTCTCTTTTCCAAGCAACTTTGGGTTTCCCCAACATTTGGGCTTCTTCAGTCTTTCCTAACGTCTTCTTCCCTGCCTTGCAGCTGCTCGTCAGCTTGTGTGTCTGACCTCTGTGCCACCTCAAAGGCATTACTCTCAGACTCCTCTCTTTGCCACAGTCCTTCTAGGCAGATGGTGAGTTTTAAAGCTTGCCTGCCCTGGGAAATTTTTTTCTATAAATGCTAATAAAAATTTCTCTGAGTTTTCCTTTGAGCCCATTATTCGATTCTTTATTAATGAGACTGTGAGCCTCATGAATGACCCTTGATTCTCTTGTCCCTTGATTCTCTTGTATCATGTGGCAACCATAAAAGAACAATAAAACTCCAGCATTAGAATTATTCCTTTAAACAGAACAAATGAGCGTTTATGAGTCAAGAGCCTAAAACAAGGGGTTAGTGAGACGGCTCTTCTAGAGGATCGCAGTTTGGTTACCAGCACATAAGTGAGTCAGCTCACAACCAGCTGTAGTTGCAGCTCCATGGTGTCTGGCGCCCTCTTCTGGCTTTTTTAGGTACCTGTACTAAGGCAGACATGCCCACACACAGTTACATATGCACACACATAATCCCAAATATTTTTTCTTTTTTTTTTAAGGAAAAAAAAGATATTATTCTTGACTGGTGACAGGTTAAGCAGTTGTACTACATTCAACCACACAGGAGAAAGTAAACTGTACATGAAACAATGAATGGATCTCAAAAAATTTGTGCTGAGTGAGAGTCATCAGACACACAATCATTTCAGATTCTAGGAAACTGTGAAACTGGGAATAGAAATTAGATCAGTTTTCCCCAGGCACCAGGGTAGGCTGAGTAGCTGTGTTTCTTGTATGCCTATTTGGAAATTGCAACTAATTCAAAAATCCCTAACAAGGGGAGTGAAATTCCAGATACCCTTCTGGGGTAGGAATGCAATTAAAGAAAAAAGCCAAATCCCAGATATAGATAACCAGAGGAAAGCAGTTCTCTCATTTCTGCAGAGTTGCCATCCAAAGAAACTCTGGACAAGTGGAGACAGTCTGATAAGTCTTTTAAAGTGGCAGTTAGGATCCTAAAAGAGAAGGGGCATTTAAAGACAGATCAAGGTAAAAGTAACAGAGTAGCTATGATGCTGAACAAGCAGAACTTATATGCATATGGTAAAACCCAGTTCTTGCAGTAAAAGCCCTCACCAATCCCAGGGCAACAAAGAAGCACTAACACTTATCTTAGAATACTGCTACAACATATTTAGTTTGTCATTTATAATTTACAATATTAGCAGAATTTTAAATTACCCATAGTTCTCATTTTATACTGTCCTCAGCTAAAATGTTGCTCTATAGCCAGCTTTACAGAATACTTTGGCTAAGGGGTATTCTACAGTTTGATCAGTAGAAAAGAATGTTCCCTCAATGAGGTGCAGAGGTTACATGTCAGGACTTACTGTCTTGGCTTGCCTGCCACATTTGGGAAAACTATAAATGTACCATTTGAATATATGTGGTATTCAATCCCTGAGATGGTGTTGATAAGGCTTTTTTTCTTTTGATTAAATTTTCTATTTGCAAATAACTTAATTCTACAAGGATTACTGGTGGTTTATTTTCTAGCTCTGTTTTGAATAAACCAATTCCTGCTACTTTTCTTAATGGTAATATAATAAGTGAAACTAGAGTAGCTTCCAGTACCACCAAGTCAGTTCATAGTGGTAACATGAAAGCAAACAGAAGGTCAATGGGGACTTTCCATGCAATCAAGACCAATTTAGAACTTGATTTGACTTAGTTCAAGTGCAATACCATTGCAGAGTAATGGAGCGTGAGCTGCTCAAATGTTATTTTAGAGAATCCTTGTTTTAAAGGCCATAAGGTTGCAAGAACTCATTTATCCAAAGAAGCCCAGTGTTAATTGTGTGTTTCTCATTCCTTGTCAGGACTGTGGTAGACAATGCATCTGACGGACAATAGTGTAATGTGGAACATGGTATGTGAAGAAATTGTGCTCCTTCAGTTTGAAAAATGACCAGGCCCTATGTTCTTTAGTTTTACATGCAGGGGCACTGCACCAGAACATGACTTAACCTTTTCTTCTAAAATATAAAGAATTGGTCTTTTTTAAGTTCGTTTTCTTCTTTAAAATACAAGAGACATAACAAGGTTTTACTAATACCCATGACTCTGACTCCATGCCAGACGTCCTTTGTCTAGCACTGTGGTAGTCTTTTGGTATGTATCATCTCATCTCTTTCTAAAAACAACTGCTCAGGCTGTGAGAAAATCTCACTTAAGATGAATAAATTGATCTACAAGGGAGTACCGAACATTCACAGGAAACGTCAGCATAGGCTTATATACTGTAGATCTTATACTCTGAATCTAGTGTAAGCTACTGCATGCCATGACAAAATATGAAAAATGTATAATGCAACGCTACCAGATTTGGTCGTAAAATGGTTTGCATTTTAGTGACTTCTCCTCATTAATGCATTTTATATATAATATTTATTAAAATAATAGCAATAAAAGAAATATGTAAGATAAGTTGTGTGGTACAATTCACACAGACTTATTTGTGTCAAGTCTTCTTAATTTATATGCTTTTAGATAAATTCTGTGCATCAATAAGGATGTAGTTCAGTTTATCTAAGTTTATATGTAAATGAATATATTCATTGCATTTTAAGTGTCACTGTGTAAATAAAACATTTATTTACAAAATATTTAAAAATATTTAACAATGAGCTAACTTACCTTGCAAAATCCCCTTCTCATCTTTTTATTAAACTGCTGGGATACATTGCTATATTTCAACATGTTTACAAATTTTCTTCCTAAAAACATATTTACTTCTAGGAATTACTCATTGGAAAGGAACATGAAAGAGACATAATTTCTGTTCTAAATTTATTTTGTCAATTTCCTATCAAACATTATTGAGAATATTAGTGAGTAAGGCAAAAGTGGTCACATTATTGATACTGCTAAATATCAATTTAGCCACTAATACTAGTTACCAAGAGGGCATAGGCAAGGCTGTTAGAGGTCTGGGGAATCCAAAACATTCCCCCAGGGCCTTGTTGTAGGCTTGGAATGTGACTATCTAACCCAGCCAGATACATGAGGGATCTAAGAGTGAGGCCAGGGCACTTATAAGGGAATGCAGGATTAGGACATGTCCTTTGTAGCCCAAATGTTTAGTGTTAAGTGGCATTCCACAGAGTTCTGCAATGTAGTGTAAGTTTGCTTGCCAGACACAATCCAATATGAGGCACTCCCCACTAAAAGCATCAAGAGCACATTATGCGCTGTGTGGTAGATTTAGTCTTTACTAGTATTAAAAAAAAAAAAAGAGGTTTCTGGGCTACACGCTGCTTTGATAAAAGCATAGACCTACTATTTCTGAGACTTGATGACACCCAGAGCTTAAAAAAACGTACCACCGCCATGTTGAAAAGCTAAAGGGGGCGGGGCTTCCTCTGCTTCTTTGAGCTGGCTTTCACCCCAGCATCTGGCTCCTGATTCTTTACTGATAAAATTTAATGATTGAGATTTCTGTTAAAAACACAACAGAAAGTAGAGGATAGATTCAATGTGAGGGTCCTTGTATCTGCTACCAGAATGCTGGCGTGGGTCAATCTGCTTTTCTCCTTAAGAAAGAATATCCTTTGGTAGACTTTAATGTAAATCTCAATCATCTATTTAACTTAAACCTTTTCATGAAATCTAGTGTTAGAATTCTTGACATGTTTGTTTGTTTGTTTGTTTTTGTTTTTTTGAGACAGGGTTTCTCTGTGTAGCTTTGGTGCCTTTCCTGGAACTCCCTCTGTAGCCCAGGCTGGCCTCGAACTCACAGAGATCCGCCTGCCTCTGCCTCCCGAGTGCTGGGATTAAAGGGGTGCGCCACCACTGCTCTGTGACATATGTTTTTGTTCTATATTATTTTTGTTTTTCATAATCCAGTAAGTATTTTTCATCATATGTTATTATTTGCCTCTGGAAACAATGAATATCACAATGTTATTAATTTTTTGATATACAAAAATGAAACCTGAGGAATTTCAGCAGTGCTGTTTTATGAGGAAGACATATTCTACCATGCTCTTTGACACAGACAGATTCTATATCTCTGGGCATGTTGCTCTTTATTCCTGAGTTTTATTCCATTCATTTGTGATAATAAAGGCTAGAATGCTATTTTCATAGTGCTTTGGTGGTAGTGAGAGAGCGAGACAAACCCCATTTTAAAAGTTAAAATAGAAACTTCATTTTAAATAGCGCTTAACTAGGAGCTGAACTTAGTTCTAGTAAAAACTGCAAACAGTTCTGAGAAAGACCACACACTACAAGGACCCCTGGTCAAGGTGATCTTACCCAGGTGGGCCAGCCCATATGGAACTTGGATAAACAACATCTGCAGGCCCCTAATGTCGTGTGGCTTTCTGATAACCAATGTTGAAAAATTCCTCTTGTCCCTAACTAGTAATTTCAAAGGTCGTGTACTTTTATCCACTCCTGTAATACCAAGGCTTGTACCACCCTGCTTGTGGTTTTTCTCTTTAAAAATCCCTTACCCTGAGGGCTTGGGACCATTCTCCTCTACCCACTGCCTAGGAGTGCTGGTTTATGGACAGAGCTGGAGCTTGTAAACAATAAACCCCTATGTGTTTGCATTGGATATCAGCTCTGTGGTAGTCTTGCTCGAGTGTTGCAAGGTGGGCACAATAATATAAAGACATATGTTTGAAATACATTAATTTTCCTCCTTTTATTTGAGTCTGATTTGTTTCATTTATAATAATTGTATTATTGAATTTAGCATATTTGTAACTTTTAAAATAATCATTCAAAAATTTCCTGTGGATTTTCTTTTTTTTAAAGTTAGATGGAGGTCAACCAGTTGGCCTTTTAAATAATGAGTCTTGTGAAAAGGCAGCCAGGTGGTCGGCCTTTTTGTTTTGCTTTGTGTTGTTGCTTTAAGAAAGAAGGAACTGAAGAAACCAATTTGCAAGTTAACCAGCCTAAAAGACATTGTGGGAAGAAAAAGATCAGTTTGAAAGAGTTGATTTTTGACATACCTTCAATTTTCATCAAAAGTGTAGTTATTTTCTATAAGGGCTGGAAGATAGGGAGGAAAGCTATTAAATGCTAACTTCTAGACATGTCATTTCTGTTATACATCAATTTACAGCAGCCATATTTACCTGCACAAGACTTGTACAAGATAAAGATCACCAATATTATAGCATAAATGGGTGGAGGGACTCCAAAGGCACCACCCTTGGATAAGGAGTGGCAGTTCAGATGGCTGCTGAAGATAGTCACTTTCTCTAGGATATATGGCCCCTGTAGGTTGCATATGTCCTAGTGGATGGCCTGAAACCTGTGCTTATGGGCAACACTAACTGGACTTGGGTTATTAATAATAACGAAAAAAGAAGATAAATTTGGGAGATGGAATGGAGGTTATTGTGGGGAAATAGTAAGTAGGTATTGTGAATGGATATGATTAAAAACATTCTATAAATAGGAAGTCATTCAAAGAATAAATAAAAGCAATTCATTTTCTTCATATTTTTGCAATTGCTCAAATCCTAACAAGTATAATTTTTAAAATTTAGAAAAATATGACTAACTTTAAGATGTGTATTTTGAATTATATGCTAATATATATGTATATATATGATCATAGTATATATAGTATGATCATATGCACATATGATCATAGTAGCTGATATGCACACACACTGATGTATGGCTCATAACAGACACTTAAATATACAGGGTTAATTTCTATTGTTTACCTAGAATTTATTCAACATCAAGAGGAAAAAAAACTTTATAAAAACAAAAATGGTTTTGGTTTTGATTCACCTTTTACATCTTGGTGTTAGTTTTAACATTTGTTAGAAAATAACCTAGATTATTTGAGAACATACTTACCAACCTGCTATTTTTTTTTTTTTTGGATAGCAAACTAATATAGTGGAAAAATGAAGAAAAAATATCATTAGAGTTAATGATAAGCTCATTTATTTTATTAATTAGAGACCAAAATAAGTTAATTTATGTTGGATTTTGACAAGACTATGCCTATTTAATTAAAAATAATGTTAGCACTTTGTTCCTCAGTTCTCATTAGTCAAGGCTTTTGCATATGGGCTGTCACCATTCTGAACTAAATCACAGAGATGTGATGATCTTTAAAGGGCATATTAGCTTACTTAGAAAAGCTCTTTTTACAAAGGTTTTGTAAAATGGTCTAAACAATTGAGGAAATAGAAATAAATACATTGCCTTAATGAGGTGACCACTTTCCTAGAGAAAGCCCCTCTGTGTAATTATGTTCAAGCCACATGTCTGTTTTGGGATGTCTGTAGCTGGCACTGGAAAACCATATCGTATTGTCTTAACCTTTTGCATGGAAGACTGTGTCTTTCAAAGGCATCCTTCTTGATCCCTCAGATAAACCTGTACTGTTCTGTGCATGGGCTTCTACTGGGTTTAATTAGCTCCTCTGTTTGTGCTATTCAAAGGAGCTTTCAAAAACTTGTTTCAAAATCCATTATTTGGGTTTCACCTCATATCAGCACAGAAGGTGGACAGGCAAATATATTTTTCTCAAGTTCTTATGGCTGAAGAAATCAAGTCCCAGGAAGGTTAATGAGGTAAACGGAACTCCCATGGAATGTAAGTGGCTGACAGATTCACAAATCTCCTGAGTTGTCTGGTTTGTTTTCCTTTTTTGAGAATTCTATGATTGCTGTGAGAACATTGACCTAGATGTGCCATTTATTTGAAATTATTAACTTACTTAAATGATTCATTATTAAGGTATCTACCACAAAGTCACCATATAGATATATCTGAAATTTAAATCTGTGTTTACTTGCTTGCCTTAAAAAAAAAAAAAAAATTCCCTGATGGCTATAAGATAAAGTCCGAGTTCTTTTGTCATGACTTTATGCCACTTGGTTCTGAGTTTAATCTCCCTTTCTTATGCTTTCTCTGCTTACTTTCTGCTCCTTACTCTAAATCACAGCAGCAATAGCAAGAAAATATCTGCAACAACAACCATATAAAAACGAAACACCCAGCAAGGTAGAACACCTATGCACTGGACAAGCTCTTCTTTCTGGTCGAGTGCCCAGGTACTCTGTCTCCAAGGTATTCTCTCTTTAAATGGAAAAATTCCAGCTCATTTTAAATCACTATTTGTGGGAGGGGATTGTAATATAATTGCATAATTTCCCTCTTCCCTTTCCTCCCTTGAAGTCCTCCCACATAACCCTCCTTACTCTCTTTCAAATTCATGGCCTCTTTTTTGTTGTTGTTAATTGTTATTACACACATACATTTTTGTGTGTGTATGTGTGTATAGTATACATACATATATAAATGTATACAAACATATTCCTAAATACATAAATCAATATACTCTGTCTGTATAATGTTACTTTAATATATGTGTTTTAAGGGCTGACCATTTGGTATTAGATAACCAGTTGGTATGCTCTTCCCTGGGGAAGGCTGTTTCTTCTGCTCAGGTCTCTCATTGGACTTAAGAATTACTCAACAAGAGGGAAATCATGCTAGAACTTGAAACCCACTCAACCACCCAGGGTGAGTAGAGTCCTGGATCTTGAAGAAGAACCCACAACCACCACTTTTCTAAATCAGCATGTTCTCTAACTACATTCTGAATATTTGTCCTTATACCCACAGAGAAGTATATATTCTCACCACTTTATCAAGAAAATCTCATTGTAATAGATAGAGACCATTATAGAAATCTACACAAAAACCAATTAATACATAGAGTTGTGGATCCCAGTCGCAGTTCATATAAAGCTCATCAACAAAACCTCCTGCACTTGGGAGGGGGTAAAGATATTGTTAGCCAGAGGAAGAGTGAGTTTACTGTATGATTGTGTCTCTTAGGAATGTTGGAAGCTATATCTATTAAGTACCACCAACATGACTACCTAAACATTAAGTTGAACATGGAATCACATCAACAGACAAGTTTATGTAGCAAGGTGATACAATCAGGAGGCCTCAATCGTACACGAAGACCTCAGGCCACTAAAAAATAATGAGAACAGAAGGAATGTTCTTCCCCAGGTAAGAACATAACCAAATGATTAGCTAATGCCAATTGGTCAGCCCTAAGAACATACAAAAGTAACTTTATCCAGACTGAGCAGGGTGTCTTTATGTATTTAGGAATATATGTATATTTATAACATATAATAAAAATTATACATATAAACATATGTATATAACAAACCTTAATGAAAACAAGAGGCCATGACTTTGAGAGAAAATAGGGTCATATGGGAGGTGGAGACAGGAAAAGGAAGGGGGAAATGATGTAATTATATTAATGTCAAAAAACAAAAGAGACAATTTTTAAAGCTACAAAAAGAGGAATAGCTAAAATGTGCAATCTTTGCAACAATGGTAAGATTACTGGTTGATAAAGAGTGATAAAAAGATCACTACCTGCCGTGGATCCTGTGTCTACCATCATCTCTTAATTAGATGGGACAATGAATGTGTTAAGTGAGTCTTTGCTATAGAAATCTGATAAAGTCAGGGGACTAACTTTCAGACAAAAATGGTGGTGGTTGTGGGGAATAAACAATTATAGCAGGTATGAGAACTATTTCTAAAAAAATCTTTCCTTAAAATTTGGTACATATGACCAGATGAATTAATTATATAAGCCATTGGATGACATTCTAGCAAAATTTTATTGGGATAACTAAACCAAAATGTTTATGATTTTTGTTATTTTTAAATTTATAATAGGCTAACTATTCATTCACATATTTTATTTAGCAGTGTTTGCATTGATAGGCCACAGTGCTGTTTTAGAGACAATGGGTATCAGCTGAGATATCATTAGTTCTTTACAGAAGAGAGAAATGGAAATCATTTATGTATCTGCTTTTAGATCATGTGAGTAGCCTTGTGTGACACCACTTCAGCAGTGATTCATTTCTGTCGACACAATTTCCCGAAGAAATAACCCCTGTCTGGAATGCCTTAGAGCCTCCACATCGAGGACGAACTTTATTTCCAAATTACACATTAAGTGGTTGACGCTCTCTATACTGTCCTTTATACTTGATCCAACAATTACTATTGTTGCTAACAATTGTTTTGCCTGAGATTTTTCTGGACCCCAAATGCTGCCTTTGGTTACAGTTTGGTTGTACTCTTCAACTGAAGGTAAGTTAAAGCATGTAGGAAGTTTCAGTCTTTCTTGCCCTTCTCCTACTTCCTTAGGGCTATTATCTGATATGCCTCAGACCTCTAGCTTCATTTCTCAGTTGTACAAGTGGTTCAGAAACTTGCAACACCTAAGAAGAACCTTTTCCCATGTCCATGTTAGAGATAGTCAAGGAGAGCGATGAAGGAAAATCCTCCCAAGTGGAACAGGGCAGAGCAGAAGTGATGGGAAGATGAGCAAATTTCTGCCAAAAGAGACGAAAGAGGTCATGGATCTTTCTTAGAGTTTAAGGTCAGGCTTCCAGGATGTCTACTAACCAGCTTTTCAGAGCTGACTGCCCCATGGCTTCCAATCTTTTCTTTCTTAAGGGAGTATTTGCAGTGAAGGCTTCTTTTCCCTTTTAAACTACTGCTTATCTCATAGGATAGATGGAGACAGAAAAATGATCATTTTAGATCACTCCCCTGGAATCATTCCTCTGATATATTGAGTCAATGTTGCCTACATTACAAATTTCCCACAGACTGAACTTTGACCTACAATCTGGAAGTGTGGCACTTTTGAGAGGTTCTTTCTCTTATGGAGAGATTGATATGAAGGTAACATGGAAAATATTAAAAAAAAAACTTATCAGAGGTATGGTTGTGGCAGAGGCATTGACGCCTACCAAATATTCCACACAGTCTCATGTTTCCTTACGTTGATGGAGCTTGGCGGTGCAGTGTTCAGGACAGTGGGCTGTTCAAAGAAGTCTCACGTATAGTCTCTGTGCCAGAATATTTAGATGATTTGTATCATTTATCTCAGGCTGCTAAAACAAAATACCATGGATTATGGGTCCTAGATGATGGAAATTTATTTTCTCACAGTTCTATAGTAACTTGAGATCAGTGGCCAAAATCCATCAGCATGGTTGGATTTTGATTCAGGCCTTTTCTTGGCTGGTAGATGGTTATTTTCTTTGTTTTCACCTGGATTTTCTTCTGTATGCTGCATGTAAGTAGAATAGGAGAGGGATCTCTTTTTTCTTCTTTGTATGTAGATAGTGTCATACTGGATAATGACCTAATGTAACTTAATCAGCTTTGTAAGGCTTCATACTACTGTGATGATACTGAGGACAATGTTTTTATACATGAATTTTGGAGACACATAGTTCAGCCCATAACACCTACTAGAGATTTCCTCTGTCCTATTACCCTGATTTATCAGCTGAGGCAGTTTGGTCTGCTTGAATTTCATAATTGCAACAATCTCAGCTTTTTAATATAACTGTCCTGGCAATTTGTTCAGGCATGTATCATATTAGTATGATTAAGAGACATATTTTACTGTGTTTAGCCATTGAATATTATATTGGAACAATCACAATTTTAAATTATTCAGCATAATGCTTATTTTAATGATATGTAAACGTCATGGAATTTCTGTTATTGCAATTTCTACATCACATTATAGCCATTAATAGACCCATCTATATTGCCTCTTGAACTGCTTAAGGCCAGTCTGTATGGTTCTCATCTTTACTACTTATCATGGCATCTACTGAATGAATAACAGTTTAGAAAATAAGTCAGGTTTTTGATTTCACAAAATCATTCAATCATGGTATCTAATTGGGTTAATTACATAGTGTAGGAGGCAGGAATGGAAAGAAATGTAATGTGAGAAAAATCATAGCAAAAGAAGTATGTTAGACAAAGCCTTTTAGAAACAGTGATTTTTTTTTGAGTATCTAATTTGGTAAATCTCTTGCTATGATAATAGAACTAATTTTTTCCCCATAGGATATAGCATTAATTAAATGCCTTAGGAAACCATTCTTGTCATGAAATGGAGGCTCTGATCTTAGTTTTTGCTCCATTAACTCTAAAGTTCAATACATTTTTATTGAACTCACACATGCTTTAGTGTGAATAGCTTTTCACTAATTGGTCTATTGGGATCACAGTGACAGTTTTGTTCTTCCTTTTACGCTTTTTAATTTTCCTTCAGAAAGTTCCTAAACTTTGCTAATAGTCATTAAGTCAAACAGTGATTCCTAAACCCATGGGGGTAAAAATCAATAGGGAGACACTTGAAGTTCTGGTTTGATCTTCCATCTAGTATATGGTCACACTATTCATGTCTACCAGGAAAATAATGGAACACATTGGGTAATTCATTCACTAGATAGATACACATAGCTTTCTTTACATGCTGTCACTTCTGAAGCTGAGGTTGAATTGTTTTATACTATTAGAGGTATCATAGCTGAACTGGATTAGTTTTTGCTTTCTGCCAGGGATGGCAGTCACATAGCTGGTGTCACTTACACACAAAGTCAAACTGCCCTCAGGTTGATTGGAACCGATGCCCACCCTTCTTACACTCTAAAATATCCATCATGAACAAACATCCTTTGGTGGTTATAAAATACATCAAAGAGTACAGGATTTACAGATTGAGTATCAATAATTCAGACAATCTCTCTTTTATGAAGAAAAAATTCCATTAATACTCCTGATGGGAAACTTTTATTTTGAGAGAAAGAACAAGCAAGGATGGGGATGATTCTGGGCTTGTTTAGAAGTGCTTAACTAGAAAATTTTAGGCAATTTAAACATTATACAGGTTGAACATTCCCATTACCCAAACACACAAATCCAAATGTTCAAAAATCTGGAACTTTTGTGATATATATATTCAAAAAGTTTCAGATGCTGAACCATGTCGAGTTTGGTTTCAAAATTAGGGTCACTTCACTGGTAAATTCTATAAAGATATTCCAAAAATGTGCACATCCCCCAAATTTCAAACACTTCTGATCTTAAGAATTTCAGATGGGGCATCTTCAATCTGTGCAATGCACTGTGCACAATAAAGCCCATGTTATATATTCATATATTATACATATTTCATGATCTCACAGCATGTTTAAATGCTCTCTAGTTTATCTTTTCATTTTAACTGTTTCACTTGCAAGTTGATTAGAGAAGACAGGATTTCTGTCTTAATACACCCAATCTAAAAAGTTAGGGATAAGTAAAGTCCATCTATAGAATAGCAGAATCCTTAATTATATAACAAAGTGTTTTCTTTAACAACCTCTTCATAGGCACTATACTGTAGTATTTCTTCCTGTTTCTTATTTCTAACAGCTAAAAATTAGGAAGCAGGTTTTCTCCAGGCTTCCAAACACAGGTCATATTATCAAATTTAGTAAGACATTTATTTGAAATGCAATTTTGTTGTATTAAGCATTGTACTTAGAATGAAAGAACATATTTTGAGCAATTATTTTTATATAGAAATTTTTTATTCATTTTACATACCAACCACAGATTCCCCCTCTCATCCCTCCTGCCATTCCCCCCAGCCTCCCCTCCAGCCAACCCCCATCCCTTTCCCCGAAAAGTTAGGCCTCCCATGGCGAGTCAGTATGTTCAGTTGAGGCAGGTCCAAGACCCTCCCCCTGCATCAAGGCTGTGCAACGTGTCCCACCATAGGTAATGGGGTCCAAAAACCAGCTAATGCATCAGGAATAGATCCTATTCCCACTGTCAGGGGCCCCTTAAACAGACAAAGCTATACAACTGTCTTGCATATGCAGAGGGCCTAGTCCAGTCCCATGCTCCACAGCTGTTGGTCTAAAGTTCATGAGTTTCCACTAGCTTGGTTTGGCTGGATCTGTAAATTTCCCCATCATGCTCTTGATGCCCCTTGCTCATAGAATCCCTCTTCCCTCTCTCTGACCAGACTTCTTGAACTTGGCCTGGAACTTGGCTGTGGATCTCTGTATCTGTTTCCATCAGTTACTGGATGAAGGCTCTATGATGACAGAGTATTCACTAATCTGATTACTAGGGTAGGCCAGCTCAGGCACTCTCTCCACTGTTGCTAGTAGTCTAAGTTGGGGTTATCCTTGTAGATTACTGGGAACTTTCCTCACACCAGGTTCCTTCCTCCCTGTCCCCATGGTGTCTCCCTCTATCAAGATATCTCTTTCATTGCTCCCCCACTCCTTTTCTGTTCCAGCTCGACAATCTTCTCATATTCTCATCACCCATCCCCTACCCTCTATTGTCCCCCTCACCCCTAGTTTACTCAGGAGATCTCATGTATTTCCCCTTCCCAGGGCAATTCATGCATCCCTCTTAGGATCCTCCTTGTTACCTAGCTTCTCCGGGGCTGTGGGTTGTAGTCTGTTTATCCTTTGCTTTATATCTAGTATTCACTTATGAGTGAGTACATACCATGTTTGTCTTTCTGAGTCTGGGTTATCTCACTCAGGATGATATTTTCTACTTCAGTCCATTTGCCTGCAAATTTCACGATGTCATTATTTTTTTTACCACTGAATAGTACTGCATTGTGTATATGTACCACATTTTCTTTATCCATTCTTTGGTTGAGGGGCATCTAGCTTGTTTCCAGGTTCTGGCTATTATAAATAATGCTGCTATGAAATTAGTTGAGCAAGTAAGTATCCTTATGGTATGATTGAGCATCCCCAGGGATTTTTGCCCAAGAGTGGTATCATGGGTCTTGATGTAGATTGATTCCCAATTTTCTGAGAAACCGCCATTCTGATTTCCAAAGTGGCTGTACAAGTTTACACTCCTATCAACAGTGGTGGATGTTCCCCTTGCTCCACATTCCCTCCAACATAAGCTGTCATCAGTGTTTTTTATCTTAACCATGCTGACAGGTATCTCAGAGTCATTTTGATTTGTATTTTCTGGATGTTTAAGGATTTTAAGGATGTTTAGCAATTTCTTAAATGTCTTTTGGCCATTGAGATTCTTCTGTTGAGAATTCTCTGTTTAGCTTTGTATCCAATTTTTTAATTGGATTGTTTGGTATTTTGATGTCTAGTTTATTACCAAAATTAATCTATAGATTAATGTAATCCCCATCAAAATCCCAACAAAATTCCTTACAGACCTTGAAAGAACAATACTTAACTTCATATGGAAAAACAAAAAATCCAGGATAGCTAAAACAATCCTGTATGAAATCAACTTCTGGAGGCAACACCATCCCTGGCCTCAAGCTCTACTACAGAGTTATACACCTTGGTATTGGCATAAAAAACGATATGTGGACCAATGGAATCAAACTGAAGACCCTTACATTAATCCACACACTTATGAACACCATATTTTTGACAAAGAAGCCAATGGAAAAAAGAAAGCATCTTCAACAAATGGTGCTAGCATAACTGGATGTCAACATTAGAAGATTGCAAATAGTTCCGTATCGATCACCATGCACAAAACTCAAGTCCAAATGAATCAAAGATTTCAACATAAATCCAGTTACACTGAATCTGATGGAAGGTAGGAAGTAGCCTTGAACACATTGGCACAGGAGACCACTTCTTAACACCAGTAGCACAGACACTGAAAGCAACAATTAATAAATGGGACCCCCTGAAACTGAGAAGCTTCTGTAAAGCAAAGGACACAGTAAATAATACAAAATGACAGCCTACAGAATGGGAAAATATCTTCTCCAACCATGCATCTGACAGAGGGCTGATCTCCAAAATATATAAAGAACTCAACTTGAGCAATGATTTTATTAAAAAGGATTTGGGTTTGCTTGAAATTTGTCATGCAGAAATTGCCACTCATTTGGATTCTTGCTTCCAATATTCATGCATTTATGTGAAGTCAAATTGCCACATCAGCAGTTTGAAAAGTAGTGTTTTCTTTTATAGGGAAAAAAATGAGCATAATCAGGAGGCCTGTGACTTACTCTGCAGGTCTGGTAAATTTGTGATATTTTTGGAAACCAAGGTTCCATGGAAAATTGGTTGGTTCTTTTGCTCTTAAAATGCAGGTTACAATCATGGTGAAGGAGCAGTTTCTCCAAGCTGTTGTGAGAATATGAATGAATGCAACTCTCAGATGCTATGCCTCACCAAGGAAGCAGAGCTCTCTGCCTTGGTTTTCTTTCAGCAGTCTTTACCAGAGCATGTGCTCCTTGAGGTTTGGGAGGAGGTATGATTATAACCATGAGGGCAAATGAGCTAAGCTATCTTACCAAGATCGGTGGTTGGATACTATACCTATTGTTAATTTTCATAGCTTAGTGGCACAATAATATTGATTAGTATATTTGATTTTATCTGTCAGTGAGAAAAGTACTTTGAATTCTCCATTTTTACTACTTTCCATTAGAGTTAGTAACACACACACACACACACACACACACACACACACACGCGCACTATATATATACATATATATATATATGTATATATATATATGTATATATATATATGCAAAGTAATATACTTTATGCAATGGGATATTAAATAATCTTATATAAGGCTAAAATATCTAGGTTTCTGTATTTGACTGGTTGGGTCTCCCTCACTGATCTGCTCTCTAGGCAATCCCCAGCCTCATCTTCTAGGGAATAAAATGTCTCATTCTATTGGTTAAACATGGACTAAGCCTCTCAGACTTGGTTCTCTTTAACCAGAATAGACACAAAAAACTATGATCAACATCTCAATCTTTAAAGGGAAAACAGAAGTTCACTATGTACAAAAAGACAAACCTCCAATGTCAAAGACAAGTAAAAGAAAAGAAAAAAAAGTGAATGACAGGTCAAGGGGCTCTATCAAAAAATATCAATGTTAATGCATGTATTCATGGGGGCAAGAATGGCACTCTCTTTGTACTGTTAGCAGATGTATAAATAGATACTCCTTTTTTGAAAACAATTTGCTGTATTATAAAGAACATTTAAAAGTCTCACATGCTTTGACCTTGTAATTCTTTTAAAAGCCTCTGTTAAGAATATAATCAGAATTTCCAATTCTTTCCATAAATGTTTTTTGTGAGCTTATTTATGAAAGTTCATTTTCTAAATATCTTCTGTGAAATTAATAGTGGGCATAGCTTTATGTTCAGATATCATACTTCCATTATAATCTTTATTGTAAAGCATTCTCAATACAATAATAAGTAAGACATGAATGGTAAGATCTTTAAGTTCATTTTAAAATATGTTAGATAGAAGTCTATCAAAATATTGAAAGCAGTTTTATCTCAAGAGTGAGATATTCTGAGTGATTTTTTTATGATTTTTCTTTTCTTTTCTCCCTGCAAAGCTTATATTAACTTTTGAGATCAGACAACATAAGATAATAAAATAAATGTCAAAAAAGGAAATATGGTGATTTACTCCAAATTTTTTAAAGATCTAAACCTACACAAGGTGTGAAAACAGATTTGTGATCTCAATTTACTAGCACAAGAATAAAGATCTGGTCAGGCCCATCACCTTACAATATCTGGTTCATAGAATAACTAAGGGTTTCTTTCTTTCCTCATCGTTTTTTACATGAGGAACTTTGTAATACAGTTTGTATATAATGATTTGCAAATATGAGATATTTTGTTAACAATTCCATAATTTTCAACAAATGTCAAGCTGGAAAACAACATTGGTAATATGTATGTCTCCCATATCATACTGGCTTTGAAAAGATCATGCAGAGCAGCTGAGGATTTGTACCATGAGAAGACTGGAGAGGCCACTGGTAAAGGAGCATCTTCAGCAACAGTATAGACCCTTGGATACTGAAAATACCAGAAATATGAGATATCTGCCAAGAACAGTAGCAGATGTGGAGTGTAGCTGGTCTGAGTCTTTCAGACAAACAACATGTCTAGTGGATAGCCGAGTCTGAGATATGGAGCTGCCTAAGGTCTTTGGTACCCAGAAGATCAAGAGTGAGTTCCAGATATTAGACACTTAATTATACTGCTGGAATTTGGTTTTGCTTAATTGTTATTATTTTTGTGCCCTTGTCCTTCCCTCTTGAAATAAGAAAGCATGTAGGTTGTATTTTATTTTATAGTAGCCCACAGTATAAAGACTGAAGTCATAAAGAGATCTTGAACTTTTAAGTATTGAAAGTTTTAAAGACTGTGTGACTTTTAGAAATTGGACTGTTTTTAACTGTAGTATTAACATGGAATCTTGGGGATAAGAAATAAAAAGGATACAGTTTGTAGTGATATGTTTGTATGTCTAAGTTGACAAAGGGTAGAATGCTCTCTTCCAGGTATGTCTAGGTTTTTGTCAACAAACCTGGAGATATCTGAGAAGAGGAATCTTAATAGAGGAATTGCCTCCATCAGATTGGCTTGTGGGCATTTCTATTGAGCATTTTTTTTTTCTGATTAATTTTGGAGGTACCATAACACTGCAGGCCAAGCTACCTATGAGCAGGCAGGCCTGGGCTATATAAGAAAGGTAGCTAATGTCATCATAGAGTCTTTGTCCAGTGACAGATGGAGGCAGATACAGAGATCCACAGTCAGGCACCAGGCTGAGCTCCGGGAATCCAGTTGATGAGAGAAAGGAGAGATTCCGCAGGAGAGGGACGTCAAGATCATGATGGGAGGATGTGCAGAGATGACCGGCCACACTAGTGGAAACCCATGAACTGTGGACTAGTGGCTGTGGAGTCCCCAAGGGACTGGACTAGGCCCTCTGGATACGGAAGACGGTTGTTTGGCTCGAACTGTTTGGGGAGCACCCAGGCAGGGGGATCAGGATCTGTCCCTGGTCTATGGGTAGGTTTCTGGGAATCTGTTGCCTGTGGTGTGATGCCTTGCCCAGCTTTGGTGCAGTGGGAAGGGGCTTGGATCTCCCTAGGTTCAATGTGATGGGCTCAATTTGGGGGATGTGGGGATGCATAGTGGCTTGGGAAAGAAGGCTGGGGGTAGGAGGAGGGAGGAGGGAAGCATCTGTGATTGTATGTGGAGTGAGCAGAAAATTTCTTAATAAAGAAAAAAATTCATTCACATTAAAAATATAATCAAAGGCCCTTTGATTATATTTTTTATAACACTACAGAAAAAAAGGTAGCTGAGAAAGTCTTTAAGCAGTATTCCTCTTGTGTCTCTCTTTCAGTTCCCACTTCCAGGTTCTTGCTTGAATTCCTGCCTTGCTTCCACCAGTGATAGACTGTGACGTGGAATTCTAGGCTGAAGTAAACCTTTTGCTCTCCTCAATTTGTTTGGTTAATGTTTTATCAGAGTATTAGAAAGCAAACTAGAACTCCCTTAAATTTTTTTATGAGTGAGCAAATACATTGAAATAACAATTCTCAAAAGAATTCTAAATGGCAAAAATGAATAAAAAGCATAAAAGAGTGATCAACAGTATTAGTTATCAGGGAAATGGAAATCAAAAGTACATTGGGATTCTATTTCATCTGTTTCACAAGAGTGGTTATTATCAAGGAAAGAAACAACAAATGTATTGAGGATATGGGTAAAAATGAGGCCCCACTGTGAATTGGAATGTAATTGGTGCAAATAGTATGGAAATCAGTGTAAATCAGTATAAAGATTCTCTAGAAGACTAAAATTAGAAATACCAGACAATCCAATTAAAGCACTCCTGGGACTATGCCTAAAGGAATATGTCAGCATACTATAGACACCTAGAAACCCATATATTTTGATGCGTTAGTTATTGCCAAGTTATGCAATCGGCATAGATGTCGATAAATGGGTAAATGGATAAAGAAAATGCAGAATATATAAACATACATATTTATTATAAATACATACACACATAATGGTGTTATAGACAACCATAAAGAAGAATAAAATTATTCCATTTGTAGGAAAATGGATGGGAATGGAAAGTATTGTGTTAAGTGAAACAAAATGGACCCAGAAATACAAATATCACATTTTCATTTATATGTAGAAAATATATTTTTAAAATTATTAAAATATAAAGTAAGCCATGTGGGAAAAGGAAGAGAACTAGTGAGAGGTGGAGAAGGGGAAGACAAGACAGAGTAAAGAGGGAGTGATTACAAATATCACATTTTCATTTACGTGTAGAAAATATATTTTTAAAATTATTAAAGTATAAAGGAAGAGAACTAGTGAGAAGCGGAGAAGGGGAAGACAAAACAGAGTAAAGAGGGAGTGAATATGAGCAGAATACATGATATGCATGTTTTAAATGGCTTAATCAATCCTATAATTTTATATAATGGATATTAGTAAAGAATAGAGATAAATAATATATATAGTGTGATATTTTGAGATGCATATGCCATGAAATGGTGAAATGGAGCCAATTAACAAATTCATCACCTCAAATAATAATTTTTAATAGTGAAAACTTTTGAAATTTCAGGATATAGAATATTCTCATTATCTGAAAAGTTTCACTGTGCATATGAGTAGTGCATTATCCATGTACCTCAAACTTTCTGTCTAAATAAATTAGTTTGACTCATAGAATTTTATACAAATATATTCACATGTGTTGTTGTTTAGAATAATGTTTCTTGGCTTAATTTTGTGGAGTGATATTAGAAAAAGGTATTATATTAAATAATATAAGTATAATTTGTGTTTCCAGTCACACTTTCTGTAAAATGCATTGTTTCCATTTTGACTATTATACAGAAAGATACCAAGCACTAGATATGAGTATTATTTTAAAAATATATTTATAGAAGTAAAATTTCTTTGTCATATGGTATACCCAAAAACTATCAAAGAATTTCTGAAAATTGTAAGCCAGTTTTCTTTCACATTACTGAGACAATCAGAGTTGTTCTATGTCTAATTGACACACTCAGTGCTTTGTTTTGCTTTTGGCAAGGTGGGATGCAGTAGAGCCTTGTATTAGTTAATTGTTCCTGGTACCCAAGTTTCTGAGCATATTTTCTTCCTGTGTTTTCCAGAGTATCAGTAGAGCTTCTGTTATAAACTGATAACACCTTTGGCCCTTTTATGAATGGGCTATTTGCCATCTTATTTGGGGTTGTGAAATTGTTCAGTACTTGTGAATTCATGTAATTTTTCCAATAATGATATCATTAGTTTTTTTTTTCCCCTGGCTCTGGCTTCTGTTTTCATTTTGTCTTCAGAAAAAGAGTTTAGCTTGGATGACACAAAAATCATCAATGTATTTCTCATTGATTGTGTTTATTTTTAACAAACCCTTATCTTCATTTTTCTTACTAAATGTTCTTTGTGTTCCTTCTGTGAGTTCATAATTTTAAACTATGCATTTATGACAATGCCTATTGTCCTAGTTCAATTTCTGCTGCTGTGCTAAAATGCCCTGACAAAGAGCATCTTAGTGAATAAAAGGATTATTTTAGCCCAAAATGCCAGGTTTTACACAATCACAGTATGGAAGTCAAGGCAGCAGGAACTTAAAATAGCTAGTCACATCACACCTACAATTAAGAGCTGAGTGAAATCAATGCTCGCCTTCTCCACACTTATTCAGTCTAGAACCTAAACCCTATGGTGTTGTCAACATCAAGGCTGGGAGCAGCTTAAGCTACAGAAAATTATGATCTCACAGCTCTGAAGGCTGGATGGTTCAAGATTAATATGCTAGTAGGGTGTGTTCTCACTTGGCTTGAAGTAGATGTCTTCTTGGGTCTTCAGAGCAATAGTTCTCGACCTTTGTAATGCTGAGACTCTATAATGCAGTTCCTCATGTTGTGGTGACCCACAACCATAAAATTATTTTCATTGCTACTTCATATTGTTGATGTTATGAATCATAATGTAATTAGTTTGGAGATAGAGGTTTGTCAAAGGGGTTGTGGCTCACAGGTTGAGAACCACTGTTTTAGGTGCCATGGGAGATGAAGAGTAAGCAAGGTCCCTGAAGTCTCTTCTTTTGTCATTTTTAATATTTCTCATTGTTAGTTATGTGTCTCTGTGTGGTTGTGTGACATAATAGGGGCCAGAGGTGTCAGATCACCCTGGAGCTATAGACACTGGCAATTGTGAGTCACCTGGAACAGATCCAAGAAATTGAACTTGGATCTTCTTGAAAATCAGCAAGTTCTCTTAACTGCTGGGCTGTCTCTTTGTTACCTATGCCTGAATGAATATGTTATAATGGGGGCCCTGTGCTCACAATCTGACATTAACCTAAGTATCTTCAAAGGGCTTGGCCTACAGACACAGTTACCTTGTGAGGGCTTCAACATAATTTGGGGAGAACACAAGTGCCATCAGTAGCTGCAAGCTCAAGCTGAAGTTCAAATTTCTGACTTGAAGGTATGTAGTTAGACCAGCGTTACCTTACATAATAAGGTATGAAATTTTACCTGGAGTTATGGACTCTGCTTTCTGTCTGGGCAGCACACTAGAGCAGTGTTTGGAACACAGGTGAGCCAGCCCTGTGGGCATGACAGCAAGAGAGCTGACCCCACCCTCCCTTGTCTGCCAATGGGTGAGGGAAAAATGCCCTCCCCCTAACCCTTTGCTACCTGTGGCAAGAAGAGATGGTCCCAGGGTCATGAGAGTGAGAGAACTAGCCCTGTCCCTCCCATGAGGTTGATACACTGTGCACCCCAATGAACTTATCTGAGGGTCAGAGAACAGAACAGCCACTATATTGAACATAGGGGTTAGGCAGTTGTAGCACAAGCCTTTAATCCTAGCATTCTGGAGGCAGAGATCCATTTGGATCTCTGTGAGTCCAAGGCCACACTGGAAACAGCCAGGCATGATAACACACACCTTTAATCCCAGCACTTGAGATCTCATGTCTTGCTTGGGAAAGACACATGCCTTTAATTCCAGGAATTGATGGCAGGAAGCAAAAAGGTATATAAGGCATGAGGACCAGGAACTAGAGGCTTTTTAGCTTTTAGGCTTTTAGCAGCAGTTCAGCTGAGATGCTTTCCAGATGAAGACACAGAGACTTCCAGTTTGAGGAAACAAGATCAGCTGAGAAGTTGGCAAGGTGAGGTTAGCTGTGGCTTGTTCTGTTTCTCTAACCTTTCATTCACCCCAATATCTGGCTCTGGGTTTTCTTTTAATAAGACTGTTTAGAAATTTGTGTTACAGTCCCACATCAGGTACAACAAACAGGATTGGGCTCTGCACCCGACCTGGGCAGCACACTAGAGCTGACCTTGTTCTCAGGAGAGCTCTGTTCTCCTCTCTTCTCTCCTCCCGCCACGCCCCACCTAGTATTACCCCTATAGCACTCAGGAGAGATGGCCTTGCACTTTGCTGTGATGTGAGCATGGGGGACCAAGATTTGAGGACTCGAGGGCAGGAGAACTGATCCCACTCCTTGCTGTAAGCTACACTGGGTGATCTAGCAGAGGCAGTGCTGGAGGGAGATCTTGCTGGGGTAGTGAAGATTAGGGAAAGCTGGTGGGATGACCAACCCAGATACCACCCATGCCCAGAGCCTGTTCTATGAGTTGGCTTACCCCTAGCATCCACCTCATCTATGAACTGTTGGACTTGTGACCAGCAAGCTGAACCTGCAGATCCAAAACAGCAGGATCTTCATGACATAAAAAAACAGGATATCCAAGAGGAGCTCCAGTGAGAGACCATTATTGGTAGTGTAGCAGAAACCAGAGACCTCCAGCTAGACCAATGACTCTGATAGTGAACATCTGCAATTAAAGATGAATGGACTAAAGGATAAACTGTGTGACTTAACAGGTCATACTAAAGCTTCCACAAGATCATCATCTTCCTCTTCTTCATCCCTCTCCTCCTCCTCCTTCTTCCTCTTCTTCTTCTTTTTGTTTTTTGCTTTCTCTTAAATTTGGTTTTAATTTGGGGGCAGGTTGCAAGGGCAGAGGGCAGATGCAAGGAGATAAGTAGGATTAAAATACATGATATGAAATCCACAAAGAATCAATAAAAGTTTAAAAAACAAAACAAACAAACAAAACTACCTGAAGTGCATTTTCTATATATCTTAAACATTTAACATTATAATTTCATTGCTTTACAGTCTGATTTCTCCATAGACCATACTTTCACAGCAAAAAACTCATCTCAAAGAAATGTGTAGCTAGAGTTTTCCTGCCTTGCCCACAGTCAGGACAAATCTTTGTCTCCCTCCAGTCCCACAGCTGCTCAGACCCAACCAAGTAAACACAGAGACTTATATTGCTTACAAACTGTATGGCCATGGCAGGCTTCTTGCTAACTGTTCTTATAGCTTAAATTAATCCATTTCCACAAATCTATACCCTGCCATGTGGCCCGTGGCTTACCGGCATTTTTACATGCTGCTTATCCTGGTGGGCGGCTGGCAGTGACTCCTGCCTTCCTGTTCTTTTATTTCTCCTCTCTGTTAGTCCTGCCTATACTTCCTGCCTAGCCACGGGGCAATCAGTGTTTTATTTATTGACCAATCAGAGCAATTTGACATACAGAGCATCCCCCAGCACAGCCAAGTGCAGACCATCTCAGACACCTGCACTCAGGCCCGTGGTCCCAATTATCCTCTATCCGGACCTGCTGGATAAAGCCACAAGGAACCCAAGAATGGGCTCCCACAGGACATACAGAACATCCCACAGCAGAAATGCATATCATATATTAAAGAATTCTCATAAATCCCATGGGCTCTTAAATGGTAGACCCTACTAACCCAAACTTATGTAAGGGCAGCCACAGCCAACAGTATTTCCCTTTGATTTCTTCTCAAAGTCTTTGCATCAGTCACATTTTCACAAATGATCCAGATTCTGAACTCAGGGAACTCTGGCTTCTATTTCTAGAGAACTGAGACCTATCTATCAGGCTTTTAAAGGCAAGCGTCTTTCAAGTATTGTGTTTGGCTTTTTTTTTTTTACCACATTTCTTGTGGCTTATGCCAAGGGTGTAACCTAGTAGAATCTTACTTTGTCTTTGCTAAGAATTCTTCAAGATGAGCTAGAAAGTTCCTAAGACATTAGACACAAGCAAAATATAAGTTTTCTGGGGAAGAGTTTAAAAATGATTTAATTTATGCCAATTTTGTGGCAATACTGTGCTGTTTGCACATTTATGATCATATATTTACTCAGCTTTTTCAGATCCAGCTAGAAGGTAGAGATCACAAACATCCTAATGTAAAGAAGAAAACCCAACGTTGGAGTGAACAAACGGCCCAGGTTAAATGAGTGAGCAATAAAGTAGTGATGAAAATCCAACTCTCTCTAATTCTCAAGACTTCTGGGGGCATGGATATTCAATTGTAAAGAAATTATTCTGGCAAACAGCAAAACAAATAAAAATTGATAAGCCAACTGCGCAACAAATATTTGAAAAACATGAACCTTACATATTCTCATGTGTTTATTTATTTTCATGCATTTTAATACTATTAAAATAGTCAAGGTCATAGAAGTTCAACTCATGTTATCAAGAAAGTAGTTTGGTTTTGGGCTTGAGGATGCTAATTTTAAGGCTTGAGGAGAACATATTTATTCTCAAAGACTTTTAAAGAGTAAGTAAGAAATTCGTTAAAACAAACAAACAAACAAAAAAACTATAAAAAATATTAAAGTCAAACTAAAAATAAACTATGTTGGAAAACATAATGTGAACATTGTAAATGAAATGAAAATTCTGAGTAATATACAGAAAAAATACCATTTGTTTTTTAAATTATGGAGCCTATTGAGGGTAAGTATAGTCAGAAGGACACAGAATGGTATGTGGTAGGAAGGTAGGGCTAGGGGAAATGGAGAAAAACAATGATGAAGTAAGAGTTTCATTAAATTTTTTTTTGAGAGATCCCACTGTGTAGCTCTGGCTGGCTTGTGCTCACTATCTACAGTAAAGTGTCCTTGAACTTGAAGTCAAGTTCTTAATCTTAAATCCTGAGATTACATGTGTGAACCATTCTGCCCAGCAACAGTAGGTTTTACGCATGTGTATATATAAAAGCATATATGTGTTTATATGTGAATGTTCCTTTGCATCCAAGTTCAAATCTCTCTCTCTCTCTCTCTCTCTCTCTCTCTCTCTCTGTGTGTGTGTGCGCGTGCGCGCGCACGCATGCAGATGCTAGGGGACAAGATTGGGTTTCATCCTCAAATCACTGATCTCCTTCGAGACAGGGTCTTTCACTGACCCAGCCTACTTAGATGGGGACCACTGGTGCCCAGGTATCTTCCTGTCTCTGTTTCATTAGTACTTGGATTACAGGCACAGATCATGATGCCCAAGGTTGTTTTTTGTTTGTTTTTATTGTGTGTGTTCTGGAATTGAAATCAGGTCTTCATGCTTGTAATTAAACACGTTATTAACTTATAAATCTTCCTAGGCCCCTATAACACTAATTTTTAAGTTTATTAAACAATATTTATTTTAGATGAGTGAATCTTTAAAAGATTATCATCCCTTTTCTATGAGGGATGTGATAATTTTAAAAGCAGTGTACAATTCTAAAAATGTTCTTGCGTTGAAAATTTTATTTTCAGTTGTTATGTGGAATGTGATCATTATTGTACCCTGAGTTTCTAGGCAGAAAGGAACAGATAGTTGAAATTTAGGAGCTCAAAGTTCCTAAATAAACACAACATTCAAGACTCTTTAGAGAAATCAGCATTATAAAGTGTAATATTTCCTTGGTGTAAAAGTACTTCATTTTAGGAAAATTACTGTAGCTGAGGGATTTTCGTTCTTAAAGTTTAAGAGACATGTGACCTGTCCAAGATGAATATTGTTAGAACCCAACTATACATGAATATTTAAACATTTTATAAGAAGAAAGTTTTATGGATTAAAGTTGCTATGTCACATGCAATGTAACCTCAGCCATTATTTTGTTTAAGACTCTGAAATCTTTTGAACAGTGTATTAAATCAGTTCTCACCTGGGAAGACTGATACATTAATTGACATTTTGTTACATAGTAATCTTAAACCTAGGCTGAAAATGTAGCTTGATTGCAACACAAATCGCAAAAGGTCTTATTAATCAAAAACCTGGAGCCAGATATTGGAGTGAAAACTGAAATATCAGAGAAGCAGAAAGAAGCCAGCCATGTTGTTACCTCTACAAAATCCTCAGCAGAGAGAGAGAGAGAGAGAGAGAGAGAGAGAGAGAGAGAGAGAGAGAGAGAGAGAGAGTTCCTGTTTCCTCATGCATTATATACCTTTCTGTGTCCTGCCATATTACTTCCTGAGATTAAAGGCATGCGTTCTTCCCAAGCAAAGACATGAGATCTCAAGTGCTGGGATTATAGATGTGTGCCACCATGCCTGGCTCTGTTCCCAGTGTGGCCTTCAACTAACAGAGATTCAGATGAATCTCTGCCTCCCAAGTGATAGGATTAAGGGTGTGTGCCACCACTGTCTGGCCTCTGTGTCTAATCTAATGGCTGCCTCTGTCCTCTGATTCCCAGATAAGTTTATTAGGGTACACAATATACCACCACACTCTTTGGCTAGAGTACTCACATAGGGAGGAAGCTTTGAATTCAATTCCTGATGTGGAAAACAATCTCCAAACTTAAGTCTCATGTTAGGTGTATATTTTACCAAAGAGATCTGAGGATTAAAAATGTTAATTTGGTTGTTTTGAAGCTCATGTATAATTTCATGTCTATGTATAATAATTGTGAACAAACCATTCATTTTAAGCATTTATGGGCATCAGCCAGATGTTGTGATGAAAAAGTCAACCTATTTGCTTTATGACAATTGTGACTATGCCAAAATTTCTTCAGTCATTTTTAATTTTAAATTAATCACTAATGTTACCAGCATAAACAGTAGCATGAAGAAGTTGTTTGACTTATCTGAAACCTAAAATGTATTATATAAATAATTTTAAAATAGCACTTAATATCATTTACTTTTAATAAACTCATAGAAATAATGCAATCAAGGACACATTTAATTATATAGGAATATTACTGCATGAAAATGTGTCAAAGTTAGTATTATAACATTTTAATACCTTACTTTATTAAAATAGCTTGATATACATGTATGAGACTGAGATGATTGCCTGGAGTAATTAACCTGCAATATAATTAATGTTTTTCAAATCATTAATAAGAAGCAGAAGATATTTTTATTTGTTGACTTCCACCTTTTATAAAGATAATGCCTATACCTGGCAATGGTGGCCAGAATTTTCCTCACAGGACTCTGTTACACACCTGCACATTTCTGTCATGAAATTGGAACTTACCTTCCTGATTCAAAGGTGAACCATGTTGAATCCCGACCATATCTTCTTAGTGAGCTAAGAGGCCACATCACCAACTTGACCTTGGCGTTGTGGATATCCCAGAGATAGATATTCTCATGAGTGATCTGCATTGTGCATTCACCATAAATATCCAGGTTGGGTGTAGGCATAAGGTAGACATTGAATCGTTCTACAAAGAAATAAAAAGCATGGGGAAATTCAATAAAGTGTTCTCACAGTCTTTGACAATATTTATGTACACTGCAAAATACTATTTTTTGAAGAAGTTCACTAAACTATCATCACTCATTTGTTTACTCTCTCATTGCATAATGCTATATTGTATACACGTTCTATAGTGAAGATTGCACATTGATTAAACTGTACCATTGAAACAGAATAATAGCTAAGTAGAGTCTTTCCACATGATGCTTATTCTGCTTCTTCAGTCAAGTGGTTATCATAAACACAACTTTTTCAAGAATTGTCTTATTTATTTAAGAATTAATACTGAATCCCTCTTCTCCTTCTTCAACTGGACTCCTGGAGCTTGACCTGGTGCTTGGCTGTGAATCTCTGCATCTGCTTCCATCAGTTACTGGATGAAGGCTCTATGATGACAGTTAGGGTATTAACTGATCTGTTTACCTGGGGTAAGCCAGGTCAGGCACCCTCTCTACTATTGCTAATAGTCATGAGCTAGCTTTTTGGAGCCTATTACTTATGGTGGGACAATTTTTACAGCCTTGATGTGTGGGGAGGGGCTTGGATCTGCCTCTACTGAATATACCAGGCTCTGTTGACTCCCCATGGGAGGCCATACCTTGTTGGAGGAATGAATGGGGATGGTTTTTGGGGGGAGCCTGGTGGGGTGGGAAGAAGGAAGAGGGGCATCTGTGGTTGGTATGCAAAATGAATAAAAGATCCCTTAATTAAAAAAAAAACAATAAATACTGAATCAATCTCACCTTTGTGACCTGAAGTATTTTATGTACAATCAGAGTGATTCCCTAACTCCACAGGGACTGCAAAATTATCCAGTGTACATGTAAAAACAATGTAGTCAGGGTCAGAGTTGGCATACAGTAATTGTAGATAGTCATTACTGCCTTCTACAAAACTCGAGACATGCCCTTGGTAAGCAATCTAAAGGTATATAATTTCTTTCACTCTGGCATATTTACAGTTGAAAATCCTACTATTAGGCAGTAACTCTAAACCTTGCTTTGTAATTTTCTGTGCATCTCCAAGGCTATTGCAAAGTTTTGCAGCCTTTGATTCCCATTTAAATGCATTGAGTGCACTTTGAGAAACAAGGGTTTGTAAGTTCCAGGAAGTAAAGAACCTATAAAGTGCTGAATAAAATAAGTGTGCTTCCTAGCACCATATCCTTGGTTTATAGTAAGTAATCAATATCTATCTGTGAAGACATATGAATAAAGACAAATACATAATGAATGGAAGATGTGAAAATTGAGGCATACTGAAAAATAACATCATGATAAGAAGTTTAAGAATTACTGGCAAGGTCTCTGTACATTATAACTTAATTGAGGAGAGTGCTGAAGAGGCAGTGTGGTTGAATTAATTATTTTAAAAAGCACACTGAGGCTGCTGCAGTTAGAAGACACATTTTGAAATGTGTTGCTATCCATCATAACGCTATGTTCTTAAATACTGAATGCTTGCTGGTGCTCAGTGGGAATTGTTTGGATAATAAGAATTTTTCTGGCGGGTATTTTATCAAGTAAGGATTCTGTGAGTCAAAGAACAGTATTCAGATTCCAAGTGGGTTAAATTAACTTAAGCATGAAGGCTTGAACATTGATAGCCACATGGCATGCATTTATACTCAGTTCTAGATTTTTTTTTTAACAAAAGATAATTTGTTTTCATTTTTTACTTTGGTTACTGACCCATGGAACTAACATGTGTATGGATTTCACATTCATTTCCAAGGAAATAGCAATGGAGATCAATGTTATAGCTGAAAATTAAGAACATTGCCCCATTAGTTATCTACAATGAAAAAGCACAAATATGTACTTATTCCATATCTTATATTATTCTTACATTCAACCACTTAAAGAATAGACATTTATTATTACATCAATCAAATACCCACCATATTTCTCCTTCCAGTGGGATTATATATAATAAATAAGAGTTTTGTGTAAAGGATACTTGAACCCAATGACAAGGCTCAGACATCTAGATAAGGTTGAACATACTTCTTTGTTCAAGACACATTTGATGAAGTTTATCATTTATATCTGTAGTTCATCATATTTCAGTGGCATCTTTTGTGCATAGGGAAACTGCTGTTTGACATGTGGAAAGTAAAATATTCCTCTCTATTTTTCATTCCATTAATTTGAATCTGAAGATAGTTAAAGAATCAGTATCATGATGTTATAAATGAACTTCCTCCAAAATATTGAAATAAGCAAACAGAATTAATTATGACTACTACTGCTTAGGATTCTTGACCCTGGATAGATAATCCAATTTGTTGTCTTAATAGTAGGACACATTCAAATAACCTTATTAGTGAACAATACAGGAAACTTACACAAAAAAGCCAAAATACCATTCCATTTTCACAGAAATAATTATGTGATCAAATGTCAATGATAAAACTTTATATAGGAGAAATAAATATCAATCTTTTCCAGAACCTTGGAGATAATTAATAATAAGTGAATTAAAAGGGTCACATAACAAAATGTTCTAGGTATCAAAACCATGGAGCCATTTATATATGAAAATGAAGTGTGATTGGATAATTGTCTCAAAAGCAATCTCCCAGACAGCTATAGGCAATGCAAAGCCAATGGGTCTCCTTTTCTTTCTCTTGCCTCTTACTTTTCCTTGCCTCAAATATGTTTTAACCATACAGCTCAAGTTAACATTTTGTTTTTATGGTTTAGAGTCTCCAATTTTTCTTTTGATGCTACTTTTTACAATATTTGAAATAATGCAGTTACCTTTAGAAATATTATTTTTATGCTACATATGTTCAAAACCCATTATCTCTACTAGTGGCTGGGTTTTCAGGAATTTTAGATTCAATTAAAATGGTGCTAATTATTACTAACATTTGTGACAGGTTTTGTTGACAGGTCATTTCAGTATGGGTGGTTTCAATGGCTACCTCTACATTTTTTTTGTGATGTTTACTTTTAAAATTTTTTTCCGGTTTAACAGTGTTCCATGTTTGTATGATGAATTCTAGTCATTTTCACCCCATCTGCCTCTCTCATCTGTCTCCCTCTCCTCCTGGACACTTTTTCTCCACATCCTAATTCCATGTCTTCTTCTGTGTGACCTACAAGTGTAATTAGATTTTCTTGTCCAAATGTGGGTGAAAGGCTACTTTTATTTTTGAGGGGAGTAGAGGCAGTTCATCTGTATTTGTACCAATAAAGACAAGGACATCATCTGCCACATCAATAAAGACAATGACATCACCTGCCCAAACAAGTACTAGTTATCAACAATCTCTCAGGGAGGTGGAATAAGTGCACGAGGTGAGTAGTTTCAAACATGGTCAAAGAATGTTACTTTTAAAATGAAAGAGCAAATATTTCATTTTCATGATTCAAGTACCAATTTTTAGACTTTGATGTTCTTGAAAATTACCCATAATGTAGATTTAAACAGAGAATCAAGGCATCATCCAGCCTTGGCATCTCTACCAGGCAGATCTGAGATTTTACTTATTCCAGGAGATGCCAAAACTTTCACTTTCAGTTCTACATTTGTCACATTGTTGATTTTTAATACTAAATTTAAAATTAATAAATTAAAATGTTAAATTTTAAATGTAAAATTAATATTAAAATATGGCCAAGGATGAAATAATGGCAGAGAAAACAAAGCTTGTAAAATGTTAGGCCACGTTCTAGTAGGACAAACCTGCACACTCAAAATTATGCTCTAATATTTTCTCATTAATCCTATTTTAAATAACTTGTGACTGACTTGAAAAGAATAATTTTACATGCCAACTGGAACAAAAGAAAAGATATCAAAAAAAGGTTTTATGAAAGTTCATCATTTGCTAAATGCTAAAATGTTACTTGGTCTGATCTTATGCAATTCTTATATGGACAATGACAGCTGATGTGAGTTCATGAGTGTAGTGGTTCTCTCTTGTCTCAAAGATGCTGTTTTTTTGTCAGTCATTCTGAACTTCCAGGACTTACAATCTCTGGCCTTTGGGGAGGGGGTGTGATACAGATACTCAATTGTGTCTGTGTACTACACAGTCACTTATTCGCTATTCTTTAGCCAGTTCTGAGTTTCTACATTAACCAACATCTACTGTACAAAGAAATTTCTTTGATGAGGTCTGAGAGCTGCACTACATGCAGGTAGAGAGATGTAAATTTGGAGGGTAGTTCGATACTCTGTCCAAAGTCATCACTGTTATTTCTTCTACCTCTTCCCTCTCATATGGCACCATAATTTCAATTTTTGTAAGAGATACAAAACACAGGTAGAAATGTTAACAGACCAGAAAAGAGATATATCTCTCAGCCAAATTTATTGTTATAAATAGCATTTTCAAAAAGACGGTTTTTAAAATTTCACACACTTAGCATGTAACAAAGTCTAGTGCATTTGTGATAGCACGGTGGTACCATTAGTTTGTCTTTACTAGAATAAATTTGAGTAATGTTTGTTGAGCACCAATGTATTACTTTTTTTTCTAAGAATGTTCCTTTCATTAGCTGATTGTTGGTAACTTTTATTTATTCTATTCCATTTCTCCCTCTTCTTCAGAAGTGGTGGCCTTGGACATGATGAAATGCAATGCTAATTATCCTATATAGCCAGAAGATAGGAGATGCACACATTATTAAAACATTACATTTCCACAGAAATTGGTTAAATCCAACAATAATTTCCATCCATAGAACTCCTTATATTGGTATTATCTCTTCCTTTTACAATTTAAATAGTGCTCAGAAATATAAGTCCCACAAAATAAGGCATTGCTTAGATCTTAGGTTTTGAGTAATTCTTTGTACTAAGTTTTATCTGTAGTTTCCATTCTGTCTATTTGCCTGAATTTCAGTTTCATGGTTTCCCATAGCAAAAAGTAGAACACTCATTTATTTTTAAGATATATATTTTATTAATAAATAAACAAAACTAAGAATTATGTACATTTATATAAAGAGTTGTGAAATGACTAATTATGAATATGTAACCAGAAAAGTTGATGCTTTTGAATTTTATATATTTTCCTATTTACTTATGATTATATGAGGTAAAACTCACTATTTGTACATCTTTCCTATTAAAATACCTCTAAAGAATTAACTAAGATTATTTATAAAAGAGAGCATATAAGTTAAATTTATTCCTGTAATTAGTTCAAAAAACATGCAGGTTGAGCATGATGTACTTTTAAAAAGAAAGTTTATTTTCTGTTGCTGCTCCAGAATAACTATTATTATCCTCCTCTTATCTGTGATGTTACCTGCAACACATGCTCAGTTCTTACTTCACTGTCAGACATGAGGATAGATTCATCTTTATGCCACCAATTAATTACTCAGCCACTGTGATCTGGATTTAACATCTCACCCTCTTTTCTCTCTGGGGAGTCAGTGGCTTGGAACCCAACAGCCAGCCATTCTCATTTGCTCCAACATCTTATTTCGTCTCTAACTTCCATTGGTAGGGGTGTCTGTCTTGGGAAAGTGAATAGAAAAGAAAGGGGGGTGGAGAGTCCTTGCTAATTAGCTACTACTATTGGAGGTTAAATTTACTTCTGTGTTGCTGTATTCCTAATGATGAGCAATTCAGGAATTGATTGTCCTTTGGAGGATGAATAGAGCATTTCAGAGAACCATCACAATATCTAGACCATTACAGGGTAGTGAATCCTAATGGGAGTTCTCATTTGCACACAGGTTCCACACTCCTGAATTGTTCTTTTGCTCTATACTTCCATTCTCTTTCTTCAGAAGACACTTTGCACAGCTAGGCAAGTATCCTGATGTGGACCATGTATGTCAAAATGGTTCCAGGTGGGATAACCTTAAGTATCTACTTGTTTTCCAAGAAAACTCATGCATGATTGATGCAATCAGTGTAGAAATGTGGTTCACTGGCTGATCAGCATCTGTGTATTTGACTATTATGAAGAGCTGGATTTCATTTTAAACCTCAGACCTTAGGTCCATCATGGGAAAAATAGAAACCACTTCAGCTCCAAACACAGGTGCTCTGGGAACTTGGTCTGTTTGGTAGGATCTCTGCATTTCCAGCAGCATACTAGGGTGAACATCCTGTCTGCCATTGCCACCAACATCCCCAACTCTGCAAATAGCTCCATATTCCCCCTCTTTCTGCCAGTGCAGGGGGTGGAGTGTCTATATTTTCTACTCTTCTCCTATAAAAGCTATCCACAGAATTGTGTTCAATAATCCTCCACCCTGTTCCAAATAATTACTTAGTACTTTCACTCATTATACACAGTTCTATGGCTGACAGACATTTTTGAGCCCCAAATTCCCATTCTATAGTTGTTATTTCAGAATTATGAGATACCACTTGCAAACAAATTTTTGTAAGAATACAAAATCAATAAATATTTTAGACAGTACTATCTAAGAAAAGCATCAGACACTGGTGTAGTATGAAACACTGAGGAGTGAGTAAATATGGATCTATAAGAATAAATGAGCAAAAGCTTGAGATTTAGTATAGATATCCATCTGATTTGGAGTGTGGGTCCACTCCATTGTGTGATACAATCTGCTTTGTTTAAGTTGCAAGAAGTGCTAAAGAATTAAGTGTAACCTCATCTTACACAGAAGAAAAGTAGCCAGTGCTAGCCTCTTATATTTTACATATTCTTATTTTAATATTTCTACTGTACAGTGATATTGAAGTGGTCACCACTTAATTCAGGACCATAAGAAACTGATATGCACTGAGGAAGTTGATGATTGTATATCTAGATACAGCCTTAAATAATTAACAGTAAAAAAAACCATAACTAATGCTTTTCAAAAATTATAGAACTCTTTTGAAAATGTGATTCCATCCCTACCTAAACTAGGAATTTATCAAGATTTATTTGATTGTAATGTGTCTATAAATTGCACATCCTGTTTCTATCTGCTCAATGCATGGGCAGGTCTCTGTGAATTCAAAAACTGGAATACCTGCATTTCTTTAATTAATCACCAGTACTTAAAATTCTTAGTGAATTTCTAATGCCCCAGTTATTTCTAAATTTTGAAAAACCTGACTACTGATAGAATTTTCCAAGTAAATCAAGTTTATTTCAATAACTATGGAAAATATTTAAAAATAAAAAATCAGTTATTGTTATCCCTTGTAGAAGTAATTAACCCTCATTAGAGTGCACATAAACATATGAACATAGTCATACAAATTATGAGCTATTATTTTTTGTCATACTTATTATAGTGTATGCTCTTTCTTATGCTATTATGAGCATAAAATTCTTAATAAATGTTTCACTCTTTGGCTATGCTTTAACTTATGTGGAGATTATCCATTTGGAAAATGCTAAAGTTAAACCAACTTTTGTTAATATATAATTAACCTGCAATAATATGACTTTTATCTCAATTTGACAAACAACTCACTTCATTATGTTTCACTGATAGGCTTTATTGTAGCATGAATCTTAAAGATCTTATTAATAAAAACAAACCTGGAGTCAGTTATTGGGGTGAATGCTGAAAGATCAGAGAGACAGAAGAGGCCACAGCTAACCTCACCTCACCAAATCTTCAGCTGATCTTGTTTCCTCAAACTGAGAGCCTCTGAGTCCTCATCTGAATGGATCTCAGTTGAAATGCTGCTCAAAAGCTAAAAGCTAAACCAACTCTAGTTCCTGTTTTTCATGCCTTATATACTTTTCTGCTTCCTGCCATCACTTCTTGGGATTAAAGACATGTGTCACCATGCCTGGCTGTTTCTAGTGTGGCTTTGAACTCAGAGATTCGGGTGGACCTCAGCCTCCAGAAGGCTAGGATTGAAGGTGTGTGTGCCATCATTTTCTGGCCTATATGTCTATCTAGCGACTGTTCTGTTCTCTGACCCCAGATACATTTATTAGGGTGCACAATATATTGGGGAACACAATATCACCACATTTACTTTATGTTTGTGTATAAGGTATAGACAGTTTAAACATCCTTGATTATTATATACATTGGACACTAAAATCCAAATCATTGGGCTAAATTGCAAAAACTTTTTCAAGAATTGCTTGACAGTAGAATTCCAAATTCATTTACATATATATTCTTTTTTTTCCTTTTTATTATTATGAAGAGATTTTCTATTCATTTTACATACCAACCACAGATTCCCCTCTCTTCCCTCCTCCCACCCCTCAGTCTTCCCTTCCAACCCACCCCTCATTCCCTCCTCCTCCAAGGCAAGGTCTCCTATGGGGAGTCAGTTGAGGCAGATCCAAGCCCCTTCTCCTCCCTGCACCAAAGTTGCGCAAAGTGTCCCACCATAGGCACTGGGCTCCAAAAAGCCAGCTCATGCACCAGGGATGGGTCCTGAACCCCTTGCTTGCCTGGAGACTCTCTAAATAGTTTAAGCTAAACAACTATCTCACCTATCCAGAGGGCCTTTTAAAGGTCTTGACCAGGCTGATAAAAAAAAAAAAAAGTTGCATTGTTTCTTTTGTTGATTTGGGAATTCTGATTATGAGGCCCTTTCATTATCATGTTTATGATAAATATTTTAGCTCATATTTTCATTAACTTTTCTTGTGTTATTTAAATAAAGAGGGTAGGAAGTAATTTTAACGTCATTACTTTTTATAGTATTTTCTTGATTTTTTGAATATTGTTCCATATTGTGATGTATGAATGGAATGCTTATATCTTTTGGTTTTGACTAAGATACACTGGGACACAAAATATTCCTGTTACCTCAGGACATTCATTCTCTTCTAGCATGTTCTAGCTATTCATCACTCAGAAGCAAGTACAGCTCTGGTTTCTAGCACTTAGGATATTTTTGCCTCTAATAGTAGGCTCTTGTGAATTGGCAGAAGCCAGCTTCAGCAGAGTGCTAATTTCCTCCATCTGTGATTTCTTTTTTTATTTATTTCACCTAAAAATATGGTGATTTTGGCATTCATAAATTTGATTTTTTGATGAATTCTGGCTGATTTCTTTTTATAGCTCATGCTTTTAGTGTTGTATGTAAGAAAGAGTTGTCTTTAATTGCACCGATATTAAATTAATTCTTGAATGTGTTATGGACTAGAGCCTCAGATTCTGTTGTGTGACAAAACTTTTCTGTTGTGAGATGCAAAACATAGGTCTACTCATCCCAGACAGAGAGAGACAAAGTATGTATAGCACCAAATTCCAACTTGGTGAACCAGTGAGTTTTATACAGAAATATGGGTGAAGGGTTACTTACAGGAGCAAAAACCACTGACAGTCAGCTGTGTCACCAAAGCTCACCCTTACAGGGGTGACAGCTCACAAAACCTGGGAACTTGGATCACACTGTATAGCTTGCAGGTATCTCAACGGTTTAGAGAGTATCTTTCTAAGTGACTCAGTTGGTCTAAACATCTTCCAGGCAGCTAGCTGGTCTGGACTCACAGTCTTCTTTGCAGTTTGGTTCCACTGTCTGAGGAGGATTCCCAGATTTTATTGCTTACTCTGGCACAGAGAGGCCTAGTGAATTTCATCAGTGTTGGGGACTTCCTGAAGCCATTTTGAGTCATTTATCTTCCTGCTTAAGGAGCTTTCCTGCAGGATGGATTGTTTGAATCGCAGAGGAAACTATTGCACAACAGATTCATATGACTTCCTTTACATACATGCCATCATTCTAGAACAACTTTTTTAATGCCTTACTTTTCTCTGGGTATCTGAAATAATGCTTATGATCTGGTGACTAGGAAATTTGAAGAATTCAAAGCTAGAAATGTCTATTTATTATGCTTTTTTTTCTCCTAGCAACATTGTTGGAGGTCATGGAATAGGTTTGTGTGAGAGAGGAATAGACAAATGCGCACACACACACACACAGGAGTCAGGCAGAAAGAGAGAAAGAGAGAGGGAGAGATGTGTATTTGAGTCAATGTGAAAGCAGCTGACAGCACAAGATAAAGATCACAGTAAAGAATTTAACCAAGAACCACTTTTATCTCAGCACCCACATTATTTTTCACCTTTAAAATTATTTGCATAAATATCTATACTTAGCTAGCCTAGAAGTAAGTAAATAAGATCAAATTGTATGAAGAATCAGATAATAGTAGAGGAAGAATAACAATTTTGAAAGCAAAAAAAAAAGTAGTAAAAAAAGTAGTTTGACTTTCCTTGATTAGAGAACAGTGTGAGATCACCACAAACTACACTACAGTGATTTATTTTATATGGAGTCTGCAAGCCTATAGACCTTATTTCTCAGGAGAAAAAGGTCAGTGTAAATCTCAGTATGTGATTGAACATAAAACACAATTATATTTATAAGAATTATATATAGTTTATCATCTGATATCCAAATAACAAGGAAATAAACCACTAAATCTGTAATGGCAAATCTTTCATAAATGATTTATTTCAATCTGTAAAATTAGTAACTTCACATTGGCCAAAGGGCCACCATGGAAACTCCAAAACATCAGCAGCTGTTGCCAAGGCTATTGGTTACTCTCTGCAACCTAACTGATGGTAAGGTCTTACTGCTGAAAAGAATGCTTACATATCTCATTGAACATAGAACTTAAGCTATGCCTAACTAGAAACTTCATTCTTATTGACTGGTATTCATGGTATTGGAAGGTACTCAGAGGCTACAAGATGAGAAAGGAATTATCAACCCAGCTACAAACTCTGTGACATACAACAGTGACTTGCCTGTGAGATATACTGTTGAAATAGTGGCACAAATATTACAAGAGTTTTCAACCACTTTGGGATGAGATTTAAGGCCCACTCCATGACATGGAAACCTGATCTGACACTGCTTAAAAGGCCAAGCACTTGAGATTAGATAGGTGAGTCTAGGAGGAAACCAAATACTATTATTCTGCGAAAGTAACATAACAATAAAATGACATCTAATGACATTGTGCTGGACCCATAGGTCAGCACCTCACTCAGCCCTCATCAAAGAAGTTTCTTCTTTAGTAGATGAGAAATAACACAGAGACCCCCAAAGTGGAAAATGTGCAGAGATCAAGAGACTTTGGAGCACTCATTACTAAATGGGAATTCTTTATCAAAGATACTCTTCTAAGGTTCAGGTATCTATGTAGAAGAGGAGACAGAAAGATTGTAAGGGGCAGAGGTGATGGATGACTCAAAAATAAAAAAAAAAGTGTCTTTCAGGCATAGTAGGAGTGATTGATATTGATGGACATATAAACACTGTGACATCATTCAAATGGCCTTCATAGTTTCAAGCTAAATGTGGTCCCAGCACTGTGAGGGGGCAAATGGACATGAGCTCCCAGCCCTAATCAAGAAGAGACCTGCTATTGATACCCTGCTGTGGATATCGCTCTGTATAAATAAAACACTGATTGGCCAGTAGCCAGGCAGGAAGTATAGGCGGGGCTAACAGAGAGGAGAGAGGAAAAGGAGATGAAAGCAGAGGAAAGTAGACTCCAGCTGCCATTCAAGGAGCATCATGTAGAGGCAACAGGTAAAGCCATGGAACACATAGCAACATATAGATTAACAGAAATGGGCTTAGTATAAGAGTAAGATCTAGACAATGGTAGGCCTGAGCTAATGGCTGAGCAGTTTAAATAATATAAAAGTTGGTATGTTTATTTTATAAGTGGGCTCTGGGACTGGTGGGACTTGGTGGGAGCTGGAGAGAAATTCTCCAGCAACAATACCCACTGGCATAGGAAAATTTAGTTTTCCCCAGTGGAATCTAACCAGGTATATTAACATTTCAAGACAGGCTCCAAGCCCAGGAGGCATTGGCCAAGATAAAACAATCTGAAATGTATATTTGTAGACCTTTTGTATTGGTTGCTTTATCTTATTGGTCTTTTGCTTGTATATTTTGGTTTTCATTTATGTGGAGTTTGTGTGTGTGTGTGTGTGTGTGTGTGTGTGTGTGTGTGTGTTTCTGGTTTTTGTTTTTTAAAGAGAGAATATAAAATTGCATAGATACAGAGATGAAAAAGACTGAGGAGGAACTGAAGGAGAGGAAAATATGATCAAAATATATTGTATGAGAAAAGTTTTACAATAAGAAAAAGGTGCAAAAATCAATGACTTCAATCATGTAGTAAGACGTTAATGATTCCATTTACTTTTAAAAGTTTGTTATACTTGAAAAGTTTGGGGCAGTGATTTAGAGTAAGTGAAAGAATACCTTTAAAGATGTAAATTGTAAAGACTTAATTTGCTAACTAAAGCAAGAAGTATTCAATAAATAAGTTTTCAATGAAATAAGGGAGTAAATTGTCTATGGAACAGATATTTCTTTCAAGACTACCATCAAACCTGTAGGAGAGGATCTGTGCTGGCTGGCTGGAAACACACCTTAGTCTTGACCATAAAGTTTTGAAGCTTCCTGGCATTTATCTCAGGGAAGCTCTCAAGTCAAGTCACCATTTATATAGATGAGACATACTGACTAGGAAGGGAGAAAACTAGGGAATACATGCAAATTTCATGTTTGCTAGAATTATTAATAATTATCTAGCCATAGTAGAGTTTGAAAAGTTATTTTTGTTGGGTTGGTTTTTTTTTTTTTTTATTGTCCTCATGTAGTATGAATAGCAAATTTCAAACGTTTTTTGCTGCTCTTAATCACTAAGAGGAATGAAAGACAAAGGGATGCATGCAGACTCTAGCACTTTGAACAAAGGCTGTTCTGGAGGTCTTAGTAGTCAAGGGAAATGTGACTCATGGGAAAAGAAATACTCCCTACCCACAAATTTCTTTTTTTATTGCTAAATACTGAAGTTTTTCAGTAAGAATGTACTCTTGTGTGCCTCCCAGAATGTGTGGCAAAGTAAGATTTTCTTATAGAGTGATATTAGAGTTATCTTCAGCTGTCAAATTAACACAATTCAGTCATTTTAGAAGAAAGACTATCAATTTAAGAATTGCCTAGATGATATTGGCCTATTGCCACATCTGTGTAGTGTTTTCAATTATAATGTAATTGCATCATTTTTTCCTTTCCTCCTTCAAACTATTCCATACACACTTCCTTGTTCTTTTTTTTTTTTTTTTTTTGGTTTTTCGAGACAGGGTTTCTCTGTGTAGCTTTACGCCTTTCCTGGGACTCACTTGGTAGCCCAGGCTGGCCTCGAACTCACAGAGATCTGCCTGGCTCTGCCTCCCGAGTGCTGGGATTAAAGGCGTGCGCCACCACCGCCTGGCACTTCCTTGTTCTTTATTAATTTCCTGGCCTCTTTTTTCATTATTTGTTGTTATATGTGTGTATATATATATATATATTCAAATTGTGATTATGATATATACATATATGACTATGACAAAATTATATTTGTGAAATAATAATTAAAATCACACCTACCTATTGCATTGCTAAGATTATCAAAAATTCTTCTCAGGCAGGCATTTTTAGTTTTGCTGGTATTATAATTTCAAGTCTGTTATAAAGTTTATAGAGGAACTGCTTTTGCTGTATTTTCTCACTTATGCTTCTTTTTAAGAAAGCTTGTAATTTATTATTATAAAGGTCTTTTAAAGAGGAAAACTTATGCTTTCTTATTAAGGTCTTGCATATAATTTAATGTTTGCATATCCCGGAGTACATATTGAAAATTTTCTTTCAGATTCCAGACAAATCCAGAGTATCATCAAATTTGAAACAGAATTGTAATACACTGAAAAGATTACATTATCCACTAGGATGGAAACCTTACGCAATTCCAGTTATTTGATGTGAAAGCAAATAGTTTATACTAGGTACACATGGTCTTTCTACCCACAAGCTCAATTTGTTCATCTCTCCTATTTCCTTGTGCTCTTGAAAAATATTTATCAGTCACAGCTTTAACTTCTTAAACTTTGAATGGGGAGTGTATGTTACACAGCACAGTTATGGAGGTTTTGTTTGTACCACAGCAACCAGAAAACCTGACGGAGTGTGGGAGAGGATGAAAATATTGTAAAACATTGCAAAAGAGTTATAGGAATTTATTGATGATTTTGTAGAAACTATCCAAAGAGGCAGCATCTGGTGTGTGTGTGTGTGTGTGTGTGTGTGTGTGTTTGATCAGTCAGCAAGAAATTATTTGGTTTCTCATTTTAGTTACAAAGAAAACATAGTCTTTTAATAGACTATGAGATAATGATGCTTGTTAACAACATTGCTCTCAGTAGCAACAACATTATAATCACCAAGTGCTCTTATGACATGCTTTTACCAATGCTATTAATTTATATGCTACTGGTAACTCCTCAAATTCTTTTAAAAAGCAGGATCAAGTTTTATCTATAATACTAATTGAACATCACAGAAAACGTTCTACTTTTGTGATTCTAGATTTGTTACTTGTGATGATAATTTTGCAGTTAGATAAAATGGGCTGATGATTATTTAATGTTATTACAAACATAATCTAAAACATCACATTGAACAATATATTACTAGATGAAACTGGTTTAATTAGCATTACTAATCAAGACTATGAGACTCAAATTATCATGAGATTAAAGACACAATTGTGAAATTAAACAGCATTGTATTAGGTAAACACATAAACAACCTTCCTAACAGTAGAAATACTACCCAAATACTTTGAATGATTTAATATCCAGATAAGCCAAATTTTTTAATGTAATAATCTATATTAAACATCAAAGAAGATAAAAATGTTATTCATTAAAAATCCATATGTGCAAACCATAATAACTACCTAAGTTTTTAGACTTATGGCTTTGTCACTAACAAGAAAACAGGAACCTGAGTTATTAAACATGAGAATTTTCTCTAGTTGCTATACCACTAAAATCTTAATACTGTTGATATTTGCTTTCTTTTTTCAATATTTTTAGTAATTCTCTAAGAATTCCATATATTGTATTTTGATTATTTTATCTCCCCTCCCCAACTTTTCCCAGATTCACGTTGCTTCTTTAACCACCAAACTTACTGTCCTTGTTTGTCTTTATAACCCATCCATCGTTTTCAACTTGTTCTGCTCATATATTTTTGGATGTGTGGCTTCCACAGGAATTTTTTCAGGACCAGCATTCACATCCTTAAAGAAAATAAACTCTTCAAACCATGAATGTTCTGAGACATCTCTGAGGAGCTCTCCAGTTCAAGCCCAGCTGACACAGTAGAAAAGTAGGTAGTCACTCACCGTTCTGTTCTCGCTGCACCCCAGCTGCCAGTAGGTCAGGCTCCCCTAGGCTGATGTCATTCAGCCTTGTCCCCAGGCATTCCATGCAAAGGTGTTTGCACCACTCCTCAGCCTCCAGCTCTGAAAATGAGCATACGTGTCAGGACAGGGCAAATATAGTGGGAGAATGCTTCCTGAACTTCCCCCAAGAAGCTGGTAGGACTTGAACAAAGAAAGCTATATTGAGGAATCAAGAAAAATTTCCACAATCATTTCTCTCTATTAGTGTGTGTGTATGTGTGTGTGTGTGTGTGTGTGTGTGTGTGTGTGTGTGTGTGTGCCCAAAGAAGTCAGAAGAAGGCATCAGATCCCCTGATGCTGGTGTTATAGACAATTATAAACTGCCTAATGTGCATGCTAAGAACTGAACTTAGGTCTTCTGAAAAAGCAGCATGTGCCCTTAACCACCGATTCATTCCTCTAGCAACTAGTTCCCATTTTCCCAGGTGCTTTTATGCATTAACCATAATACTACTCATTTTAGAATGAGCAAAGTTTTTGATGAAAATTTCTTAGAAACGTAATTTAAATATAAAATAAAAATAAATAAGCAAACAAGTAAAAGAAAAACTTTATTAAGCATGTTAATGTTTTCCTGATTCTGCTTCTGAAATGTGTGGCCTGGAGGTCAGATCCCTAATTTATTGGGAATTACAAAGGATCATGAATCTGTTCTAGAATGGGATTACTTTTGTATGCATTGGGATTCCTTTACTACAAAGAGAAGGAAGGTGTCATGATCTTGTCACGATTTCTATGTAAAATTTGTTCTACAGGCTTGTATGTTTGAGCACTCAGTCCTTAGGTGATGGCACTGTTTGGGGAGGTTGTACAACAATTAGAACAGTGATTCTCAATCTGTGTATCATGACCCTTTGGAGGTCCTACGACCTTTTCATAAGGGTCATCTAAGACCATTTGCAAAATAGTTATTTAAATTATGTTTCATAACAGTAGCAAAACTATAGATAAGAAGTATAATTTTATGGTTAGGGGTATGGTTTGTCATCACTAAATGTGGAACTGTGTTAAGGGATCATAAAATTAGCAAGGTTGAAAACCACTGCTTTAGAATGTATGATCCTGCTAAAGGAGGTAGATTGCCTGGAGGTGGGGCTTGAGACTTTTAGCTGGCTTTGCTTTCAGCCAGACAGAGGCCTTTAATATTTTCTTGACATCTTATAACAACTACTCAGCATTCTCACCACTGAGGACCAATATGAGTCCTATAATCTCGCAGTTGTGACTGATTTGTTGATATTGATATCTTCTGAACCATAAGCCAAAATAAATAAGTCCTCCCTTTCAGATTTGCTATCACAGTAATGACAAAAATGACCAATACACAACTACAAAGTATCTTTCCAATCACTTAATCACTCATTATTCTTGTTTGGATTACTTCCCAGTTTCATTGCATTCAAAAGATATTCTTTTTTTCTCTGCTGGAAATACCAGAGTAGCTTCCATATATCCAGAATCCCATAGTACAAAAACTCTTGGGCTTTTGTTTACATGAGCTACTAAAGATCTAATATGAGGTCACTGTGGATGAGGGTTCAGTTGATGACAGAACAGGAGCCAAGTAGCCAAGCTACTTTGCAGATTTTTATAAAGATACAAAGTTTAATATCTAGGGGTAATCAGCAATATCACAATAGGAAAATTGGATCCAAACTTTTGCATTGGCAACTGCTCAGAGAAGTTTCTGACTTTCCCATGCAGCATAAATCTGTACTAGAACTATGTAATATAGATTTCCATCAAATCTCTTGCTCTTTGTGGATGACACTTCAACCTTTGCTTTGACATTTTAAACTCCCCATAAAAAGTTATCTGTGACAGGTTTTCTTGACTTCAGGGATTTTAATATCAAGTTCTTTCCTGCCATGAGGCCAACTCTTCCAAGGTCAAATGATGCTTCCCTCCTGAATTTGGTCACACTGCCTTAACACTAAATAGGCTTGAGTAACATGATATCAAGACAGATTTGCTGCTTCTTTTTAGTCTTATGTAGATCAAAATATTCAGTAGAACATAAGGCAGAAAAATCCTGCATTTTACCACATAATAAAAACAATGACCCCGATTTTCTAACTATGGGAGGCATTGTAACTACCTCTGGTGCTGTTGAGATATTTATGACTTTGTTTTGTATCTCTCACATTAGAGTCAGATTTTTGCTCATCTCTGCATGTGGGCATGTTAGTCATTTAAGTAATATTTATTAGAAACTGATAATGTCCTTCCTTCAAGGATGAAGACACCATGATAGTAACTAAATAGTAGCTAAAGTCTCAAAAATTGTAGGGATATTTACAGCATCCTTTCCCTGACTTCTGGAATATACTGAAAAATCTTCAAGTCATTACCTGAAACTGGTCACATTAGAATCTAGGAACAAGGAATCTTGTAAGAAGATCACTTCTTTATGAAACTGCTTTCTAAGTAGGAACAACCACCCCATTAATGGGAACAACTGCCCAGTAATGAGAACAGCTGCCCCATAATGGGAACAGAGTTTGCTCTACTATGCAAGAACAACCATTTCAGGATGGAATCTGGCTTGTTCCTCTAAGCAATGATTCTTAAAGTCCCCTTACAGAACTCTGAGGTTCAACCTGACTGTAGTCTGAACAAGCTAGTACTGCTTCAGTTCTTCCTGTTTAATTCAATGTTATATCAGGTGCCCCCAAAAGGAGATAAAGATAATTGCTCTGCTGTCTCATATGATCAAACTGAGTATTAAATTTATTTCTTGCCTTCAACATTGCTGTTTTCCTTTGCCTTCTTGGTGTCAGTTACTGCATATGATTTATTGGGATCTCCCTCCCTCCCTCCCTCCCTCCCTCCCTCCCTCCCTCACTTCCCCCCCTCCTTCCCTTCCCCCCCTCTCCAGAACTGAGCTTCTGCCCTGGGGCTTTGGAAACCCACTCTAGTGATGTGAGTTGCACCATTGCACAAGCCTAAACCCTCTTCTTCCCAGCAAGTGCCCTTCCTACTTTCAAGTCTTTTGAACGTGTGTGACCACTGAGTTTAAATGGTGTTCCTGCATAAGCCTGAATGGGAGGTTATTTCCTAGAACAACCTGGACAGTGTGTGTGTGGTGACATCGGTGACACAAGCAGCACCCCTTCCTCTCGTCAGTATTAACTGTCCTTTTTCAAATAGTGCATCCATGTTTTTTATTTGTACTTTCCTATGTAAGCTCTGTATGTTTAAATATTTTGTTTTTTATACATATTAGTTTAATTTGTTCTTTGTACTTAGTATTTTTCTGTGAACTCTGTTTCATAAAAACCCATGACCTCTTGCAAACTAGGAAAGTACTTTACAAATAGGCTATACTCTGTGCTTCTCTCTCTCTCTCTCTCTCTCTCTCTCTCTCTCTCTCTCTCTCTCTCTCTCTCTCTCTGTGTGTGTGTGTGTGTGTGTGTACATATATAGTTCTTCTTTCTTATAAAGCTGAAGTTCACTACAAATGGAAGTCGTATAGACCTATTGCCTTTTGTCATTTGTTTTACACATCAACCTTCTTAGTCTACTCAGAATGTGCAAATAATTAAATCCCTTTGTGGATGAAGAGACATTAAATGTTCCATAAAGTTTTCCATATTTTTCTCTCCATGAAAGAAGTGTTTTTTCATTAAGCACCTTTAACCTATTAGCTTGTGGCTGTGCTTAAGCTCTGAACTCTATACTAGAAACTCAAATATTTCATCATGTCTAATATTAAATTAAGAAAGTTGGTGATTTTCAAACTAAAAATTGAAAGGTATGTGGGAATAGCAAGATAAACAGAGAAAGGTGAAGTATGTGAGAAATAGATTTGTTTGTGGAGAGAAGTGATGGACAAACAAAAATTGTAGGCCAATATGTAGTTCATATCCGGGAAGGGTTTTCCACTTTCCCTTTACAGAGCTTCAAGGCAGTGACTGCATCCCTTTTAATATGGAAAATGGCCATTACATGGAATGTCCTAAGAAAGGACTTTTGAGTAAATGATTACATTCAGGTTTTATTGCTTTCATTAATTCTGGCCTTAAGACAATGACATACCACTATAGACTACTGGCAATGGTCGGGAGGGTGCCTGAACTGACCTGCTCTGGTGATTGGATGGCCAAACACCCTAACTGTCATGATAGAACTCTCATCCAGTGACTGGTGGAAGCAGATGCAGAGATCCACAGCCAAGCCCCAAGTGGAGTTCCAGGAGTCCGACCGGCAAGAGAGAGGAGGGATTATATGAGCAAGAGATATTGAGACCATGATTGGAAAAAGCACAGGGACAAATAGCCAAACTAGCGGAAACACATGAACTATGAACCAATAGCTGAGGAGTCCCCATGGAAATGGACCAGGCCCTCTGAATAATTGAGACAGTTGAGCTTGAATTGTTTAGGAGGCCCACAGGTGGGACTGGGACCTGCCCTTGGTGCATGAGCTGGCTTTTTGGAACCTAGGGCCTATGCTGAGACACTTTGCTCAGCCTTGGTGTAGGGAGGAGGGGACTGGACCTGCCTCAACTGAATCTACCAGGCTGAGCTGAATCCCCAGAGGAGACCTAGCCTTGGAGGAGGTGGGAATAGGGGGTGGGTTGGGGGGGGGAGGCTGGGGGATGGGAGGAGGGAGGACAGGGGAATCCTTGCCTGATATGTAAAATTAAATTAATTATAAAATACAAATATTTATTAAAAAGAAGAATGTTATGGAATAGTCATGCTCTATTACTCTCCCCCTGCAAAAAACAACAGTGACATTAAGTGATCCACAATGAGGTATACTTGAAAAAAAAAGAATTCCATCAAATGTATAGAAATATCTCCATCAGATAAAACTCCCATTGTAGAATTCAAAAGTATGGCATTGGTCACGTGCTACTCTATCATATGATCCAGGTAAGACTAATGTTTTGTGTTGATCCTAGACATAGCCCTAACTGCATTTAGCTTGTAGTAAAAGTCAAAGGCAAGTGCAGATAGAATATGCCTCTTATCTTCGGCATATCCCACACTTTTGATTGTACCTTCTTTTTAGAGTTTTCTATGATTGGGTGATAACATTATCTTCATATTTATTGAAGTATTAAATTCATGCTTTGCTGTAAACTGAAGAAAAATATTTCTCCAAAAAACTATTCCTGAGAGAACATAGGGCTGTTCCTCTTTTTCATGTAAAATATATAAAGCAGTGTACATTTGGTGAAGCTTCCATTCTTGCAAAACACTTTTTACTAAACTGGCCTCATTGATAGTTAATGCATTCTGCTTTTCCCTCAGACTTTAAGCGAGAACATTACTTCAGCAGACATGAAATGATTGCATCTCTGTTTAGCATATACAAAATAGTATTTCAGTGTCAGATTTGAAGAACTGATCTGCTTAGAGGTGGGGAATAAATAGTTTTGTTTCTGAAGAGGAGATATATCTTTATTTTCTCCCTGTAAAATGCCTCTCCTTTGATTTTTTCCTTACATTTGATTCACACTTAATTCTCCTTTAAAATTTGCCTCAAATACAGTCTTCACTCAGCTTCCCAGACCAATTTGGATGTGACATTGTCTTTCCGCATTTCTCTGTTGTATTTTATTGAAGTCCAAATGCCACTGACATACTTTTTGCCTTTCCTAACCATGATAGTTTAAGACATAGGTTTGTAAAAAATCCACTTGCTTTAGTCCCTTCAAAGCATAGTGCAGCACACAAACATGGAAAATGATAAGTAAATGCTGAACACATAAGTAGAAGTGACTATCAATTATTTCTTGGATATTGAATACAACTTCTAGGACCACATGAAAATAATATGGGAGTATCTTTTGTTGGATATTTTGAGGTAAATATTGAGTTCAATGTGGGCCTTGTAACCTTGGCTATCCACTGCTGGCTTACCTAGATCAGAAAGATCTTTTAATAGGAAAGAAAAAAATTAAATGACTTTCTCTGTCAAAGTCACCCACTTAAAATAATTTTTCTTCATTTCATTATCTATATTTTTCCTTTGACTTTATTAGGGATATTTATTTCATCTTTAAAGTAATACATAAATTGTATTTGATTCTGCATATGATAAATTATTGGTCAATTTTTATATTCTATATAGATATGTCAGTGAAATCTTCAAGAAAGGTCAACAATGGAAAGCCAAGACAACGAGTTACTACTTAAGTGTATCCTTATTGAGATAATCTAACTTATTTTCTTTGGTTTAACAGAAACTTGAATAGCAAAGTTTTTAAACTGGAAATTTCAGTGTGTTATTTTTCTCATTTTCTGAATTGTAAGAGCTAGGTTCGGCTTCCAGACAGTTGACTAGAAAGTGTACCCACTTGTTTTCCATTGTAACAAATGACAAGCATCAGCCATTGACAGAACGATCAAGTGTGATATTCCCCTGCCTGACAGGAATGCAATGTAGAGCGCTTTGATATGGAGGTTAGCAAATGACACAAAAAACTTAAAACTATTCAAAGAACACGAAAAAGGAAAGAAATGAACACCTTTAAGTAGTATGAAATTACATTCCAAATTATATTGCATGCGTCTATATGTGTACATACACGTGTATATACATGAGTGTATGTCTTTTTGTGAGTATGCATGCATATGTAAATGCACATAGGTGTTGATGCATGCGCGCGCGTGCGTGTGTGTGTGTGTGTGTGTGTGTGTGTGTGTGTGTATTTTATTTTTAGAGATGGGAGTATGGTGTTAAAACATTACAGGAAAAGCATTATCAAAAAGGAAGTTGGTACTATGTTAGCAAGTGACATATTTTTTTTCCTCTCACAGCCCACTATCTTTTGCACATGTTCAATGATGTCTTAAAAATGGTACATGGTAATCAGAGTTATTTGTCTTATAGTATTACAAAGATCCTTAAATTGCCTAGGTCAATAGATTGAAACATTTTATAATTCTCTGATGATTGCGAAACATCAAGATTTCTGATTGTCATTCCAGTAATATTGAATATCTAGCATTTATCCAATGCTTTGACACACAGTGTCCTCATAAATAACCACAGGCACACTGAGGTGGAAGTCATTTTTATATATTTTCTAAGACATTCCAGAATGTATTTTATCTCTAAGACAATGGTATGTTTGCATTCTCAGTATCCTGGCATTCCACTTCTATCCCTGCATTTAAAGACAAGTTTGCATGTGTCTGTAGTGTCCTTGACTTTATTTCTGGCTGCTTAACCAAATATACGCTTGGTCACTGTGAGCAATATTCCATTCCCCAGAGATCAATGCCTACATTAAAACATAAGGAACTCCATTATGCCAAAACCCATGGAATGATACCATGAGCTCTTATTTTTCTGGAATAAAATCATGTTGGTTTTCATGTTGCTCCTGTCACTCTCTCTCAGCAAGACTGGTCTTCATATGCTTGGGCAGCAAGTCATTTGGAAGATAACTAGTGAATATGGGTAGTTGTGATTTAAAAATATTATCTTCCATAATAATAAATATCTGTTGCAGCTTGTTACTTTGGAACAGATCAGGGATAAACAGTACATCTGCCCACCAAAGAAATTAAAAGGGAAATGTCAAAAGATACATGAAACTCAAATCTGGGTACTCATTAGTAGCCAAAATTCCCACATGGACTCATTATATGTATACATGGTTCAATTATTTGATTGTAGGGATAAAGAAAGTGTTCAAACCATGTCTATTTGATTTTAGCATGTTTTCAAATATTTGTAGTGGGGAAAGTATCATCCTTAAGGGACTTGGCAGAAGTGATATTGCTCTTAAGAGACAGTTTTCTCCCATTGCTTCCAATGGGTTATTGGTAATTATCACTATTGAAGCATCCTCACTTTCATAACCTCTTTTAGCTTCAGTCAGAGATACTGGAAGGGATGAACTAATAGCAAAAAGCAATGGCCAATCAACATTTTCTTATTGGAAAACAAGTTTATTTATACAACAACAAAGCACATCGAGTCTCATCATATTATATTGTGCTGTATTCTGAGATATTGGAAGAGGAAGATGCTTGGAAAATATTTTTCTGTCTATGAAAGAAATGTAGAAATACAAAAAGATGCTATGGGAAGACTAAAGTAGCATTGCCAAGAAATCAGAGGGCCCCCCTTGTCAGGGTAATTAGCCAACAAAACAGACCGTGGCTACAGTGTGTTTTCCATGTTGATCTGGATTAAAGAGAGCTTTTATGACAATTATAGCAACAGTTATGGTTACAGTAGCCATTATTCCAATTATTAAAACAATATTATTTTCAAAATATTAACCATGTTCCTAAAAATTGGTATTCCAATGTTTTAATTCATAGAGATATCCAGGTATCCTGATGAAATAGGTGCTGTTTGCTTTGTGACTTTAAGGTTGATCCAATGGAAGCTTAGGGATTTTCATTAAGTGTGAAAACATAGATGTAATATGTGAGGACTCAAATGTCACACCCAGCAATCCTACCTCACCTTATGTAATTAATAGTCTATTAAGGAGTTTTTTACTGCTTTATATTTTAGGCATAGTAGAATTCTGGAATTAGTTACAGAATTAGAAGAAAGTTAGGTCAAAATTTCAACTTTTCCTACATAAAGTACTAAACATAGAGATTTGTTTTGAGATTATTATTTATGTCAATATGATAGTAGAACAATGGCTGTCACCTGGAAAGGATCTAGAATCACCTAGGAGACAATATCTGAGGATGTCTGTTGAGAAACATTCTAGACTGAGTTAACTGGGGTGGGAGACCTACCCTAAAATTAGATGGCTTGGGAACAGGACCTAACACAAATGTGGTTATCACCAACATATGGGCAGGGGGTTCTACAATGAATAAGAAAGAGAAAACAATTAATCTGAAAATCAGCGTTCATCTCTCTCCACTTAAAAAATGTAGATGCGGTGTGATTAGTTGTGAGATGTTCTTGCTGCCATGTGCTCCCCCCTTCACTAATGTGGTGGATTGTGTGTGTTCCCAAACTGTAGCTGAAACAAGCTTTCCCTCTCTTAAACTGCTTTCCCTAAGTCATGGCAACAGTGTTACTAAAGAAGTGACTGGGGCTTTGGGGTTTACTGTTGCTTTTTTCTTTCCTTTTTTTTTTTAACTCTACTTCTAATACTTAACTTCAAAAAACTCAAATTATATCAGCTTTCTTTGTTTAGGCTTTACTTATGGTGTTTATTTTACTTAGATTGTGCTGTGGTAAGAACAGATGGCACAATATCAGGATTTCTTCAGTGTGTAGAAAACATTCTTATTAGTTCTTTGAGAATTTCATAAAACATGTTTTAATCATATTAAACAACATCCATTCTCTGACTCCGCCAAGATCCCTCCACATTCCTTACCAACCCAACTTTCCTGGTTTCTTTTTGTTTGCTTCTTGTTTTGTTTTTCAAAACAAGGCCAATTTATGCTTCCAAAATATTCTTGAATGTGTGACCTTCCTTGGGATCATGGGAGCTACACACTAGGCGTCTCCCCTTTTCCCAGAAGCTGTCATTTGCTGATAGTCTCTTGGCTGTGAGTGGGACTCTGCTAGGCTTTCCTCCATGCTGGGACTTGTTCAGGCTTTTGTGTATTCTGTCACAACCAATGTTAGTTAGTATGTTCCACTGCCCCGGTGTGTCTATAAGACACAACTTCCTTGTATCTGGCTTTCACATTCTTTCAGCATTCCATAATAATTTCTAAACAATGGGAGAAGGAATATGGCATATATATGTTCCACTTAGAGCTGAGCACTGTACAGTCTCTTATTTGGCCAGTTGTGAGATTCTGCCTTAATCATCATCTACTTTCAATTGAAGCATCTCTGATGAGGGTTGAGAGATTCATTCATCTATGAGTATAATGAAAAGTCCAAAAGGACTTGGTTTAATATGGTCTCCAAACATTACTTGCTGTTAACAATGCTCTTGGTTACTTTCCAAGGATGATATTAAGACCCTATTTCTGAAGACACTATGCACTTGAGTCACAGACCAAGAAAAAATCAAGCTGGTACTAACCTGGAAGTTTCATCTCTATTGACTACTTTAACAGCCCTGGAAGGTTTCATGTATATTACCAGAAGAGAATTTTAATCATCAGTGTTCCCAAGGTATTACCTCTGGGAACTACAATAATGACTGTTCCAGCAAGACATATTTACTGGCACAATAATGCCATGAACATCATGGAAGTAATAAACTACTTTCTGACGGGGTTTATGTTCTGCTCCATAAGACAAAATTCATACCCAGAACCCTTATGATGCAGGATCCCATGGCTAATTTTAGGATTTCTATAACAAGGTTCTTACTCCTTGTTCCTCACCTAGTCAGCCTCAAGTCTCTTCTGGGGGTTCTCATGCTATGACCAGTTTCAAAGGGAAGTCTCTTTCTCATGGTCAAGGTGAAAGAAAAAGCAATGAAGCCTTGGAATGTTGTTTGGGTATTGTTCTCAGCTTTCCATATTGTATTTTTCCCACTTTCTGTTCACCTTACCACTGTAATTCATATATTTTGGATTACAGCAAAGTCATATAGGTACTTTTACAGTGAATCTGGGGACCCTGTGCTTTGATTTTTCTTATTTGGAAAGTATTATATTGATCCTGGGAATTCTCACTGCTAAAAACTTCCCAAGTATACATCAGTATGCTGCTGGAGCAAAGACCACACTCACTCCTCGGTGCTGTAAATTACATTTCCCTTATAACCTCTCTCCCATGCATAAGAATAAACACAGTGTATATACTTAAATAAAATTTCTTCTCATCTTTATATTGTGTTTTAACCATCAATATTATATACTAAATTATATACCAAATCTGCTTTATGTTTAATTAATGAAGATGCTAGAGCTCAATGCTTCATACAAGCTATACCTCTGTGGCTACATTCCCGACCCCTAAAATGTAGTTGAAAGACTTATTGATGTTACTTTAAATTTAAGTGTGTTTACTTATTTTGAGACAACATTTAACTAACGTTATATCATGTATCAATGATTTATAAGTATTAACTTGTTTTATTCCTCTACATAAAATGTATGGTTTTATATTTTTATTAAAAAATTGTGGAAACAGGTACAGAGGGGGAGGATCATTTGCTGTTGGTTACACACCACACCTGGGTCATTAGTTATATTCAAATCACTTTGCTGTTTTGCCTCATCTTTGTAGACACTTTTGTTATTTGCTCAGGTGTTAATCTTTCCTCTTTTGGTACCAGAAAAGTTTCCCTCACTGTGTGTTATCCATGTCAGGAGAATTCTGACTGTGAGAAAACTCCAAGAAAGCAACACAATAGTCTTATGATCTCAGTTTCTTGTTCTTGGAATGTCCTTTCATGCCCTCCCACGTGTAGTGGATAGGAGTGAGGTTTTTTTTTTTTTTTAATTTTTTAAATTTTTTTCTTTTATTTTACAATACTATTTAGTTCTACATAACAGCCACAGATTCCCTTGTTCTCCCACTTCCTGCCCCCCTCCCCTTCCCCCCAGCCCACCCCCCATTCCCACCACCTCCAGATCAAGGCCACCCCCGAGGACTGAGATTGACCTGATAGACTCAGTCCGGGCAGGTCCAGTCCCCTCCTCCCAGATTGAGCCATCTAGGCAGTGGTACCAGGTCCTGGGCTCGCTGCATGAGATAGTTGTTTGAAACCTGGGACTTATACAGGTACGCTTGGCTCAATCTAGGAGTGAGTTTTATTAAGATTATTCATTACCACTGGCTATTGTTATCTGTTTATATGCATCTATGAAAACATGTTTTTGCCCTTGTTTATTTATATGCCTGTATGGAAAAACATGTTGTTGCTGTTTGTGGCTTGTTCACCATATGCAAGGGCTTGTCCATCATGTGCAAGGAGTTTGTCTGCCATGTACATAGTCTTATCTGCCAATTGCAAGGGTTTTGTTCACCATATTCATGGATTCATTGGCCATTTGCAAGGGCTTGTTGCCATGTACATGGCTTGTCCTGTCATTGTGATTGTACACTCTATCATATGACTCCTCTTAACCCACAGAGTATAAATTGTCTGATGCTCTGAATAAAATTGGCCGTTGCAAGATATGCTAATCCACTTCATTTATCTGCTCTATTGTTCCAGGTCCTATTGCCTCTAGAGCAGTGACAAAAAATTAACATTTATTTCTTTAAAGAAACACCAACATTTCAAATGCATAAGAAATTATTGCTTTTTTAAATCAGGAATTTTTGAAAGTATGAAAAATATCTGAAAACTGTTCTGAATTTTATCAAATAAATTCTTTTATACTTCTAGTTCTGTTTTAGGCAAGCAACAACTTCCAATTTTGTGGATTGGCTTGAAAGCAGCACTATTCAAAGATGATCCCCAGTAGTAGGAGAAAAGCACCTTCAGTTAGCTCAATATGTATAAGATAAGTCTAGGGGATTGGGGCTTGTGGAAGTCATTATAGTCCTAAGAAGAGTTAGCAAGCAAGGTCATAGCTAAAAGATTCACAAGGACACTGTCTGTGATCAAAGGCCACTGTCCCTCCCTTTGCGCCCCTTGTTAACAAATCAATTTCCTTTTCAAGCTAACTTAAATTAGTTTTCTTTTTTATTTTGTCTTAAATGCTGGCTGAATAATAAAACAACTTAAAGTTAGTTTAGTAGTCAGAAAGATAGCTTACTGGTCGGTTCTGTGAGAAGATGATTTAGAAAACAGACTAGAGTAGCTAATGTGAGGGGTTGAGAGGATGGGAAGGATATGATTGCCTTAGGAAGAGCCAAGAATTTGATTGCAAGGGTGAGGAGAATGATAATATAGATCCATAGGGGGAAGTGTGGACAAGTTTGAGAAAAAACTTCAGAAAGATTGGAGATACAGTTCAGGGTAGAGCTCTTGCCTATCATATGTGAATCTCCACATTTAGTATCTATCACCAACTGTTGGCAAAGAAAAGAAGAAAATATGTAAAACCTGACCATTTTCATAATCTGAAGGAGATAGATACAATTTTGAAAAAGCTATTGAATTATACATGGGATATATACTATTAAAGATTCCCTATAGTGTAAGAAGGTATTAGGTTCAAAATGGTAGATTAGCCAGAACAAGAGCCTCCCCTGAGAAGATGGGGTAGATGTAGATGTTGTGCATGCTTTGTACTAGAATGGATGTTAGAATAATAATACTGTGAAGAGAGAGAATCCATTACCTATTACTAGCATGCTATGTGCAGTTTTTCAAACATAGTACCAAATTGATTTTTGTTTTGTTTCATTTTTGTATTATAATTAGAGAATATTCCATATAAATATTGTAACTAAGTTTTAAATAATAAGATAAAATATATCAACACTTCAATGAATAAGATCTGGATAAGATGTTATATAAAAAAGAACCATCAATTAAGTAGCATGGTCATTTAGATTTAAAAATATACAACATTAAGAATTAGCAAAAGAATAATGGGGCAGTTGGAAGACAAATTTGAGATTATCAATATTTTATGGATTAGATCAAGATGTTAAAAATAGATGATAAATTACTAGGCTGTTTGTCATGGTAGTTCAAGATACAGTTAGTAGGATATGTTTCAGAATAATCAGACTGAAAAAGGAACAGAAGTAATTACCCAGGAAATGCTACTGAAGTTATAAAACTTCATAGTAACTGAAGGGAAAGAATCAAATCAACTTCCAGAGCACCAAAAATATCAGTGCTTCACAGACCTTCCAGTGACAAAAAATTACATTAAATACAAGGACAGCCTGTCAAAAATGGTTCATGTTTCTCATTTATCATATTAGAATGTAAGTTTGCAAATTTATGAGGATTCTAGACCTAAAAAATATGAATTAATATTGAATGGAAAATCAACAGCTTTTCATAATGTATTTTGAGCTGTCTTATTAAAGAATCATGAGTCTCTTCTGGACTTTCCATTCCTATTAACGAGTTTATTTGTTTATTTTTGGCTCCTACAACATATTTGCAATAACCATGATTTTAGTGTTTACTTGATTTTTCATGTTTTGGCTTATTTCTATTCATTTTTGTTGCTGTTGTTTTTGTGGTAACCTTCAATATGATATCTATTCTCTTAGTATTATCAGTTTTTCTTACAATGTGGTTAAATTCAGGTACAACTTTGTAAAACTAATCTCTAGAACTTATTTTTCTTTTATAGCTAAATATTCATGTCTGTTAACGGTTACCTCACTGTGCATGGAAACGATACAGTTTAACTAAGACACTTAAAGGTTGGGAGGAGCTTCTAGATTTTTCTTAAGTCCTTACTAAATGCATAGCAATCAAAGTCCAGCCATTTACCATACTGTTACTTCTTTCTCAGGTCCCAGGTGTCCTGTGACTCCCCCTGTGTATTAGTTACATTTTTCTTCATTGTGACAAAATAGGCAACAAAAGCCATTTCAGAAAAGAAACCCTTTTTGTTATTTGTTTTTGCTCATTGTTTGAAGATAAAGTCTGCCGTGGTCAATAAGATAGGACAGCAGGAGGCTGGTGACCACACTGAATCTCTAGGCAAGAAGCTGAGAAGAATTGGTTTGCTTTCTCCTTTTTAATTAGTCTAAGACAACAGACCACTTGAAGGTGTGTCCCACATTTAAGGTGTGCATGTTACTTTTATATTGATGTGATAAAATACCATGACTAAGGCGACTAATGAAAGGATTATTTGGGGCATACAATTGCAGAGGACAGGAGTCCATGGTGGGGGGATTGCAGCAGACAGGTGCTGGAGCAACTGCTGAATGCTCCCATCTTAAACATAAAAAGGAGACACAGAGAGCACTGAGGATGAAGTGAGACTTTGGAAGGCCCCAAACCTGCCCTCAGGACACACCTCCTTCAACAAGGTTGCACTTCCTAATCTTCTCCAAACAGCCACCAACTGCAAACAAGTTATATTACAAATACGTAAGATTTACAGGGGTTGGAGGTAGCAGGAATATTTCTCATTCACATACCCTCAGGCTGTGTGTTCACTCTTGTGTTAAACTTTTCTGGAAACACCCTCATAGATAGACCTTAAAGCTGACTGGAACAGACTGTTAGACATTTGAACAGACCCTAGTGAAGAGACCCTGCTGTCCAAGTACAAGAAAGGAATCACCCTGATACTCTTCCCCTTCTAATTGAGAAATTGCCCTTCATGTATTACTCCACCCACAGGGAAGGAGTAATTTCATATATTCTCCTGAATCCTATATAAAGTCAACTAGCCATTGCGCGGGGGGGGGGGGGGGCATATTCAGAATTATAGCTAATTTACAGAAATTCTAGAAGTTTTACAAATCCTTAAGTCATGTTAACTATCACATGGGACCTTAAGGCAGCAGCAAAGCACTAATTTCATGTGCCTATTCTTATCAGGACAATGAACACAAAACAGTTTCTGGAGTGTTTGTGTGAATAATGGTATTAGCCTCATGTTAGTAGCTCTACAAAAGAGAGATAAGAGAGATCTAGGTTCATGATCAAGTTTTATTTTATTTTGTAAATCTTAAATTAATGGTATTTACATTGCCCAGAAAGTTAAATATAAGAAGACTTGACTATATATAATAAGACTAAATATAAGAAGACTTTTACTATTTCATACACATTCAGCTTCTCACAGATTGTTACCTTTAGAGAGTGTATATAAGGTCTGTGTACATTCCATTGCCTTTTCTGAAAATGTATGATGTCTTTGTGTGTACAATCTTGATTCCCCTTTGTTCTTTTCCTTCCTTCCCTCCTTCATTTCTTGCTTTTATAAATGTTGTTGAGATGATAATCACACCATTTTCTATTCCCTTTCCTCCCTCTAAACCTTTCCAGATTTTATTAATCATAGGTGTTGAAAAGCTATTAATATCTTTCTTTTTTAGGGGTTTCCATGTGTCTTGGAGATGGTCATTTTTAGAGAATCCTTTAATACAAAATATATAGACACTAACAAAATCTGTGAAAAATTCCCTAGCAATGGGGATTTCTTAGGATTCAAGAATCTTTCATTTGGATGCTATATTCCAGCACTATCATCTCTAGTGGGATTATACACTTGGTCATGGCAAAACACATCTCATTTTAGTAAAAGATTCAGCTCATGTTCTTTCTATTAATTTCAGATTTTAAACACATAATATACATCTCAATATTTCCAAGGATTTAACCTTCTCTATAGAAACAACAAATTAAAAAAATAACTTATTACTATTTTCAACTGCATCAACAGCTCTTTTTCCTGCTGATTGGAACAGGGTGGCTGCTAAGATCTTTTTATACAAACTCCATTTTTAGGTATAAAGAATATGAGGATTGGAATTTAGACAAGGAAAGCTGAGCGTAAGGGCCACGTAGTCAAGGCAATGAGGTCCTGGCTAAGAGCTTACAGTGGATGTTGAACACATACACATTTGAATTCTTTCATGTCCTTTAATTGCAAGTCACAATTCTAGAATGTTAATATTTCTTATGATTGCTTTAAATTTTCTCTTAAAAAGTCATTCTTTATAAGTTCTCAACAGTGAGATAGTGAAAATATCCTAAATAAAATAGCTTTCTGAAACTAAAGTCTTTATGATATCATAAATATAACCATGGTTTTGCTTTGCATGTGTGGGAAATCAGAATTAAATTATTGGAATTATTTTTCAATTAAAACAAAAGAAAAAAGAAAAGGACATATCAAGCTTCATTTTGAAACAAAGCAAGCATTTGATACAGTGTTCCAGTTGTGGTCTTCAGAATCAGGGTCCTATCAGACATGGCCTCAGGGGCTCTGCAGTGGGCAAGAAGTGGGAATAAAACTAGGCTTGGACCAAACCCACATCTGAGAGAGGGCTGATCTCCAAATATATATAAAGAACTCAAAAGGCTAGATTTCAAAATACTGAACAATCCAATTAAAAAATGGGCTACAGAGCTTAACAGAGAATTCTCAACAGAAGAATCTCAAATGGCTGAAAGACATTTAAGGAATTGCTCAACATCCTTAGTCATCAGGGAAATGCAAATCAAAACAACTCTGAGATACCATCTTACACCTCTCAGAATGGCTAAGATCAAAAACACTGAAGACAGTCTATGTTGGAGAGGATGTGGAGCAAGGGGAATACTCCTCCACTTTTGGTGGGAATGCAAAATGTACAGCCACTCTGGAAATCAGTATGGTGGTTTCTTAGAAAATTGGGAATAAGTCTTCCTCAAGACCCAACTATACCACTCTTGGGCATATACCCAAGGAATTCTCAATCATACCACAAGGACACATGCTCAGCTATGTTCATATCAGCATTATTCGTAATAGCAAGAACCTGGAAACAACCTAGATGCCCCTCAAACTGAAGAATGGATAAAGAAATTGTGGCACCCACAGAACATATGGTGATGCATAGATTAATAGTTATGGGTTGAATTAAACTATAAGAGCTAGCTAGCAAGAGGCCTCTCATAGGCCACACAGTTGATAATTAATATTAAGCCTCTGAATGATTATTTTATAAGAAGCTGAGGGACCACAGGACTGGGCAGGACCAGAGGAACATAGGGCAGCAGCTGGGCAGGACCTTAGAAAACTTAAAGCTACAATACTGTCTTATCTATATCAAAATAAATACTCTATGCATGAAAATACTCAGAGTACACAGGGTGGTGGTAGCGGCAGGGCACACCTTTAATCCCAGCACTCAGGAGGCAGAGCCTGGTCTACAGAGTGAGATCCAGGACAAGCACCAAAAACAACACAGAGAAACCCTGTCTTAAAAAACCAAAAAAAAAAAAAAAAAAAAAAAAGAAAAGGAAAGAAAAGAAAAAGAAAATACTCAGAGTAATGGAGAAGTTCTCAAGGAATGGTTAATATTTTCATATTTAGTCATAACTCAAAGGAAATTAACATCTTGCTGGAAATCTTTTTGATGCTTTCTTAAGACTTAATTGCTCTTTTAAGTGTGTTTTTAATGATATTTAATAAATGGATTAAATATTTTATAGTCAAATGTTGAAAAAAAAAAGAAATTGTGGCACATACACACAATGGAGTAGTACTCAGCAGTAAAAAACAATGATATCATGAAAACTGCAGGCAAATGGATGGGTCTAGAAAATATTATACTGAGTGAGGTAACCCAGACTCAGAAGGACAAACATGGTATGTATTCACTCATAAGTGGATACTAGACGTGAGGGAAGGGATGGCCAGACTGCAACCCACAGCTTCAGAGAGGCTAACTCATAAGTGGATACTAGACATGAGGGAAGGGATGGCCAGACTGCAACCCACAGCTTCAGAGAGGCTAACTCATAAGTGGATACTAGACATGAGGGAAGGGATGGCCAGACTGCAACCCACAGCTTCAGAGAGGCTAGCTAACAGGAAAAGACCCTAGGAGGGACACAAGGATGACCTAGCGAAGAGGTGGATGAGATCTACATGAGTAGACTGGGTGTGGTGTGGTGGTGGAGGATGAGGAGTGGGGGATGAGAACATAGGGAAATGGGAGTGTCAAGCTGAAACAGGGACAGAGTGGGAGGCAGATACCATAATAGATGAGGACATCATAGGAATAGGAAGAGGAAGGGTGCTGGGGAGGCTCTCAGGAATCCACAAGGATGACCCCGCCTTGGTCTGCTGGCAGTGGTCCAGAGGGTACCTGGACCGGTCTAGTGAATAACCTAGCTGCCATCAGAGAGCCTTTGTCCAGTGACTGATGGAGGCAGATGCAGAGATCCCTGGCCAGGCACCAGGCTGAGCTCCAGGAATCCGATTGATGAGAGAGAGGAGGGATTCTACAGGCGGCAGAGACATGCAGAAATGACCAGCCACATTAGTGGAAGCCCATGAATTGTAGATTAGTGGCTGTGGAGACCCCATGGGACTGGACTAGGCCCTCTGGATACAGAAGACAGTAATTTGGCTCGAACTGTTTGGGGGGCACCAAGTCAGGGGGATTGGAATCCATCCCTGGTGCATGAGCAGGCTTTTGGGAATCCGGTGCCTGTGGTATGATGCCTTGTGCAGCCTTGGTGCAGTGGGAAGGGGCTTGGACCTGCCTAGGCTCCGTGTGCTGGACTCTGCTGACTCCCCATTAGAGACCTTGATCTGGGGGATGTGGGGATGTGGGATGGCTTAGGACAGAGAGCTGGGGGATGGGAGGAGGGAGGAGGTAGGATCTGTGGGTGGTATGGAGAGTGAGCAGAAAAATTTTTTCTTTTTATTAACTTGTATTTGTATTTCTCTTTTTTATTATTATTACATTTTTAAATTTATTTTACATACCAACCACAGTTTCCCTCCCTCCTCTCCTCCTGATCCCTCCCCACGCCTCCTTTCTTCACCCTTCCCCCCATCCACTCCTCAGAAGGGGTACTCCCATGGGAGTCAACAACTCATGGCATATCAAGTTGAGACCAAACTAAGCTCCTCCCCTCTGCATCAAGCCATCCGACCATAGGGACCGACTTCCAAAAAGCCAGCTCATGCACCAGGGACAGATCCTGGTCCTACTGCTAAGGGCCCCACACATAGACAAAGCCATACAGCTGTTACCCACATGCAGAGGGCCTAGGTCGGTCCTAGGTGGTTCCGTACAGGTTCCCTAGCTGTTGGTCTAGAGTCCGTGAGCTTCCAGAAGCTCCAATCAGCTGTCTCTGTGGGTTTCCCTGTTATGATCTTTGACCCCTCAACCCTTGCTTATATAATCCCTTCTTGTTCTATTCAACTGGACTCTCTTCAACTCAGCCTGGTGCTTGGCTATGGATCTCTTATTCAAGAAAAATGAAAAAAAAAAAAACAAAAACTAGGTTTGGTTACTCATCTAATTAGCAGCCTCAGCATTTTTCTTGTTGTCCATTTCACACAGGATGGGTGGGAGCTGATCTCTAAAATGTCTACTTGTAAAAGTCTTAAGCAGGAACATACATCTCTACAATCTGAAAATACTTTGAATGCATTTCATTCTTTCTTTTTCTGTATTCTCTCTAACAGTTTCTGGAAAATACAAGGAATATTGAGTGCTCACACAGAATGTGATTGAATATTGAAATACAAAAGTATGGTATGTTACATACCCACAGTTTTCTTTAAAGCATGATCTCTTCTTAAAGTCATAGGCATTTTTATTTGTCTCTGTAACACTCATGGCTTGCTTTGGATTTTCATGTACTTATGTAGCCACTTATATATAGTACGAATATTAAAAGGTCTTATTAGTAAAAATAGACCTGGAGCCAGGTGTTGGGGTGAACACTGAAAGATCAGGGAAATAGAACAAGCCAGCCAACCTCACCTTGCCAATTCCTCAGCTGATCCTGTTTCCTCAGACTGGAAGCCTCCGAGTCCTCATCCAAATGGATCTCAGCTGAACTGCTGCTCAAAAGCCTAAAAGCTTAACCAGGCTCTGGTCCTGGTCCTCATGCTTTATATACCTTTCTGCTTCATGCTATCATTTCCCGGGATTAAAGGTGTGTGTCACCATGCCTGGCTGTTCTCAGTATGGCTTTGAACTCACTGCCTCCTGAATGCTAGGATTAAAGATATGTGTGCCACCATTTTCTGGCCTCTATATCTAGTGGCTGTTCTGTTCTCTGACCCCAGATAAGTTTATTAGGGTGCACAATATATTGGGAACACAATATCACCACACTTAACACAGTGATATGAAAAACTAAGAGTTTGGACTCTCATAGCTCTCTTGGGGGCATGGACTGTGCTGGTGGCCTGAAGATTCTGAAAGCTGCAATATTTCTCTGCATATCTTCTGGCATCACATCTCAGAACAGACAAAGAATCACCCATAATCTAAGTATAATTAGGAAACAATAAACACTGCAAAGTCCAGTTGGTAGTTATGAAAAGAAAAAAAAAACACTGACACACGATAGATATATAGGTAGATAGATGATAGATAGATAGATAGATTGATAGATAGATGATAGACAGTGACTGTATGGGGAAATGAAAGAGTATAGTATGGTTATTCAGCTCACTCTTAGGGAGAGAAAGCCCCATACTGAAACAAAAAGAGAGATAACATGCTTAAGATTTAATGGGCAGAAACTGTCCTTGGACTCCCAGGAAATCATCAGGAAGAGTCTTGACAGGTTATGTCATGGCAGAGGGCAACTTCATGAAAATTCTGTGTCTGAGGTAGAGGAAAGTGTGCTTTAGAGTCTTGGAGTAAAGAAAAGAACATGCTGAACAATAATTCTGCTAAAGAGGAAAGGAGAATAAAAAGCAGCAACCATTTATCTTACACCCACTTATAACAAGTGGACACACAGAGGCCTGAGAATTAAACCAAATGAGCCTGTCAAGCCTCCAATCCCTCCACTTATGGAAATTTAAGGGGTGCATTATTTCAATATTAATAATATATAAGACATAAGCTATACTCTACTATAAAAAGAATAAGTTAGGGAAAGAGTATAAAAACATATCAACAAACACATTTTCACTAGAAATAGTCAAACAGGGCTGGGGAAATGGCTCAGCCATTGATTCCTCATCACACAAGGAAGAGGACCAGAGTTCAGATCCCCAGAACCTATGACAATGCCAAATGGGCAAAATGGCACCCCAGTAATTATAGACATGGAAGGCAGACTACTCTTATCTCAGAATTCTGGGTTTGATTTAGGATAAAGTAGAAGAGTGATGGGAAGTTTTATGCACCAACCTCAGACTACCACATACATGCACATATATGTGCCCAAACAGATATGGACATGAATATACATATATGCATGTAATCCATAGACATATCAAAAGAATACAATATTTAAAAAGACAGCAGAATAAAACTACAATACCACTCTTATTCTTATTTCTGTATTAAATATCCTCAAACAGTCCATTTTAGCCATGAGCAAAACAAATTATATCAGACCAGAATTTGGAATATGTATATATTTATTTGATATATATGTACAATTGATAAAACCAAATATCTATATTAGAAATTCCTAGAAATGATAGCCAAAACCATGGAGCAAAACTGAAATCATAATCAAAAGAAATAAACATCAAGACTTGCTGTCTTCCTGAATTTTCTAAAGGAGAAGCAATTAAGATAATAGCAACAAATTTATTGATGGTGAATGTTTGGTATATTTTGCTATACTTTATAAGTGTATCTATAAGAAAAAGCTAATCACCTCCTGAGAGATGCACTCACAAAAAACCAGAATGTAAATATTTGACAATGAAAAACAAAAAGATTGAGATAACATAGTTGATAAATGAAACAGTATGAACTGAAAACATGAAAATGAATTGTATCCAACAGCATGATTTTTGTACATTAAGTTTGTACATTAAGCTATGAAAGATTTCCAGATTTGTTTACAATCACAAAAACACATATAGATATTCTTAAAAAAATAAAACTTATCCATATGGCCCAAAATAGTACTCCTTGAGTATTTTCCCTGGGAAAATAATGTGTGTGTAGCAAACCTCGATGATAACAAATCCTAATACATCTGAATGGTTAAATACTAAAAAATGTAAAAGACTAAACTATTGATGCATGCAACAATAAGGATGACTATGCAGCTATTTTGCTGTGTGAACTCCATAAGTTACTGTGACTGACATTGAATAATATTCTTGACATGAAAAAATTGCAGAAATGGAAAACAAAATGATGGTTACTAGCAGCTATTATGAGGAAATAAGAGCTGTGAGCTTAACCACATGGGCTCACACAGTGGTAGATGCATAAACATGCATGTGGTAAAATAACACGAAACTACACACACATTGTATTCATGCTAATGTTCTGAATTTTGTGTTGTGCTACACGGACATAAGATGAGTCTATTGGAGGAAATGTCTGAGAGAGAAACAGGAACATTTGAGACCTTATACCAGACATATGAAACTTACGTCTACATGAAAGTGGAAATCTAGAGTGGCTTACACTGCAAAGGCTCAAAAATGGGAATGATTTAGATGTTCTCAGTAGGAGATAATCATGCATACAGTAAAGCAGCCCTGTACTTGAGTTCCCAGCAGTAATAGGAACAAAGTACTGAACTTGTGGGAACATATCTCAAAAGAACTATGTGAATAGTTTAGAGCAATTTTAAAAGGTTGCCTATAAGATGATCACATTTGTATAACATTCTCTGATTTTTTTTAAATGGTAGACATGCCCTAGGACATATGGGTAGAGTTGGGCTGGGCTGGAGTTCAGTATGATTATAGTGGGTAAGGTGTCTGTGGTTTGACTTATCATGACCTTACCTGTCTTTGCATAGGAATACCTATAGGTGATAAAAAAGTTTACAGCACTAAGCATACAGACACACACATGTCGACACACACATGCATACATGCACACATATAGAGACATACAGAATGAAAGGAAAACAAAAACCTTTTTTAATTAATAAAAAGTTAACTCATTTTACATACCAAATTTCCCCCTCTTTCCTTCTCCTGTCCCTCCAGGCTCCCCTTCCCAACCCAACTCCCATTCCCTCCTACAAGAAAGTAAGGCCTCCCATCAGGAGTCAGCAGAGCCTGGAACATTCAGTTGAGGCAGGTCCAAGCCTCCCCCCCCCACACACCACCCTGCACCAAATCTGTGTAAAGTGTCTCACCATGGATAGGCACTGGGCTCCAAAAAGCCAGCTCATGCCCCAGGGATGGATCCTGATCCCACTGCCAGGTGGTCCATTAAGCAGGTCAAACTACACAACTGTCTTGTCTATGCAGAGGGCCTAGTCCAGTTCTATGGAGGCTCTACAACTATTGGTCCACAGTTCATGAGTTCCCACTAGTTTGGATTGGTTATCCCTGTACGTTTTCCCATCATGATCTCAATGTCCCTTGCTCATAGAATCCTTCTTCTCTCTCTTCAACTTGACTCCTGGAGCTCAGCCTGGTGCTTGGCTGTGGATCTCTGCATCTGTTTCCATCAGTTACTGAATGAAGGCTCTGTGTTGACAGTTAGAGTACCCACCAATCTGGTTACCGGAGTAAGCCAATTCAGGCACCCTCTCCACTATTGCTAGTAGTGTAAGCTGGGGTCATCCTTTCCCGGAATCCACAAGCTTCTGGTGTTATTAGGAGACATAGTCTCACAGCAAACAGCTGAACAGGGAGGACACCAGCAAACATGCCAACTTGGATGGGGCGAAGCCCCCTAGGTCACAACCATACACAGAGAACTACAGGCAACTGAATAAAGCAGGGAGCAGGAGAGGTAGCCCTCTTAGGGAAGAGCACATCAATTACTTGTCTAATGCCAAATGATCAGCCCTGAAAACATATATACAAGTAACATTTCATGGACTAAACAGGTTATATTTGGAAATGTCTATCTATGTTCAATTACATATGTGCATGTAATAATAATGAATAAAAAGAACATAAATCTGAGATAATGGAGAGAAGTATGTGTTAAGGATTTGGAGGGAAGAAAGGAAAGGGAGAAATATAATTAAAATAAGTCTCAAAACTAAACTAAAAAGAGTTTGGTAAAGTATAGACATCAGTTGAAAGAGACAGGAAGAGGGAAGAGAAAATAATGTCAATATTGCAAAATGAAACCGCTGAGTTCAGGTATAAATGGGTCCTTTATAGCTATATTCCTTCCAATTTTTAAGTTTATAATATTTCAAAACTCATAAATAAATGGCTCTCAACCTGTGCGTCATGACCCTTTTACTTGGGGTCACATATCAGATATCCTGCATATCAGATATCTACATTAAAATTAATAACAGTAGCAAAATTATAGCTATGAAATAGCAATAAACTAATTTTATGATGAGGAACTATATTACAGGGTCATAGCATCAGGAAGGTTGAGAACCACTGACATCAATAAACAAAAATCCTGTAGTTAATAAGTGCCACTAAAGAAGTAAAAACAGCAAATTTATTCTCAGGAGTCAAAATTCTGGCAACTGGAGAGAATCAAGCTTACAATTTCATAAATCAGAAAGTATTCTGTCGCATATTTTAATGTTTTTCTTTGCTGTAGCTTGTGTCCAGCAATGTAGCTGCTGTGCAAATTAGGTGGAATTGACAATTTGGGATTTGATGCTGAATATTAGACATTGTTATCTTCAAGGAAACAGTTGACAACTAATACTTACTTTGGGGCCTCATTGCATTGTAGATGTCCTTACCTAGTGTCCTGATGTGGGAGCATAAATCTTATGCACCTTTAAATTAATTATATCCAGGAAAAAAAATCATTGTAAAAGCAATTAAGAGTTATTGTCATGATTTAATCATTCACTTCTTTAAAAATGGAGCTCTGAGTTCTGCTCCAGACTTAAAGAATTAAAAAGCATAGGATAGCTTCAGAATCTTTTTATAGAATCCACCCTATACCACTAATTATTTAATGTATGTGAGCAAGTGAAGTAAACTGTTATTCAAATATAAAAAGAGATGTAATCAAATTTTCCCAATATACATTTTGCAATCAGTTAATTGTTAGGTAGGATTTGTATGTGTGGGTATGTATCTATGTGTGCATTTTTATGTGTTTCTCTCTCTTTCTCTGTCCTTGTCTCTTCCTGTCTCCCCTCTCCCTCTCTCACTGTGTGTTCCTGTGTGTGTAATAACATCAGTGTTTCTTCCTATTTCATTATTGAGGTTAAGTTAGGTTTTTTTTATGAAGAAAAGAAAAACATGTTATAGCAAACAATTATGGTCTTTCTGTATGCTGTGAATATGTGTTGCTCTCATTGTTTAATAAATAAAGCTGTTTTGGCTTACAGCTAGGCAGAATAAGGCTGGGCAAGGGAGTCAAAAAGAGATACAGGGAAAAGGGCAGAGTCAGGGAGACATGATCCAGCCGCACAAGGAACAAGATGTCAGAGAACTGGTAAGCCACATGCCATGTGGCAATGCATAGATTAATAGAAATGGGTTAAGTTGTAAGAGGTTAGCTAGTGATAAGCCTGAGCTAATGGCTGAGCATTTGTAAGTAATACTAAACCTCCGAGTCAGTTATTTGGAAATGGCTGCTATACGGGGTGGGACAGAGAAAAGTCTCTGGTTACAGAGGTTGGCATTGTTTAAAATAAGAAGCTGCTGATAAGTGAGTACTTACAATATTTAGAAAAGCACTAGCAAAAGATATGGTTACTAATGGTTTAATTTATTTGTACAGCTCTAGAATAATGAAGAATTCGTTTAATGTCTTAGTCTTTACTACAAATGAAAATAGTCACTTCCTTAAGTTTAAGAATTGTGGTTCTCCATAAAAGGAAGACCATCTGAGAATGAAGCATCCCATCTCTCTCATGTTCCCTCTCTTGGCCCTACAATTTGCCTCTGTCATTTCTATCTCCATGTCACTGCCCTCCAGAAAACAGTAACATAAACTTCTGCTGCCAGCAGAAACATTTTTGCTTGTTGCCAGCCTTGTGGATATGATCTAAGATCCTGTTCCTTAAGACCATATTGTAGATTTGGACAGAAATTCCAAATAGCCATACACCTGGTGAAGAGACTGAGAGCTCCATGTAGCATCTGTCTTGCTAAAACGTTCATCTTACACAATTATGCCTTTTATAAAATAAGAATGAGATAAAACAACACATAATGTAAAACCAGGAACACCTATGAAAGCTTACTGAGACTATTTTTTCTTCTATGAGGTAGCATTTGGAGAACACAATTTAAAAGGCATAAAGGAAACTAACAAGAAAATGTGTAGGGATGCCAGATTGAGGTAATAGTTTGCCATATTTGTAAACTACAATTTTTCAGTCCATTGACAATGGGAATAGAAGGCTGAGGTGAAACAGCCAGACCTTGCCTGGCATGCAGAAGCACAAAGGCCAGCCAAAGCTTTTAGGCTCTATTAAGCAGCATACAGACACCATAAGCTCTTATTTCTTTGTTGGAGCCATGCTGTAGGTTAATCTGACATTTGTGTATGCAGCGAGGAGGCAGAGAGGATTCAGACATGGAAATTAGCAAAAATAGTGCCTAAAAGTAAAGGTCTTTAGTTCATGATGTCTGTGGGAGAAAAGACAATTAACTTGCACCATCAATTAATGGGGTCACATTCCAGCTGTAGCAGAAGAGAACTTGCGATTTTGGGAAGTATGGGTCTATTTTTTTTTGTTGTTGTTGTTTATAGACATGAAAGGAATAGGTACATAATGGGTAAAGCACTAAATTTGATTTTTCTCTACCAATAAATAGAAATGCTGCCATTTGTGCTTTTCTCCTCTCTTTACTCTCACATGCTCTCCTTTCTTTCTCTGCCCTCCTTTCCTCTTTCTTGAGTTGACTAAATCACATGTACACATCAGATGCTATCTTTTGGAGAGGCCTTTTACTGGTAGGAAACAACTGAGTGAAGCAGGCATTTCATTAGAATCCTACAGCCTCTTATTGAGAAGGAACACATAGATATTATACTTCAGCAACCATGGGAAGGAGACCCAAGCCAAGGTACCAGGGATTACAGGGTATATTGCAGGGTAACTGGAGAGACTTTACACTTGTCACAGGCAAACCAGATCTGGCCTTCCTAGGGCATCTTTGTTTTGTCCTCATTCTCTTCTCCAAAGGCCCTCTGTAGCCTCTTCAAGTGTGAACTCTTTATCTATGACAAAGCAAAGAAGGTCTTTCATTGAGGTGAAGAGGGTTCTCTAGGAGCCAGAAGATCAGCAGGAACTTAAGAGATATTTATTGTAAGGTTTGTTTCACAGTGATGGCAAAGTGTTCATTGATTCTAAGATTTAGCAAGGTGAAGTGGCTAAAACCTACAATCCTTGCATTCAGGAGGCTGAGACAGTAGGATTGATGCCAGTTTGTGTTACATGGGGAGCACCAGACTAGCTCTTCTTAATTAAAAAATGATCTTGTCAAAAGACAAAAACCGGAACTCTAAGATCCCATCTCATCAGGGAACTCTACAGATGTGTCTACAGATGTGGACTTCCCTAGGTGTTTTTTTTTTTTTTTTTTGTGTGTGTGTGTGTGTGTATGTGTGTTGTTTTTGTTCTTGTTTTCATGACTTAAGCTGTTACATTGCTTTTTGCTTCTTCTTCCTGAACTGTGGGAAAAAAGCAAAGATTATATAATTTAAAGTCTTGCCTTTATGGTCTAATTTACCAGCCATGTGATTTGAGCTTTTTTTTTTTTCTTTCTTTCTTTCTCTTCTTTTTTTTTTGAGTCTGATTCCTAGAATTTTAAGCATTGCCTTGTTACTGCATGAAATAACATCAGGATTGGTTACATCTTACGTGCTATTAAAAATTACTTTCAAGTAGCCATCTGCTATGCTGGGATGTGCGTGTATGAATTCATCTGTGTGCCCTGTATACAGATGCATTTACACTTTTATGTTCATGCATGTGGAGGCCAGAGCTCAGTATCTGGTTGGTGTCTTCCTCAGTTGATCTCCATCCCATTGTTTAAGACAGGGTCTCTCCCTGAACCTGGATCTCAATGACTTACCTAGACTGGCTGGCACTCAAGCCTCAGGAACCCTGTTGTCTGATTCTACCAAGAATAGAGATTACAAGTGTGTAGCACCACACACAGTGTTTCACATTGAGGCTGGAGGTTTGAACTCAAGTCCACATACTTGTACATCAAGGATTGACCATCTTCCAGTCTCAGGCTTCAGGTCCTTTATTGAATAATTTTACAAGCAACTTGTTATTTTTGTTGAAGAATTCTAGAACCTTTTTGGTGTTATTTGGATTTTCAAACCAAAATGAACCAACTGTAAATCATTCAAATAAAGTTAAAGTGCAAAGCTAAACAAAAACCAAGTATTAAGGTCCTTTGACTCAATGTTGACTTAGTTAAAACTGGAAAAATAGCTCTGTGCTACTCTTCTAATATAAAGGAAAAAAAATGAGAAGAAATCATCATATTTGTTTGAACAAAGAAATGCAGAAATCCTAAGCCTCAGTCCAAATAAAAGTCATACAGGAAACATTGGACTCTATGTTTTGCCCACAGGTTAGTGAAATGATAAATGACAACAAATATGTGATAGAATGTACTAGAAAAATGTTGACAAAATGTGAATTTCTTACTAGATCCTGTATATTTTCTCTTTTATAAATAATCGTTTTATTAATACACAGTGGTATTCCTATTTGTTTGCTTATTACCTAATACTGCTTTTCTGTTATAATGCCAAAGTTAAATAGTGTTTACAGATGCCATATGATACACAAAAATTGTCATATTCACTGTTAGGTCCTTAGAAAAATATTCCTCTTCTGGGAAAACCTTAAAAGCCATAGAAACATTGGCTGGGGTTTTAGCATCTCTGAAGTCTACAGAACAGTAGTGAGTCTGAGGCAAGACACACAACTGTTTGGAATATTAAGTGGTAGAGTATGGACAACACCAGATCAGATATGCTTAGGACTGATTATCAAATGAGAATTCAACCAACGGAGACTCTAAAATTTGGCCAAGAAATGTCAGATGTCTTCCAAAAGAATTACTGAACTACCCAAATAAACCTATAATTTAATGTTAAATGGAAACAAGAGAGAAGAGGGAAATCATTATTTTCCTAGGTTCTTGGTAGAATGCATCTTTCAGAGCATGTATATGGGGAGATGAATAGAATAAAATATCTATTTTGGTGATAAAATGTTTATGGAGAATTAGACTATGATTATGGGCCAGCAATTATTCCCTATGTGCCTACCACCATGCCAGAAGCTATTTAAAATGGAGAACAAGGCCTTCCAACACTAAATTTTGTGAACACAAATGTACCACATGGATGCTTCACAGTTATTGGGATCATGATTCTTCTGTGAAGAGTGGGAGGATGAAACATTCCCAGGGAGTAGTGGATTGGCATTTAAGAGAGAGATAAAGTGGAGTTATGCTGGCTCATAAGTTTGGTAATTACTGAATTAAATAAGGGCAAGAATGGCTTTCTATTGCTTTTTACTCTTTTAAAATCCTTTAATATGTAAATGTGCCTGATATATTTTCAAAAGGGAAGGCATCTACCATTTTATTCCCCAAATTCCTCTGACCGTGAAAAATCATTTTCTTGAACATTTCTTTAAAGCTCTTAAATAACAATGACTGGTAGGTTTTCATTGGGTAGATTTGTGACAAGGGCTTTGAAGGATAATTTGATTAAAGGATGAATCACGAGAATTGAGAGGGTCCACGTAGACCAAGCTGGGAGAATATATTCCTCTGAGGCCTCTGTAATGACTCAGCAGACCAGAAGTAAGGATATGAGATCTGCTTTCAGGTTTGAAAGATTTTTTAAGACTATACTTATATATCTAATCATCCTATAAACATAGTATAAAAACATAGTATGTACTTACACCCACCATGTGGCTTGCACTTTATCTCTTTATTTTCTGTGGGTTTTTTTTTTTTTTTTTTTTTTTTTTTTTTTTTTTTTTTGCCTTTATTCCAAATTTGGATTTCACTGACCTGGGTTTCATTCATGTAAGTGTTTGTGTTCTACAGTCTGGGAGTTAGGTGTATAATTGTAGTTTATTTAGAGAGTCTCTGATCAGAAATTTAGCCCAAAACTGATAGTTGCAAGAAGCAACAGATCCTTTGAAGAAACAGCTTTAAACAGAGCAGGTAACATTCAGTGCTGCCATGACCATATCACTTAACATTTGTTGTGTCTAATAATTTCCAGCTCACCAATAGAGGCTCCTGTTGCATGGACCAAAGTTGAGCAGTGTGTGATTTTAATGTAGTAAAATTAACTTCAAAAATTCAGAAATGTTTTCTTCCTGGTCTATTTAAAGAAACATAGAACTTATCTCAGTATGTCTTAACTTAAAAATACAGCATGATTAAAGAAAAAATATCTAAGGAGTCATGAGTAATGCATAGTGTAATATTTCTACTCTCAAATTCTGACAAAATACATACTGAGTAGAGACATATGAGTAGTGTACGTCGGAGGGATGGTTGATTTAACTACAGTTAAAACAAAACAGGACCCCCATATTAAACAATTTCTTTTATAAATTTCCCTAATCATGATGTCTTATTATAATAGATAAGTAACTACAACACTGTATATGATTATTGTGAGGAAAAATAAGTTAATTAAATTCAAGGTCTTATGTGTACACTGACAAGCAAGAGTTGCTTAATAACTACTGGCCATTGTTACTCTTTGAGAGTATTACACCTTCCTTTTTGTAAGAAAACTATTAAAACAATAATCTTTATATGTATGCATGTAATTGGGCACATGGGTATAGGCAGTGAAATTAGAAATGAAGTCATTGGAGGAAAATAAGGTACTGAGGAAGTTGAAAAAAGCAATAGGACACACGAAACATGAAAGCTGAAAAGTCTGTGTGTGGTACATGGCAGAGAGCAATGGGGATTCAGAGAGATAGAAGAGAGTGAGAAGGAGAAGAATAGATAAAAATAAATTGTGTGTGAAAATGTCAAAATGAAACCTAATAATGTTTTATGCTAATTAAAATTAAATTCAGAAATTAATTGAAAATAAATCAATGAAGGTTATAGAAACATAATCAAGGTTGGAAAGGCAAGAGTTGCATGGCTTCCTGATTGCCAATGAGTAAAATACAGTCTGAGAGTCTCTGGCTTAAAATTGTAAACTCATAACTGTTTCTGCATGAATGATAGAGATGGCTCCCATCACTGTGATCCAAGCCTCTCCTAGAAGCTCACAGTGATGGTAGCTACAGGGGATTGTATCTGATCAGAAGCATCATTATGGTTAATTATTGTTACAAGTAGAGCCAAACAAAGAAGCTCAAAGAAGAAAACTATACACAACTGTTGCTTCATGAATTAGCTGGATGCTAATACTGCTCTCTTTATATTTGTTGTGTAGGGATCTGTGGGATGTATTTAACTGTTGACTTCTCAACAAACACTTTAAAAGAAGACTATTGGAACTGTGTTACCAAATATACAAAAATACATTTAGAATAACTTCATCTGTAAGTTTTCTTATCAATTATTTTCTTATCAATTCATAGGATCATGCTATCTGTTGATAAAAGAATCTTAGTTGACCTAGTCTACTGAGTAACATTAAAATTTAGGATATACATCCAGCTTTCTTATACTGCTGTCTACCCATCTCTTCCTCTAATTGGTACAGTTAGGACCTGTGCCTCCAAGGGTTGCTGATGCCATGTAAGATGGTTGGCTGCAGGGAGGATGCTGCTCACCCATTACTGGGGCTGTGAGGGGTGGGGGAGGTGCATGGCATGTCCCCCTCCCCTTCCGATGGGCCTAGGGCCTAGAGAGTGGGGCTGTCCACCTGGGAGCTCCGACACGCAACTCTTCCTCCAATTGGTGCAGGTGCATGCTTAATATAAAAACTATATATAAATATATACTTAAATAATAAAAAGAATAAATGCCCATAGTTTCCTCATTAGAATAGAAATAATTTCCTGTTCCTGGTAAATAAATGTATCCTAATTAAACAAAGATTATAACATTTTCAACATATTGTTTAATAACTTGAGTAAACTTGTTTAAATAGTAGCATTTCAGTTACTCATATTTCTAAACACTCAAAGCGCTTTCATCTACTTTTTATCGCCTTATGATATCATAACAAAAGGCCAATAATTCACACTTCCTGAATAACAAAAGTGTTCAGCAGTTTTAGCAGTATCAAAAGCCTTTTACAGAAGCATTTCTTGGGAATTCAACAAAGATTTGTAATATCCAATGCAATATATTCAGTCAGAATACCATTTGACCATTCAATAGAGAACAAAGAAATCCAAAATAATGCCTGAGGCTTTGGCAATGGAAATGAATATAATGATTAATGTTTTGTGCAACTTGGGGCACATTTTCCTCAAGAAGAATTACAGTGCTACCCCATTATTATAATTTCATTTTTTTTACTGTACTTTACATTACAATAGCAACCTTTTTACTCTAAGCTCAGCCCTTTGGCTATACTCTGACAGTCTATTTGTGTTTTTATTTCATGAATAACAAATGACTAGAGTGACAAAGATATAGATAGCTCTCACTATTCATGCAATAAGTTTAAAGTAAAATAGATTTGAACATAAATGCTACTTATGAGCTCATGGTGATAGGGAGGTACTCATGAGGTCCCACCCCTTCCTGAGGGACTATTAGTCTTTAACTGTTTGGGACAGAGGGTGCAATTTTCTTCAGTATGTAGTGTAGCTCCTAATCAGTTGCTCTTGCTCTAGTAAATTACATCCCACTAATGTACAGGCAAGAAACTCTAATTCAACTAAGTGACTAAGTGAGTCACACATAGAAGACATGAAAGCTGGGGGACTTTATGCTGGCTAGTTTTTTTTTTTTTTTTTTTTTTTGACAACTTAACTCAGGCTACAGGTCTTCAGGGAGGAGTGAACTTCAGTGAAAAAGTTCCCCCATCACATTGGCCTGGAGGCAAGTCTATGGATATTTTCTTGATTAGTGATTGATGTGAAAGAATCTAGCCAACTGTGGGTTGTATCATGCCCTGGGCAGGTAGTTCTGTACAGTATACGTAAGTGGGCTGATCTAGTCATGTGCAGATATTCATAAAGCAATGTTCTTCCGTGGCTTCTGCCTCAGTTTCTACCTCAGTGTTCCTGACTTGTACATTCAGTGACGGAGTGTGACTTGAGTGTTGTACGAAAGAATAAATGGCTTTCTTCCCAATTTGCTTTTGGTCATGGTCTTTTATCAGAGCAGAAGAACCCCCAATTAAGACACTCAGATGGGTTCCAGCAGAATAAGGAGAGGGATAAGATCATGGAATGAGGGATGTGTGTGAAAATGATAAAAATTTATTATATACACATATGAAACTGTCCAACAAAACACTGAAAATATCTTGTATTACCTAATAAACTGCCATTGGGGATTGATAAGGTGCTTTGACATGACTATTAAATGCTCTTATATTTCTATTGAACATGCATTGATGTGTTCAGAGGTACATAGAGAGCAGTAGTGCTAAAGAAGAATCTTATTTGGAGTGCAGAGATCTATGACATTCTCACCTCTGTGGGGGGCAGTCTTCAAAACAAAATCATTAGTGTTCAAAGATGAAAACTGTCCTTTAAGTTGTAATTGGAGAAATAAAGTTGTTTATTTCATACCAACTCATTTTTCAATGCCTAGTATTCACGATGCTTTCATTCTGATTCTAAATAAATTAACATTAAAGTTCATTTTTTTGCAAATTATACTTTTTAAAAAGTGACAGATGCGAGAAGAGAGAGAAAGATGTGGGAGAAAAGAACCTGTCAGACTGCTGCTTTTTAATTAGATACAATATGTGGGATGTGAGACATGTCACTAGCAAGTTTAATATATGGCTATTTAATATGATCAAAAGAAAAAGCAACAATCATATTTAAGTCTTATTCTAGACTTCAGCAAGTCTCTATCTGAACTCCTGAATATGTAACAAACCACAGAGGCATTGCCTTTTTGCTCTCTGCCTCTAAAGACCATATCATCTCCTGGAGTGCTCTGAGCATTCCAGGCCATAGACCCTATACAAAGCAGCTGTGAAATATATTAGAGCTGAACTGAAAGGTCTTAGAACAGCAACCAGGGTAGCCTGCCATGGTCCAGGCTCCTCAAACTAGCAGATTCCTGACGTCCCTCCAATTGGCTAGGGAATCATCACGACTTTCAGCCCTTGCTACTAAATTGAGGCACAGCTTCCTTCTGTGTAACGTCTCTTTTCCCAGGGGTTAGATGCTCTCTGAATCTTGGCTATGATCTTTCCATAAATCCTTATATAATTTCAGAGATGTGATCAGAGAATTAAATAAGGTCTTGAAAGTTGAAAGGTTTTTTTTTTCTTTTTAGGAAAATTTGTATCATATAATCTTTTCTTGGACAGGCATAGCTTGTCATAACATATTAAATACTTTGAAAAGTTATAGCATGTATAAACTTATTCTTCAAGTAGTTTAGAATTTCTCAAACTTTAAATTACTACCACTCAATATTTCTCTTAAAATGTTAGTTATTTACTTTATAAAACACGGATGGCCAATAAACTACAATATGGAAAAATATTAATCTAAATATTAGTTATAAAAACATAAAAATTAAAACCAATTTTATAAGGATATTTTAGGGCACATTATTTTTTGTCTTACATAAAAATTAATTTAGAGCCTCTTATTTTTTTCTTTTTATGCATTTGAGTGAGTTGATAGGTTTATATGCCTAATATACAAAAGTAAATTATAGATAGTTAATGTGAAGAAAGTGTGCTGCCCCAAAAGACAAATTTTATCATGTTGCCAGGATTACTACTTTTGTAAAGTCTACTCAGTCTCTAACTTGAATGAGTTGATGCCTGGGATTCTTGTACTTAAAGGTCCTAGAGTTCAAGAAGGCATATCCATTCCTAAATCATCACTCAGGTGTTTCAATAAACTATGGACACATCCCCACAAACTTTATGGTATAAAGCAGAGTATAGTTTGATTCAACTTCTATTTGAACATCTACAGTTAGTTTTCAGTGTCTCCATTCCTCCTTTGGTCTGTCATTAGCACTTCTGTGTTTTGGCAATGTCTTGGCTACAGGAGAGTCACTGTTCTTTTCTAGGTTGATCTCAGTTTCTCAAAGCCCATCTTCCTCTTTGGTCCTATGCTCTAATTTTCTTAACTGCCAAACTGTGTTTTAGGTCAAGACACCTCATGCTTTTCAATGCTTATCTATTCTAGCCAGTCCACATTTAAGAACCAAGTACACATTGTAGTCAAGAATGTTAATTGTCCCTCATCTTTAACAGTATTTTAGTCAAGTTTCTTCCTGCCTCTAAACCTTGAAGTCCCTATCTATCCCCAGGCCCTTGAGGAAGACAGGTAGTCCAAACTCCGAGTCTTCTGTCTCTTTTCCCCTGTAGGTTTTTCTTAAGAAACTTGATGAAATAACTATCCCACTGAGATGTAAATCTCTTTTAAAATTCATTTGCAAGTTTGGCCATCCAAGGATATCTTTGTCTAAGGCCACCCTTTTAGTAATCAAAGAAGAGAATGATACCATCTCCTAGTCTCTGGGAGTTGGAGCCTAATGTTGAGACTATGCAGCTCCAACATGTAAAACTAACTTATTATGAAAGTGTAATAGAGTTGTTTCTCTGTATAAGACTACTATATATTATGCTTTGATTTTTTTTTAAGGAAACAGCCATTGCCACATTATTAAATGTTGTTTATCATATCTGTTTCCCTTATTTTACTCATTTCCCAGTGGGTTATATGTTTTTTGCTTACAGCATTTTTCCAGTATGGAATTTTCTCTGACTATTTGCTACATATCCCTAACAACTTAAAGCAACTTGGCTGACATCTAGTAAATATTTTCTTAGCTGCTGAATAAAGAAATACGGGAAGAAGTTAAAGACTTTTCTCTGGTAATCATCCATGAAAACAAATGCTGATGGATTAGAAAAGGTTTTGAAAGGGATACAGGGATAAGGGTGTAGACATTGATATATGTTGGTGCTCAGAGGAATTACCTGAGGACTTGTGTGTTAAGCACATCACAGATACTAATATTAACACAGAGATGGTGTTTACTTGGTCTAGGTAGGTAGAGAAGGCACTAGTCTTCCCTGTCCCATACTTCAGAATATGTTGGGTTCACTTACATTGACTTACTTGTTGTCCTTTTACTAGAATTATAGTCATGGAGATAACACTGACAAATTAAAATTTTGGAAAAGCTAATAGGCTTCAGGATAATCAAGCCTGAGTATATGAATATTTTCTCATAGAGTTCTGATTTTATGAGTACTGAGTCCTTAATCAAAGAAAACACAATAAGTGTTAAAAAAATGTTGTAATGGTGAATCTTGGAAATAACCAGCTACTTGATTTATATATTTATAGAGAAATTATGATATGCACTTGAAAAAGTCAAAGGACTTGAATATTTTTTCTTTTTTCAGAATACTAATTTACATTGTAAACATGTTCATTAGGCCTTATAATTTCAGAGCAAGATATTTTTTATTATCAGTAACAGCCATGAGGATCCTAACTGCAATGGCGGGTGGGTAAAGACTCTCCTTTCGTTTTGGCTACTGTACAATTTATTGTTAAGAATATGCGTCTCAGCAAGTCAGCTCAAGGTGAGTCATCCTCTTATGATGCACTACCAGATTACTTGATCAAGTCACAAATTTTATATCCATGACAAATTACAGACAAACTTAGTCTCTGGCCATAAAATATACTCTTTTCAGAATTTAAGTCATGAGTGTGTAATAAAACAACTCTAACTTGTGACCTTAAAAATGAATTCTAATTTGGTCTTGACACTCATAAAGAGTGTACTGCATTCTCAGGTCCTCCAATGCATGGCTTTATAGCCTTTTAAATGACAATGGACATTTACTTATATGACAAGGTCATGGAAGATGATAGAATAAATGGAGAAAACTAAGTTTCGTATCTTTTCTAGCATTGTTTGCTCAAGTTGTTCAAGAATCTAGTTCAACCTACAAAATATTTCTATACAATTAAAGTACCTACTGCCTTAAGAAACAAATACAATATAAACATGTTTCCTGGTTTTGTTACAATTCTATAAGTTCTTAAAGTTGTACTATATTGCTTTATATGCTTTATTTAATAGATATTAGTGATTTATCTGGTCATTATGTATATATCTCTAAGCTATCATTTGTTTACATCTTTTGATATTTGCATAAATATACCATACACCTCTCACTAGTAAGATGCTATTTTTCTTCAAGGTCACATGTTTGAACTTATACCTACTTCTTTGATAAATATGATTCTAGTTCATGATTTACCTCATATTGCCTATGTGTTGTGTATTTTTCTTAATTGGTACTTGATCTAGGACTCACACTGGAGTGTGCTTAAGTATAAACCACAAAAACATAGGTATGTCTTATAAGAACAGGAATATTTTCCAAGTCCTCATAAATATATGTGCCCTAAAACTTTAAATCATAAACCCTTATAGATAATGCTGAGAAGGAAGCATGGCACAAGATTTAAAAATGCGTGGACCTTCAAAAATATTTGTAAACTATGCAAAGAAAAAAGACCATGCTTAGCAGGATAGGCATAACTCACATCATTAAGTAAAAGGATGTAAAAAATACTTTATGGATGCAAGTTGGGAAAGAGTTAGCTTGTATGCATGAGAAAACAATTAAAATCAGGATTCATTATAAATCAAATAGATGATAACCATCAATAAAGAAAAACACACTATAAGATCAGTTAATTAATTTTTTAAATTGACCACAAATATCAACCAAAAGATGGCATTTTCATGAAATATTTACTAAGTATTAATTTGGTAATTGAATGAGATTTAAAGATGTAATGGCATGGAAAATGGTTAAAGTTCCACTTTTATATATAAGCAACACGAAACACATTTCAGCAGAAGGTTTATTATCACATTTGACTTTTCTATAACCACAGACAGAAGTTAAAGGATTACTCATTAAAGGTTAGTTAAAGGTTTTAGATTGTGAATGATTAAGACTTAATTTCTAAACCTGTTACTATCAGGCTTTATAAAATTGGGTATGTTTAAATATATATGATATACTTTCCAGTTTCAGCAAATAGGAGGCAAAAGTAAATATTACAAGGATGTGCCCAATCTGGGCACCATGGGCGAGGTGAGTGGTGTGGTGACTTCGGCGAGGAAAAAATGTCCTTAAACTTCTTCAGTGTTTGGAAGAAGGTGGGGAAGGTTAGGCACTAACTGACACAACAAGTTAATTCCTGAACTGGTTTCAGATTTGCTACCTATTATGATTCCTAAATGATTGAAACACCTTGATTCTTTATATACAGAACTGGTAAGTGTTAGCTGTCTCAGCCATAGCAGTGGTGGGTAGCAGTCATAGTACTGACTGAGTGCTTTATCTGTATTGCATCTAATTATTAACAGAACACAAGAGGGCTAAACTATAGGGACTACAGCAACAATGAGTGGGGGTTTTGAGTAACATTCCCTAGATACATACACTCCAGCTGCTCATGGGAATCATACCAATTGCCTATATTTCAATGCCTCTATCATGCACATGCATGGGAGGAGGGTGTCAAATAATGTTGCTATTGATATGATTAAACAAATTAATATGGGAAACACAGTCTCAGGCACACAACAGTATTCAGTGCATACAATGCTGCAACCATCCCTAGAGAGACTTAGTGGTTTGGCTGGCATCACGGGCTTATTGCTTTTCTGAGTTGGACTCATTATTTTTCACTGCTCAACAGAGTGTTATTTCCTTAAGAGACATTTTAACTTAAAAATATGATATATTTTATGCCAGTGTGACCTAGATAATACAGGTGTCCAAATATTTAGATCAACATCGAATTGTACCTTCCTGGATATATTTTAGGTAGATTTTATTATCTTTTCCCCTTATATACTAAAAAGTTTCCATGATTTTTGTTTTTAATTATTTAACCTTTATTTTTATTCTACGTGTATGTGTGTTTTGCCTGCATATATGTCTGTCAGAGAGGGTTTTTGATCCCCTGGGACTGGCATTTACAAATTGTTGTGAGCTGTCATGTGAATACTGGGAAACAAACCCAGGTCCTTTGGAAAATCAGCCAATACCCTTAACTACTGAGTGCCTTTCTAGCCCTGGTTGCTATGAGATTAATATATTTGATGTGAGAATAATGAAATGTCAATTCTAACTAATATGTTTTTTGTTAGATCAATGAGTGGAAGCAGCAGACACAAGCAATTGCTGTTTTCTTTTCCAATCAGACATTCCTACAAACAGAAATATTCCTATAATTCTCAAGCAGAAACTGGTCTAATGATCAGTTTCATTTATTTCCTTTTCATTCATTTCACTTCTAAGTGTGTGTATGCATGCTCACGTGTGTGCGCACACATGCTGAGCCCTTGGAGGACAGAGGTTTTATATCCCCTGGGGCTGGGATTACAGGTGTTTGTGGGCTGTAGGTGGAGTTTTCTCCAGTCCTGCCCAGCACCACGGACCCTGCAACCACTTATAAAATAATCACTCAGAAAGTTATATTAATTAAACTGCTGGGCCATTAGCTCAGGCCTGCCACTGACTAGCTTTTACACTTAACTCAGCCCATTTCTGTTAATATATATGTCACCACGTGTTCTGTGACTTTACCTGTTGCCTTTACATGTTGCTCCCTGGAGGGCAGGCTGGTGTCTCCTCCCAGCTTCCACCTCCCAGCCTCTTTTCTCTGTCCCGCCTATCTTATACTTCCTGCCTGGCTACTGGCCAATCAGTGTTTTATTTATCAATCAGTCATAGCAACATATATTCACAACATACAGGACATCCCACAGCGGTGGGCATTCTAACATGGGTCTGGAAACCAAAGACAGGCCCTCTGCAAAGGGACTATGCACTCTTAAATGCTGAACAGTATCTCTAGCTCCATGATCAATTTTTTTTTTAAAAAGCTGTTCATATTATAACATTTAGACAATGATAATTGCTATTCCTACTCATTGGTAAGAACTCCAAATTGCATTTTCCATGTTTTATTTTGGAGTTTAAGTTCAATGACTATACCTCTAGCTACAGAGGACATAGTAACTTGCATTACATCTAACTTTTTTGTTGACAACTGCCCACACTATTTATAAATAAGTTCAGTCAGAACAACTTAGCAAACCGCAGCTGTGTTCTTAGGAATATGTTTAAGGACAAGAAAATAAACTCCACTGCTAATTTCATAGCATTTCTAATGTACACTGAAGAAAAGTGCTTTTGGTGCAGGAACTTCTTATATATTATTTATACTTATATATACTTTGCAAGAAATAATAGTTGACAAAACAACTGAATCTTTAAGATGTCAGTGTGATGTGATTCTATAACACAGAGCATGGAATCACAGCAGACAAAGATTTTTGGATGGTGAACTATTTCATCATTCCCCAGTCTTTCTTTAGGGTACTTGACAAAGTCATGAATATAGGACATTGGGCTAATAAGCTAAGAAGAAATCTGTTTATTGTTGAACACATTGCACACTTTGTTCATTGAACATAGAGAATTAAAGGTAAAACAGCTGTAAGTGGAAGCTTCCTCCCTAGGGCTAGCTTTCATAGTGCTGGAAGTTTCTTTGTGGGCTGAAAGAGAAGAAAAGTCATCATCAGTCTTACCTATATGTGAGTCCTGTTAGCTATAATAATAGCTAACCACAGGGCAGGGTGTGTCCTCTGCTGCATTAGTGATGTGACTTTTGAGGGAATGGCTAATAGCTTTCTGATTGGACTTGAATTTCATGCTTGGTTTTATAAAGCTGGTCAAGAGCCAGAGGCCGTTCTGGTCATAGGCCATAACAGGGAACCTATTACTATTGTTTTTCTAATAATCATGTTGTTAAACTACCTTCTAAGTACTCATGTTTGTACCCATAGATTAGTGCTGCTCCCAGCCTTAATCAGAGAAGCTTTTTACTACAGAGAAAAATGGCTGATGCAAAACCTCACAACTAATTAAAGCACTAAGAATAAGTGATGGTGAAATGCTTAGACTTAAACGGGACAGTTAGTTTGCCTATCACCCACTTTGAGACTTAGGTAGCATTACAGACAAAGGGACAGGCGTGATGTAAGAACCTAGGGTGGGGTGATGTACAGCAAAAAGAAGTCTTCTGGATAGAGCAGTTATTGCACTCAAGATCTCACTGATGCTAGGGTTATCTGCTCAAGACATGTACAACCTTGGCCCCATCAACATTTCATCATAGATGGTAGCAAAGGTCTGAAAGACCTCTCTCTTCCTGAGTGACTATTGCCAAATAAGAGTCACTTGGGAAAGTGGTGCCATTGTTTTCAGTGATATAGCAACTGATAAACTGCCCTCCCTGCAGTAAATAATTTCTCACCCATGGTCAGGCAAGAAATTCTGATTAAACTCAGTGAGTCATATACAAGGAAAGGACATAAAAGTGTGAAGGGAACTTGTTTAAACAAAGGCTTTGAGAAGGGAGTGGGTAGGGGATGATGGGAAACAGGAAAAGAGGGTGCAAGCATCTAAAATTCAGGATATAAATGTATGATAACCCCAAAATTGAAATATGTTTTAAAAGTTAAATGAACTTTTGATTATATAATTTTAATAGACTGTGAGATCATTCTCTCTCTTCCAAAACACAATACAGTCATCAGCAATTGATTTTTATTTGTCTATTATGTACAGTACCTTATCTTCTATCATTAAGGGATTAACTATCAAAATAAACTATGTCCATGTCTCTCATTGAAACTGTTTTCAAGGGAACCCTTGTATGCCATTGTGAAATATATACTTCTATAGATATTGTGCAAAATAGTATGATTTTTAAATTGAAAATTAGAATTACTGTTTGAGTCATGAATCCCAACCCTGGGTTTATCCAAGGGAAGTAAAGCCATCATATTTAAAAGATATTCTTATATTCATGGAAGCACTAATCACAATAAACAGGAAAGGGAAACAGCAAAAATGTCTATGCATCAATGAATGGATAAAGTATGGTGTATGCACATAATGAAGCATTAACCAATGATAGAAAGAAGGAAAAGTCAGTTATGTGTAATAATATACCTAGAGATAGATTGTGAAACATGCCAGGATCAGAAAGAACTGTGCAGTTTTGTTCATACACAGACTTGTTCAATGTGGATCTCAGGAACTGAAAGTTGAGTGGTGGATTCCCAAGTGTTAGAGGCAGTAGTGGGAAGGAAGGGATTCATGTTATGACCAAAGGGTTCTTAGTTACAGTGTGATTAGTGTGAGAAGTTCTGGTGTGCTACTGCAAAGTAAGGAAAAAGTAGATAACTGTAATACCATATATATTTAAAAGTCTACAAGAGAGGAAAACATGCTTGAAGATATAGATATGTTTGAGCTGAATTACACATTATGCAATGTGTAGATCTATCAGAACATCACATTATCTCATTAGTATGTGAAATTGTACTTATTATATTGATTAAATTTAATTTTTAATGCAATTTCAGAGGAGTGTCTGCTATCTTTCCAGTTTCTCTACTGAGTGTATCACATTCAGCACTACATTGACTCATTTAAGACTTTGAACCCCGTGTGTTGATCTCCCACATCAAGTTCACCCATTCCGTTATCCTTCTGTCCTTTCTTTTTTCAGCCTAGTGTCAATTCTTAGAGTTTCATCAATGATAAAAGATGAGCTTCAAATTCTCATACCACCCTGGTTCCTCATATTTTCATAAGAAAATAAGACAAAAATTATTCCTTTCTACCAAGACTATAGCATGTAAAAATAGAAGAGAACACAAACATAAAATATTAATAATGAAAAGAGAGTGGATATAGATACAAGCAAGTTAAAATACTAATACATACAGTAAAGGCTATTATCACTAAGAAAAAATTTACACATAGCCACTGTGACAAGTAATTATATTCTGAAATTATCCTTAAAATATATTTCAAGAGCAAACACTTTGGATTCAAGCAAATTACCCCCAAATATGTTACTGGTAGTGGGGGACCTGAATTTGAACTTACGCTGATGATGCCAGAGGCCATTGTCTTGGCCACTTTACTCAACAAAGGATACTGAAATGCAGGGTGAAATGGTAATGTTCCAGAAACATCTATTATTAGAATATATTGAAATAGAGGTGTAGAAAGCCAGAGTGGCTATTACATTGGTTAAAAAATTTCTTTACAAAATCTTGACAGTAAGATGGATAAAAAACAATATGTAAGGTATAATGCATTTATTATTTAAATTGCTCTAGAGTTTAGAAACTGGAGTAACTTATAATATTGTTATGTAAACACAATATTCTGATTCTGAACCCTCAGTAAGAAAGTACAACAAATTCACAGAAATATTTAAACTAAGAACGGGATCAGGAAAATGCTGTGTGTTGTAAAAAAAAAATATAAAGAACCATACTTCAAAACATGTATCTACTGATAGAATTGTCACTTATCAGCTAATTAGCTTACCAAGTATTCTTACAAATATTCATTAAAATAACAAGGGAAGTTTTTTTTTTCTTTTCACATTTATGTGGCACTGGTCAGAGCCCTGGAAAATAGCTTTAGTGAATCTACACCATAACCTTGTTGCTTAATAGTTCAATATTAGTTAATGTGTTTGAAATAATTTAGTATAATAATTATTTAAAAGAAGCAACCTGCATTTATACTTATAAATACCAACCCTGAATGAGTGTGTATGTTAAGATGGGATTCCACTCTAAAAAACACATTACACTAGTAAATAAAAAGGAATTAACACTGAACATTTGGGAATACAGCATTTTAATGGAAATATCATTGATGCCTCCACAAGAAGTTCCACACACTGAGATAATTTTTTTGAACATCATGGTGCATAATACTAAATGTATTTATATCATACACATATATACATACATATGTGTATAAATGGGTTATGCATGTGTGTTTACATATATGTGTGTAAATGTATTATGTTATACAAGGGTGTTTATACATATGCTCAAATATATGATATTATTATGGTATGCACAGCAAACTGTTTTCCTCTTAACATATGGCATGCATCATTTCACAGAAAATGATAACATATGCATTACCAGTTTCAATTGCTGAAATATTTTTATATCAGTAACAAACTGATAAGTTATTGGTGCATTTTTTGTCCTGTTTACCAACAGAAATGCAATGATTATCCTCAAATACAGTTTTATCTGTTTTCCAAAATATCCCTGGGATCTTTTTATTATTTATTTTTTTGCTCATGATCTTGGTCATCTTTGCTGGGAAATCCACATTTCACATGTTACACTGAGGGCTTTTGAGCATCTGTCACTGAAGGTGAGTCACCAGATCTGGTTCATTTCAGATAAACTCCTTACCTTGGAATCATGGAAGTTGCATGAGGAAACAGAAAGCCAGTGATGGCCAGTAGACATAGATGTTTCCATGGAAACCTAGCTAGGAAAAGAGCACCTAGTTGTTTCCTTCAGCTTGTATTGGATTTTTTTGTTATCTAATTCTCCATGAAAGTGTACAAGGAAGGCCCTTTCATCAGCATATTGGAGCTCAGTGCACTCTGTTAACTGGCTACCGTCACTGTTGAAATGCACTGGTGCCCCACATTTATTACAGAGATGACAGAGATGCACATTCACACCCTGCTTCAGGTTATTCACTTTGGAAATATTCTTAACATCCCATCTTCTTGTAATACCTCTGTTCATTCCTATATGCTGAACATTAATTATCTCCACCCAATTGTACATTCCACCTTTTCCTCCAGGGTCTAATCTAGTGACTCTCCTACCCCATCCACACTTTCTCCACAACCTGCCAGATCTATAAGCTAAGAATTGTTTTTAACTGTTTCTTATGGCTTTCTAATTTTCACTGTGTGATTTCTCAATGCAAAACCATGATGTCATTTTCAGACAGCCTATAACATTTTGGTAATCAGAAATATCTATGCTGCTATCTATGAAATGGATATTTTTATGGGGGCTGTATATGTGCCTCAGGGGTAGAATGTTTGCTTAGCTTACCTAAGGCTCTGGGTTGAGAAAGGCGTGGACCTTATGTTCAAAAAATTCAAATATCTGAATGATTCTTAACTATTTCTACTCACTTCCCATTTCCAAAATCATTTATTTAAAGGACAGAGGAATTTGATAATTGTTTACCATAACACACAGAATTCTTTTCATCTCTACCTGCTGAAATTCACTCAAAAACACTACAAATAAGTTCATAACAATACACATCTATACACACACACACACACACACACACACACACACACACACACGATTTTAAACTAAGTGTGGTTGTGCATGCTTTTAATACCAGTAATTGAGAGGCAGATGTGAAAGGATTGCTGTAAGTTTTAAGCCAGCCTGGTCTATGTAGTAAGTTCCAGCCTACCCAAGACTATTTAGATCTTGCCTCACAAAAACAAAACAACACACACACACACACACACACACACACACGTTTGATTTTTATTTTGTATTTATTTTTAACCAATACAGAAAATATACTATTAATGAGGTATCACAAGATATTTAGATACATGTGTATGTTGTATCATATTATAATCAGCCTATGTATATCTATCTATCTTCTGAACCTATATTACTGCTCTGTGATAAGGCTTTCTCAGTCTTTCCCCTTGGTTTCCTCAAATGTGCAGTGCACAGCTGTGTCTACAGTCACTGTGCTATATACAACACACCAGACAGAAATCATTTCTTCTATGTAACTGTAGTAACTAAGTAACTATGTAACTTACCACCCACAGATCGAGGATTTCAATATTATTTGGAGGCAGTCTTTATCATTTTCCTGAGATAGTTTAACGAGTTATAAATGGATAGTTTAAAATGATCTGTTGTCTCATAGTTCTGAAGTGAGTGTTAGCAACTGCTGTTTTTTTTCCTAGCTCCTAGCTTCTTTTGGCCTTGGTTGGCATTCCTTGGTAGAGCTGCATCTTCTCTATCTCTGCCACTACCGCCAGGTAATATCTTTTCTCCCGTGTCTCCACATGTACATCTCTCTTTCTTTTCTCTTAAAGATGCCACACATTCTTCTATGCTGACACTGGTCCAAAATAACTTCATTTTGATTATTTCTGCAAACCCTTATCTCTAAAGTTATATTCATATTTGAACACACATTTTGAGAATACCATCTACTCCTATGCAAATTCTGTTGTTTTTCTTTGCTTTGAGAATATTCTGAACATCTTTGAGGTTTCTTGTACTACTTAATACTGTCAAACGTTTTCTAGAAATTTTAAACAACTGTCTTACATATCCTTCTGAGGTTTTTCAGGTATGCTGTTACTTTACAAAGCAAATTCAAGACCTCATCAACACCTCAGCTGAATCAGTTTTTATTATTCAAACCATTTTTCTGCTTCAAAGATTTCAGCAAGCCTGGCTCTCATTTACCAATGGCTTGATTTCTTAAAAGAGTACAGTTCTGTAAAACAGTAGCATATGTTAAAACTTCACATTGAAACTCAAAGGTAATATTCGCTATATAAACTCTGAAAAATAAAGTGAAAGTATATTTTCTTAATGCTCCAAGATTATAAATGGGAATGGCAATCCTTATCTACCCTCTCTATCAGAACCATGTTTATGTTAATTGTTTACAAAACATAAAAGATAGCTTTCAAATTCTTATGCATGGTGTAAATCATTCTATAATTACTTTAGGGGAGATTTACCTGTCTATTTTAGAGATGGGTCATGAAGGTAACCTGTCTGAATTATGGAATGACAGCCATGTAGCTGGAATGGTAGCATGTTGGCTGGCATGGGTCACTAGCATGGATAACATCTACCAAGTAAAACAAAATAGCAAGAGGTTAAAACGGAAAGAGAAAACTCCTGGATTTGGGAAGAGAAGGCAAACATTTTCATGATGTATATTAGGTCTTACTCTCAAGCTGTCATAAGCTTCTAGAATATTCTGCTATGATGTTTAGTGAGAGATTGAAACAGGATGCATTGAGATTTTGCATACTATGCTTAATAGACTCATTTCTTCTTCCAAGGTTCCAGTCTGAAATGCTCCTTAGAAGAATGATATATTAGCCACATTCATTCTGGATGGAACCAGTCCATCCCTGTCCTGACTGTGGTTGCTCTTCAGAGATTACTTCTGAAGGAGTCTCCCCATCATGGACACCATGAGATTCACTATAGCCCAAAATCTACAAACTAAAAAAAATAATAATCTTTCTTTGTCATATCAGTTTTCTCTCCAATGTGATTATCTTGCCAAGCTGACCAAATCATAGCCAGAAATCATTTAAATAATTTAAATTTTTATGCAATGGTAATATTAAATGAGTATGAGATACAATTTAAATAAAAGTATGAGATAATTTAAATTTGTATAAATCATGGTGTGACTTAATATTTTTCCTCAGTGTAAGTCTGTGAAGAACATTAAAAATTCCAAGTCTCATCACATTGTCATGGCTGCACACAGGATACTTTCGCTGTAGAATTAACTCTCTCAACTTCCCACACAGTTCAGATCACATTAGGCCGCTCTGTTCTTTTAATAAGTTCTTACGTACCTCTTACTGGGAGAGCTAAGAAGTCAATGGTTTTAAACTGTCAATAGTAGTCTGAAACAGTGGAGTCAGTAAGCAATAGAGGTTGTTCTTACTTAGTTCAAGGTGCCCTTTGGATTGAAGAATTGATAAACAGAAATGTCTCTCAAGACGCCTCAAGGAATGAATGGTTCATGAAAGTGCAGGAGCCAAATCACTGGAGTCAGAGGAATCATGCTGCCAAAAACCATGTCACTCTGGAGGCAGCATGGGAATTTGATCTTTAAAGCCATGTCCTAATTTGTCTTAAAAACAGTAAAACTTATTTCCTTCTCTATCTTGGGTATATACCAGTTGATATTTCGGATTAAAAATGGTGAACTCATAACATCCTGTATTTGACCATTTAATATCACCAAAATATATTAGTGGTTTTACTATCTTACTTTCATTACATTTGGTTCTATTATCATAAACATAACATGGCCTATTACCTATAATGAGCATTAAGTTACAGAATCTTTGAAGGAGGGACCCTTTCCTAATTATGAAGTAGATCAATACTTGTAGCTGTAGACATGCAGCACTCTAGATGGCTGGGGACCTGAAACCAGCTTTACATGGTTCCTAGCAAGCACTTTATCCACTGAGTGCCATCTCTCTAGACCCCAATTTTTCTTTGTTTTTCCATTGTTCTAACCTTATGACTCTAACAGATATGAGAATGCTAATTTCTTTGACATCCTGGTTTCAACTATTAGAGCAGAGAGTAGTTTCATTCTTAATTTAATATGAATGATAACTATGTATGTCTATGGGGTATGGTGTGCTGCTTGGTTTATTCATTTATTGTGTAATGGAGAAACAACATCATCTCCCATGGAACACATTCTTGCCAACATGTGCAATTTCCATGTTGTCTACAGCACTTGTCCTTTCTCTTCTTTTTTATAGGAAACACTTGGACAGGTTTTGTGTGATACATGGTTTTGATTTGTATTTCCTTGGTGATTAATCATGTATAGAGTTTTTTCATACACCTATTGGCATTTGCATGTCTTCTTTGGAAAAATGTTCTTTGTTATTTAAAAATTGGATTATTTGGCATTGGGGAAGTTGAAGAAACATATTTCTCAAATATTCTGGAGGTTGTCTTCTTATATCCATGATTTATTAACCAATAGATTTAACCACCTATAAGATACTCAGGAAAAACTGCATCAGTTGAATTTGAGCAGATTTTCCCACTGGCATTACTTAAACAGTGCAGTAGAATAGTTGCTTACATGACACTTTCATAGTATTAGATTGTACAAGTAGTCTAGAAATATTTCAAGTATATGAGAGAATATATGTAGGTTGTTTGTAAGTGCTATGTCATTTTTATGACCTTGACATGCTGGGGATTTTGGTGTCTGTGGGGTCCTGGAACCAGTAGACCATAGATATTTCATGACTGCATGTTAAAATAATGAAGATGTAAGATCAGTAATGCAAGTGACAGCTCATGCTGGAGAGGGTGTGGAACAAGAGTTACACTCCTCTATAGATAGTGGGAGTGCAAACTTTTACAACCATTATGGAAATCAGTATGGAAGTTCCTTCAGAAAACTGGGAATCAGTCTACCTCAAGACACAGATATATCACTTTTTGGTATATAATGCCTCCCCCCCAAAAAAAAAGCCTCATCCTATCACAAAAAGACTTGCTCAGCTATGTTCATAGCAGCATTGTTCACAATAGCCAGAAACTAGAAACAACCTAGATGTCCTTCAATCAAAGAATAGATAAAGAAAATGTGGTATATTTAGACAATGGAGTATTACTCAGATGTTAGAAAAATCATGTAATTTGCAGGCAAAGGGAATTAGAAAAAAAGAGCCTGAGTTAGGTAACCCAAACCCATAAGGACAAACATGGTATGTTATCACTTAAAAAGGGATATTAGCTGTTAAGTAATGGATAATCACAGAATAATCCATAGACCCAAAGAGGCTAAGTAACAAGGAGGGCTCTAGGGGGCACACATGGATCTCCCTGGGAAAAGGTAATAGAATAGATTTTGTGGGTGGACTTGGGGCAGGTGAGTATAGGAATAGGAGGGATCATGTTGGGAAGGGAGGGGTGGGGGAAGAGAGGGATTGAGAGAGAGAGTACAAGGAGAGATGACTGAAATGGACAGGGGGAGCATTTAGGGGACCATGTGGAAACAGCACCATGAAAACTTCCTGGAACCTATCAGGTTGACTCAAGTTAGGACTCCTAGTAATGGAGGATAGGGGACTTTAACTGGCCATATTCTGAAACCAGGCAAGGCTCCCAGTGGCAGAACTGGGACCACAATCCAGCAACAAAATGTTAGACCCACATCTATCCTGCCTGCAAGGAGTGCTGGTGTGATGATGGCTCAGAGTTTGTGGAAGTGGCCAACCAATGACTGCTCTAACTTGAGGCCCAAGCATTGAGAGGGAGGAAGTCATCCTTGACACTGCCTGGATGGCAAGGAACCAGAGGCTGAATGTCTCAGAGACCTAGGGGAGAACCAAACAACTGACTAAAACCAAACCAACAAAAAAACCAATGAAATAATTTGTAGCTGAAGTTTTCCTGGTCCTACCCACTTCTCACAGTCCTGCAGTCTCCAAATGAACACACAGAGGCTTGATATTAATTAAAACTGCTCAGCCATTAGCTCAGGCTAACTACTGACTTAACTTACACTTAAACTCAGTCCATTTCTGTTAATCTATATGTTGCCACATGTTCTGTGGCTTTACCTGTGTGCCATTACATGCTGCTCCCTGGACAGCAGGCTGGCATCTACTTACTCAGCCTTCTACTTCCCAGAATTCTCTTGTCTGTTTATTTCACCTATACTTCCTGCCTGCTTATTGGCCAATCAGCATTTTATTTATCAGCCAATCAAAGCAACACATTCACAGTATACAGAATATCCCACAGCAATAATTACTAATGATATTCTGCTATACTCATAGATTAGTGCCTAGTCCAATCACCACCAGAGAGGCTTTGTGGTGATATTCTATTTGTGCTGAAATGTGGTGATATTTCATTTGTATGTTAATAAATAAAGTTTGCTGGGAGATCAGAGGACATGGCCAGCCATAAACAAAAGTCAGGCAGTGGTAGCACACTCCCTTAATCCGATCACATGGCAAGCAGGGTCTCTGTGTGTTCAAGGCACACTAGGGAACAGCCAAGCATGGTGACACATGTAGTGATATTGTGTTCCCCAAAATATTGGGCACTCTAATAAACTTATCTTGGGTCAGAGATAGAACAGCCACAATATTAAACATAGAGGTTAGGCAGTGGTAGCACACACCTTTAATCCTAGCATTCCAGAAGCAGAGATCTGCCTGGATCTCTGTGTGTTCAAGGATACAGCCAAGCATGGTGACTCATGCCTTTAATCCCAGAAAGTGAGCCTTTAATCCCAGGGAGTGATAGCAGAAAGCAGAAAGGTATATAAGGTGTGAAGGCCAGAAACTAGAAGCTTTTAGCTGATTAAGCTTCAGGCTTTCAAGCAGCAGTTCAGCTGAGAGCCATTGGGTTGAGGACACAGAAGCTTCCAGTCTGAGGAAACAGGATCAGCTGAGGAACTGGTGAGGTAAGGAAGCTGTGACTTGTTCTGCTTCTCTGATCTTCCAGTATTCACCCCAATACCTGCCTCAGGTTTGATTTTATTAATAAGTACCTTTTAAGATTCCTGCTACAGACACATGCCTTTAATCCCAGTACCAACCATAGAGACCTGGAGGTCTGTACAGACAGGTAATGACAAGGAAGTGAGGTAGCTGGGCTAAGCACCAATGAGAAGGCAGAACAGCAAGGCAATAAAGGTGAAGGTTAGATAGGAAGAAGCTCTCTCTTGGGAATTTACTGTGGCATGGTGAACTAAGGTTAGCTGGTGGCTCTCACTATTTCTCTGATCTCTATGGCTTTCACCCCTGTAACTGGCTCTCTGTTTCTTATTTAATAAGACTGTTTAGAAATTCATCTACAAGACTTTCTCCAGCAACTGATGGAAGCAGATGTAGAACCCAACAGACAACCATTAGGTGGAGCTCAGGAAACCCAGCCAAAGAAGGGGACGAGAATTATAAGATTCAGAGGGATTGAGAACACCAGGAGAACACAGCCCACAGAATCAACTAAGCAGGGCTCATCTTAGCTCACTGAGACAGAAGCAACAAGCACAAACTTGCGTGGGTCTATGCCAGATCCTCTGCATGCATGCTTTTGTTGTTTAGCTTTGTATTATTGTGGGGGTCCTAATAGTGGCAGTGGGGGTGTCTCTGACACTTTTGCCTGCTCTTGGGACTCTTTTCCTTCTATTGGGTTGCCTTGTTCAGCCTTGATACGAGGGTTTGTGTTTAGTCTTATTGCATCTTGTTACACTCTGTTTGGAGGAGCTGTGGCTCTGGGGGAGATGGAAGTTGAGGGGACTGGGAGGAGTGAAGAGAAGTGAGCTGGGGTTGGGATGTACTGTATGAGAGGAGAATAAATAAGAAGAAAAATTATAAAGAGTAATGCGCAGAGAAGCAATTTCTATTTTTTAGTATTGTGGTTTTCTATCTGAGAAAATAGCATGTTTTAGTTCTTAGGAACCTTTTAGTTTCTGTTATATAGTACCTGTTATATAGTTTGAAATTCCTGAATATTTTAAGTTTTTGTTGCTATAGTACATTACTATCACATTTCTTATTTTATAAATGTAAAATTAAAAGGTATTTGTTAAATTTATATATTGAAATTTGAAATTTATATTATAAGATATGTATTTCAATTCCTAGTATTTTTATAGTAATTGATTTTTAATTATCTCTTCAATGTTCATTCCAATCTAAAGCATAGATGAATATTTGGCACACACTAGATATTTTATAAAAACAGATGAGTGCACACTAGAAGTTTAATAATTATGAGTGGCACACACTAGACATTCAATAAAAAACAATGATGGGCAGGATTCCAAAAGTGAATTAAAGAAAAATAGAGAGAAATTACAAGTTTGAAACCTTGTGTGACCTGAGTGATTAAATCTATCGTGAACTTCAAGCCTCCAGGCTGCTTTTTGCTGACTGTGCTACTCAGTAACACATCTCCAAATTGGGAGGCTGAGCCTTCTGTCTGGAGTCACCTGGCACCTGAAAATGTACAGCAGTGTGATGACCAGCCAACTGTCCTACTCCCAAGGTGGTAAGGGTTTGGCTTGTTGCTGCATGTAGTAATCTGTGCTGCTTGTCTAGAAAGTCCTGGGAACCTCTGGCAATCGGGTAGACAATGTAAAACAAATTCTAGCATGCTGAGAGATCCATCTAAAAACATACCATCATGGGACTTGGGGAAGATAAATATAACATGAATATGCTACTGCTTTTCTGCAGGGACAGAGTTCTTAGTTTCTGGCCTGGTGATGTTTTGCTATGCACTATGAACCATGAGTGATTAATAGATGAAAATGACAGTACTGTATACTTACATGCTTAAAGATCTTGTACCTACTTTGTTAAATTTACTTTTGAATATTTTATTATATAGAAGCTGTTACTGATTTTGTTGTTTCAAAAAGCATTAAAGTTTTTAAATTGTATTTATTAATAAGGAATCAACATGTTGAGATAGGTATTTTAATTATGTGTATACATATACACATATTCATAAACATTTTTTCATAGTGAAACATAATACCCTATCTTGTTTGTGAAATGTACAGTATATATTCATTATGTATAGTCACTTTATTGTACAATAACATGTTATAATTTCTTATTCCTCTTTAAGTATAGCTTTATATCTATCAATAAAGCTGTATCTATACTTCTGACCCCAATATAATTATTCTTTCCAGACTCTGGTAACCACTATTCTACTTTCAACTTCTATGAGGTCAACTATTTTAGGTTACACATGTGATTAGATTATCCAGTTCTTGATTTTCTGCCTTCTTTATTCCATTTAATGAGCTCTATCCATGTTACTGCATATCAGTATTTTATTTTTCTAAGCTGCATAGCATTCTGTGATGAGCATGTACATGTTTTCTTTATTCATGCTAATTGTTAGTTGAATTTTAAACCTAGAAAGTATAATTTAAAATTTTAAAATTCAACTAGCGACTACCTAGAATCACCTGGGAAGAGAGTCTTAAGAATGAATTACTAAATTAGGTTGCTAAGAAGGCATATCTATGGATGATTGCCTTTATTGTTGAGGTAAGAAGATCCACCTTGAATGTGAGTGGCACTATCTCATGGCTAAACCTAGAAAATATAATTTAAAAATTTAAAATTCAACTAGCCACCTCCTAGAATCACCTGGGAGAGAGAACCTTCTATAAGGTTCTCTTTCATCACATCTTCTCTAGTAGTGCTCTTTCCTCTTCTTGATAACAGCCTTCTTACTGGGGTGAGAGGATAATTTATCATGATTTTGTTTTCATTTCCCTTGCTATTCATCATGCTGAGAATATATATATCACTTGTATGTCTTGTTAGGAGAAATGTCTATTGAATACATTATAATCTGGAGCCCATCTCCCATTGAGTTTTCAGAGTTACTTGTGAATTTTAAATCCAAGCTTCTTGTTGCATATATATGCCTTCTATAGGTAATCTTTCACTCTATTGTGTTTTACTTTTGTGCAATCTATTTTGTATATTTTGGCTTTTGTTGCTGGAGGGCTTCTCTCCAAGTTCCCCAAGCCCCGCAGTCCCACAATCCACTTATAAAATAATCACTCAGACGCTTATATCACTTATAAACTGTATGGCCATGGCAGGCTTCTTGCTAACTGTTCTTTTATCTTAAATTAACCCATTTTTATAAATCTATAGCTTGCCACGTGGCTGGTGGCTTACCGGCGTCTCTACATGCTCTTCTCCTGGCGGTGGCTGCAGTGTCTCTCCTCCTTCTTCCTGTTTCCCCAATTCTCCTCTCTCTGTCCCGCCTATACTTCCTGCCTGGTCATTGGCCATCAGTGTTTTATTTACATAGAGTGATATCCACAGCAGGCTTTCTCATCCACATGCTGGGATGCAATTCTCCCACATTTTCCCTTCAATTCATAGTCCATGTATTTCATTAAAACCACCAATTATTTTTTTTTTTTGTTTTTTTTTTGTTTTTTGTTTTTCAAGACAGGGTTTCTCTGTGTAGCTTTGCGCCTTTCCTGGAGCTCACTTGGTAGCCCAGGCTGGCCTCGAACTCACAAAGATCCGCCTGGCTCTGCCTCCCGAGTGCTGGGATTAAAGGCGTGCGCCACCAACGCCCAAACCACCAATTATTTGTAGTTACTTTTTGTAACTCATGAAAGATGATGGTTGCAACAGGTAATTGTGGTTTTTATAATCACCACAGAAATGTATCCTATGGAGTGAGAGAGCCTAAGCTGAAGATTCTGCTTCAGGGATTTGTTATTCCTCAAAAGCAGCAGCCTAGGGAAGTGTTTCCCCTGAGTCAGTCACAGAAGCTGATGTAACTGTGGTTAAGCTGGGCCATGCTCCACCCTCAACTAGCAACAAAACTAGTACAGATTGAGAAGCACCATGGTTCCAGAGAGCCACTGAGGCAAGCAATGTGTAGCAGGACTGGAGTCTTTGCCTGGACATCTAGACAGGCCTCTATGTGAATGCATGAGGGTGAATCCTAGGTTGCAATTGAGCATGAGTTGCTATAAATAAGAGACATCTACAGAAAATCTCTAGAAATGGAGTGGAGCTGGCCCAAGAGAGAAGCTATGTTTATTATAGTAGCATAGAGGGGCAGAACTGGAAGGCTAAAGCCACCCAAGTTCTTTAGAGCCCAGAGGGTTCCATTATGAGTGCCAGATGCTGGATATGGAGTCATGGGATTTAGTGTTTCTTTTCCTAGGTTCTGGTCTTTTTTTTTTTTTTTTTAAATCAAAAACCATTTCTGAGTTTATTAAGATGCTCCTAAGATTCTTTTTTGTTCTACTATTCTTCCCATTTAGAATAAGAATTTTCATATTGTGCTGTTGTGTATTGGAAATACATAGCTTGTTTCTAATTTCGTAGGTTTTCACAGTTTAGAGATTGGTTGAGTCTCTAATGAGATGTAAACTGGACTTGTAAACAGTGTGGAAACTGCTGAGGATTGTGAGGACTCCTGAAGTTAAATGAATGATTCTGCATTATGGCATAGCCATGAACCTATGCAGATTCACATAGGGGTAGGATCTTATGGGTTTTTAATTGATGTGTTTACATATCGAGTTTCCAAATGGTGGAGTTGTGATGATTAATCTTGAATGTAAACTTGACGGGATGTAGAATCGCCAGGGAGACATATCTGTGAGATTAGATAAATTGAGATGAGAAGATATTTTAAAGGAGCTGGTGTCCAAGACTGAATGCAAAAGGAAGCTGAGTTGCAGCACTCCCTGGTCTCCACTTCTTGACTTATAGGTGCAACATGATCAGCAGTATTGGGCTTCTGCCGTCATGACTTCACCCATGAAGGACTGTGCCCTTAAACTGTAAGCAATACACCCTTCCTTTCTTCTTTCCTTCAGTTGATTTTATCAGCGTAATTTTTTTCCAATGAGGCAAATAAGTATTATGTAGGTTTAGTTTCACCTTTGTGCATATGGACATTAAATTTCCCTAGAACTCTATTTTGAAAAGGCTGAACATTTTCTAAAGCATGTTCTTTTATTTTTGAGCTATGATTTCACTATGTAGTCCTGGTTGGCTTGAAACTCTGTGTAGACCTAGCTAGATTTAGACTCACAGAGATCTGCCTACCTCTGCCTCCCTACAGCTGGGATTAACGTTTTGTGCTGCTATGCCTGGCCCTTAACTTGTTTTGAAATGCTCAGTTACAGATATGTTGGTTTATTTATGTTTCTATGCTTGTGTCAATGCAGTGTTGCTTCCGCTATTGCAGTTTTAGAATATATTACAAAATCTAGTAACAATGAATGTCTGTTCTATTTGTTCTAAATTTCTCTAGAAAATTTTGGTTATCTTTGAACTAAAATGCATCCTGGGATTGTTTTGTACAGTTATTAGAATGACTTTGACACAATAGAGGATTTATTCATAATATAGATTGCTTAGAATAACATAAACAATTTAACAATATTGATTCCTCTACTCTATGAACACAGGGTATCAATCTGTGTGTGTGTTTATTTTCTTTCATTGGTATTTTACAATTTTCACCATAGAAAAATTTTACATTTTTGAGAAAATTAAACTTATAATTAGGTATATAAGGCTTATAAGGTGATATTGGTTTATTTATTACAAAGATCAATTTGCATGAAACAATATTGCTAATTTTGTGTATGTTGATTATTTAACTCTGCAGAATTGTTAAATCCACTTACTTCTAATATACTAATACTTCTAATATTACTTCTAATATTAGTTTTGAATATATATGTACATATATGAAAATATCATCTTCAAAGAATACGAATTCTTTTTATTTTCCAATCTTGGCATCTTCATTTCTTTCACTGCTCTGAAATCTCTGGCTAGGCTTTCCAGTATTATGCTGAATGAAGTTAGAAAGTGACATTCTTATCCTGCTCCCTGCCTTATTTAAAAACTCTGCTTTCACAGTTCCATTTGATCCCAAGTTGGTTCATTATAAATTGTTTGTATTATATGTATATAGATATTTCTATTTCTAAAATTTCCAGAGTGTTTTCAAGTATGATAAGATATGAATTCTCTCAAAACATATTTCTGAATTTATTAAGATGATAATGATCATGGGCTTTGTCTTTCATGTAGTATGTCATATATCGATTTGTATGTTCAATTCCTTTCTAGAATGAATTTCAATTTATCATGTTTAACATGCCTGTAAAAAAATGAAACCATTACAAAAAATTCAAATTCCAGGCTCAGATTGCTACTGGTCCTGTATAATATAGACATGATAAACATCAGTCTTTTTCAGAATGGATTGTGTTTACAAAGATTGAATAGAGCTTTGTCTTATGCGTATAGAAGAAATCATAGAGATTTCACTGGCAGCATTTCAAAGAAATCGTCATTTCTTATACTTAATAATGGGAAGATCCAAAGTAAAAACTATGAAGATTTTCTGATTATCCTAAAGTTATTAAAACTGTTTAGTTTAAATAACACATGTGATGTTCTCACTGTGATTTGATGAGTCCATCACATGGCAGTTTTGACTCAGAATGGTGTTGGTATGAATGTGATCCATATATTTTGAAGCTATCAGGGCTAAAATATTTTTGCAGTGTTAGGTATGGATTCCATCTTACAGAACAGGCCTTAAATTTTGGAAAAATTCTAATGCAATATGTTGTAGCATTTGAATTTGTCTGGTTTTTTTTTTCCTTATGATTGCATTTGGTACACACTTTGCTAGGATAAAGACCATGAGACATGATTTGGGTTTCCACATTATAACAAAGGACTTATCACCATGATCCTTACCAGATTACTCAGCTAAGATAGAATGTCACTATTTTTCATTATCAAATTATTCCTCCTCACCCACTTCTCTTTGGAATGAAGTCACAGTACATATCTCACACTTGGAAAGTAAGGAATTATGTATCACTTTCTAATTAAAGATTATTCTGCATGGATATTTGTTTATCTCTGCTCAGCAATTCATTTAAACATTACATCAACATACCCTCATAATATTTACAAGGAGTTATAATCCCATTCTATCTCTCTTTGCTGCTCAAGTGCTGTGGATTTGCCCAACTTGTGCTCCTTCAATAGTTTGTTTGGATTGATAGATCAATTAATTCTGTTCTGTATTTTTTCAGCTCTATAAGTTGCTCTGACTTCCTCTTGACTAGTTCCTGCATTTAGTCCTAGAATCAGCCAGTTCTCTGAAAACCCTAGTTAACTATTTTTAGAAACTAAGTTCTAGATTCTGAGTATACTTGGCTATTTAATTTTAAATCCTAATCTCTTATGGCCTTCCTGGAAATTGTTTAAATGTACTTGTGAATTCATTGAGCAAACTGTGCTCAGTGCTGAGCCTTATGCTCAGGCTAGGGGACCTGGATGCTACATGCATGATGTCACAGTTTCTCTCTGGACATCTTGCTACCCTGATTCCTAGAATTAAATTGCAATCCTCATTTCAAAGTCAAGACTCCAAGAATTACAGATGCACACACAGGGTTGACTCTTTGTTATGAGTGTGAATATTTTTGAGTCAATGTACCAGTACTGAGACATAAGAACTTGGATTATTTTAGTCAGGCGTGAGGATGAAGCACCCACAGAACACATGTGTAGTATCTACTTAATACAAACTCATTAAAATATCTTTAAATATCAGAGTACAAAGCAATATCTACTTTCCCTCTGTCCCTGGTATATATCCTTTATCAGGCAAGGGAGGTGACCATGGTGATGAGAAAAATAACATAGAGCAGCAAGGGACTTTGAGATGGAATTGGGTATATGAACACACTATGTATTGTGTGATAGATTTTTTTTCTGAAGAGCTGATATATATATATATATGCCAACTTATCCTAAGAAGAGAGCCATTGACAGCCCAAAGCAATAATTCCAGCAATGTCAAATTTGGTGGACAAGTGACTTTGTCTATTGGGCTTACTAACAAGAGTGTGGATGAGGGGTCACAAGAACCAGGGATTACACAAAAGCAGCTGAAACATCAGAAAGCCCACCCTAGCATGGCTTATTACTTCTGAAAATGCAACCCTGGAGCTTTCTCAGCAGCCTACAAGCAGATCCACAGTCTGGATGTCTATGGCTGGTGAGAGTCTTCATTCCCAACAACTGTTTACTCCCATTTACATTGTTGGGTAAGGGCCCTCAATAATCTTTTAAGTTTCATTTTTTTCCTCTTCACATGTGACTTTTGGTGACCTTTAGTTTATCTCCCGAGTCTCATTAGCCTCCCTTTTCCTCTTGCAGAAAATATTGCAGTTCTTAGGGAATGCTGAAATTTGGAGAAATATGCCATTCAACACTATATACATACATATATTCGCATCTATACGCCAAGGGATATGCATCCTTACAAACATTTTAGAACATCAAAATTTGAAAAGGAACAATACCTTCTCAAAATTTGTACCCTACTTTAAAATCTAGCTGGTAGGAAACTGGACAGTGGATTATAGCTATTTAAATCATAAAAGCCATTTGATGCTATTATAGCACTGATAATTATCAGAGTCAAAAGGATAGTATATTGAATTCATTAAGTAGTTAAATAAATTTTGGGTTAATTTTTCTCCAAAAATTCCAAATAAGGTTTTTACCTAAATAAATATAATTAAATACCATTCTTTTTGAAATTTAACTCTAGAGTTCTTTATACATGTCCAATACTGCTTATTGCAATGTTGAAAATACTAAACAGTGAAAATAAAATTAGAAAAGTTATTTTTGTGTTTTTGTAGAAAAATTATTTCTTGGTTGTAATTAGTTTTAATATATGATATAAATATTATATATTTAGGAACTCAGAGAAAATTATATGCTTAGAGAGTTTTAAGGAGTTGGCCAAGAAGGCAGAAAGATGAAAGGTTTTAGACAATATCATATTTTAGCAGTGAGGTTGAAACAGGACCAATAACATATAAATTTTCATTTTACCAATTCAGGCAACTTTGCAACTTCAAAAAGTCTATTTTAAATGAGATGAGGCCAGATGGCAACCGAAGAGAAATATTCCAGTAGGGCTGATGGGTAAAGGTGTTAAAGGAATGAACTATTTGATAAATTCCAGTTCAGCTCAGCAAAGCTCATATAAAATTAGATAAGTTGTAGCAATTCCAGTTAGACAAAGTGACATTATTAGTTTTTATAATATAACCTTATTTTAATTAAACAAACTTTTAGCCATATCTCCCCTTAGAAGTAATATCAAAGCTTTCCTAAAAACTTCACTACTATTTTAAATTCATATTTTCAAAGCTTTGGACATTTTTTCCTGCATCTTTTCTAAAATCATCCATTATAAAGCAAATGCAGCATTTCATTGATTGAATCTTTAAAAGGCAATAAGCCAAGTAATGTGTTACATTGCATAGGGATTGCTCCATGAAAAATACTGCAGGTTCAGACGACAAACTGCTTGTGTCTCCATAATGTCAGAGTGTTTTATGAACTGGCATGCTAAAATTCAATCTAAAATATATTGACTTATAGTACTGAGACTCCATGAAAGCAACACATTGCTCAATGTTCAGTTCTAAAATGTCTGGGGAGCTAGGCCACTCTTGGGTGAGCTTTCTCATGGCAGCATTACTATTACACTAGCAAACGCTTCACAGCTGTACTTTGCCAAACCCTGAATACAAGTCGTATGCTGATTCTGAAACCCCCCGAGGTATTGTTTACTAAATTCTTAAAGCTTGAACAAAAACCCTAAGAGACCTCAGACAACCTGGGAACAAGTTCCAGACAAAGACAAGATAGCAGAAATCCAAAACATCTGTTTCTACAGTATACCAGTACGTTTAACTTTTTAAAGCCTTCTACCACACATTCTCATTACAATATGCCATCCTATTCAGACTTCTGTGTGGATTCATCTGTCTGAGTCATTGTCTCTGAAACAACTCAATTTCCTCAAGCTGTAGATGGGCCTGAAATTGCTTACCTGACTCACAAGCAAATGTCTTTGACGTTTCGTCATGAAAGATAATTGCCACTGCATGCTTCTTTGTCTCTCGAGGCAGTCTGGTTATATTTTTGATGTTGTGCAGTTCAGTTACCTTGAAAGAGAAAAATATTTTTTTTTTCTTTTTACTTTTGAAATTCTGGGGATAGGCCCCCAGAGCCTTGTATATACTAAGCAAACATTCTGTCACTGAACTACCTCTCCAATGAGATAAGATTTTTATTTTAATGTATAGTGTATGTAATACATTGCAGGGCTTTAAACAAAATGGCCAGTTATCACTACCTTATGTCCTTAAGCACTTTCTGATAGTTCATATTACTAAGTTTGAATGAATTGACTCTATCCACTACCAGCAAAGAACAAAACATAACGTCTTCCATTAGGCCTTCAGTTTTGGTCATCATTCATATTGGTTGCTATATTTGAAAATAGTCTAATGATTATGCAGAATAGCTTCATGGAGGCTGTGCTGTTATGAAACTTGCATCCACAGAAAGCAATAACAATTTGATACAAAGAGAGTTCCATTAAATATGTGTTGAATATTGATGAGATTTAGCAACAAGTCTCTCTAATACCTTCCAATCATACAGGTTCCAGATAAGACTAAGCCACACAGCATGTGACACCTGCCTAAACGATAACTCAGAATTTTAGCATTTTGACCTTCCAGTGTTTGAAAGAATAGTTTTTGGACCAATTTGTGTACCAATAATTTTCACAAGCATGAATCCAAAAGACAAAGAGCTAATTATTGTTAGCTGCCTGGTGCCAAGAGCACCGAAGGAGCTTGAGAATGAAATTTCAGCCCAAGGTCTGGTTCTAAAGTTCTAAAGTTCTAAGGTCTGGTTCTAAAGATTCCTGACTTCTATAGTTACTGGTCTCTAGAGTCAGATCAAGGTAAGGAATGTTTTCTTTGATAAAAATGTCTCTTTTGACCTACTTGTATAACAAACAATGCTTTCACTTTATTTTGTATGCTTCAATTATTTTGAAGAAAACTTGAACTTTTCTTCATGTTATGTTTTTCTTGTTTATTTATTAATAAATTTTGTTATTTGACAGTATTCACATGTACATAGTGCATTCTGATTACTCTTCCATCTCTATTATATTTTAATAACCACATTATTAGTGTGGAAATGGGCATTTCCACGTTTAGGTTTGATAATATGTCTAGGATCTTGAACTTCATTTATACAATATTAATGACATCCTAATGAGCTGATATTAGCTTTCATCATTGCATGAAAGGAAAAGAAACTTGATGATCAGAGGATATAGCTGTCCTTTACTACACAACCTACTAAGCAGGTGGACCAGGTCTGGTTCTAATGCCCAGATTCCTGATTTCTCTAGTTATTGGTCTCTAGGGTTGGCTCAATATAAGGAACATGTTCTTTGACAAAGACCTCTCTTTTGATTTACTTGTATAACAAAAAATACTTTCAATTTATCATACATGCTTCAACTTTTTTTGAAGAAAACTAATGAAAGGAAAAAAAACCCAATTCCATTTATAATTTAGAATCTATTAAGCTCAATAGGGTTTAGAACTATTAAACTTAGAACTATTGAGATCAATTGTGCAGTGCTTTATGTATAATGCATACACATATTTCATATATTTCAAAATTTCTTCCCCATATTTGAAAATAACACTGCTAATATTGATTAGGGTTCCATGGTATAGCCCAGTTAAAGTGATCAATTCCTGACCAAAACCTGTACTTATATAATATAAAATGACATGTACAAAATAAATGGATGTAGTTATTGTTTTAAAAGGGTTATAGTCTATTTTCCATCTAATCTTTGAAGATTTTTAGTATCCACATGCAACTCTTGTTCTGTCACATCAAAGACAATTCTTACATATTGACATTTGCTTTTCTCTCCATTTGTTGTCATCCTAAGATTAACATGCATCATTAGAATGGTACAATTAGTTATTTCAGGTATAATAAAGTTGTATTTATGTAAAAGCATATATTTGTATGTGTACATACACATTCCATCATCTACTTATGAATCTTCTACCTATGTATCATCTATCTAAGTAAGAAGAACTGCACCCAAATATCTTGTAATTTCTGATGGGTAACATCCTTTGGTGAAAGATGAACATTCTTTTTTTGGAACCATGACAAACATATTTTAATCACAACAAGGCATATTCTCAAATAAAATATAACTCTTGAATTTTTAAATGATGCTTAAACCCAATGTTATTCTAAGACAATAGATTGAAGTTACTTTTGAAAAGAAATATTATTTCCAAACATTATTAACTTTGCCTAAACAAATAGTATCAAACCTGAGTCTAAAAGCAATGATGAATATATTTTGCTTAAGAATTAATGTAAAATGTGAGTAAAAAGGTCATAATCTGCTACAGAGTTATATAAAATATCCTACATATACTAAACAAATAATATTAAAAAAACACGTCAGTAGTCCTTCACAGATACTTTTATTTACTAATGTAGAATAATACCAGAAAAGATATTACAGACTTCATTTTTTGTCATCATAACAAAAATCAACAAATTTAAGTGATCAGCAGATTTGAAAACTGTACTAAGGAATGCCTAACATCAGTGCTCAGGCAATCTGACAGCTGATGTAGTTCAAAGTACTTTTTCTACTTGAAAATTTACATTTAGAAATACAGGGAGCCTTTGCAAGCAGATCCCATTTCTAGGGCTTTTGAAATATATCAAGATTTTGGTTGTGGGTCAAAAGTGTGATGACTTAACCTCTTTTGTTTAAGAATTTAAAGAAATGACAAGAAAAAAAAAGCACTAATGAGGAATATAAAAATCCTACTTTAAAAAAGCTTCTGAATTCTAACTGCAATGTTTGAAAGACCTGCCTTCATTTTTCACTATCAATATTATCTAGATTTACCATATTGTACTCAACTGTATTTACTGAAAGGAGGACAACTTTTAAAATAATTTCTAGTGCACCAAAATAAAAATGTTTCTATTATCGTACTAAAACCTGTTAATGCAGCATAAAAATAATTATGAGCAATCATTAAATTTGTGAAATCTTGGATTTTTCAATCCTAAAATCAATATTTTTTCATTATTTAAAAAATTCATATTTATTTCTGAAAAATAATTTGTTATTAGATTTCTATGATCCATAGTATATTGTATATATTGTAACCAAAGGATTAAAGTAAATTAAATTAAATAAACATAAAGTTAATATGGAACTGAAAGTAATTCAATTTATTTAGGTCTCAAAAGATGTAATAGTCAACAATTTAAGATATTTCAATTTGACAAGTGCCAGAACCAACACTTAAATATAAACATATGTAGGTGAAGGGTTTATGGTGGTATTTTATTTGTACTGAAATGTGATTTTAATTGTATGTTAATAAATAAAGTTGCCCGGGGGTCAGAGCTATTAGAGCCATAGCAAGAGCGTGGCGGTGGTGGCACATGCCATTAATCCCATAGATCTCTGTGTGTTCAAGGATACAGCCAGCATTGGAGGCATATGCCTTTAAGACCTGGAGGGCTGTACTTACAGGCAGTGATGAGGCAGTCATGTGTTTGAGTATACAACCAATGAGAAGGCAGAACAGAAAGACTATATGAAAGACAAACACACAGGAAGTAGCTCTCTTTCGGACAGGTAGGACCACTGCAGGAGGAAGGGTAAGGTTTTAGCTCTGAGCTCTGACCTCTTGGCTTTCTCTTTTACATTGGTTCTGTGTTTCTTATTTAATAAGACAGTTGGTTATATCTACAAGTTTTTTTTTTTTTTTTTTTTTTTTTTTTTTGCTAACTGATGTTATATTATTTTTATTTAGGTGGTAAGCATTAAGTAATTCATGGGCTTAAATACACATATGTCAAAGATGAAAGATAACCCCTTTCTCTTGGAATATATAGAAGACAGTGCATACTCCTTTTACAGAAGACACAATTTTGACTACTAGAATTTTGACCCACGTTAGATGGGTCATAACCTCTAAATAACTCCAGCTTCTGGGGAATCCAACACTCCTTTCTGGCCTCTATGGGTGCTACACTCATGTGCAAACACACACACATACACGCATGCACGCACACACGCATGCACACACACACGAAAATAAAAATAAAATCTTAAGCAATGACATAATAACAGGAAAAAGTGAGATAAAGGATCTGGGAAAGATTTGCATTAACTTTTTCATTGTGTGAGGATTTTGTGCATGAATACAGTGTGTTTTGGGTAAATCTAACCATCTCAACCCTATTCTTCTCCAACTCACCTCTTTCTATCTAATGTGTGACTTCTTGTGTGGCAATATTGCAGGCATGACACTTGGGGTTAAAATAATAAGTGAAATGAAAAAGAAAGACAGCCTCAAATTATACCCTTTCATCCAAATGAATTCTTATCAGTATATACATACATACATACATACATGCACACACATATATAAATGATATCATAGTAATATTATATATTAAACTTTCTCATTTGTTTATATGTTTAAAAGTAGTAATAACCTCATTTCATGGTGAAGAAATGGCATTTAAAAATAGAATATTTCCCCAATATTCTTTTATTTTTGCAAAACTCTTAAATGTCTATCTTGTTTCACAACATCTTGATACTCTTTTCTGCTTCTGAATCCAGGCTCTTTTAATATGTCATTTATATCAAGTATAAGTAAGTATATGTAAGGTCTCACAAAGTTATAGAGTTATAAAACTGAAGATTAAATGAAGAACGTTTGAAGTCTACTGTAGCTATTGCTCTTGGGTTTTGCCTATAATTGACCAAATGTTTTTCTAAGGTTATAGCTGTAAGGATTTGAATCATGTTAAATACTTTCTTATATCAAACTTGATAAATCAATTTTCAATTTTCATAGGTATTTTACTCATTATGGTTTTATATCAACTATGTCTGGTCATTAAAAAGATACAAATTTACCAACTTGAAAATATTGACACTTTATTTTATAGGACAAAAATTCATTATTCTTACTCAATATTTTCAGAAAATTCTGTAAGTTTTGAGTTGTCAAGCTCTATGATACTGGTAACATGTTTCTCATATTTTAATTATCTTTTAAAAACTCCTATTTTCATATTTTTTTCGATAAATACATTCATTTGTTTCCATGGAAGATGAATTTAAAAGGATCAGTTTGAGAAAAATTAAGACAAATCCCACAGTCAGTGTGACCATAGTTTGTCACTCACCCCTTGATTAACATGGGTGTTTTTGTTCATTTTTATGAAGTTACTATTCTGTTGTGATTTCAACAAATACACCAGTGCTCCTATGTACTCTAATGCTGTATGATGGCCTTTCTGTATAGTGTGAATATATGTTGCTCCCATTGGCTAATAAATAAAGCTGCTTTGGCCTATGGTTAGGCATGATAAGAGCCAGGCAAGAAATCTAAACAGAAAGACAGGAAGCAAAAGGACAGAGTCAGGGGCAGATGCCATCCAGTTGCTCAAGGAACATGATGCCAGCAGAAGGGTAATGCCATGGCCATGTGGCAAAATATAGAATAGTAGAAATGAGTTAAGATGTCAGAGCTAGCTAGCAATAAACCTAAGACATAGGCCAAACAGCTTGTAACTAATAATAAGCCTCTGTGTGCTTATTTGGGACCAAGCAGCTGAAGGATACAGGAAAACTTTTGGCTACACTCTAACATCAGCATGCAGTGCTGGTTCACAGAGGCTTTCTATCTTTTTAGGGACATTCCAAGATCCTCACTGTGAAGTCTATGTTTAGTAAAAATGAAGAAATTTTACTGCTACAATGTGACTATATGTAAGGGAAGTAAAATGAAATTGCTATCCTCGTTATTTATTTATGCAACTGCCTGATAATAAAAATAAAGTCACTGCTACTACTGTCTAGAGAAACTAGCTTAATTACTGTTTTACCCATTTCTTGCTTTTACATAGAAACATATTAGCTGTAGCATGGGTGAACTATTCCTTTGGAGCCAACTGAGAGATACAGGGTTCTGTGTAAAGCTCTCACTAGGGCCTATAGTGTATTCTTTGTCATAAAGTTATGTCACTTTAATCTGTGAACATTCTCAAACTCCACCACTCTTGACTCATTCAAGTCCTCACTCTTCTCTTCTGAGATATTCCCATTGTGTTCCTATGAGCCCCATACTCACCACCTGCCACCATCTTATTCACGCTCCTTCTACACAACTATCTCTAAACTAAACTGTAACTCTTTCCCTCCAGGGACTTAAAACCATCTGATATCTTAAAAGGTAAGAGTTCACTCTTAAGCAAGGACTTAAGGACTTTAAATGACTTAATTACTTATGTAAATCTAGTCTTATCTTTTTTTCCCCAACTTCAACCTGAAACATAAGTTCAATCCATATTCTGAATATCCCAATTTTCCTGAATATAATATTGTCATTTAAAGGGTTTCTGGCATTCTCCATGGTGTCTCTGGTTCCTACATCTTCTTGTCAGATTCAAAATCACTCTTCAAGACTTAAATGCAAGTCTTCTTGTTTTCCTTTTCCTTTTCTGCTGTTGTGACAAAATACTCTGGAGAAATTAGATTATTTTATTAGAGAGAAAGGGTTTTATTCTCATTCACAGTTCAAGGGTACAGTATATCGTGGACAGGATGTCAAAGCACCAGAAGGTTGAAGCAGTAGTAATATCACATTTACAATGAGGAAAAAGAGATGAATGCACACAGTGCTCAGCTCACTTTCTCCGTATACATGCTTTGTTCTCCAGGGAATGGTATGGCCAGAATTAAGAAAGGTCATCCCACACCAAACTAATCAAGATAGGTATGACCAATAACTCATTTCTTAAGTGATTCTAGATTCTGTCAAGTTGACAGTTAATGTTAGCCACCACACTTTCTGAGAGACTCATGCAAGGACTTGTTCCTAATGTGGCCATTTCTTACGGCATTTGATCTCCACCTAATAGATGCATTCTTGACTTTTTATGAACTCTGTTAATTTCATACACTTGACTTAGTAGTTAAAGATAATGATTCCTTTGATTCATACCATCCATTATTAATTCTTTACCTAGACTTCAACATTGAATTTATTTATTCAGTGCTTTAGATCACTTTCTCTTCACAGAGAAGACCACCAGACATTTTAAAACTTATTATTTACTTTAAATAATGTTGAAGCAAAAACCATTAAGGCTTGCTTTCTTTGGATGCATGCTCTAAGAAGAACAGGCATAGATATTTTAACAGTTATAAATAAATAGAAGACCAGATATCAAGGGAAACCTGTGTGGAGAGTCAACATTGACTAATTAGGTTTTACTGTGACCGTCAGTGAACAGAGGGGATGTGCTATGTGCTGGTGAAATGGTGATATTTTCTGTGACTGACCCTTTGAGTTTCAGAATGACTAATGACATTTAGAATTAATAAATTAATATCAATTGTAATTTAAATTTCAGCATACTATGTATCTTTGCTTTAGATTGGTGGCAAATTAACCTTGATATCAGAATGTAACATCAATTTTCTTCTATAAAACTGTATGTACATTCAACCACTTTGGAAATCAATATGGCACTTTCTTAGAAAATTGGGAATCAATCTCCCCCAAGATCCAGCTATACCACTCCTGGGCATATACCCAAGAAATGCTCAATCATACCACAAGAGCACTTGCTCAGCTATGTTCATATCAGCATTGTTTGTAATAGCCAAAACCTGGAAACAACCTAGATGCCCTTCAACTGAAGAATGGATAAATAAATTGTGGCACATATACACAATGGAATACTACTCAGCAGAGAAAAACAATGACATCATGAGGTTTGCCGACAAATAGATGGATCTAGAAAAAATCATCCTGAGTGAGGTAACCCAGACTCAGAAAAACAAATATGGTATGTACTCACTCATAGGAAGATGCTAGATGTGGAACAAGGATGACTGGACTGCTACTCACATCACCAGTGAGGCTACCTGGAAAATGGGACCCCAAGAAAGACACGGAGAAATGGATGAGATCTACATGAACAGCCTGGACATGAGTGGGAGCAATGAAGGGCGAGGGTCGAGGGAAAGAGAGCGGAAGATCCTAGCTGGATCAAGAAAAGAGAGGGAGAACAAGGAATAGGAGACCATGGTAAATGAAGGCCACATGAGAAAAGGAAGAAACAAAGAGCTAAAGAGGCCCACAGAAATCCACAAAGATACCTCCTCAAAAGACTGCTGGCAATGGCCAAGAGACAGCCAGGACTGACCTACTCTGGTGATGGGATGGCCAAACACCCTAATAGTTGTGCCAGAAACCCCATCCAAGTACTGAGGAATCTGGATGCAGACATCCACGGCTAGGCCCCTGGTGGAGCGCTGGGAGTCTAATTAGTGAAAAAGAGGAGGGTTTATATGAGCGACAGTTGTTGAAAGCAAGGTTGGATAAAGCACAGGGACAAATAACCAAATGAATGGAAACACATGAACTATGAACCAAAGGCTGAGGGGCCCCCAACTGGATCAGGCCCTCTGAATAGGTGAGAGAGTTGATTGGCTTGATCTGTTTGGGAGGCATCTAGGCAGTGGTACCAGGTCCTGGGCTCCTTGCATGAGTTAGCTGTTTGAAACCTGGGACTTATGCAGGGACGCTTGGCTCAATCTGGGAGGAGGGGACTGGACCTGCCTGGTCTGAGTCTATCAGGTCGATCCCAGTCCTCAGGGGAGACCTTGATCTGGAGGAGGTGGGAATGGGGGGTGGGCTGGGGGGAAGGGGGGGGGAAGGAAGGGAGAGAACAAGGGAATCTGTGGCTATTATGTAGAACTTAATAGTATTGTAAAATAAAAAAAAAACTGTATGTACATTATTTACACATGATTAGGTGACAGGTATAATCATTAAAATTATTAAAAAATATCTTTCTGCAGTTGTTCTGCTTCCTGACAAGAGAAATATCTAAGTGCTAAAAACTTCTCATGATAAACCTAATTGTCTTCTAAAAAGTTGAAGGAAATTAATTTTTAGATTAAAAAAATAGACTCAAGTTACCAGATATATCACATTCTTCTCATTCATTTTCTCAATAAATATTATTCTTTTAATTTACTAATGTTTTATAATTGCTTCAATTAAGAAAGAGTTTTTATATTTTGAGAGTAAGATTTTAGAGCTGAGTTTTATAAAACTTTATTAGGATAGAAAACACTGATTTTGTTGTAAGAATATATGGAAGTTTTATGATTTCTTCTTATCATAATGATTATTACAATCAATAAATGTCATTGTCTCTATATTTGATTCCCAAGCTTTCATAATAATAATTTAAATTTTGTATCACTACACATGGTGCAGTGATTCACACACTTCAATAACAATCTGACAAAATTCCCATTGAAATATTATTGTTGCTTTTTCAAAAACTGTATTTATATCAGTTTCCTGGTACCTTCTTTCTTAACCTGGCCTCTTTTCTCAAATAAAAGTGAATGTGTTTCAGTGAACAAAAAATAAAATCAATGTATTCATTCTTAAAGTCACCTGTGATAGACATCATATGTTTTGACAGATTCCTCTCATGGGTCACTTTATAAATATTTCAGCATGTTCATTACCAGTAACTAGAACATATATCTTCTATACATTCAATCAATGTGAAATATTTCAAGTATAACACCACATTATATGATACAAATCTAGAAATGAGTTATTACACAAGCTGTTATGTTAGAACTGACATTAAATACAATTGGTTATCTACGTAGAACTGTTCTGTATCTGAGCATTTACCAACCACAAACTGAAAATACCAAAAAGTATATTATGTCTTTATGGAGCATGTAAAGACTTTCCCTTGTTATTTTGTAATCCATATACCACAATGATATTTATATAGTATTTATATGACATTAGGTATTACAGATAATCTAGAAATGACTTAAAGTATATGTGAAGGTGCATATAGGTCATATGCAAGTCCTTTGCTTTTTGGTAGGAGACCTGAGCACTTGCTTATCTGCTCACTAAAGTGGCATGGGTCCTCTGTAGACACTGAGGAGTAATGACAAAATGTTTAACAGTCACTGCCAGTCTCTACTCAGTTTACAGCTCCAGTTCCTTCGTTCTTCTCAGGACCCAGCTTATTCAGTTAAATTTTCCTTAATCCAATAGCTTTGTACCCTAATGAAACTCTCAATTTATAATTCATACTTTCAATGCTAACTATCTCCTTCTTCAAGCGAATTGAATAAAAGCCCTTAGAAATGAGTGCCCAAATGTTTTTGGATTCTCAAACACATGTAGAAATCATGAGTTTTCTGGGTATGGTGATGCATGCTTGTAATCCTGGTGCTAGGAAAGCAGACACATGAATCTCTGGGGCTCATTGGCCAGAAGTTATAGCCTATGCGGGGTACAGCCAATAAGATCAGATCGAGTTGTGAACTCAAAGTGTACAGAGGTGGTGGGAGTAAGGGAGGGAGGGAGAGAGAGAGAGAGAGAGAGAGAGAGAGAGAGAGAGAGAGAGAGAGAGAGAGAGAGAAGTCAATGCATGCCCAGGTGTTATTTCCAGAACGCGTTAAGGTGTCTTTGTTTGGGAAAAGGGTCTTTGCAAACATAATTAAATACAGAATCTTGAGGGAACATCTTGAATTTATTGCATGTATCACCTCCAATAATTGGTGTCCTTATAAGCTAAGAAGAGAAGGAGTTCAAAGATCAAGACTGAAAAGATGTAGTTTTGTGAAGACAAAGTAAGACATCTTGGTTTCTGATTCTGCCTTTTAAATAATTAGACTAAACCGTAGCTGAGATATTCCTGTGTCCACCTGACTCGTGCAGTTGCTCAGAACCAATTAAACACAGACGCTTATATTATTTAAACTGTTTGACCTAATGGCTCAGGCTTCTTGCTATTTAGTTCTTATATCTTTAATTAACCCATTTCTATTCATCTATATGTTGCCACGTGGCTTGTGGCTTACCGCTACTTTACATCTTACTTTTCATGGCAGCAGCTGGCAGCATCTCCCCACCTCAGTCTTCCACTTCCCAGAATTTTCCTCTCTCTCTGTCCCACCTATACTTCCTGCCTGGCTACTGGCCAATCAGCACTATTTACCAATCAGAACAACACATTTATAACATACAGAACATCCCACAGAACTAAACTTATATGACTTTAATCCAAAATGAATGTGAGGATTAGTTAGGCTAGACCTTGGAAAACATATAGTTTTACATAGTTACTTTATGATGAGTTTTAACTTTTTAATTCCAAACCGAAATTCTTAAATAAAAACAAAATGAAAGAACATCATAAAAATTTTATGTATATCATATACCCTAACAAGAGATACATCCTTCTTTGCTTTCTGTTTCTATAAAGAATTACATTTATTTTTTTTTTCTTTGACTATTGTTAACAAAAATTTCCATGCTGCTCTCTTATGTGATTTCCCCAGAGTCTGGACCAGTGACTGATGTACAGTCGTAGGAAAGGTGGAGATCCACTCAGGCAAGACCTTCCTGTCAACAAGCTTTGTCAGTATTGCAGTCCCAGGAGAAAGGCAGTGACAAGGTGACAAACTATAAAGCTTCTTTTGGAAAATGAACCTGCTGATATTTGATGGGGTCAACAGCAAGGCTGACCTGCTCCTGAGCTGGTGCACTGTTCTTAATTAGGGAGTTGGTCACTAGGAGTAGAGGACATGTACCTGCAGGAAGGGTCATTCAAAGGTCAGGACGAGAAGAATTGAATGGTGCTCCAGAGGAGATGATACTACTCATTCTTTGTCTTGTTCATAGCTGATAATTGCTTTTATTTATAGTTTGATTGTTTTAGCATGAAGCAGAAAAGAAATGGTATGTGGGACTTGACATCAACTTGAAAAGTCAAGTCCAAGAACCCCGGGAAGACTAACTTGAGTAGCAAACTCTCCTCTGAATAGAATTATCACAATCTATTTCATACCCTTCAAAGAGATTGAATATCTGTTGGCAAAATACTTTTCTATTTTTCCATGATTGCTGTGGATATCATTCTATATAAATAAAACACTGATGGCCAGTGGCCAGATAGGAAGTATAGGCGGGACAAGGGGAGAGGAGAATTGGGGAAACAGGAAGAAGGAGGAGGAACACTGCAGCCACCGCCAGGACAAGCAGCATGTAAAGACGTCAGTAAGCCACCAGCCACGTGACAAGGTATAGATTTATAAAAATTGATTAATTTAAGATATAAGAATAGTTAGCAAGAAGCCTGCCACGGTCATACAGTTTATAAGTGATATAAGTGTCTCAGTGATTATTTTATACGTGGATTGTGGGACTGTGGGGCTTGGTGCAACCTGGAGAGAAGCTCTCCAGCAACACATGATCTTTGATCTTTAACTGCAATGTTTTTCATGGGAACCTCCTAAAACACTTGGCTTTTATTTGAGCATATTATGTTGTTTATAATTTTGTAGCAACTGATTCTTACTGATGTTTCTGGACTCAAAATAGAGGAATATTTATTGAATAGTGAAGTTCAATGTTTAAATCATGTTTCTGACATTGGGCAAAAACTATCATGATGTGACCAGCATTGCTGCCACTTGATCTATTATAGGAATAAGGACAGGAATAGGTAGCATGAATAAAAATGATATCTTTAGAGAGTCTTGCTGTAAAATATTTTTGCAGCTGTTGGACAGACACACAACCAGCTGTAACAATAGCTCCAGGAGGTAATGACATCTTTGACTTCTGTGGACACCTGCATTCATATACACATTCATGTAATTAACATTTATTTCGATAAAATTAAAAAATACTGAAGAATATAATTACGTACTGTTCTGAGTATTCAAATTAGAACTGAAAAGTCAGAGAAAAAAAAATAAAGCATGGAAGATTTCTTCCAGAAGTACTAAGTGAGAGCTCCTTCATCAGTCAATTTCAGCCTTGTGAAATTTACAGACATACTGGGACATGCTTCAACCTACATAGTGTGTTCATAAATTGGTGCACTACCTACAGCTATGGTAATTGATTACTCAGCAGAAGAAATTTAATACCATACCCCCAATCTTGTCAGTGTTTGAAGTTCAAAATAAACTCAAGTATGCAATAGGAATGATATTAATTGGATCAGTTCATGTATAGAATACAGCTGGAGTAAACTAATGGCTCACCTCAGATAGGCAAGCTTAGCTCCAATATGGCAAATAAAATATTGGAGGTTAATCCTTACAGAACTTTATGATAGGATAGAAAGTTCTATGAGAAACTAGCAGACTCCCGGAAATCATGTTAAATTTCACAGTATATGTGATACCTAAATTGTGTGGAATAAAAGAAATAGAAAAATGGAACTGGGAAAATTTTCCTGTCATGGCAGATATTTCTAACATGTACAAGGTGTGTTTGTGTGTGCTTGTTAACCTGGTTGAAGCACATTTATCTCAAATGTTTTCCCCAAATTAATAAAACCAAATATACTAACAAAAACTTAGTGTCCGTCAACACAATATAACAGAATGTATGCCATTTCTTCAAATTATATGTGACAGTAATTTTAGGTTAAGAATGCAAACATCTGCTAATCACCCAACACATCATTTCACTGAATCTCAAAGCCTATAGTACTCTAGAAATTGACATTTTCTAGTCAATTAAATGTGTTTTGCAGTTGCTTCTGAATGAAAACAAGAATTGTTCCAAGGCAAATGAAATTTTTACTGTTGTTATTATAGAGTTATGGAGTTATTAACTTTAACAAGTTTTCAAATAGCAAGCTTATTAAAAGTAAATACAACTCATCATTATTATTTGATGAATGAAATATGCTAAATAGGCATTTTTTTTTTGGTAAAATGATTTACCTGGGATATCTTTCTGTATGCTGTGAATATGTGTTGCTCCCATTGGTTAATAAATAAAGCTATGTTGGCCTATGGCAGGGCCGGATGGAGCCAGGTAGGAGATCCAAGAGAGATAGTGAGAGAAGAAAGGCAGAGTCAGGGAGTCAGCTGCTGACAGGAGAAGCAAAATGTGAGAGAATAGGTAACATGAAGCTATGAGGCAAAACAGATTCATAGGAATGGGTTAAGTTGTAAGAGATGGTTAATGATAAGCCTGATCCGTAGGCCAAACAGTTTGCAATTAATATAAGCCTCTATATGTTTATTTGGAACTGAACAGCTGCAGGACCCAGTGGGACCGAAACTTCTGCCTACAACCAAACAAAATGACTCTTTTAAAATTACAAGCTACTTTTGTTATCTAAATGGTGTCAAAATTTTTTTACAGGTGGCATAAATTGTTTACCTGATCTCTTACTTGCATCTTCTGAAGCAGAAATGAACTGAACAATCAGACTCTGCTACTTTTCATCTCCTACAGACACAGTCTACTAATTTTTATTCTAGGATATTTGTGGTGATATATTATATGCCCCAATATACTGTGTCTCCCAATAAAATTTGCCAGAAGAAACAGCCAGCCACTATATAGAAGTCAGACAAAAGTAGCACACACCTTTAATCCTATCACTTGGGAGGCAGGAATCTGTCTGGATCTCTGTGAGTTCAAGACCATACTGGGAACGGAGGCAGGCGTGGTGGCACATGCCTTAAATTCCAACACTAGTTAACCATGGAGGTCTGGAGGTCTGTAAAGACAGGCAGGAAGACACAGAGCTGGGCAGGAAGAGGAAGTGATGTAGCTGAACAGAGAAGGCAGAACAGCAAGGCATATGGGGTGGGTAGACAGGAAGTAGCTCACTTTTGGAAGCTGTAGAGTTGGTGAGGTAAGGTTAGCTGTGGCTTTCCCTAGTTCCCTGTTCTCTCAGGTTTTCACCCCTATATTTGGTTCCATGTGTTTTATTTAATAAGACTGTTCAGAAATTCATCTATAGATATTACTTACAATTACAGATGGGGATATTTAAATTAGGCAATATACTTTTTTCTCTAGAGAGACTATTTTAATAAATTGTGAAAGAGAAAAAAAGCAGATTACTTAGAAAAAAACAAAAAAAAACTGAAATAGGGTTGAGAATGTAGTTCAACAGTAGAACCCTTGATGAACATGAGAAAGGCCCTTGATTCAAGCTCCTTCATCAAAATAAAAACCCAAAACATTCCCAGTATTTTTTATACTGTAAATCACACTGCCATATACTATAATTCAAGTTCAAATTCATTATACAATGAATTCATTTTACATTTGCTGTAATGTGATAGGTTGAGTAAAATATCCCACTTAAAATGTAATTTGTTTTTCAGGCATGGTTCACATGGAATAATTCTTATTGGAGCTGCCTCATATTTGGTGAAATTTTAATTGGCATTAAATCAAATACTACAATGTTCAAACTGAGCTCCTGAAGCTTCCTAATATCCTTAGGTTATAACTTTGCAGATCTGTTCTGGTCTTCTCCATATAAGAGCTCAAGTCCTGGACTCCTCTGTTTAACCTTGACTTAGAATCATTTACTCATATGCTTCATAGAAATGGCCCATCACACATTGGCAATTCCCTTTACTTGTCCCATGTGAAACTAATTTTCCACATTAATTTTCATGAGTGTTCCCCCAAGTAACTAAAACATGGAAATAAAATGAAGACAGTCAATAATAGAGTAAATAAAACAGCCCAGGATGATAGGTGGACTTTGACTCTCTCAGAACCAGGGTGTTAATAGCTATTCTTGTTCAGTAAATGAAAACTGCTTGCAGATGGAAGAATGTATTAGTGTGAAAGAGGATAAAGTTATACAAGATTTTACTCATAAAAATGATGCTCACTCTTGAATTTCTTTCAGGAATCAAGGCACATCAAGCCATTGAACACAGTCCACATTATATCAAGAATATGATCGTGCAAACATAGATCCTGTCTTCATGACATCAAAATGAGAAAGTTAACACATGTACTATGTCTACATAAAACATGTTTGGTTTTAAGGGTAAAATGTAATGGCAGAAACTTTTTACAAGGCAGCCTTCACCTTTTCCTGGTTTCTTCAGTTGTTTGTTTTAAATGAAATGAATATCCTGTACCAAGGAGGAGGGAGTAAAGAGAAACAATACTTTCAATAACAGGTGATCGGAATTTAAAACTGATGTTAGGGCTGGGCATATGGTTCAGTTGCAAGAGCACTTGGCTACCATGCACAAGACCCTGAGTTCATTCTCCAGCAATGAACTACCTATTCAAACATCATTTTTCTAACATCCTACAGTTTTCATCTCTGAAACTTCAGGACATCCTCCTCCATTCATCTTTTCAAGGGATTTTATTGATGTTTTCTCCCTAAGGACAGCATTCATGTTTCTTTCATTAAAATATCTTTAAACAGTTTCTTTGTCATCTGTTTGGAAAATTAAGGAAAATTTATTAGCTGGTCCTATGTAAATTGCTCTTGTTCAGTTTTCATCTAGGATAAATTTGTTTTGAATATCTATTATGACAATTATATACAGCCACATTCTCAACCCTAATGCATTTTTAATAACTTCCTCAGTAGCTAGTGATTTGAAATTCAAATTTCTTTCTACTAAGTTTAAAAAGTATATACCATTTTAAAATTGCTTCATATAAAATTGATTTATGCAGCAAGATGTCTTTTATAGTAAACATATCAAATGTCTAAATGAGACCATTAATTCTTGTAAGCATATTTCAGACAGGGCATAGCACACAGTCAAAGTTGATAAAGAAATAGTTGTATCCTTAGCTTATTTTTAGTAACTCTTCACTTAGGTTAGAAACATTTTGTTCATTTGATTTATTATTTTAATTTATGGATATTAAGCATGATTGTAGATTTTAGAGAAAGTCAAAATAACTATTTTGTAGTTTAAAAAACTTAAGAATTAACAAACAGAACACATATGAGAAAATTACAAGCTGTTTAAAGCTTTTCCAAACCTCTCTGTGGCTTAGAGGATAAAACCTCAACTTCTGTGCAATGTCTTTATGATCCCGCTTTGTGGTCATCTTTTTACATGCCAGCTCTTTGCGGAAGGCTTACCAGCACTAAACTAACCAAACTCTTTCCCAATCTAATGATAATGCAATTTTAATACTCATATCCGTACACATTCCTCCATATAATGCATTTTCTCCATCACTTTGCTTTTTGAAATCACGGTGATATTTAAGGAAGTCCTCACATATCCAATTCTTTCTTATTAGCTTCTAATTATCAGAGGAGGAATTAACTGTTGCACTCTGCCCATCATCATTGATTAAAGTTAACTATTTATAAATCTTTTCCTCCCTAGGTTGCAAAATGTTATAACAATAATTAGTTATTATGCCTTACCATTTAAGGTCTACTTCAGTGTGTGTGTGTGTGTGTGTGTGTGTGTGTGTGTGTGTGTGTGTGTGTTGTGGGGTGTCCCTCTGTATGCTGTGAATATGTTTTATTACCATTGGTTAATAAAGAACCTGCTTTGGCCTATGGCAAGGCAGGATAGAGCCAGGCGAGAAATCCAAGCAGAAATACAGGAGAAGAAGGGTAGAGTCTCGGAGAAGGCAGCCAGCTGCCCAAGGAGCAAGATGGCAGCAGACCAGTAACTCCATGGCCATGTGGCAATGTTGCTGTTTCCTTTTTCTCTTTTGGGGGGCCTGCCACCAAGCTTCCCAAATAAATCATATGTGGAGGCTTATTCTTAATTATAAATTGTAGGCCTTAGCTTGGGTTATTTCTTGCAAGCTTTTCTCAACATTAAATTATCCCACCTACCTTTTGCCTCTGGGATTTTCCTGTACTCTTACTTCTGAAAATCTGGCTAGCTGTGTAGATGGGTGGCTGGCTTCTTGGTCCTCCTCCTCTTCTTTTTTTTCTCTCCCAGATTTCTCCTATATTTTTTTCTCTGCCTACCAGCCCCACCTATCCTTTCTCCTGCCTTGTTATTGGCCGTTCAGCTCTTTATTAGACCATCAGGTGTTTTAGACAGGCAAAGTAACACAACTTCACAGAGTTAAGCAAATGCAACATAATCAAAAGTAACACACCTTAAAATAATATTCCACAACATGGCAATACATAGATTAATAGAAACAGGTTAATTTGAGTAGTAAGAGCTAGTTAGTAATAAGCCTGAGCTTGGCCAAGCAGTTTGTAATTAATATTAAGCCTCTGAAGGATTATTTACAAGAGACCATGGGATAGGGCATGATAGAGAAAAGGCTCCATTTACAAATGGCACCCAACAAATGGTGCCTGTATATCCACATAAGACCTGATAAAAGTTTTTAAAGGTTCTAATGTACCGAAATGGACCCACACTGGGTTTCCTAGTCTCTCACGCCAGCTGTGGTACCCGTAAAATGGAGCTGGCCATCAGCTGCCATGAGCCAAGCCAGTCTCTCACAGGGGCCACAGTACAGAAAGGCTTCTCCCAGTGACTGCCTGTTGGCTTAAGCTATCAGCACAAGCTCTGGCAATACATTGCCAGGCAGGTTAAGGTTTTAGGGTTAAAGCTACACAATAGAAACAGATTCATACAGAAAGGCCTCTAAATGGGTCGTGGTGTGTTTAAAAGATTACTTAGGCTTGATAGAGAAAAGAGAAAAAATATATACAGCCTTAAATTAAAAAATAGATTTAGCTGGGTGGTGGTGGCACATGCCTTTAATCCCAGCACTTCGGAGGCAGAGGTAGGTGGATTTCTGTGAGTTCAAGGCCAGTCTGGGCTACAGAGCAAGTTCCAGGAAAAACACCAAAGCTAAACAAAGAAACCCTGTCTCAAAAAACCAAAAAAAAAAAAAAAAAAAAAAAAAAGAAGAAAAGAAAAATAGATTTGAAATAATGATATAAAGTCCTTAGAAAGGAAAATAAAATAATATGAAGAAAGAGCCACATGAGCCACAAAGAAAGTCTGGATTATGTATATTATTATGTTGTCTTTAAAATTTTTGACTGCAATGAGATATTTGATTATAAAAGCTGCTGGATTAAACCAACGTACATATTTTAAAAATATCCTGACTTCAAAATTTAAGTTAAAAGGTATGCCACTTTGGGGGAGAGGTTATGTTTTTGTTTCCACTGGAAATGAGAGGTTATGGATTCATTCCAAGTTAAAGATGATCAGATTTGACCGAGGAAGACCCCCTGATATCCTGACTACAGACATGGATAAATAAACCTAAAGTAACTACAAGACACATGACATGTATTATACCTGCTCAGACATAAAACAAAAATTATCTTTAACTGGCTTGTGTACAATGCACAGTTTATATTTGTATTAATACAGATATATATGTTAACTTTATAAATTTATATATTTTCAGAACAAGAGGGCCAGACAGCAATAAAAACAGCCCAGATGATCCAACTCCAAAAACAGCTTCAAGGCTACTGGTTGAGATGATCCAACCTCACAGAGTCTTCCTGTCAGGACTTGACCATAATCCTAAATTTTCTCAGGGTCCCCCAAAGATCACCAGTACCCTCAATCAACAGGAAGTAGTATAGAAAACTATGCCCACATTCCCAAATAGATTATTGATGTTTGTATTTGTTTAGAGTGTGATTACAAATTGTTATTGGTCATAGTCCATCTGTTTCTAAAAGAAGAAAGGGGGATATGATATAGAAACATATGATATAGAAAAGACAGGATAAAAGGATGGATTATTGAATCTACTTTAATCCAAAAAACTATTAAACTTACATACTTTACATTAGTATGGATTTTGGTTAATTGATATAAATTTAAAGGCAATTTGATTATGCTGTATGTATATTTCTACTCTTGTTATATAAGGTAGTAAAACCACACCTAGCTTTTTATCTGGGTTCTTGGCAAAGTAAGCCTTTAGTTAAATTGTTTCCTGCCCTTCCAAACCTTCATAAATACTTTTTTTGTGGTACAGTATCTCATATACATTATAGCAGGCCTGGAGGTTAGCAACTATTGTCCCTGATGCATGGGAAGGAATATCTTCTGTCTATATCATCTTATGAAGCATTGCTTATTTTTACACTAGACACAATGGTATCCTATGAATATATATTGCATTAAGAGTATGTGTTAGCTTCTATAACATTCATAATGCCCATTACATAGAAATTGGGATTAATCTTGGTTTTATGATCAGATGGGTTCCTGAGTAGTTTCTTCATCACAAGTAGCAATTACTTTGAGACAAATATGCACTACAGTTTACATGTTAACCCATGAAAAACCAAAGCACACCAAAGTTGTTAGTAAAATATTCACAATTCAGTTACTTAAAGGGTAATCTTGGACAATTTATTATATTTGAGTGATAAAAATGTCAAGATGGAAGTATAACGGGATAATACAGAAGTGAAAGCTAAATAGGTATCCAAAGGGGAAAAAAGCAGCTAGCACTGTCATTGAGCTGGTTAGTACTGTAGCAAGAAGAAAAGGATGCACGTATGTAAGCATGCGGCTGTGAGAGAATCAGGTTGCTGGATATGAGCACCAGGCAATGGAGCTCAAATAAAACTAAACTGGTAATTAGACTGGAGGCACAGCCTCATGAAAATGAACCTTGATATAGCACCAAAGAGCCATGCTATAATTATTCTTCTGACTGACATCAGCCAAAACTTCTTATTTCAGTTTCCAGTTAATCAAAAGAAAAACAGAGATAAAATCTGTAATGAGTGTCTTAAATTACTAAGATTATGGCGCCAGCCCTGCCTATACTGTAAAGAAAATGTAGCAATAAAACATAGTCTTCATAGCACTGTCATGACAAAGTAAAATTTGATCTGTCACATATACTGAGTCATTATTAATGGGTTTTTGAAATCTGGAAAGTATAGTAAGTGAAATATGTTTGGTTATTCTTGAAGATACAATTTCCAGGATGAGGAGCTGACCCCTTCAGGAAAGTGCTTGCCACATATGCATGAAAGTCTGAGTTTGCTTTGTTGTTGTTGTGATAAAGCACTGGCCAAAAATCAACTTAGGGAAGGAAAGGGTTTATTTGGCTTTAATTTTACTGTCTATCATGGAAGAAAGTCAGGAAAGCAACTAAAGGTAGGAATCCAGAGGCAGAAACTGAAACAATGACCAAGAATGAGTGAATGCTGCTTACTCAACTTGCTTTCTTATAAATCCCAAGCCTACATGCTCAGGGACAGGGACACCACAGTGGCTGGATCTTCCTACATCAATCAGCTTTTAAGAAAACATTCCACAAACCTGTCTGATGGAAGAACAATTTTAAGTTGAGGTTTTTCTTTCCCAGATGTATTGAGGTGGAAACCAATATTAGCCTTTATAATGATGGCTTTAGCCATCTGATCCTCAGTTCTTTTGCTTGGAATGGTCTAATATTCGTGATATTTTCCCATTTTTAAGTTTTTTTTTCAGAATTATGTCCTGCATGATCCTTCCTTAAGAATCTTTCAGATGTTTCAAAACCATTTTCCTTCTTCTCCCTCCTCTATTTTAAAAATTGTTGTTGTGTTTTATGTGTATGGGTGTTTCACTTTCATGTTTGTCATGTGCCATTTGTAATGCCTGCCGAGGCAGAAAAGGGTGTCTGATCCCATGGAACTGGAGTTACAGAGAGCTGTGAGCCATTATGCTGTTGCTGGGAACTGAGCTTTAGTCCTCTGACAGAGCTGGCAGTGCTCTCAACCATTTCTCCAGACCCTTTCTTTACTCCTTCAAGATTTTTCTCCCATGTTCTAACCTGCACTATTATCAAGGTCAGTGATAATCAATGAACACCTTTAAAATCATATTTACACTTATTTTTCTAATCAACGTCTAGAAATTATGAGTGTTCTGTAGATATTTCTTTTCACAGACAAAGTAAAAGCTTGTGATTTCTACTTAAAACCAGATATAACAGGCTTCATCCTATCATAGCATTATTATTAATCACTTTATTCATGTTTAAGACCATAAATCATCCATGGTCACTTGCTTTCACTGCATACTCAACATTTGGTTTATAAGCGAATACTGCACACTGTTGTAGGTGATATTCTAATATTAATTTATCACAAGAAACAAAAGGAAAATAAAATATATTGATTGCTAAATGGCTATTTAAAATTGAGACAAGTACTATGTAAGGAAGCTATATTCTAGAATTTATAGTATATCCCCATGGTAGTTTAAATGACAATGGCCCCCACAGACTCAAATATTTTAATGTTTGGTTCCCAGATTATGATGCTGTTTGGAAAAGATTAGGCGGTGTGGCCTTGTTGCAGGAAGTCTGTCACTGAGGTTGCCTTTGAGTTTCAAAAGCCCATGGCATTCTAGTTAAGTCTTTCTCTCTTCTGACTCATGGTTGCTGTGTCTACATGTCTGAACTCAGGCATTGCTCCAGTGCTGTGGCTGCCTATCTGCATGCTACCTGCCCCATGGCATGAAGGTCATGGACTCTAACCTTCTGAAACTGTTAAATCTCAATAAACTCTTTCTTCTATACTTGACTTGGTTATGGTGATTCTTCACAGCAATAGAAAAGTGACTATGACAATCTCATTATGTAGTGTGGTTAGAAATCTTTATCTTCCTCAATAATTTATTTTTAAAGTAGCCTTTTTGCTGTTTATTTGACAATTCACACATCAAAATTCATTCTTGTAAACAACTCAAGGTCTTTAAACATGTATAAACTTGGAACAATTATCATCATAAAATAGAAAATATTTTCATATTCCCTCTCCTCTAAAACAGTTCAGACTATTATAACCTTTGCAGTCCATTCCCTACCCCTAGATCTACTCTACCAATCCACAAAGCTACATAACTGATAATACTTTGTTACTATAAATCCGTAAGAATCCATTATAAGAAGTATTAACTTAGGTCTGACTTCTTTAATTCAGCCTACTAAGCCTAATGTTTACTTGATATTTTGTACATAAGTATGATTTCATTTTCTGTTCTGTAGTATTTCAGATATTTGTGTTTCATATATTTACATTTAGACCATTTCCAACTTCTATTATACGAATTTATTTGAAACTGGTTTTCACTTTTATTGAATAAACTTCTAAAAGTTAGATGGCTGATTACCTATAACTTTTCTTAGTAAAACTACAATATTGGTTGTACAATTTCATAATTGATATATATCAATCACCATATATGAATCCTAGCTGCTCTACATTTTCACCAATTTTAGATATTTCTAGAGTTTTTCCTTTTGGCCATTTTAATGAATACAAAATGGTTTTTCCTCTTGGTTTGGTCTTGACAGATAACTAAGGATGATTCCTCCTGCTTCATGTATTTATCTTCTGTTTGTGTGTACCTGATGTTAGGAAGTGTAAGTTTACAAGTTCACATCTTGTCTTCATTTTTTAAGTGCAGGTTGCTTACTTTCTTGAGTTGTGATATTTATATATCCTTGATATATTTTGTCCTCTATATACTTTGTAAAATTCTTTTTCTACTTAGTAACCTGCCTTTTAAATAAAAAAAATGGGTAATTTGAAGGGAAATTATTTTAAATTATGATAAAGTTTAAATTGAACTTAAAGAATTTTTACTGTTTCTAAAATATTTTACTTATAGTATTTTTGCTTATAAAACAATATTCTCTTGTGCTTAATTCTGTCAATTTTACACTTTGACTGTGTAAGTGAGAACAGCGATCAGCTTTGAGTTTGGACTTCTGTCGTGTGAGGTGGCGTTTTCACTTAATGTTCAGTTCATTGTTGAAGAAAAATGTTCCCTGTTGACTTGTATTTACTGATTATATGAATGTATTGATCACACAGGCTTGGATTTGCTGCTGACCTTTTCCATTAACTTCCATTGGTTTCTGTTTACAGCCCATCACTTATAACACATGGTCATGATTTCTGTAATTTTAGACTGTTTTAACAACTTCGATAACTTCAAATTTGCTCTTCTGCATTAAGTTTGCTTTGGTCAACCTATGTTATATACAATTCTATATGAAGTTATCCTGTCAGTATCTACAAAAATAACCTAAAATTTTGATTAGAATTATGTGGGCTATGTGTCAATTTTGAGACAATAACAGCTTAGTAACACTGAGGAGTCTTAACACACAAACTTCAACATTTTGTCATATACATGTCTTCAATCCTTCATTCTAAGTTACTTTCCATAATTTTCAGCACTGAGGATTTTATATGTGGTTTTATAAATTCACTTATTATTTGGTGGCACTAACATTAATTCAGCTCTTTTTAACAATGCAATTTGCCAACTGTCATCTGCCATTATGTGAAAAATGCAATTGATTTTTACATACTAAAATTTCCATGCCTATTGTTCACTGCATTCATTTGTTCTGGTGTTTCTAGTTTAACAAGCATTTACAACAAATAATTATGTCATCTAAGAATAGAAAGCATTTTTCCTTTTCTTTGGGAAATTCTTGTTAGAAGCTCTTTTCCAAATTGTTAAAGCTTGTTCTATTCTTGGTTTATTGAGAGCTATGCATAATCAATGCAGGTTGAATTTTGACAAATGCTTTTTTCTGTATTGCTCTAAATGGTCCTGTGATATTTCTATCTTTTATTGATAGTCATTCCATTAAATTTCAAATAAAACCATCTGCTATTAACGACGACTTATTGTTTTCATATATTTTTTATTAGATTTGTTAATACTTTGCTAAGAAATTTTGGGATTTATAGAAAGGTTAGTAGTTTTTTTTAAGTATTTGTCTTATTTGGCATTGGGATACTATTGACAAATATAATCAGAAAGAAAAGAGGCTCTCAATTTGAAGGGGGGCACAGAAGGAATTTGAGGGAAGACAGTTGGTAGGAGCTGGAGGGTAGAAAGATGCTGAAGAGTGAAAGGGATACAATTCTATCTCAATTAAAACACTAAAATGAATAAATATAAGGGACAATTATTGTAAAAGAAAATAGTTAAATAAAATATAAAATGTAAAATTCCTGTTGGACAATTCAGAGATTGTGTCATTTCAGGTTTCTCATTTGTTGATTTTTCCCCACCCTCTCTTACTACATAGTGTCTCCTTTCCATGGTTCAGGCCCTACAGCATTTAGAATTTATCATGAACATAGTGAGTGTCATGAGTAAATTCTGTATTATGTTTTTTTTTTTTTTTTTACTTTGATAGTGTTTTGCTGTGATTGATTTCCTTAGACTGTATTATCAAAAGCTATACCTGTGGTGATCTGTGGCTCATGCTTTAGGCAAGGTATTCAAGCCTCAGCTATGAGGTAAGCCTAGTTTGCCAGATCCTGTCTAGCTCACTGTCACCCATGGCCCTGTACAGAGCATGTGCATGTCTTTAAGTAATCTTTCTCTGACTTTGTCTTTTAGAGTGTGTCTTTCTTACTCTCTGATAGCCCAACATGACCAGTGCCAGCTGTTTTCCCTAGCCTGTCTAGTGCTCCTGTGGGAGTGAATCTGCAGTGCCCCATGACAGCAGCTGCCACTGGTGGAAAGGGGGACATTTTGATTTGGCAACTCATTTGATTCTCCCTTACAAACAAAGTGCTTTTGTTAAGTTGTACCTATTTTGTTTTGTATTTTGATGTTTGGGGAAGGATTATAAAGTTAGGGATTACTGTTGTGTATAGGAAATGGAAGGAAAACTGGGCATTTGAACACAATAGTTATATGATACACTTTGCTGTTTAAATTTCTTTTATACATTTCCATCACGTGTGGAATATATATCAATTGTTTTTTGTTTATTTGTTTTTAATCTCTTATCCCACACTTTGGCCCAAACAGTCTTCTTTATCTTTAGGCATACCAAGTATCTCTACCTCAATTTCTTGTGCTAGGTGTTTTTGTCTTTGTTTTATGGAATGACCTTCCACTTCATCTTTGAAATACTTAAGGACTGCTCTTTATAATGCTTCATCTTTATCACATCAAGCTGTAGCAGTTTATCTTTTATTCTGATTTTCTTTAACAGTAAAAATACTTTATTTCCATAACACTTTCCTAGTCATTTACACTTAAGACCAATGGTAAACAGATGTAGTGTTTAATAATTTTTCTCCACCACTGAATCCCCAGTGCAGAAAACAATAGTACATATTTAATAAGGACTAGAAAATCAGACACATAATGAGTTTGAATTCTAGGTCAGGCAGATAGACAAGATAGCTCAAAGACTGAAAATTTCTTCCAAACTAACTGTTCACAATGGAAATGAAGAGATTTCAATAGGCTGCATCCAAGTCAAATCACAGCGAGCATGTTCTTTATCACTGAGCACTCTTATAGAGAGTGCATGATTGCCACTATAGTATAAAGAGAGATTAAAGTTGGAACAGTCTGCTTATAAAAAATGAGGAACGTCAGGCATGATGATTCATGACTAATTCCTTCACCGGAGTAGCTGAATTGAGAGGATTCCAAGTTCACGACCAGCCTGGGCTACATAATAAAACACAGTCTCAAAAATAAAACAAGGCCCCACCCCTAAGATGGAGAATTATGAGCAATTAATGACTGCTAAGAGAGAGAGACTCAGTCTGTTCCTGCAACAGGCCCCTGATAATTTATCCAATTCCCAAAAGTCAGTCTCAATCACAAATACATGTGAGCAACAATAAATGAACTCAGGATATGGATACATATATGTAACAAAGCATATATGTGGACCACAACATAATAAACAAGTAAAACAAAACAACAAGATAAGCAGGGAGAAAGGGAGAACTGATTTAGATGCCTTTTAGAGATGACCACTTCTCAGTAAATGATAGAGACATCACTCCCATTACTTTAATCATCCAAGTGTCATCTTTGTTATGAAATTTACTTGAATTCCAAATTATGGAAAATAAATACTTCTTTAACTCTCCTTGCTATGTTATATGTATATGCATTTTGTCTACAGTAAGATTCAAGCTTTAGGGAGACAATAGCTTTGTCTTACAACCTTACATCCCCAGGCATGAATATAGTACTTGGAATAGAGCAGACATTCAATATGTATTTGTATCCAAATTACCAGTCTACGTAAGCAGTCGAAACCCTAAAGAAGATGCATTTTTTTCATAAAAAATGGATAAGCTCAAGCATAAAATAATGTTAAAGCATTTTGCTTGCTTTATTCAGGAGAAAAAAAAAACATTGTAGTGACTGGAGTTTCGGTTAGTGAGTGGCACTGCTCTGCAGGCAGATTGCACTAGTTACTCTTGTATTGATTTGATAAAACACCATGACCCTGTGGTGATATTGTGTTCCCCAATATATTGTGCATCCTAATAAACTTATGGAGGCAGAGATCCATCCAGATCTCTGTGAGTTCAGAGCCACACTGGAAACAGCCAGGCACATGCCTTTAATCCCAGGAAGTCATGGCAGGAAGCAGAAAGGTATATAAGGCATGAAAACCAGGAACTAGACCTGGTTAAGTTTTTAGGCTTTTAGCAGCAGTACAGCTGAGATTCATTCCAGATGAGGACTCAGAGGCTTCCAGTCTGAGGAAACAGGATCACCTGAGAAGTTGGCAAGATGAGGTTAGCTGTGGCCTGTTCTGTTTCTCTGATCTTCCAGCATTCCACCCCAATACCTGGCTCCAGGTTTGTTTTTATTAGTAAGACCTTTTAAGATTCATGATACATGACTCTTCTAGAAGAAATACTTTATTTGGGCCTATGAATCCAGAGGGATTAGAGTCCATGGTGATGGAACAGAGACATGGTAGATTGAGATGGAAACTAAGAGCATACATCTTGAACTCAGAGCGAAAAGCAGAGAGAGAGAGAGTGAACAGGAAATGGTGTGTCTTTAACTCTCATAGTCGAACTCCAATGACATATCTCTTCTAATAAGGCCATATCACCTAAGATATGTCTTAGTTAGGTTTCTATTGGTGTGAAGAGACACCATGACCATGGCAACTCTTTTAAAAGGAAACATTTAACTAGAGATGTCTTACAGTTTAGAAGTTTAGTCCATTACCATGGTGGAAAGCATGGTAGCATGCAGGCAGACAAAGTGCTGGAGAAGGAGCTGAGAGTTCTACATCTGGCAGTCAGCAGGAAGAGAGACACTGGTCCTGGTTTGAGTTTCTGAAACCTCAAAGCCCACCCCTAGTGACACATTTCCTCTGACAAAGCCACATATTCTAATTCTTTCAAATAATGCCACTCCCTATGAACCTATTGGGACCATTTTCACTAAAACCACCATAGACTCCCAAACAGTGCCACCAACTAGAACCCAAATACTTAAAAAATCGAGAATAGGGAGATATGTTATTCAAATCACCACTCACAGCTCTAACCAGAATTGCATAGAACATATATGTTTAGCCCTCCACAAATTTTCCTCTAAGGGAAATGTGAGTTGGGTATAATGGTTCAATTCTATGATCCCTGCAGCTAGACCCTGAGATAGGAAGATTGCCATGCATTTGAGACCACCCTGGGCTAAATAGTAAGGCTCTTTCTAAAATCATAAAAATAAACATGTTCTCATCTCCCATTCCTCCCCCTACAGCTTACCCAGGAGATCTTATCAATTTTCACTTCCTAGGGTGATCCATGTGAGGAGGGAGGGGGAACTGTGGTTGATATGAAAAATGAAAAAAATTAAAAATAAACATTATGGCTTTATATTTAATTCACTGCTTGGCACTTATCCATAAGTCTGTTTGAAATTTATTTAAAAACATAACCGATGTTCGTGGTATACAATACCAATAAAATTTTAGAATGCAAATCCTTTCTTATATGACCAAAACAGGCAGAATTATGTTGGCCGTTTTATGATATAACATTCCAAATTATCATTAGAGACATGCAATATAACTGTTAAAATCCATTCACTAATGAGAAAACCAAAATGTCCATGAGCTAGTAAATTACTGAACAGAAAACCAAACTTGCTTTTTCTGGTGGTAGATCTATATTAATATGTAAAAGACTTCACAAAGTGTTATAACAACTTCAGTTTTGTGCTATTCGATCAGATTTAGACCCAATGTATATGACTGGTAGTTATTTTATAGTTGGGTTATATAGCTCATTAACATCAATAATATATAAAATGGGGTAAAATAAAACTGAATATCATGTAAAATAAAATACCACAAATTCATTATATCATCTGAAGTAGCTTATTCTCTGTGAGTCACTGTGTAAGTTTCTAATGAGGAATTAGAGTCTGTATTGAGTTTATTCAGGCAGTCGTATGCAGGCTATACAATTCCACAGTTCTGGATACAGTGGTTTGAAATTATCCTCAAAGATAAGTTCAGTCCATGTGTCTATGGCTATTTGAAGGTCACATGCTATATTCTTTTAGTTATTATGGAGCTGATATTTCACTCCTGGAATTTATGCAACATCTATCTACCAGCATGTTTAATGATTATTTCTTGTTAATGTGCTGAGTAAACAGCTAAGGCTGTCTGTATTAACAGTGTCATTAACACTGCTAAAGCTTGTCTGATAAATGTCATTTCCTAAATGCTGCCTATAGTTTAAATCAGATCAGCAAATGCACAATTAACCTGAACAGAGGAAAAGTGCCCACTCAGCACCTTAGAATGAATTAAGTTGAGTTATGACTCATCTAATTTTGCAAAGTTGCCATAAAAATGAGCTTTTCATTTTGCAGAAGTATAGCTGGGATTTACAGCAGATGATTAAGATAAGGAAGAAAAATAACTTTTGCATTTTATCAGAACAGGAGAGTTTTATCCTGGCCATGAATTTTTCCCTCTGTAGATTTCATCCATCAAAGAAATGTCTCCACAAGTTGTCAAGAGCCCAGCTGTTCCCCAGGGACCTCTACAAGTGTGACTTACCTTGTGAAAGTTTCTGAAATAAGCTGCCTTTTCATCTGGAAATTTTTCTAGCCTTCTAGGTCCCTTGCTAGAAGCCTTCTTAAAAACCAACCAGCATCGTCTGAAAATCTGAAACAAATAAAGGAATCTGATTATCCACCCTTTCCTATGAGTTTACTGGCACTTGAGCTGTTATCTATTCAACTAATCCATTAGGAATGAGTTTGCAAAACTCCATTTATTTCAGAGTAACTTCTTTAAAGGAGAAGTGTGTGACTAATAGAAATTGTAGCACAATTAAAAACATAATGTATTATGTAAAATTCAATGTGTTAATCTGTTGGTTCTAATCATCTTTAATATAAGTAATCACTTGGTTGTCAATACTGCATGCATGATAGTAATTCTTTATTTTATATCCCACTGCAGTGTGAATTTAGTCAGGTTAAGTGAAATAGATACATATTGCTAGTTTTCTAACTTTGAATATAAAATAATATTTATAGTTGTCTTACACAACTTCAGGATTTTCAACAAATGGTCATAATATAATTTAGAAAATAGTAAGAAATATAGTTTATACTAGGCATATCCAATTCCCTTGTTTTATAGTAGCTAGAATATACTATTTATTATGTAAAATATATTTTAAAATTTAGATAAACATTTAATACTGATAACTACTATTTTTAAACAAGTACTATTATGTTCATTTTTGATGAAGCTAAGAGGCAGGTCAAGGCTTGGGTACATGTCTTTCTGAATCTTTAGTTTTAGCTTTTAAAATTACCGTTAATTATGTAAGCTGATTTTATCATTTTTGAACATGTTCTTATTATATAGAAATAATCAATACCAAGCTTTTAGATGGCATCTCAGTTTTGCATGTTCTCTTTGGTATGTTGAAAAGGAAAGAAGTAAAATACATTTTTTTTTTTTTTACTTTCTAGTAATTGAACTTGCTTGGTAATTTGAAATTTCCTCAACTCTTTAATTTCTAAATTTAGCATACATTATTTCCTGGAGAAAATTTCTCCACTAGCATGAGGAGAAATTTCATCAGAGGTAATTTCAGAAATCTCAGTCAGTGTGTTTCTGTTCTGTGTCTTTATTCAAAGCCCACAACTGTCACAATCCTTTTTTTTTTTTTTTTTTTTTTTTGCTAGTAGAAGACATACAGTGTAATTCTTTCAAATTATTCCCAGGGACATTGTTTCTTACTCATTGAAAGACAATATTTTTCATGTTAAAAGGCACTCTCAGAGCAATCACAAATGAATTTCCCCAATATAGCAAAATAAGTAGAATAACAATGTGAACACTTATTCCCACTGCTCCTGCTGTCTTTCTTAGATCTTCTGCTATAGTTTTTAAAAATACATCAAGAATGATGTTGAGCTCCAACACACAATATCATGTCTTCCCATCTCTGGGATTAGATATATCTTCCTTATTAGCTGTATAACTGTAAATGAAGAACTGCTCAGTTTCTTTAGAACTTTATTGGTGTGATTTGATACATTGTGTTTAGCACATGACACTGTAGTTCTTTGTTGGATCTTTACCAATGCCCAATTACAAAGTGAAACTGTGTTAATGATTACAATATGGGATCAGAATATGATTTGTTTATCTCTAATTAATGAATTTTAGTCATTTTTACCCTACCCATTTCTCTTTCTCATCTCTGTCATTCTTCTGCTGAAATCTTCCCAGCAAATCCCTTTCTATTTGCATGTCTTTTTTGAATGTGAGACTCATTAAGCTTAATTAGTTTCTTTCCTCAGCATGGGTGGGAAGTTATTTACTGGAGCAAGGGCAAATTACCAATGGCTACAGAAGTGAAAAAAAAATGGCACCCTCTCTCTCAGAAAAACATACACTAGCAGTAATCCCCCAGGGAGGCTTAGAACCTCCTGAGTTCCTCCCCTAATCATGACAATATATATGCAAAGTTGTAACATATAAAAAAAGATGACTAGATTGTGAAAAAAATGGTGAAGCTTTCATATTTTTATTGTAGCTCTTTTATTTACTCGTCACACACCTTAAGCAGATTTAGTGTTCAGCTAATGAAGAAGGGTAGTGCATGAAATTGAGGGGGGGTGGAATTTAACAAGATGGGCCAAAGTTTTAGTGTACAGAAAATTCTACAGGTCCTACCCTGCTTTTAGGCTACTTTATCTTACTAGGTACTATTCACTATACTTGGCAAAGGTACACATAGTAACTTATTTTTATTGTAGGAGTTGTGGTTCTAACATTATTCAAACAGAATAGTCCGATACAAATATTTTGTATTAGCTTACCATTTTAAACATTTCAAATGATGCATAGAAAATAATGTTAATGATCTCCCAAACATGGGCTTTGGATTTAACAAAATATACTTGAAATTCCAGTTTTCATCTTGTTAGACACACAAAATTTAGACACACCACCAAGCCCTCTAGGCATGTGTCCTTAAATTGGTCAGGGAAAAAGAATGTTTCAAATGTAGGGTTAATTTTAAAGTAAAAAGAAACTAAGTATGTTAATACATTTCCACAGTGCATACAGAGGAATCATTGAGTAATACAGGGCAGCCATATACAAAACAGAAAGAAATGCTCTTAACACAGCCTTGTTTAACACTTCTGAAAAACATGCATATTTACCTCTACTTTGTTATAAAAACTGGCTTGTACAAGTACAGTTTTAAAGGTCTCACATGATTCTGATAAGAAATTGAATTGAATATATATGATCAATAAACAGTGTTCCAGTGTTCTATTGAATACAAATATCAGCTCATATTAATGTTTCATGATGGTTCAAATATATCAAGCAAGTGTGTGCATGCTTACATTTAATAATGCATACTAAAAAATGAAATTTATTCTCTTCTTAAAATTACTCTCTTCACAAAATAACATGAAGTAAGTTTGTGCTAAGAAATCACTTCATTTAAGCTTTAATCAAACTCTTGTATTAAAATTTAGAGCACTGTATTGTGGTATCTAAGAGCATAGACAACTTTCAGGTGAGGTTTTTATAATAATTAAATGTCTTACCTCAAATAAATTATTTAAGCTTATATCCAACTTTGTTTCTCATTCATATATTCATATGCATCTACTTCAGAAAGATGGGGGTCAACCCCTTAGATTATAATAGATGTCCTGAAGAAAACAGCTAGAGTGCATTTGAAAAGTAACCTATCCTCCTATCAGAAATTATTAGGGTTTGTGTACTGAGTTTTGTCTCTCCAAAATTCATACTCTGAAACAAGTGTGCTCTTATTTAGAGATATAATAGTGTTAGATGGGGTCATGGAGGTTAGTTTTGATGGAGGAATTGGTGCTTTCATGAGAACATACATGACCAGCATGCTTCCTCTCTTTCTGCTTATTCGAAAAGCAGAGAGCACATAAGCACATGTTGAGAAACCATAGTCTACCAGCCAAGAAGAAATTCTCACCAGAACCCAACCACATTGGCAGCCTATTCTCAAATATGCATCCTGCATATCAGAGAAAAAAAGGATTTCTGTGGTTCAGTCTACCTAATGCCTGATATTTTATTTTGGTAGGTTAGACTCATTAATACAGATGCCATAGATAGATAGATAGATAGATAGATAGATAGATAGATAGATAGAAATACAGACAGATAGATAGATAGACAATAGATAGATGATAGATACATAGATAGACAATAGATAGATGATAGGGTGATGGATAGATAGAATGATAGACAATAGATAGATGATAGATAGACAATAGATAGATGATAGAATGATAGAATGATAGATAGATAGATGATAGATAGAATGATAGGTAGATAGATAATAGATAGATAGATGATAGATAAATCGATAGATAATATTTAATTTGTAGCAGTGATAGGGTAGTGCTTATGACAATAGTTTAAGTAACAGTATTGTGGAAGTGAAAATCATTCCTATGAATCTGAGCAGAATTTGAACTCATCATAAGCAACAAATTCTAATATTATGTGCAAGGTGGGATGTATATAGATTATAAATACTTCTCCCAGTTTTCATGAATGCATTGGGAATCTTTCCTTGAAGGAAATTGACATGCAAATCTTCAGTAAAATGATTTTTTTTGTTCTTTCCTACTGAGAAATGGTTTCCCTTGTGCTGTTGGTCATTTTATTGCTCACATCTTGGTAATCATCAAAACAGCAAATGAAACCTTAAAATATTCATAGAAATCCATATATATAGGCAGTACAATGTTCATTTTGTGTTACCATAGTTAGTTTAATTTAAGAGATGAGCTAAATATAAGCCAGAAAGTCTAAATGTTATTGTTTAAGCATTCATTATTATTGCAGAACAGGTGTTAACAAATAAGATGATAGATTTAGCTATTTATCTAGTATCTTACCCTTTGGATATTACAACATTAACAGAGACAAACGACCACATACAAATGAGCCTAATTTTTAAAGGTTTCATGAAATAAACTGTTTGCCAGTTAAAGATCTGTCACTTAGTTTTGGAATGGATTTGCTTTTTTAAAAAGTTCCAAAATTTATACATCAAGTTCCCATGTATTTGACCTAGTTTCTAATATTAAAACCCTAAAGAGACTTTGTATGGTTTTCACCATGAAGATATTCACTTTAACAAAATACCAAAATAGTTGCTAAAATTGTTAAAAACAAATTTTATTCAGAATATAGCCTTATTTTCCTTAACCTGTTCTGTTTCTGGGACCAAGACCTCATTCCAAAACTTTAATTTGTGATAATTTCTTGGATTTTGTTGTTTTCGTTCATTTGTTTAGTTTTTTAAAACCTTAAAAGTTTTGAAGTACACTAGTCAGTTAATTTCCTGCAGAATTCTTTAATTTCTGTCTGTCTTGTTATTTCTGATATCTAAAATTCTAAGGAAAATCTGTCATCAAAATATAATTTATTGAAAAAATAATATGAATGAATCATGGCCATGGACTAGTTATTTTTTTAATATAATTTCTAAATGAAAATTTAAAGTTGAAGAGAGAATCACTTAATAAATGTTGATTTCTTTCCTCTTTAGTCATATTTTTTCTAAATGCTTTGGATATAAAGAAAAGAAAATAATAACTAAGACCATGGTATGGAGACATTTCACGTGTCACCTGTGTTGTAAATGGAAGCAAAAATTAAGTATGAGTCAGGAACTAAATGCCTCCTCCATGGCAGGAGTAGGAAGTGAATGGGGAGGTCTCTCCCCTTGACTTTTTCATCAACCCAGATTTTATCAGTGTACCACAATCTGCTGGAGGCCCTAGAACTGGTACTTTAAATTAGTGTGTTGGAGAATTTACAGATATGAACAAGAAAAATGACTGCTGGGAACTAGAAAAATCACTGCTATGAGAAAAACTATATGTAAAGAAAAAGGTTTATTTTGCTTTTAAACGAAAGGTGTAAAACTTTTGAAGAAATAAAATATAACCCTGCAATTGAACTAGTCACCTTAATGTTTTTGCATCCCATGAGAATGAACATTAGTTAATGACCTTTGTGGGTCTTTTTGGGAAATTGGTGGCAAGTGTTCTATTCTCCTTTGATGCTTCTTATATCTCAAGAACATAGACAGTTGCAACTCTTTGTGTTTGGGATGTTTAAGGACAAAATTTACTGCTTGGAGAAAGTCTCCTTGACAAGTGTCTGTCCCTTTGCAGGTGACATTCCTGCAGGTTCCACCAATGGTTAGGCAGTGTTTCACCTTCTATCTTGGAATAAGAACTGAGAATTCTATCTTCTCTTTCAGAAACCCATTCTAAATAAGCTGGTTGCCTAAGCAACCTGGCTAAAGGGTCTCCTTGTAGAAAAGGCCCTGTTGCTGCCAGAACTCTAGAAGTCGCATGGATAGCCAGCTGGCCCATTCTATGGTTTCCAATGTGTTAGGCCGGCAGGCAGCTTGCCATAATTACATACCCATTCCATCTGATGAAAACTTATTACCACATGGCATTTTTTTTTCTTTTAGCAACAAGGTGATTTTATATAAAGCCATCTTTTTCCAGTTAAGACTTACCAGGAAAAAGCAGATAGCAGATTTCTTGACATTAGTTCATAGCTGTAATTATATTATTTAGCAAGACTCATTCACAAGTTTAATATACTCAACATTAGATTTAATAGATTTATTCCATCACAAGCCATTGACATAATGAACCTTGCACATCAAAATAGGATTTCAGTACTTGGAAGAATTTTTGATTATAGGAATTGTCTAAGTTGACAGTTTAATTGCAATAAAGGAAGTCATAGATTATTTTTCTCTAGGGAATGTGTGTGTGTGTGTGTGTGTGTGTGTGTGTGTGTGTGTGTATGTGTATTTTGAGTGGCTTGCCTCTGAGTTTTCTCCTGAATGCAAGATTCCTTCTCCCTACACACACACACACACACACACACACACACACACACACACACACACATCACATTGACATATAAGATTCATTTGTTCAAAACTGTATCTGATGGAAATAAAATACAAATGTAAAGCCTACTCTGAAATAGTTATGACAAAGTTATGCTGAGTGCTATGAGTAACTTCCATCAGCTAGTACAAGATCTTTGTCCTACCATAGGAGATCATTTTGTATGTGTGAAAGTAATCATTAGATAGAAATATGTTTAATTACCTGGTGGATTTAGATTTATTATTGTTAATGTGAAACTAACTCTTGCTATTGACTTATACTTTATTGCTGTTATGCATGTTTTAATACCAGAAATCCACTCATTTATCCATCCATCCATCCATCCATCCATCCACCCACCCATCCATCCATCCACCCGTCCACCCATCCATCCATCCATCCATCCATCCATCCATCCATCCATCCATCCATCAGTATGTTCCTTCAGGTAAATCTCGAGAGATATAGATTTCATAGATATAGTAATAAAACAAACCTATTAATAACAAAAACCAAATATCTCTTCTTACAGACAGAATTCTTTCACTGTTGGACATATCCTTGAATTATCAGGCAGGTGGTAGCTGATAAATAAAAACTGCCTTTTTGATTAGTTAAACACTGTGGAAAGAATTATAGCACAGAGATGGGCTGTGAATGCTAGGCCTAGTAGCTCACCCTTCCTCACAAGGACATTTAATTCCAGCATTAGATCAAGTAGGAGAATGAGTGATTTGTACATCTGGGGACAGTAGGCTTCTGGGTGAGACCAATGAGATACAAATGTCTTGATGGGTTAAAAATAAGAAAATTATAACGGACTAACATCAATTAGCGGGAGCTTAAATTAGAGCTGTGGCATCTCAGGCATGTTCACATTCAAGTAACTGAGATGTCAGTGCATTAACCTTATAAACTATGATAAGAACTAGTCACCTCTTGTAATACTATGTCTGATTTTTTTTTTACTTACAAGAGGTTTGAGCTTTTCTGCAACAATCACAATTTTAACAAACAAAAACTGTCATCTACAGCTACCCTTCAGTTTAAACCATAAAACAGATGCCACTCAATAGGATCCTTTACACAATAGCAAGGTGGCTTGAATTCTCTGTTTCCCAACTTGAAATTCTAATGTCTCTATATAAATTTAGTCCTTCTTCATTCTAAGCTATATGGTTTGTACCTTGCCTGAATATTGGGATTTTTCCAACTGCTCCAAGAACTGAAAGAGGCCCAAAGAGTGAACAAGGAAACCAAAGTAAGGGAGAAAGGATTTTCAGTTATGGGGGTGTCTCCTGCTCCTGCATGACGTCATTAGAAGTTCTAAGTAAAAATGGATCATGGTACAACTTAAATGATAACAAAGAGGCTGTTGTATCAATATTTCTAAAGTAGGCATTGAGGGAACTGTACAATCTGAGATAGAGAAACCATAACCTGATTAGAAGTTAGTTCAGCAGAATGTATAAAATTTTCTGAAAATTTGAATATTTATATATGTGACCTCTACATTTTAAGTAAAAATATGAAAAAGGCATAAAAATCAAGTGAACATTTTTACATTCAAAGTCAGTATTTGTAAGAATATTCCTATGGATTCCCTTTCTTAAATGTTAACCACAGTACCTCTGTTTAAACAAGTGTTACAATACTAGCTGAGTAACATTTCTGCTCCTTTAATTTAATTTATGTGTATATATTTGTCTACATATTAGTATGAATACATGAATGTATGTGTCTAATGGTGACCAGAAGAGGTCACCTAAAGCTAGAGTCACAGGCATATGAACTACACAGTATAATAAGAACAAAATTCAAGTCCCCTGAAAGAGAAGTAAGAGTTCTTAACCACTGAGCCAATTCTTGAGATTATCTCCCAATATCTCTTAAAAGCGTGTTACTCTTCTTTTCCTGAATGATGTCACAAAGTTGCAGTCACAGGAGTCAGGTGAATTCTTGACACACATATTTAAGTCTTTGTAAATGAAGCTTTAGAAAGAGCAAGTACTGATCGCTATGTCAATGACCTCACACATTGGCCAAACAGGGCACTAAAAAATAATAAAAGAAAAGAAGGAATTAACTGAAGGTTTATTTTCCTATCAAGAATGAATATTCTAAGAAATGAATATGGAGCCATTGAAAAGGTCTTTGCCATACGCATGACTGCATGTCAAACATTTCTAGAAGAAGTAAAAAACTCCAACAATTTCAAAAAGCTATCCAACACAAGAAAGGGCAGGGTACTCGAACTGCCACTTACAAAAAGGAACTTTACATGTGTCTAGTAAGTTTAAGAATGTAGTAAATTCTTAAAACTTGAGATAATCTGAAGTAGAAGGCCAAGGAGACAGCTCATCCCTAACAAAACAAAATAAAAAAGATTCCAGGTTGTGGCTGGGGCAGTGTGCTTCTCTTTCTGCTGGAGAGATTCTGTATTAGTGAGTCTGGAAGATGCACAGCTATGAAAAATCTTGTGATATTTCTAGACATCCACATAGACATTAGCAATTCTGCTCTGTTTTTTTGTACACAAGAGAAAAATATATGTATCTTTTACAACATTTGTGATAGCATTACTCATAAAGGTATCAAGGGCAGACATTATGATTTATGTACACAACTGAGCAATTGACACCTTTGAAAGTATATGAACTATTGCTACACAGACAAATCTCAAAATCATCACTTTAATAAAATCCCAGTAAAAGATGACATTTGAAGCTCCATATAGTCACATAAATCCCCCAGGATGCCTGAGCCAAGCTGTGCTGTCTAAGCTATATTTATAAGTAAAGAGTACCAAGAACAGAAAAGTGATTTCTATCATAATCACCACAGTGATTGATTCATTGAGAGGCGCAGGTGTGAGAGGAGGGTCTATGTTGGAGATTCTTCTTCATCACTGGAAACATTCTATCTGAAGGCATATAAGTCAATATTTGCTTTCAGATGTCTGTATGTAGTTTATGCCATTTATCAGTTGTCTTAATTTTCTTGGAGTCTATGTATGTTCCCTCCTCCCTCCCTCCCTCCCTCCTCCCTCCCTCCCTCTCTCTCTCTCTCTCTCTCTCTCTCTCTCTCTCTCTCTCTCTCTCTCTCTCTCTCATGTGTAGTGGGTCTATGCATACAACAAAGGCAGAACAGAACACTGGGTGTTTTCTATCACTCCTTTATTACTTGAGACAAGTGTTTCACTGAACTGAAACCCTACCATTTCCCCATCTTTGCTGGCTAGTGAGCACTTGGAATTCACCTGTTTCTGCCACCAATCCTCAGGTTGCAGGTAATCACAGCTGTGCTTGGCTTTTCTGTGGGTCCTGGGGATTCAAACTCAGGTCCTCATTCTTGCTGAGCAAGCATTCTTACCAACTAAGATACTTTCCAAGTCCTTAGGATTGTTTTTTAAAGTTATAAAATACCATGTGTTCAAGTTTACAAAACTGTCAGGGGGCACATTTTACTTTTCTTCCTATTGTGGTTCCCATTTCTAAGTAGAAAATAAAGAAAAATAACAGATAGATACAGAAGAACCTATCCTCCAAGTATTTTCAGGGGAGCAGATGGCAACCGTTGATAAGTATGCTAAAAAGGTGTTAGGATCAACCATTAATTAGGCCGAACACAGCAAGGAAACAGACAGACACCACATAGCTTCTGGCTAAGACTCAGGCATCCCAGAAGTACTTATGTCTAATGCTATCAGGTTTCTTAAAAAGTCCTGGCAGCTTTAGTTTCTCTATTAAAAATCAGTTAACAAAGACTGGCCTTGCACTGGTACCTCTGAAGGGAGATAAAGCAAGACTCTAACTAAGGAGACCTTTAAATCAACACCTTCTCACCAGTGGCTGAAACATTGTTGGGGACTTCACATAGGACTGCATATTCTATGTACTTGTCCACATAGAAGGGGGAGTAGAACTAACCTATTTAACTCCAGCAGTTTATCAAAGAATGTCAACCCTGGTGGTGTTACCAAAGCTCTAACACTCTATTGTGTCTCTCTGGCTTCAAGGCCTGTGTTTTGGACCCAACTCTGTAGTTGACTCTATTTCCATATGTATTGTCTGTAATATAAACTGAGAGATACCTGACACATGATCACCTTTACAAATGAATGATAAACACACAGAAATGAAAACATAATTTACCTTTCACTATTTCTATGTAAAATAGCGACCATATTCAATTTTCATGGAGGTGTGTGAGTGTGTGGGTGCTGTGGGATGGTCTGTATGTCAAATTGCTCTGATTGGTCACTAAATAAAACACTGATTGGCCAGTGGCCAGGCAGTAAGTAGGTGGGACAAGGAGAGAGGAGAATTCTGGGAAGCCGAAGGCTGAGGCAGAGAGAAACTGCCAGCCACCACCATGACAAGCAGCATGTGAAGACACCGGTAAGCCACCAGCCACATGGCAAGGTATAGATTTATGGAAATGGATTAATTTAAGCTATAAGAACAGTTAGCAAGAAGCCTGCCACGGCCATACAGTTTGTAAGCAATGTAAGTCTCTGTGTTTACTTGGTTGGGTCTGAGCGGCTGTGGGACTGGCGGATGACAAAGATTTGTCCTGACTGTGGGCAAGGCAGGAAAACTCTAGCTACATGTGGGTGGTATGTATTCGTGAGTGTGCATTTAGATAGCAAATACATGTGGAAACCTGTAGTGATATATTGTGAACCCTGATAAAATTTGCCTAAAGATCAGAGAATAGAAGACCAAGCCACTAGATTAAGCACAGAGGCCAGGCCATGGTGCCACACACTGCAGTGGGTAGCTATTCCAGAAGCCCTCCAGCAACAGCACACCTTTAATCCTAGCACTTGGGAGGCAGAGATCCGTCTGGATCTCTGTAAGTTCAAAGCCACCCTGGACTACATGAGAGAAACAGAGCCAGGCAGTGGTGGCACACACCTTTAATCCCAGTACTGGGAAGCACACACACCTTTAATCACAGGAAGGGATGGCTGGGAGGAGAAGGGTATATAAGATGTGAGGAGACAAGAACTAAAGGTCTTTCAGCAGAAGCATCCCTTTCAGCTAGAGGCTTTTTCAGCTGAAGTCTTTTTGGCTGAGGAAGCTCATTTGGCTAGAGGTCTATCGGCTGAGGGTTTTTCAGGCTAAGGAGTTGGTGAGGTAAGAGGTGGTAACTATGACTTTTTCCTTTGTGTCTCTGACCTATCAGCATTTACGCCAACATCTGGTTCTGGGATTTTGTTTATTATTATAAGATCTTTTAAGATTCATGTTACAGAAACCAGATGTTTATTTCATGCCTTCCTCTACAGCTCTCCACCTTAGATTTGAGAGAGGATTTCTCCTAGAAGCTAGAGCTAAGCTGGATAGCCAGTGACTCCTCAGATTAGTGTTTCAGCACTGAGGTAGTCTTCAGGCAGCCTTTACATGCGTGCTGAGGATCTGAACTCAGGTCCTCATGCTCACACAGCAGGTACTTTCTTACTGAGCCACCTCCCCACCTCCAATAACACTTATTCTTGAAGGTGTCCTGTGATGGAAGTCATCACATTTGTCTTGTTTTTCAGTTAATGTTTCATTATCTTTCCTGCCAGATTTGAGAGCAAAATTAGTTCCCCTTTTCCTGCTTGCAGCAGTATAGGTCTTAAAAATACACAAAGACAAGTTAACCCCTCAGTGCTTGTGTCTCGCAGATAGCTGGTCTATTTCCTTGTACTCTGCTGGGAGCACAGTGTAGCTACAGTAGTACAGAAGGGGCTAGGAGCCCTAAGGTTTGACTTTTTCTATATCATGTGATACAAGAGGGACAATCATGAAGTCCAGGTGTCGACTGCTCAAGAAAAAGCAGAGAGACGATCTGTGTGAAAAAATTTGGAAATTTTTAAAAAAGCACCAATTATCTAAAATTCAATAAAATGTGTTTTATTAATTCAAAATATGTTGTAAAGAACACTTGCTTGTGCTGCTATTTTGAAACCATAATTTAAAATTTCTAACTTGACTTCCTCTACTTGTCAAAATGATGCATTATAACAAGAAGCAAATTGGAGAGTATTAAAAATTATTTGGAACACACTTTTCTCTATGCATATGGCATTGGGTAGACATACACTTTTTGTAATTTATTCAGCCCACAAACTTCTCTCAAGAATCTGATACTTGTCAGATACTTCTCCAGTAAGATGTCATCAATGAGCCAAGAAAATGAGAATACCCATGACCCCTGTCCTCATGAGGGTTTTCACCCAGTAATGGTACAGGAAGCATAATAATATGAATAGACTGTGGGATAGTAGAGAATGATGAGTAGGAAGAAAGTTAACAGAGAAGGGAAAATGGAAACCCAGAGGGAGAAGTGGGGGATCACACTATGATGCATTCCTACCTGGCCTGGAACTCACTATGGAGACCAGGTTGGCCTAGAATGGCTGTGAACTCAGAGATCTATCTGCCTTTGCAATCCTAGTGCTAAGACTAGGCTTGTCAGCTACCGTGCCTGGCAGTTACAACTTTTTCATGTAATAATAATCTGTTCTTCATGCTTGATCCATATATATATATATATATATATATATATATATATATATATATATGGATCTCATGGCAAAACATAATTTTGTATTAAATATTTGCACAAGGTATCTATGAGTTATAATTTTGAGTATGAATTTTCTTGCTGTTATCTCTACAAAGGAAAAAGCAAATAAAGTAATATTTAATATGTAACATTCACTTAGTATATTCATGTTTTTAATATATTCTATTATAGATTTAAGATATATTTACATATTTTATATTTATATTTTCCAACATCTAAAACCCCTTTTAGAATAAGACAATAAAATTATTTAAATTTTTTAAGCCTCTACAAATATATAATAATCCCTAAGTACCTTTCTTCTTGATGTATTTCGGAGACAATGACTTTCTCAAATGCAAAAAATGTTTCCCTTTAATCCTGTGCATAAGTTTCTCACTGCCTTCCAGGAAAGTGATTTTTTAATTATTTTATTTTTTGAGAGATGATAAGAACCAGAGGATGAGAAAGTGATTTTTATAATCTCCTCCTATTTAACAATCATTCAATTTTCTAGAAAACCAGTAAAATTTAATAAAAATATAATTTTCTTTCGTGAAGATGAGACTTGAATAAATAGTCTAGTACTTGAATATGAATGAGGCATTTTGTATTTTTTTGTATTTGTTCCATGGAGATTTCAAGATAATTTAGGAATTATTGTCTAAACAATGATAGAAATTGTCTTAATAAATTTAGTAAATTCATATGGTGAATACATCTTTATCTGTGAAGAATTTAATCTTCATTCCATAGCCTCATGAGTTTCCTCAGAAGAAGCATTTTGGCATTTTTCTAAATATGATTTACATTTTTCACATCTAACTGAGAGTATAAGTATTTTCTCTTCTATTTATAAGGCAGTAATTCATTCATGCATACTCATCAAGATTTTTATTGATTAAAAGGCATCTATTGAAAATAGAACCCCTTATAACTAATTGATTGTAAAAATTTATGTTTGAGACATTGAAATTAGTATTATTTGAATCTTAAATGCACCCTTTATAACTTATGTATCCAAGGCTTTGTCTTCTGTGCACCAGGGTGGAGTGGTGGAAGTGAATTAAGAGTCTGGAGTAAGCAGGTCACTGGAGGTTAGGACTTTCAAGGACACATTTGTTTCTCTATTTTTCTGGACTTTCTGTATCTGTATGTGAGCAATCCTGCTCCATCTCCGTTCACATCAGATGTTCTGCCTTGCCACAGCTACATGAAGAAATGAATTGCCTGACTCTGTACTGAAAATTCTAAGTGTATAATCCAAAATGAGTATTTCCTGCTTTTAGTTTATTTCTTTTAGGTTGTCAGAAAAAATTAAAGCCAGCTAATATACATAATCATTTTCTTCAAAGTTTTTAACTCATGTAAAATTTGTCTCTTTGGGTTTGCACATTAGAGCCCAGTTCTGAGTGCCATGATAAATCAAAAACAAAAACTACCTGAATTATATGCATTATTTTAGTAGTTTTTTGTAACTACTTAATTTTCTCAAGAAAATTTATCATTTAATCTCCTTAGAGGAAACTTTTGTAGTTCAATCACTAACCTGTACATACCTTTATTGCAGAATTTTAATGCCATGTAAAATATAACTCCATCAATCCACCAATATATACTATTTAGTGACTTGATTACATTACTACAATTATATAAAGTAAATGTTTTGGCATGTGACTATGTTTAATAAAAATGCTGAAAAATACTGTCCCAAAACAGCACTAAATAAGATATAATGTTTGCCATTTGCAAGTATATGAAGTTATTTAACCTAACTCAATCAACATGGTGTAATGTCTTCATATTTTTTTAAAGAAACACTCTCAAATTATGCTATGCAGTAGACTAACACATTACCTGGCACTACTGTGTGTTGAATAAGAAAGCAGATTTTCCAGTGTATGAGTGGACTACTGAATTCACTTAAGTAAATCCTTTCAAGATTCACTTAAGGAATCTTAAATCATTTAAAACATGCATTGAGGGAAATAAGGCATTTGTTATTTCTCAAATTAATTAACTAATATGTCATTAAGGAAATAAATTATAATCTGTAATATTTCCTTCTTGTCTAAAACATTTATAGAATTTTAGGGCAATTATTTTCCAATACACTCAAAATGCATGACAGCATGTGATGACCATAATAAAATCAATATTTACTGTATATTTATAGTACATGGAAAAACTGGCTCTAATTCTTGTGATTGCTGTGTTCTGGACTATTCCTGGGTATAGACAATGGCATTTGTTTCTTATATAAGATGTATTTCTTAGATAAAACTAAAATGCAGGTATGACAAATTCATACTTTGTTTAATAGGCTTTATAAACTATAAATGCCTTAGGATGTAATCCTTGGACACAACGGTGGTACACTTGTCCATTGATGGCATCAGTTTTCCTGAAATAGTCTCAGATAAAAATATTGAGCAAAACCCCACTCATAAAAAAAAAAAAAAACACTACAGGATAAATTAGAATATTAACTACCCTTCAGATAATTGACACCCAAAAGTACAGATACAAGATCTATCCGTAAGTTAAACCACTGACGTTTTTAAAATGTAATAAACAAAGAAACAAATACAGGATCAAGAACTAGGAAAGAATTGGTTGAACAGTGTATGGAATTATAAAATTTTTGGTTTCACAACTCTGCATTTTGACATTATGTTTTCAGTATCCTTGATGAGGAGTGAGAACTATGCCATGTGTAGTATAAGAACAAATATTTAGAAATGTAGTTAGGGAATAAACTTGTTTAGTAAAGCGGTGGTTGTAGGTTTTCCTAGTAATGTCAGAAGATACACCCATTACATCTCAACAATATGGGTGCCGAAATGTATCCTGAAGAAAGGCAACAACAGACATGATAAAGTGCTTAGTGGTAGGAAGGGGTGGGGGAGCCATGAGGCCTGAGCCCTACACAAAGAACTGCAGCAGTGGTCAGTGGTAGGATGGGGTGGGGGAGCCATGAGGCCTGAGCCCTACACAAAGAACTGCAGCAGTGGTCAGTGGTAGGATGGGGTGGGGGAGCCATGAGGCCTGAACCCTACACAGAGAACTGAAGCACCAAAGGAACCCTGGAATGGCAGAAATGGGCTTCCCCAGGAAAGGGCACACCAATGTTATCATTACCAAATTGCCAACCTCAAAACATACACACAAGAAGCATTACACATACTGAGTAGGTTGTATTTAGGAATATATGTGTATACATAGATGCATGTAGCAATAATGTGTTTAAAAATGGGCCATGAATTTGGAAGAGAACCAAGAAGCTTATATGAGAAGGTTTGGAGGAAAGAAAAAGAAGGAACAAAATATGTAATTTTATGATAATCTCAAAAAATGAAAAAACTCCCAAGGATGTACAGAGAGAATCACAGTCTATAATTTCCTGACACACATTCCTATACCACGTAGTAGTAAGAGCACTGTATTCTGTTAAATACAAAATTAATAAATAGTGTTTGTCTAATTTGCAAAGACTTTGTAATAAAAAACTGGCTTTAAAGACAGATATTTCCACAAGAAGCATTGTTACTAGAAATTTGTATTTCTGATTGTAGTGTGTTTTTCTTCTAATAAGCTTCATGCATTTTGATAAACATCCAAATGTTTCTCAGAAAGAAATCTATTAAAGTTTAAGTTAATTTTATAATTTTAAAGGCATTAACTCTTCCTTATGATAAAACATTTTAAAGTGAAATGAACCATAAACTTCTTAGATGAAATGTAGTAATTAATATTACAAATAAAATAAAAATTTTAAAGTAGCTCTAGTGAGCTATAATAGAAGCTTAAGGTACCTCAGTGTGACTTCTAGTAACTGCCTGGAGTTTTGTCTTCTTCAGAATGAAAGACTTACTGCAGTCCTCACAGCATTCACAGTTCTGTGGCTTATGTCTACTTAGGCTCAGGCAGCCTGAGAGTTTGTGATGGGCCATTGTGCCTACATACAACTAGGGCATGGCTCACAGCCTGCTGGCTCTATGAAAGAAATTCAGTGGCTCTTTCATAAAAAGCAAACCACACATAATCTCCAACTGATTATTTAACAGAAACACTAAGGAAGGCAAGAAGAACTGAAATCTAGGTCAAATGTAGCTCTAACGGGGCAGCTCCAGTGAAATACATGTCTTAATGAACTGCAGTGACAAAGAAGTGATGGACGCTCCAGGAAATAGAAATGCCAGTTGTGTTGATGTGATTATTACACATTTTGTAATTACATTACAACTCATACATTTCTACAATCATTATATTAAAACTATATTCATATTCTTTTTTTTAAATCAATATTTAAAATCAAGGTGGGAAGTCACCTGTAATCCCAGAAAACCGAGGGATGAGGATCCCAATATGTTCAAGGCCAGCCTTGGCTACTTATTGAGGTCCATTACAGCCTGGGCTACAGAGTAAGATTCGACCTCAAGAAAAAAAATTAAAACTTCTCTTTCCTTGAGTTATGGAATATAAAAACAGTTTTAAAAATATTTACACATATAAATACAACTTTGCCTAATATCTCAATATGCTTGCATTAGCTATTATCTTAGAATTATAAACATTTATACCTCACATTCAAGAGTTATTTTCCTTTAATAATCTAAGAATATTTTTGATGACCATTGTGCTTTTAGTTAATCTAAGAACAGGGGCACAATTTGAGGATTAGGATGAGAAGGGTCCAACCGTCATTTTCTGTATATATCCATTTCTGTACTTTGTGACATGTGTACATAGATTAATTTTGCAGTATAAAGTCAATTTCTGTATTAACATAAATAATATCCACATGTATATATCTGTGTACAATTTTTCTTAATCACATAGTTAGATCAAAATAAATGTGTTACTCTTACACTGTCTTGGTTCTATTAGGTTACTTTCCCTTTATATTAATGATAAAAAAAGATGGGATTACTAAAGGACTAAAGATGATTCCAAAGTTCTATCTGGTGGTAATTTTTGAGGCATCTAAGGATTAAAAAAATAATAATTTCTCCTGAATAAGTGGAGTTCTTCTGCATCTTTTTCTTTAATCGGGTCATCAATGAGATACTGTGAGAGAATACGCACATAGTTTAGAGTCACAGTCAGAAATGAAATGTTTCCCTCCAGGAGCAAGTTTTGGGTCATAAATGGAAATTGTCATCATCATCCTGTGGATGTAGAGCTCCTGCTGGGCAGTTCCTCAAGTGGAAGCAAATTTTAGAAACAATCACAGCACTGTGGGCACACTTCAAATTGTACCTTTCAACATCTGCTTTCAAATAGTTCAGCATTGATATGATGAGGGAAAAAAACAAACAAACAAACAAATAAAAAACAACCCTTTCCCTGTCTCTGACCTCTGTCTTCTGATATCCTGTTCTAGATTTCAGTTTTTTAAAAATCAAACTATGGTGACATCATGTGAACTTAGACTTTCTGAAACTCACCTGTAGAGACAGAGCCCAGAGCTTAGAATTCCCACCAAAGAGCAGTCTGGTTTCACTTTATGGACATCAATAGAGGCCATGTTCCTGTGTTCAAAGTTGGTCTCAGAAAGACATTGTTTTACAGATATCAGTGGCATGCAAAACTTCTGAAATTCTTAGCTAATCCTTTTCTTTCACCTTTGTGGACATTTATTTTCTTGTGGCTCTCCTTTGTTGACTTTTTAATATTTAAATAGTTTCTGTACTTTTGTTTTTGGCATCTTCTTAGGTTTGGTCCTCCTCACTGCCTCTTATAACCTGCTTGTGATTTCTCCCATGGACCATTTATTAAGGAATCACTTGTTCATGAATAATAAAACATCACTTCATGAGGCAGTAGAATCTTATGCTTTTAATATTAATCAAATTCTTCCTTGGCGATTGTGAAGCAAAAATGCAATGTATTTAGAATTTACTGTTTTTCCTCATTGCTTTAATAACAGCATTTAAAAATTTTGTAGTTCCATATACAATACTAAGATCATGACTTTATGTATAATTAGCAGTGTTCAAGGCAGTCACTTAGATTTTATTTGTCAGATCACAGTTTCTCAATTAAATGGATGTCATGGTCTTTATACGGTATACCGACTTATTGGGAGGTATATCACTCTGTAGGATAATCAGAAAATGTGTGTGTGTGTGTGTGTGTGTGTGTGTGTGTGTGTGTTGCATAAGTTGGATATAATCAAGAACTATTTCATCTAAGTATAAAATGCATCACCTGCTTGATTATTAGAGCTGAGAGGATTAATTTGAATGAGGGAATTAATTGTATGTTGGTAAGCTTTTATGATGTTTATGATGGAATGTTCTATATGAATATATGTAGCTGAAAGATTTCCTGTGACCCGCCTGGTCTGCAGTCAGGACAAATCTCTCTCACCCACTGGTCCTGCAGCTGCTCAGGACCAAATAAACACAAACCGGCTAATATTACTTTTAAACTATGACCACAGCAGAATTCTTGTTATCTAGTTCTTATATCTTTTTGTCATATTTTCTTTATTATTATTATTTTATTTTATTTTACAATACTATTCAGTTCTACATAACAGCCACAGATTCCCTTGTTCTCCCCCTTCCTGCCTCCCTCCCCTTCCCCCAGCCCACCCCCCATTCCCATCTCCTTCAGGGCAAGGTCTCCCCCGAGGACTGAGATCGACCTGATAGACTCAGTCCAGGCAGGTCCAGTCCCCTCCTCCCAGATTGAGCCAAGCGTCCCTGCATAAGTCCCAGGTTTCAAACAGCTAACTCATGCAATGAGCCCAGGACCTGGTACCACTGCCTAGATACCTCCCAAACAGATCAAGCCAATCAACTGTCTCACCTATTCAGAGGGCCTGATCCAGTTGGGGGCCCTTCAGCCTTTGGTTCATAGTTCATGTATTTCCATTTGTTTGGCTATTTGTCCCTGTGCTTTATCCAACCTTGCTTTCAACAATTCTCGCTCATATAAACCCTCCTCTTTCTAGCTAATTAGACTCCCGGCGCTCCACCGGGGGCCTAGCCATGGATGTCTGCATCCAGATTCCTCAGTACTTGGATGGGGTTTCTGGCACAACCATTAGGGTGTTTGGCCATCCCATCACCAGAGTAGGTCAGTCCTGGCTGTCTCTTGGCCATTGCCAGCAGTCTTTTGAGGAGGTATCTTTGTGGATTTCTGTGGGCCTCTTTAGCTCTTTGTTTCTTCCTTTTCTCATGTGGTCTTCATTTACCATGGTCTCCTATTCCTTGTTGATGCCTTTCAACTGAAGAATGGATAAATAAATTGTGGCACATATACACAATGGAATACTACTCATCAGAGAAAAACAATGACATCATGAGGTTTGCAGGCAAATGGATGGATCTAGAAAAAATCATCCTGAGTGAGGTAACCCAGACTCAGAAAGGCAAATATGGTATGTACTCACTCATAGGAGGATACTAGATGTGGAACAAGGATGACTGGACTGCTACTCACATCACCAGTGAGGCTACCTGGAAAACAGGACCCCAAGAAAGACACGAGGATCGCCCAATGATAGAGAAATGGCTGAGATCTACATGAACAACCTGGACATGAGTGGGAGCAATGAAGGGCGAGGGTTGAGGGAAAGAGAGCAGGAGATCCCAGCTGGATCAAGAACAGTGAGGGAGAACTAGTTCTTATATGTGAAATTAATGCATTTCTATAAATCTATACTTTATCCACATGGCTTGTGGCTTACGGTACTTTTACATCTTGCTTCTCATGGCGGTGGCTCGCAGCGTCTCCTCTGCTCTGTCTTTCTCTTTCCTCCCATCTGTTTGGATTTCCTGCCTGCCTCTAAGCTGCACTGCCATATGCCAAACAGCTTTATTTATCAACCAATCAGAGTGACATATTTACACAGCATACAGAAAGACATTCCCCCATCAAATCTAGGTTTCCAACAAGTAATATTTTAATGTACCTCGTAATACTAATCTTATCTAAACTTCTCAGAGATTATGAAACTATAATATTAATACTCAAGAGATGTCTCAGCACTTGCTGTTGAGTCCAACAACCTGAGTTCGATCCTAGGAAGGGGAGAATTGACTCTACCAGTTTTCCTCTGATGTCCCCAAGAGAACCGCAGAATTTACCTTCACACAAACAGGCATACACAAATGCACACATACAAATGAAAATGAATTAAAATACAATAAAAGTATAAAATATAATACTATAAAATTAATAACTGGCTTGGTCACAATCAAGAATAGCATGTGTTAGTATAGGTAATGTTTCATATATGAATTTTTATTTAAGACTAATATGTTTTTTCTTTGTGAATGTTCTCATCTCAGATTTCTGTGATTTTTCAAAGTAAATATAAAATAAAAATGAACCAATAGTGGTGCTGACAATCTGAAATGATGCTTCACAAAGGAGTATAGAGCATTTACACATAAGATAAAGTATCAACATAAAACTTCATACTGAGCAGGAAGCACAAGGCAGGTTAAGGTCAGATTTCCTGTGGTTGAAGGCAGCAGGATCCAGGAGGTAGACTGTCCAAGGTCAGCCAGAAGAATAATTAAATAAAAGCTCAGGGACAGGTTTAGAGGCATCCTGAATTTTAACTGTCCAACTCTTGCCCTGCACTCTGGCTACCTGGCAGGAACTAAACCATTCTGTAATTAAAATATAGAGAACCCAATGGAAAAATCAAAACTCAGAGAAAGAAAGAAAAATAAATAAAAGAATGTTGTGCCCTGCTACTGCTAGACCACTGGAATAGAAGCTGCATTTTTTCTTAGATACAGCTATATCCTCACGCACCTTAAACAAAGCCTATCCAGGCCTACAGATAGGGCAGGAGCCTTAGAGTAGAAAAGCATGAAAGATACTAATGCTTCACACAGAGAGCTGACTTTCTGCATCAATATTTATAGTACTTATAAATAAATCTATTAAAAATTTATATATAATTACTCCTTATATTGTTCATTTATTTACTATATTTTGATGAAGTTCTATTTATAATTTCAAATATATTTGTATGCTGAAGAAAGAAAAAATGGAATACATCAGTGAAGTAGTAACAAAAATTTGTGGCTTTAGAGAACTTTATCTTAATTTTTTTTATTGAAAATAGATTCTTTTCTCATACAATATATCCTCATTACAGTTTCATTTCCCTCTACTCCTCCCAGTTTCTCCTCCTCTCTCATTAGAAAAAAATAGGCTTCTGAGAGTCAGGAAAACATAACAAAATATGATATAATAAGATAAAACAAAACCATCACATTGAAATTGGACAAGGAAAACTAACAGAAGGGGAAAAGCCTGAAGAGAAGGCATAAGAATCAGAGACCTACTCGTTTACACTTGGGAGTACCATAAAAGTGACATGACTGAGTAAAAATTCAATTGAGTTTTTGGCTAAGGGGGTCTCAGAAATCACCAGATAACCCAGGCTATTGCCGAGACAATTGGTTTCTCTCAACAAGCTAACAGCTCAACCCTATTGCCAAGGACAACACCCACACAACTCATTGAACATGAAGAATTCAAACCAGTGCCTACATACATGGAACCTTCACTCTTATGTTCCAGTTGTCTTTGGTGTGGGAAGGTACTGCACAGACTACAAAAAGAGAAATGGAAACACCAACCCAGAAATAAAACCGTTGACCTACAATCTGTCCTGCCTGCAAGATGGACTAGGGCAATTGTGGCACAGGACTTTGATTTGACTTAAGGCTCACTCCATGAGATGGAAGCCATATGTGACACTACTTATGTGACCAAGAACCAGAGACTAGGTAGCACAGTGACCTAGGGTAAAACCAAATATTGCTAGTCTAAAAAAAAGTAACAAAATTACTCCTAGTGATGTTCTAACATACTCATTTATTTATTTATTCATTTATCATCAGAGAAGCTTCCTCCTTAGCAAATGGGAACAGATGTAGAGATCCACAGCCAGACATCATACAGAGAAAGAGTTCTTGGAACACACATCTCTAAATGGAATGTCTCCATCAAGTCCTTTCCCTCAGAGTTCAGAGAACTCCACAGAAGAGGAGGTTGAAAGATTGTAAGAAGAGTTAGAGGGGATGGAGAACACCAAGACAGCAGATTCACTTCTGACCCAACAGAGAAAAGCTCATATGAACTCACAGATACTAAAGCAGCAAGTGCAGGATTGACATGGATCTGCACCAGGTTCTCTCCACATATATATATTGTAACTTTCAGTTCACTATTTTTTATGAGAAAATTATTAAAAATTATTTAATTTATTTTTAATCATATACAGAGATGGGCAGCTAAAACTAATGCTATCTGGGGAGGCATATAGAAACCTACTAAAGCAGAAGCTTTCAAAAATACAAAAATACATAAAAATATTCTAAATAAAATTGCCAAATAATAAAGAAGATAAAGCACTAACTGAACATCTCCCATCACCAAATGAAGCTTTCAATACTGATAATGGGTTTCATCTAATTGAGTTGTTGGCCAAAGGAGTCCCTTGGAAACACCCAAACAACCCAGGTCATTGTCAAGTTCAATATCTGTTCTCCACAAACTGATGGAATGACCCCATTGCTGAATATATATGTATATATTCAAGACGAGTGTTCATAGTACTGAAAGATACACTGCACAATACCAGTGAAGAACCAAGCTGTAAGCCCTCAATCCACAATGATGACCTGCTTGCAAGACAAGCTAGTGTAATAGTAGCACAAAGCTTGTTGGAGTGACTAACCCATATCTGATTAGATTTAAGGCCCATTGTATGAAATGAGACCATTGACTAATACTGCTCAGGTGGCTAAGAAACTGAAATAGATAGACCAGGGACCTAGGAGAAAACCAAATACTACTGTTCTGCAAAGGAAGGTAACCATAAAATGACTCCTAATGGCATTCTGTAATACTCATATACAGGGCCTGCATGGGGCAAAACCAGAAGGGGGAACCAGTACTGCAAGAAGTGGACACAAGCCCCCATATCTAACCCAAAAGCTATGTACAATTAATAATCACTCAAAAATGAAAAAAATAGTTCTCTTCAGCTGAATTTCAGTGGGCATACAAACTACTCTTAAGGGCAGGCCCCATTCCCAGCAGTAGATGGCCAACACAAAAATAACTCAAAGGCATCTTTGGAGGTTCTCTGCCTCACAATATTTTGTCAGAAAATCTTCTTTTCCTTTTCTCTCTCTCTCTCTTTCTCTCTCTCTCTCTCTTCTTTCTTTCCCTTACAGTTCTTTTGTGCATATATTACAGTTTCTGGTTTTGTGCTTTTATGGGATTTCTCTATGAATGAAGGTTCATTCTTTGTGTCAACATGTGTTTCTTCTGCATTAGCTCTTTTTCCTCCATTGTTTCCTATTCTTGTTTGTTTGTCTTTATTTTATTTAACTATTATTGTCTTTATTTTATTTTATTATTATTCTTTAGAAATCTGTTTTCTAAGGAGATACAGAAAGAGTATGGACTCAAATGGGAAGGGATGTGAGGAGGATATGCAAATGGAAAGCATAATAAAAATATTTATATAAAATATATTTCTTTTTTCAGTAAAAGGATACTAGAAAATTAGAATAATTTTCTACTCTATCACAAAATGTACATAGTCCTTCAACCCCGAATAACACAATTAAAAGTTACTTATTTATTTGCTCATGAGCTTACTTTTTCTTTTTTTTTTTGAGAGAAGGTCTTTATAATCCCAGGATGGTCTCAAACTTCATGTATCCATGAAGTCCTGAACTTCTATCTCCCTGGTTCTGGGATTATATGTGTGTACCTGTTCCATAAAACATGAAAAAATATACTCACAAAAAAATTTTCACAAAAACTGTGTTTCTCCCATAAACTGACAGGTTTATCAGAGATTTAGTGCATATATGTTTTACACAAAATTAAAGAGCTACAGATATATTACTATAAATAAGAGAAACAAGCTATATCAATTATTTACTTTGTCTATTCTTGTAGTTATTTTTGTGCATGGTATATGTAGTGCACAAGCATTGTGTGAGTGTGAGTATGTATGCATGTGTGTGTGCGCAACTGGGGTCTATCTTCTTTGTATTATTTAGGCATTCTTTGTCTTTGTCTGATATTTTTATTATAAAAATCATCTTGTTAATAAAAAGGCATTTTAGTTGTAGCAATAACATACATGATTTTTTTAAAACAAAAGAACCACAGACTCCTGCTCTTGTGGAGGATCAGAGTTCAAGGTCCTCTGCATTGGGTGGCTCACAGTGCCTGTAACTCAAGATCTATGGGATCTGAGGCTCATAGCCTACTTGAGCACCTGCATTTATAAGCATGTACTACACAGACACATAATTAAAAATAAACCAAAGATATATGAATATTTTAAAAAATACACTAAGGAAGCAGCAGTGTTAAAGGAACTACAAAAACCAAGTTTGGAAAGAAAAGACAAAGGAGAAAAACAGCCTTGGAGGATAGCTTTGGGATTATTTTATAATACAAAATAATTTTTACTTTTAAGAATAAACTCTTTAGTTATCAGAGCCTCTAATCTTCCTTACACATCTCGTTGATTTGGATACATTTGCTGGCCAGCAAGCCCCAGCCATCTGGCTCTTTCTCCTGTCACAAGTGAAGGAGTTAAAGAAGCATACCACCTCCCTGGACTTCACTCGGGTTTTTGGGATTCCAATTCAAGTCCTCTTGTTTCTATTACATGAACTTTACTGATCTAAAACATTTCCCCAGCTTTCACTAACACTTTCTACTGCAGAGATGGAGAGATTCAGAGGTTAGGAGTGCATTCATCTCTTACAGAGGACTAGAGTTTGATTTCCAGCATCGATATTGTATGGCTCACAACCATTGTAATACACAGTCTCATATGTGAAAAGTGATATTTAAAATATTTCATCTTTATCCAACCCAAAATCAAAATCCAGTGCAATTCAGTGAAAATATGAGGTTTTTATCAAAACTTGAAAATATAAAGAATAAATGGACACAAATAAATAAATAAAATTTTGAAAAAAATCAGGGAAAATCCCTTCTTAGAGTAAAATCAGAAAGTGTTTCTAGCAAAAGCAAACTTGAATCCTTGTGACTTTCTGGCTTCTCTAACTCTTGCTTATTATTGGGACTAAATATTACACTTGTGTGGTTATAGATATATTTTGATTCTTAACTATTTCATTTTTCTTTCTCTATAAATAGTATACTTATTTTAGTCTTTTTCTACTTTATCATATGTTAATAAAACTTCTTAGATTGCTGCATTAGCTTCTGAAAGTTGTTGATCCACTCCATAAAGATGGCTGTTTTAGTTACAGGCATGGTCAGTGCCCACATGAAACACTCTTCTAGTTCTTTTCATTTTTCCTATTAAATATACTGAGATTTGATAGTTAAGAAGTATTGTCGTGGTAACTTTTAAGTGATTGATTGCTTTCAGGCTTTTTTTGTGCTAATATAATTTACATACTTTTGTGGTAGAAAATGTTCTATAGCATAGAGGTAGTCATGTATTACACAGGATTAAAAACTGATGAAAATGAACAACCTACAAACTTTTCAATGACTCATCACTCTCCAGGGATTAGAATAGGAATTTGTGTTTCTGTAGCTTGGCATGCAAGGCAGTTAGGATCTAATGCCAAATCACATGAGACATTAAACTCTCTGCTGAAGTTGCACTGGCTTGGATGCCATGGTCTTTTTTTTTGCATGTTCCTTTTTCAGCTTCTATGTACTATTTCCTGTACCTGGATAGCCCGTATTTTCCAATGAAGATATTAATATTTCCCATTTTCTTTACTACATCTCAAAAATTATCTTTCTGAGAAACACCCTTCACAATAGATACAAATAATATAAAAATATCTTGGGGTAACTGTAACCAAGCAAGTGAAAGATTGGTATGATAATAATTTCAAGACTTTGAAGAAGATGTCAGAAAATGGATCGACAGGATTAACATGTAAAAATGGTCATCCCACTAAAAGCAATCTACAGATTCAATGCAGTCTCCATCAAAATTCCAACACAGTTCTCTACAGACCTTGAAAGAACAATACTTAACTTTATGCGAAAAAACAAAAATCTGAGCATAGCTAAAACAATCCTGTACAATAAAAGAACTTTCAGAAGTATCCCTGGTTTCAAGCTAAATTACAGAGTTCTAGTAAGAAAAACTGCATGATATTGGCATAAAACAGACACCATGTTGATCAATGGAATTGGATCAAAGACCCAGATATTAATCCTTACACCTATGGACACTTGAATTTTGATAAAGAAGCCAGAAATATACAATGGAAAAAATAAAGCACCTTCAACAAATGGTGCTAGTCTAACTAGATGTCAACATGTAGAAGAATGCAAACAGATCCATATTTATCACCCTACACAAAACTTGAGTCCAAGTGGATCAAAGACCTCAACATAAATCCAGATACACTGAGCGTGATAGAAGATAGATAAACAGCTTCCTGAATGGAACACCAATTGCACAGGCACTAAGATCAACACGAGAATGAAAGGCTTCTGTAAGGCAAGGATGTCAATAGGATAAGATGGCCGCCTACAGAATGGGCAAAGATTTTACCAATTTCATATCAGGTAGAAGGCTAACATCTAAAATATTTAAAGAACTCAATACACTAGACATCAACAAATTAGATAATCCTATAAAAATGAGGTACAAATATAAACAGAGAATTATAAATAGAAGAAACTCATATGGCCAAGAAACACATAAAGAAATGTTCAACATCCTTAGCCATCTGGGAAATGCAAATCCATCTTAATCTATCAGAATGACTAAGATAAAAAACACAAGTGACAGCTCATGTTGGTTAGGATGTGGAGTAAGGGGAACACTCCTCCATTGTTGGAAGATCTTCCTGGGAAGGGAAACTAGAATAGATTTCATGGGTAGACTGGAGGTAGATGGGCTTGGGAACAGGAGGGATCAGATGGGGGGAAGAAAATATTGGGAGAAACAACTGGAGTTGGGGGGCATTTTAGGGGCAAGCTGGGAACCTAATGCAATGTAAACTTTATTTAATCTACAAGAGTAACTCTAGTAAAGACTCCTAGTAATATGGGATACAGAGACTGACTTGGCCTGTAACCAGGGAAGGCCTCAAGTGAGGGATTGGAACACCAACCCAGCCACAAAACTTTTGACCTAAATTTGTCCTGCCTTGTCTTATTGTAACTTGTTGTGATGTGTTTGGTGGATATCCCTGGGAGGCCTGCTCTGTTCTGATGGGAAGTAGAGGTGTGTAGGTATGCAGGAGATGGGAGGTGGAGAGGAGAGGTTGGGGGAAAGGAGGCAGGGGAAATTGATTGGGATGTAATATATGAGAGAATAAGAAAAAAATTTCTGGAAGGAGTGGAGGAAGGGAAAACTGCAGTTGAGATGTAAAATAGATAAGTACATTTTTAAAAATTCTGGGAAAATTTATCTTCCTTACCTTGATCACAAGGATCTCTGAGAAACAGCACAAATTTGCTTACAAATCATTGCAAAAAATTAATCTGTCCCTTATAGGCAATCTTTTATGAACTTCCAGAATGAACACTTATAGGCAATATACTAAACAGTTAAATTATACCAAGTCATTGCTCTTCTGCATCTTACCATGCTATTTTATTATCATTGCTTTTAGCAGGAAGCAAATACAGCACACAATTACTTAAGTACGAGTGGAAAAACATCCATCTATTTGAGGAAGCACAGCTCTAAAGTTTGTATTTATAATTATCACATCATGGCTTCTAGTGAGTTATGCAATTTCCTATCAATCAAGAGATACTCATGTAGCTAGTAAAACTTACATGAAGTTATGGAAACATCTCTCCTGGGTGAGAACCTGAGCTTGGGGTAGTTTGTGGCAAGGTCAGAGGAAGTATAAGCTGAGAACAAGGGATTATAACTGCAAGGAGAACAGATAGATGTATGCTTGTCTCTTCCTGATTTGTTTTCTAGTCTTGGTGGAAAGTACTCTTCCTTTGTCTTCTTCCATCCACCTATATTCCTTCCCCCCTGTTTTCCCTTCACTTCTCTCATAGAGAAATGTAGCAGGATTCTTAAAAGTTCTTATTAATAAAATCAAACCCGAGCCGAGTTATTGGGGTCCATGCTGGTAGATCAGAGAGACAGGACAAGCCACAGCTAACCTCACCTCGCCGGATCCTCAGCTGGTCTTGTCTCCTCAGACTGGAGGCCTCTGAGTCCTCATCCAGAATGGGTCTCAGCTGAATTACTGCTCAAAAGCCTGAATGCTTAACCAGCCACATGCTTAACCAGCCAAATTCTTAACCAGCCAAAATGTCTCTAGTTTCTTGCCCTCACGCCTTATATATCTTCCTGCTTTCTACCACCACTCCCTGGGATTAAAGGCGTGTCACCATGCTTGGCTGTTTCCAATGTGGCCTTGAACTCACAGAGATCCAGAGGGATTTCTACCTCTGGAATGCCAGGATTAAAGGTGTGTGCTATCACCGCCTACCTAGTGGCTTTTCTGTTCTCTGACCCCAGATAAGTTTATTAAGGTACACAATATTTTGGAGAACACAATACCACCACAGAGAAATGCACTAATAACTCTTAGAAGACAGCCTAGTCTCAAGAACTGAAAACTTGTTATGAAGGAGAAGAACTACTGCTGTACTCTGACACATCCACACTCCACTCCCAGGCAACCCTTCTAGAGCTGGTGGGACTGAAACAGTAGGTGAAGCATTGGCAACTTACCGTCCTTTTAGAGGTGTGTCACTACTGTGTTTGTTTGTGATTAAATCAGTGGAGAATTATCCTGTATTTTTTTTTTGTACCTGCCACCAGATCTTAGTAAAATATCCATCTAGCCGTTCTTTCTAGCCTCTCATTTTAATGACATACATTTTGCATAGTATATTCTACCTCTGGCCACAAGCTATTCAAAATCAATAGCTGCTGAGAAAGAGAAAATCAATTTTTTTTTCAGTTAAGTGACACTGAGTATATTAACTATGCTCCAAGGTAGGCCCCATGCTTAGGAATAGCTGGCCAGCACAAATTAGACTCCATGTTTCTTTGTTTTTTGTTTTTATTATTTTTTAAGAGAAATAACATGAAGTAGGGTGGGTAGGCAAGTGAGGGAGGATCGGGATGGAGTAGGCAAATGGAAATGGATATGCTCAAAATAATTTATATATATATATATATATATATATATATATATATATATATATATGGTATGACATTCTCAAAGAATAAATAAAAACACTTCAAAAAAGCCCTGAGTAAAAGAGAATGTCAAGTTCTATACTGTATGGTATTTGAGGATGTGGACACCTTTGTAGACTCACAAATTAGTCAGTTATTAGTAGTTGATGCTTCTCACCTTAAAACGTGAGGATTTGAAGGCACATGAACTGACAAAGCATTTCTGACTTCAAATGCATGAAACCCTCTGAAATAAAACATCTTATCTTAGCTTATCTTAGCTTTTTTTCACACAGAAAAAAGTCTATCAACTTACACAAAGTACTCAGTGTTTCCTTCTTTCTTACCAGTTTATTTTGGTTATTTTCACAAACTTAATTTTGGTTGCTGTTTTAAAACAGCAGCAGCTTGTTTGGAACACCACAATTAGATGAGAGGGCATGTTTGTCTTCATATTACTTTAGTGCTATGATTTAACCTGACTTTTCCTGGGTCAGCATTCTGGGCACCTCTGCATGTGCAGCAGCAGTGACCTCAAAATTTCAGTATCAATAACTGTCACTTTTAGTCCTTTATTCCCCCACTGTCCTTATAGTTTTACAAATATTAACATAGTTAAAAAGCATGCTACACAATACATAAGGCAATATAATTCAGTTTATAAGATAGACTCCTGCATAAAAATGTCCAATAGCAATATTTGGCAGAATATTTATAATTGTTTGAAAAGTGACTTTCTTTTTCTGGTTTATCTCTCATTCTAAATTATTCTATATTATAATATCGAAATATTTTTTTTCATATTTCTTGGACATATATGAAGGTGTGGTATTGTATTCCCCCAAATATTGTGCATGCAAATGAACTTATCTGGGGTCAGAGACAGAGCAGCCACAATATTAAACATAAAGGATAGGCAGTGGTAGCACACGCCTTTAATCCTAACATTCCAGAGGCAGAAATCCATGTGTTCAAGGATTCAGCCAAGCTTGGTGACTCATCACACCTTTAATCCCAGAAAGCAAGCCTTTAATCTCGGGGAGTAGCGGTAGAAAGCAGAAAGGTATATAAGGCATGAGGACCAGAAACTAGAAGCATTTGGCTGGTTAAACATTCGGGCTTTTGAGTAGCAATTCAGCTGAGACCCATTCTGGATGAGGACTCAGAGGCCTCTAGTCTGAGGAAACAAGACCAGCTGAGGATCCAGTGAGGTGAGGTAGCTGTGGCTTATTCTATATCTCTGATCTACCAGCATTAACCCCAATAACTTGCCTCGGGTTTGATTTTATTAATAAGAACTTTTAAGATTCATGCTACATGAAGGTTTCAGTACATTGATCAAATAATTAAAGTTGTGTAAATCTAACATGTATGACATCCCACACATTAGGATACTCCCTTGTGGAAATGTCTCTCCCGTTTATTCACACTGAAATTTCTTGTGTATCAAATCAACTAGCCAACATCCTCCTTATGCTTTCTGTATTTCATCATGTTTTGTAAAGTTGATTTTTTAAAATATTGCTCCTAGCAATATAATTGTGGTGGTATTGTGTTCCCCAGAACATTGTGCATGCTAATAAACTTATCTGGGATCAGAGAACAGAACAGCCACAATATTAAACATAGAGGTTAGGCAGTGGTAGCACACACCTTTAATCCTAGCATTCCAGAGGCAGAGATCCGCCTGGATCTCTGTGCGTGCGTTCAAGACCACACTGGAAACAGCCAAGCATGGTGACTCATGCCTTTAATCCCAGGAAGTAATGGCAGGAGGCAGAAAGGTATTTAAGGTGTGAGGAGGAGGAACTATAGCCTGGTTAAGCTTTTAGGCTTTTGAGCAACAGTTCAGCTGAGATTCTTTCTGGATGAGGACACAGAGGTTTCCAGTCTGAGGAAATAGGATCAACTGAGGAACTGGCAAGGTGAGGTGGCTGTAGCTTGTTCTGCTTCTCTGATCTTCCAGCATTCACCCTAATACCTGGCTTCAGGTTTGATTTTATTAATAAGACCTTTTAAGATTTGTGCTACATATAATAATTTCAGGGATGAACTCTTTGGGTTGACCATGGTTTTCTGTGCATTTCACTGCCTCTATTACCCATACTTCACAGTCTTATAGTCAACATGACAGGTACTATACCCATCTTATTTTTACAAATCAGTATATTGGAAATTCATTTCTCCTATTAGAGTCTTTGACCATTGAAGACAGTTTTTTTAAATTTTATTTTTTATTAAGAAAATTTTTATTCATTTTACATATCAATCACAGATCCCCCTCTTCCCTTCTCCCTCCTCTCCAGCATTTCCCCCCAACCTCTCTCCCATCCCATTCCCTTCTCCCAGAAGATAAGGCCTCCCATGGGGAGTCAGCAGTGCCTGCTACATTCAGTAGAGGCAGGTTCAAGTTCCTCCCCTGCTTCCAGGCTGTGCAAGGTGTCCCATGATAGGTAGTGGGCTCCAAACAGACAGCTCATGCACCAGAGATGGATCCTGATCCTACTGCCAGGGGGCCCCTTAAGAAGATCAAGCTATACAACTGTCTTGCTTATGCAGAAGGCCTAGTTCAGTCCCGTGGAGGTTCCACAGGTGTTGGAAGACAGGTTTATATGTCAGTTTGTATCACAATCTAATCCCACAGGGCTTCAATATATATATAAAGCGTGAATCCATGCCTTATATTCCTTAAAAATCAGTAACCATTATCCCATTCCTATGCAAAAAGTCAGCGATAGCTCATGAAAAGTTTAAACCTTAACAGCTGCAAGTGATTGGAACTTTTTTTTTAATTTTTGTTTTTGTTTTGTTTTAATAAGCCACTTTTATTTATTATGTACAGTGTTCTGTCTGCATGTGTCCCTGCAGGCCAGAAGAGGGCACCAGATCTCATTACAGATGGCTGTGAGCTATCACGTGGTTGCTGGGAATTGAACTCAGGTTGCTGGGAATTGAATTCAGGACCTCTGGAAGAGCAGACAGTGCTCTTAACCTCTGAGCCATCTCTCCAGCCCTTGAAACTTTTAATTATAGTAATTTATTCAAAATATGTGGATAATGTATGTCCTTAATGTCTGGATGCTATTCATTACTACTTTCTATTTCACATTCTTATATATTTAGCAATTATGAAGGCCATTGATTCCTCTATAACAAACAAGGAGACATTTCTGTTTAGAAATTATGCCAGAGCGTGAGAACAAGTTACAGCAGGTTTCAATTTCAAAGACTTAATTTATAATTGCAATTGCACAGTAAATACATGTTGACAACGTGCAAAGCATCATAATTGTGGAGAGTGAAACTTATAATTGCATTCAAGGAGAATATGGGGGAGCTACTGAGTTTTGTAATTGAATAAGATTTTGATTATATGTAAATATAATGGAGAGGAGGAGATAAAGGATTCTGAAGAATGCAGAGAAGTATTCCTAGGAACCAGGGAGTGAAATATGCTTATGCTTAAAGGTACTGTTGTGTAGAGACTCTAGAAAACCCCAGACAAAGGTGACAAACATTTTAAAATTTCTGTTGCGGATGACAAAAGGCAATTAATACCCAACTCAAGAGAAATGGCACTATTAGACCATTCGAGACCTCTGCTCCACATTTATACCATTCTTTTCCCATTTATCATCCATGAGAATTCTCAGATATCAAAGTAACATCTGTTCTCAAAATTTCATTGTTCTAGACAAGAGGATAGTTGGGATACAAGCCTATATACTGTAGATTTCAATAAAATAAGGGCAGGCCTGTAACTTCATATGTCATAATCATAAAGTATCAAATTGAACATGACAGTTTTATTTCAGATCCCTGCTTAGACTCAAATGCTTTTTGAAAATCCTTCAATCATTCCTTTAGAAAAAAATAGACATAAGAAAATCTTCTAAGGAGCTTATTTTTACTGGAAGCCATATCTCTGATCCATCATAGAATTTCTGGCCAATACTGTCAATACACTTTTAAGACACAGTGTCATAAAAACTATTAAGGCCAATATATTGTCCTCTCTAAAAGATATTTTAAAAGGATCTTGGTCAAGTAACTACTGATAATGATTTGAAGTATATTTTCTAGATGGAGTTTACAATTTTCCCTTGTTCCAAAACAGAAACTTAGAGCAGGAGCAGTTAGCATCTCTGTATAAAATCCATGCATGAGTTTATATAAAGAAGGATGAATACGAATATGAATACAAATATATTTAGTTAAGTAAATTTGCTTAGAGCATGTTTGGCTTTATGCTAGACATTGTATAACATAAGGAACTTGAAAAACACTAAAAAGGGAAAAGATAATGATGTTTTCATGATAAAAACATCTTTATCTCTCTGAGTTAGGGAAAGTTTTCTGATATAGCCTAGGAACAAAGGTTAAAAAAAATGTGTGTGAGATCTAATTCAGTCAGCAGTACTTGGGGAAAAAAGCAGAATGAAGTCTGGGACCCAAGTATTCATAAATCAAAATACTATAATCCTTATGGATAATTTATTTTATGTGCATATGGATTAAATTTTCTTTCTTCTATGTTAATGTGTATATCAATTGCACAATTGTGATTAGTTTAAGATACATTAAATTTAACCTTTGTTCACTAACCAAAATTTAGCAGCTTAAGCAGCCACATTTTATTATTTTTGTTTTGATTTTGGGTTTTCTTTGTGGACATGGTCTCTCCATGTAGCCAGTCTGGAACTTATGTGGAAACCCAACTACTCTAAATTCTACAATAATCCTTCTGTCTCTAACTCCTGTGTGTATTATTAAGGTTATAGGCATGCACCTTCCATAACTGTCTCAGCAACCACTCTGATTTACTCATCTTTCTTATAAAATGAGGACAAGAACTAAATAACTATTTAAAATTTCTTAAAATCAAAAGGTATAATGGTATATTGTGGATGTGCCCATACTGAACTACAAAGGTGATATCTCTACTCACATTGCACAAAGTTAAGTATATTTAGAAATAACCCTGTGGTTGTTTTACTAAGCTGATGACATCTTACTTATTTTAGGATTTTTAACTTATAAGTATAATATGATATTTTTATAATATAAAAATTTGACCCAGAATATTTGATCAATGATAAATAACCAAATAACTATGACAATTAGTATTTCATATAGATTAATCATATACCTGATAAATGAATATGTAAAAATATTTTATTTTATACATGGCAGAGATGTTTAATAAAAGTCGTGCTTAAGAACAAATCATTCACTTTAACATTTAGTTTTAACAAGATATATTTAGCATTTAGTGGTAATTTCCCTATCATTTCAGTTATCTTATTTTGAATTCCAATGTTGTTTCTCAGGACTCATTCCAGTTATTATTAATTTCCAAGATTTTTCATTTTAGGAGAATAAGCCGAATGCATTAATATTTGGGTGATAAATAAGAAATAAATAGCATTATTTCTAGTCCTTTAGATTAATGGTAATTTAGTAAATTACATGGGAAACAGTGAACAATTGGGAAATCCAATAGGAACCAATTATTTGCCTTATTAGTACTCAGAGTGATTTGATATTTGATATTGGCGACTTTTTCCTGTTAAGTCTCTGTTTCTGCAATGTCAGGGGCCTGAAGAGTGTGAGGGTGATATCAGCATGCTGCTTTTGATGTTATTTTTCATATATCCATGTTTCTTAATATCTGAACTACAGTAGTTTTCATAGCTTTTTCTGTTATGCAGATATTTGCAAGCCTGGCCTGTTGGCTATGCCTGTAACCCTAAACCTAGAGAGGCTGAGATAGGAGGATTTCTATAATTTTCTGGACATCCTTGTTTACATAGCACATTTCAAGTCAGTCTGAGTTCCTGAATGAAAGTATGTTACCATCAAACAAACAAACAAAAAGTGTTGTAGGTATTAATCTGCTACATTCTAGAAATCAAACACTCATAATGAAATTTGGCTGCAGCACAATAAAAACTAAACCAATTACTTCTGTTTGAAAATCTGAAGAACTCTAGACATGTATCTTTATTGTAATCTAAGGCCAGCAAATCTAAGGATTTCAAAGTTTAAAATACACCTGAAACTATTCATTATGTTTAGTATTATGGTCATTTTTCTCATTATTAATTCTGTCAATGAGTATAGGTGACCTTTCCATTTTCTAGTGACTTCCTCAGTGTCCTTCCTTATATTTTATATATTTCATTGTGAAGGTATAACCTGACACACTGAAATGCTAGATGAAAGCATAGGAAGTATCCTACAGGATATAAATGTGAGAAAGGACTTCTTGAATAGGACTCCAATTTGCATAGGAATTAAGGCAAGTGATTGACAAGTGTGACCTCATTTTTAAAAGCAAAGCAAAACCTTCTGTACAGCAAACAAAACAAACGAGTGAAGAGGAAGAAGACAGAGTGGGGAGAATACTTGCCTGCTGTGCTATGCATCTGACAGAGGATTAATAGTCAGTATATATATAAATCAACAACAACGACAAAAAATCCCAGAGTCATGAAAACAAATGGGCCAATTAAAAATGAGTTATGGATCTGATCAAACAGTTCTCAAAAGAAGAAATAAAAAAAATTAGGAAATATCTCAAAGTGTTCATCATAGTTAGCAATTAGGGAAATACAAATGAAAACAACTTTGATATCAAATCTTATCTCCTTTGAGTTGTTGGTTAGGGGAGTACAAGAAACTCCACAAATAATACAATTTATTGCTGCTACAAACAATAAAATTTATTGCTGCTACCCTTGGTTGTTTCTCTGCATTCTATGGTTGTCACCCCTGCATTCTAGTTTCTTTGGTACAGAAAGATACTCTGAACCTTACCAAAAGAGAAACATAAATACCAAATCAGCTACAAATTCTTTGATCTATAATGCTGTCCTGCCTGCAAGATATAATAGGACAATGATGGCATAAAGCCTGTGTGTGAGTAAGCAACCCATAAATGATTTAACTTTAGGCTCATTCTAGGAGATGGATCCCATACTCAGCATTGCCTGTTGACCAAGAGCCAGAGAATAGATATTTTGGAACCTAGGATAAAACCAAATACTACTGTTCTAAATATATAAATTCTAATGACATTCTTCCATAACCATAAATCAGTGCTGTGCTCAGGCTTCATCAGAAAATCTTCCTCCTGTAGCAAATAAAAAAAAAATACAGACATCCTCAGCCAGGCATTATGCAGAGTGAAAGAGCTTGGAAAACCCAGGCTAAAATAAGATGTCTCCCTTACATCACTCACCTCAGGGCTTAGGGAATCATGCGGAAGAGGAGGCATAAAGAATGTAAGAGTCGGGGACAGAGGACACAAAGAAAACAAGACCATCTAAATCAACATGAGCAGCGCTCATATGAACTCACAGTGATTGCAGCAGCATTCACAGGACCTGCTTCCAGTTTAGTTGAGCATGGGATTCCTAACCGTGCAAATGAATAGGTCCCTGATTCTTGTGCCTTCTTTGGGGCTTTTTTCCTTCTGTTTGTCTTGCCCAACACCAATGTGATAATTTCTGTTTATCTTATTTTCTTTTATTATTTTATTATTATCCTATAGAAACCTGTTTTTTCTTTTTCTTTTTAATGAGAGATGGAAAGGATGGCAGGGCATGTGGGGAGGAACTGGGAGGAGTAGAGATAGGTAAACCATAATTGGGATATATTAAGTGAAAAATATCTATTTTCAATGTAAGAAAAAAACAAAAAGGAAACAAATGACAATAAATCTAGACAGCCACTCTGAAAATCAGTGTGGAGAAATCTCAAAAAAGCTAAAATTAAATCTACCATAAGATTCAAACATTCCATTCTTTTACATAAGCCCAACTAACTAGCACGACATCCTACTCCACATAAAACGGTTCAGCATATTCACTGCTGCTCTATTCTCAATAGCCAGGACATGGAAACCATCTACATGCCTCTCACCAGACTAAAGAATAATTAAAACAGGCACACAAACAAAATAGAATATTATTCAGTTGAAAAGGAAAATAAAATTTTCAGGTAAATGGATGGACTTAAAAAATATTATACTGAGTGAGATAATCCAGACACAGGAATACAAAGACCACATGGCATCTGTTATTTGTGGTTCCTATATCCCAATCTTCAGATGCAAGTGCATAACCTGGAGTAATCACAGAAGACATAAAAGGAGTCCACATGGGAAAGGGACGAGGTCTAGGGAGGGAAACGGCACAATACGTTTGCTATGAAGTGCAGAATGGGAAAAAATGGGAGTGGTAGTTGTTAAAGAGGAGAGAGGGCATTGCAGAAGGAGAGAAGGAAATGAATAACATTAAAATGTTAGAAAAACATTAAGAATCATATTATGTTTACCATGTGTATATGATATTGTGAAATTATATCACTTGGGGTTATAATGCTTCCCCCAAGACCCATAGACTATCAAACAAAAAAAGATATTACTGGGCATAGGAAAGTTCTTTTGAGTTGTTGGTAAAAAAAAATCCAAGTAATATAATCTATTGCTGTTAACCTTGTTTTGTTGTCTGCTAAAACTTGAAGGTAAATCCCTATGCTGAACACACCACACAATTAGAGAATAGGATTTGGAGGAAGCAAGATGGATCTGATCCAGAAGCCTCCTCCCTGATTACCCTAACAGAAGTTAATGTGCAATATACAGCAACAAAGCAGCACACATAATTCTGTCTGTCTCTCTCTCTCTCTGTGTCTCTGTCTCTGTGTCTCTGTCTCTGTCTCTCTCTGTCTCTCTGTCATACACACACACACACACACACACACATACACACACACACACACACACACACACTATTCTGAGTCCTGACATAGCTGAAAGAGAAATTTAACAGGAAAAAGAAAGAAAGCTGTTTCTTTTAGTTCTTTTAAAAATATTAAATTACTCTGAATTTAAGAGTATTAATAGAGCAATTTTCCATCGAAAATTTCCTGATTTTTCAACAGGTAATAGTTCCCGTAAAATTTATCTAAGTTGATTTTAATCTCTGGAACTAAAATAATGTCATTTCTTCACTCTAGTCTTACCACTGAGAAATTATATGTGTAAAATATTAACATGTATATTATAAATCAGTAGCTAGGTGTATTATAAGTAAATGAATCAAACAGATTCTAAATTGATGTGACATTTCATTATACTCTGTAGAGAATATCTGGGGGGTAAGCTGGTTGCAATCTGTAGTAGCTGAAGGCTCCTTGTTCTCAATTCTAATCCTAGGCTTGACATCAAATATGTTCAACATAATCAGTGATTGTCTTCACTTATGCATGAAAAGAATGTCTCACTACTCATTATTCTCATCTGTAAATGTCACTATAATACAATTTTAATCTTTGAGTGGTATTATATGTTTTACATGTGTCTTTTCTATACATGTATATATATGTATATATTTGTATATGCATATGTACTAGACATATATTGGTCAATCTAATACATCTCTTCTAAGTTCATAGTAATAAATGACTACATTAAATTTGCTTCCAATATTTTTTTTTAATGTATGATGGTTTGAATGAAAATGGTCTGCCCCTGCTCATGTGTTTGAAGAATTGGTCCTCAGTTGGAGGAACTGTTTGGGAGGCCATAGAAGGTGTAATTTTGGAAGAGGTATGTACCTGAGAACAGGCTTAGAGGTTTCAAAACCCTAGGTCATTTCCACTAATGCTCTCTCTCTCTTCTACTTGCAGATAAGGATGTGCGCTCTCAACTATTGCATCAAACCAAGCCTGCATGCTTGCTTCCATGTTCCTCACCATGATGATCATATGCTCTAACTGACTGGAGCCCTAAGACTGTAAGTTAAATGCTCTGTTTTATAAGTTGCCTTGGTCATGATGTCTTGTCATGGTGATAGAAAAGTAACTGAGACATTATGTTTATGAAATTTATGTAAAACAAGTGACTGAATATAGTGAATTTTTGGGTGAATGTGTTCTTTGATTTCAATCTGCTCCTTTATCTATCCTTGCACTAAAAAACACATTCATAATTATTAAACCAAAATTATCAGTCTTTATACCAAAAAGAGAAAAGCCTCAATTTCTCTCTTCTTTAGCATCAGCCATGATTTTATATTTGTAAAGTATCCCAAATAGTTTTGTAACAGTAGTTACTAATGAGTGATAATAGCTTGAGCAAGGTGTGCTTGGGACACCTGTTTACCCTCACTGTGGGTGCTCCACGAAGAAGTAGCTTAGGTTGTTCAGAAGACTTGTCATAAAAGGTATTAGAGGCCAGGGAACTAGATGAGGTATATTAAGGGTTCATTATCAATTAAATGTAACATCTGAAGATGAGTGGATCCTTAATTGAGTAGAAAATTATGTAGGTTACAAAGGATGCACCCTTGTTTATAGACTGCATGGTAGGTTGTTACTAAATTCTATCACTTATTATCAGGGCATTCTTGTAGGTCCCGTAATGTGTTGGTGTGGGAGAACATTTTTCCTAAAAAAAGAAAAAAAATTCTTTCATATTAAATGTGTCATGCAGTGTGTAACTACTTTCACAGAGTGTGGTAAGAGGAGAGTTGGAGCACAGCTGGCTGCTGGTGACTCTTAGTGACTCCTTGGTGACTCCTGGTGAAGAGTGTGGACCTGTTAACCCCACCATTTCTTTATGTTTTGTGGGACTTTTAAAACTGTCATAATATTATTTTTGAAGGAAAATATACTTCAAATAGTGAGACGGTTTTCTCACCACAGTTGGTGGCACCATTCTCTTGGCTAGTGTCCTGAACTATATTAGAGCACAAGCATTCATCAAACTCTGCTTCTTGATTGTGGATATGATATGAATATCCAAATTAAGCTTCTGCTGTTATGAGTATCCAACCATGTTAGATGGTAATTTCAAACTGTGAGCAAAAAATAAACTTTTCTCCCTGAAGTTGCATTTGTCATGGTATTTTATCAAAGCAACAGGAAGGGTAATTAAGATGTTGGTGCTTATCTGAAAAAGGAAAGGGACCAATGGAAAAGTAAAAGTGAGATTAATGTAGGAATTGGGGGACACATATTATCAAAGTACCTCATTTAAGTATAAAATTTTACAAAATGTATATACAGTAATAAAAACTCAAATATACATACATTTATGAATATATATATATATGTGGAAAAGATACACATACATATGAAGTGGAGAATCTTTTATGAATAAAAGGGTAGCATAATATTTATTACCTATTCATATAATTTATAACATTTATATGATAACTTAAAACCCATCATTTAAATAAGTAGAGAATAATCAGGTGTCTAAATTCAGCACCAATTCAGAATAGAAGCTTTAAAGAGAAATACAAACAGAAATGGACATTTTCAATTTGATAAGGTATATGGAAAAGTATATAGCCAACATTTCACTTAAAGAAAACAGACTGAAACCTTTGTTTATTGGCAGTGCTCTCACTATACTCAGACTGAACAATGAGACAAAGAAATAAAATGAAGTTATAAAGATTAGAAAAGAGAAAGCCATCTTCATTTGTAGGTGTCATAATTGAATGCCTTTAAATTCAAAGGTATTGTTCAAGATCAGACCCCAAAACATTAAAAAATGATAATTTTATATTTTTCTTTTATCATAAAGCAGTATAAAATATTTAGTAATAACCCGTCCAAATTCCTGAATAACTTCTGTACTGAAGGCTACAGAAGAGTTAACAATACAAGAGTTAAGAATGCAAGCTTTTCCTTTTCTTATGTGGTCTTCATTTACCATGGTCTCCAATTCCTTGTTCTCCCTCTCTGTTCTTGATCCAGCTGGGATCTCCCACACCCACAGGCTCTCTTTTCCTTGATCCTCACCCTTCATTACTCCCACTCATGTCCAGGTTGTTCATGTAGATCACAGCCATTTCTCCATCATTGGGCGATCCTCGTGTCTTTCTTGGGGTCCTGTTTTCCAGGTAGCCTCCCTGGTGATGTGAGTAGCAGTCCAGTCATCCTTGTTCCACATCTAGTATCCTCCTATGAGTGATTACATACCATATTTGTCTTTCTGAATCTGGGTTACCTCACTCAGGATGATTTTTGCTAGATCCATCCATTTGCCTACAAACTTCATGATGTCATTGTTTTTCTCTGCTGAGTAGTATTCCATTGTGTATATGTGCCACTATTTATTTATCCATTCTTCATTTGATGGGCATTTATGGTTGTTTCCAGGTTTTGGCTATTACAAACAATGCTGATATGAACATAGCTGAGCAAGTGCTCTTGTGGTATGATTGAGCATTTCTTGGGTATATGCCCAAGAGTGGTATAGCTGGATCTTGGGGGACATTGATTCACAATTTTCTAAGAAAGCACCATATTGATTTCCAAAGTGGTTGTACAAGCTTGCATTCCCACCAGCAGTAAAGAGTTCCCCTAGTTCCACATCCTCTCCAGCATAAAGTGTCTTCAGTATTTTCGATCTTAGCCATTCTGACAGGCATAAGGTGAGAAACAAAGTGCTAGAGAGACCCACAGAAATCCACAAAGATGCCCCCACAATAGACTGCTGGCAATGGTTGAGAGACAGCCAGAACTGACCTACTCTGGTGATGGGATGGCCAAACACACTAATAGTTGTGCCAGAAACCCCATCCAAGGACTGAGGAATCTGGATACAGAGATCCATGACTAGGCCCAGGTGGAGCTTCGGGAGTCTAATTAGCGAGAAAGAGGAGGGTTTATATGAGCGAAAATTGTTGAAACCAAGGTTGGATAAAGCACAGGGACAAATAGCCAAACGAATGGAAACACATGAACTATGAACCAAAGGCTGAGGGGCCCCCAACTGGATCAGGCCCTCTGAATAGGTGAGACAGTTGATTGGCTTGATCTGTTTGGGAGGCATCTAGGCAGTGGTACAGGGTCCTGTGCTCATTACATGAGTTGGTTGTTTAAAACCTGGGACTTATGCAGGGACGCTTGGCTCAGTCTGGGAGGAGGGGACTGGACCTGCCTGGACTGGGTCTACCAGGTCAATCTCAGTCCTTGGGGGAGGCTTTCCTGGAGGATGTGAGAATGGGGGGTGTGCTGGGGGGAAGGGAAGGGAGACAGGACGGGGAAGAACAAGGGAATCCGTGGCTGATATGTAGAACTGAAGGTATTGTAAAATAAAATAAAAGGAAAAAAAAGAATACAAGCTTTTCAGTCACCCACAGATTTATCATATTGATAACTAAAAAGCCATATTTCAAAACAGAAATTGATAAGATAAATACTTTCTATGTGAATACATGTGACTTAAATAATTTTAAAAACAAACCAAGGACTCTAAAACATTGTTAGAAATTATACGTTATGCAAACCCTCCTACTGGGAAAAGTTTTCAGGTAACCACAGTTGCACTCAGTTCCTGAGTGCAAAGGTTACCTGCACAAAACCTGCCTAAGGTCATGGCTTTCTTCATAGATACTGCAGGGGCATGCAAGTCCTCATTCCTTCTTGAGGGACTACTGGCAACTCATGGTTGTTAGGGAATGGGGCACATTGTCTTTAGCGATGTAGCCACTAATAAGTTGTGCTTATATCAGTAAATAACCTCTCATCCAAACCCAGGCAAAAAGCACAGCAAAGCAAAACAAACAAACAGAAAAACAAATCAAAACAACAAATTATTAAACTCAGTGGTCCATAGTCAAAGTGAAGATATGAGAGTAGGAAGATTTATTGAGAGGTGTTCCAAGAAAAGAGTGAGGAGGGATAAGGGAGGGTAATAAGAGAGTTGAAAATAACTAAAATTCATCATAGTATATGAAATTGTCAATTAAAAATAAAGGAAAACTTTTGTCAGTTGCTTTTATTTATGTTTTTAATCTTTTTCTAGTTTAAGAATTAAAAATGAAATTGTCTAAAAAAAACTGTCTGGATACATTATGTGATGGTTGTCCTAGGCAGGCTAGTTACATATCAGTCTCATAGTTATCCTTTTATGGTGGTAAGATCATTAAAGATCCACCCACTTGGTGAACTTCAAGTATCCAATATGTTATTATCAACTATACTCACTGTTGTTTATTAGATCTCAAGATGCTATTTTTCTGTCATGTCTAAGGTGTAAATCTCATTTTTCCTCCCCAAGGCCCAGAAACCACCATTTCATTCTTGCTTTTATGAGATGTTATTTTTATTCCACACATAAGTGAGATTGTGTAGTATATGCCTTGCTATATCAAACTTACTTCATCTAACACAATACAGTGTCCTCCAAGTTCACCGACATCATCACAAATTGTTATTTTAAAATGAATAAAACACAACTGGCAAAAAAAATCAATGGAATAATTCCTAATAATACTTTGATATACTCATACATAGATCAATGCCTTGTCCAGTAGTCATCAGAGAGGCTTCCTCTAGCAGCTGCTTAAGAGGCCGGAGTTTTTGTCATTGTTTGTTTTGATCATAATAGTTGAGGCATATCACTTAGAGACATCTTATAGACTTAAGGTTCTAGCTTGAGAAATATGGTACTATCAATGAGCACTATATAGTCTAAAGATTATTTACAAAAGTATATTTCAAGGTTTCTAGTGGCTATAAGGCTGACACAGAAGGCTGTTAGGCAAAAACATTCTCTTTGAGCGGGTGTGTTTTAGTGTGTGAAGAAACTAATGAGCACAAACATTAATTTTTCTTAAAATTATGCCTGTTACATCCCACCTTTAAAAAAGAGGAGAAATATAAGTAAATAAACATAATTAAATGTAGTAAAATAGAGAGATGTCAGAAAACCAACTAGCAAAAATCAACTGGACATTCAATTTTGGAGAAATTTGTTCTCTGTAAAGAAAATGAAATTTTAGAATAAAAAGTATAGAATATAAATAATCAGTTGCATTTTGATCAGTTTTTTTATTATTTCAAGTTACTATATGTTACTGTAGAATAGAAATTTTCAATTATATGTCTCCACAGATTATAATAATATCTCTGGTAGAATGTATTGATTCTATATGTCCATTAAGTTAAGGTTGAATCTGATTTTCTTTACCTTAAACATTTTTTAAAAAGATTCAAAGAATGATGAACAACTTGGTTTGTATTACTACTCAGTTTCTTGTTTCACACACACACAAGCACACACGCACGCATATGCACATATACATGCACATATGTACACATACAAAGTCAAGTATAACTTCATAAATAGGCAAACTGAAGGGATTCCTTGTAATTATGTAAGCCTCCAGACTCCAAGCATTTATTTATAGGTGATATTTTCATAAAATGATAAAAAGCAATAATTTATGTCTTAAGTTACCTATAACTGTGGATAATTACCTGACAAGAATCAATCTAAGGGAGAAAGCATTTAAACATTTACTTTGACTCTTGATATCATCATGGTAGGAGAGTTGTGCGGGAGTTCATGCACTTCTCCCATCTCTGTAGAACAGGAATAGGAGAGAGAGAGAGAGAGAGAGAGAGAGAGAGAGAGAGAGAGAGAGAGAGAGAGAGAGAGAGAGAGAGAACAGGAGTGGCTTTGACTGTGGCTCTCAAGGTTCACAGGACTCTTTTCTGCAGTGAGGCCCAGTATCCACCAAGGTAGCCCTAGACCAGCATTCAAAGAAATGGAGCCAATGGAATGCATTTTACATTTGAAACAAGGCAGTTTACAAGTTAATCCCTTTTCTAAGTGCATAAATAAAAATTCTTTCCTACAGTTTCCAGGTTAATTATATTTATGTAATAGGAATCATCTCAAGTTTTTAATTTTCAGTGAGATAGTGCCCATTGCCTCATCTTTTTAAAAATAAAATTTAATTTATTTTTTGACAGTTTCACACTTTCATGCACATATAATATAGTTTGATCATATTCAGCATATTATTACAAGTAATTATTGTTTTGTAATTTCTCATGAAGTTTTATTCAACTAAAGCTTTGAAATAGTATTGTGGGTCTTTCCATGAGGAGTCTGTTTCTTGTCATCTCTAGTAGAGAAGACAATGCCAGGATGAATAAATGGTTCTATCTAAGTCTAGCTTGGTGAATCAGTAAGTTTACTGATAACTTAAAGGAACGTGGACAAGTGGTTATTTATTGGAACACGGGCAATTTACAGACAATTACCCAAACTACACCTGGCTGCTTTTGATGTGAATGGTCAGAAAGAACTGTATGTTGAAACTCAGGAGTCAAAGGCTGAAGGCAGGCCTAGTCAACAAGCCCGGTGACCCCATTAGAGCTTAGAGCATTCGTGAAAGTGTTCAGCTACCCAGGCCCTGGCACTATGGCCTGTGATAAGAAGAGCAAACACTGATAATCTTGAAAATGCCTTCAAATATTTGGCTTCCTTCTATCAAAACTATTCTTATTATCAAATGGTAGCTAGGTTCTACCTTTGATATTCTTTTCCAAACATGACTTTTTGTTTTTCACAATTTGGAAATTCAAAAAATCTTCCAAGTCTTTAAACTCTACTTTTTTAAATTATAAAATCCATACATGTTTTATTTATTTTCTTTTATATTTTTATATAATCAGTTAAGAAAAACCATGAAGGTCCTTCAACACTTTGGATATTTCTTCTGCCAGACTGTCTCCCTTTTATTCTGTTTGACTGAGTTGAAAATGTGTTGACATAATGTTAGATATGACATATTAACCATTATAGACTATGTGACAAGCCACAATAAAAGTATTTTTTCAAGGCAAATGAGGATAAAATTAAAATGGACAAAAATATTGTTAGTATGAAATTTGAGTTAATATTAGAGTTATATCAATAATGAGAAATAGTGCATGCCCGTCAATATTGAATTTACATAGTTTACAAAAATACTGGATGTAAAGCAATTTTAATGTAATGCATGAGATTTAATGTTTTGTTGTACTTATTTTTGGAGTGAAGTAAGATGTTCAGTTACAGTAACTAAACATATGTTAAGCTTTTTTGAAGCATAACTTGCTTTTATTTATTATTTTCTTGGAGTAACAAAGATTGTCACCTTTCAACATTGTCTGTATTCATTAGTTCCCAAGAGCAAAAACTAATTGATGTTCTCCCATGAAGCTGTTTTGTGAAAAGAAAAGCTGACTTTTTATAAATGTTCACTAACTACGGCAATTTGATTTTAAAGCCTTTTCCCCAGAAACATCTTAATGTCATTGACAATTAATATGCATTTACTAAAAAATATTACCTAAGTGTTTTAGAAAATTGTCACCTCATTTTTTTCAATTGGCCTTTGTGTGTTCATGTGGTATTGCATGTGGGGCTATTTCTGTGATTGTGCATGTGTTGTGAGCATGTATGTATGTGCCTTGTGCAGGTGTGTGTGTTTGTGTGTGTGTGTGTGTGTGTGTGTGTGTGTATGTGTGTGTGTGTTTTAGTGGCAGAGGTTGAATTAATAAGTGTATCTAGACAAAACAATTGGTAGGAAAAGCTTCTATTTTCACTTTTTTAAAATGAAGAAAATTTCTTTTTGTTAACTGACAATGTTACACACAAGATCATAAAGTTTTGTCGATTAAAATGATGCTATGGACTATGTCAGCACTTCTTGATAACTGTCCTTCTCCCTCAGGATACTGAGCATGAAACCAAGAGAAAGGATGAGAATTCTTTACTCAAACAAAAAATATTCTGTTATCTTTTACTTTTTTACTTTTGAATTTTACTTTGTTTCCTTTTATTGAAAATAGTTGTTTTCTCATACATTATATCCTGGTTGCAGGTCCCCTCCATCTACTCTCCCAGCTTCTCCCCACCTCCCATCCCATCCAGATGTAACCCCTTTCTGTCTCTTAGAAAACAGTCAGGTTTCTAAGGGTTAATAATAAAATATAAGAAGACAAAACAAAAACTAACACATTGGAATTGGACAAAACAAACAAACAGAAGGAAAAGAGCCGAGGAACATGCACAAGAAACAGAACCACTTGTTTGCTCGCTCAGGAATCCCATAAAAACAAGGGCCATAGAGTAAACAGGGAGAAGAATACATACATACATATATATATATATATATATATATATATATATATATATATATATATGTGTGTGTGTGTGTGTGTGTGTGTGTGTGTGTGTGTGTGTGTATGTGTATATATATATATATATATATTATAAAAAGTAATGAAAATAAAAATAAAATCTCTGAGACTACATTATGAGACAAGGAATCCCTAAAGATGCCCTTGAGTTCACTTTCTTTTGGCTATCAACTGCTGGACATGCAGCCCATCCTTAGAAGTCCTTTGTTTTCCCAGTGAGATTCCCTTGGAGGAAACTAAATTTTCATTTGCAAGTGTTTGTCAATTGGAGATTCCTTCTAGGTTAGGGATGGGGACATGTTTCCATTCCTTTCAGCCCTGGGACCCCATCCATGCAAGTCCTGTTCATGCTGCCTCAGTTTCTGTGAGTCTGTATGAGCTTTGATCACGTTGATGTAGAGGGCCTTGTTTTCTTGGTGTCCTCATTCCATCTGGCTCTTACATTCTTTCTGCATCCTCTTCTCCAGGGTTCCTTGAGCCCTGAAAGGAGAGATTTGATGTAGAATCCCACCCCCACCCCTGCATAATGTCTGGCTGTAGGTCTCTGCATTTGTCTCCATCTGTAGCAGGAGGAAGCTCTTCTGAGGATGGCTGATCAAGGCACTGATCTATGAATATAGCCGAAGGCCATTAGGAGTCATTTCATTGCTTTCTTTTTTGTTTTTCTTTTTCTTTTTTGAACCATAGTATTTGGTTTTAATTCTGGCTGCTAGAGAAGAACCTCATAGACTCAATGCTCAAGTCAGAGCTTCTAAAACCTTTCCATTTTTCACATTTACAACTCTTTTTCACCCCTGGAAGTATTATGCAACACTATATACACAGGTATATTAAACAGGCATACAAAGCAAATATCAACTTTAATAAATCAGATAAATTTATTTTAGAGTAATTCTTGTAAATAATGCAGTTTCAGCACTTATTTTTAAAGAAAATATGCACTATCCTGAACTAAATGTACTGACTATGTTGACATTTCTCAGCTGAATGTGTGATACTTAAGGATGTAGAACATCTCAACAGTTTTCAAAGTTGATTGATATTATGATTTTATTATCGGTGCTGAAAATATCATTTCATGTAAGTAAGGACATTTCAGAAATTGTTAGAAATTCTACAATTATATGCAAAAGTTATATGCAAAACTTCATTAGTATTTTTATTTTATGACACTCAAGGTAGCAACTCAACAGCAACTTTAAAAGTCTAACATTCTAAAACAATGCACTCCAAAAATGTACTACTTGAATTCTTATATTCTGAGGAATGATGATAGGAAAACATTAAGTCTTTGTTTTCTGCAGCTACGCCATTATACTTCTATAAAAGCTGAAAACTTTGTATGGAAAGTAAAATCAGTGCAATTAGAATATTGAATAGTCTCCAGTATGAGCAAGGTGTTTCAGATATTGTTTGCTGCCATTGTATTGCATGAAGACATGTGCAGTGCAAAGTGTACATGCTACATGTGTTCTGAAGCATATTTATAATTAGGTTCTGTGATGCAATACAGGTAAGTTTTGAACAAAATACCTCAAACTGTTATGTTTGGGGTACTGGATGAATTTTTAATCATTCCACATTTTAAAACATTTATTGTTACTAAATTTTTCAAAATCATCACATTCAGTTATGATTCCCTATGGGATCTCCAGTCACAATTTAAAAAGATGGAACTTAGACAAAAAGGTTTTTATTTTAATTTTCCCTGCTTGGAAGGCTAGGAAGTACAAGATCACAGTACTAAAATTCTAAGTGAGATCCTCTTATACCTGCAGAAAAATGTTTCCCCACTGTGTCCTACAATGGTGTACCAGAGGCTCCAAGTGAGGACATTAATCTCTTTATGGAGGCTCATGTTCAGGATTTCATATAGACCAATCACCTACCAAAGCAACAGATTTCTGTGTGTTGAACTGGATGAGAAATGTTCCCATAGGCTCATGTATTCAAATGCTAGGTCTCCTGTTCGTGGCATTGCTTAATGAGGTAGTGGATCCTTTATTAGATGCAGCCTTTCTAGAAGTATGTCCCTGGGACCTTGTTTTGAGAGTTTATAGCCTCACCCCTGTTCCTGTTTGTGGATGAAAATATCATGAGTTCCTTCAGGCATGACATGCAATCTCTGCCACTATGGACAACCCTCTTGTATGATAAGCCACATAACCTCTTTTGGTGAGTTACTTTGGGTATTTTATCACTGCAACAGAAAAGTAAGGTACATATACCACATCCAAAACCACACACACACACACACACACACACACACACACACACACACACACACACACGAGAGAGAGAGGGAGAGAGAGAGAGACAGAGAGAGACTTTGGACTATAAAGAATATAAAGAAGGTCATACTCTAAAAAAGTGTCATGACATTTTTGACACTTTTGAATGTATGATGTTATTTAAAGTGAGATTTAGGGGACCTATAACATGGAGCTAATGCTACCGAGTATTTAAAAACAATGTTTCAGTCACTAGAAAAATGGTGTGGCATATAAGGAAATGGAAGATGGGACTTTAAAGGCAGTTGCTTTAGAATACACCCAGAATATATTTTTTTTTTTTTTTTTTTTTTGGTTTTTTCGAGACAGGGTTTCTCTGTGTAGCTTTGCGCCTTTCCTGGAGCTCACTTGGTAGCCCAGGCTGGCCTCGAACTCACAAAGATCCGCCTGCCTCTGCCTCCCGAGTGCTGGGATTAAAGGCGTGCGCCACCACGCCCGGCTCAAAATATATTCTTTATAAATGACATAATGCTACTGCTTTCAGGCTCACAGAGACTGAAGTGACCAGCATGGGTCTGCATCAGTTCCTCTGCGTATCCATTTTGGCTCTTAGCTTGGTGTTTTGTGGGACTCCTAACAGTGGGAGTGGGTTTGTCTCTGACTCTTTTGACTGCCCCTAGGACTCTTTTCCTCTTGTTGGGCTGTCTTTTCCAGCTGTGATGTGAGGGCTTTTGCTTTGTCTTATTGTATTATGTTTTGCTATGTTTAGCTGTTGTCTCTCAGAGGCCTGCTTTTTTCTGAAGGGAAATGAAGGGGGAGTGGATCTGGGGTAGAGGGGAGGTGCAGGGGGAGATAGGAAGAGTGAAGGGAGAGGAAACTGTGGTTGGGATATATTGTATGAGAGAAGAATCTATTTTCAACTGAAAAAGAAAACAATTCAGTTAAGGGAGAAAATAATTTAAACTTGTATATGATGCAAATGCTAAACTGAAAGCCATATATATATAAGGACCTGGTGCAGAACCATGCAGGCCCTGTGCTTGCTACCTCAGTCACTGAGTGCATAGGAGCTTTGATCATGCTGATTTAGAGGGCCTTGTTTTCTTTGTGTCCTCCATCCTCTCTGGCTCTTATACTCTTTCTGGATATTCTTCTGTGGGGTTCCCTGAGCCCTGAGTGGAGGGATTTCATTGAGACATCCCATTTAGGGTTGTGTTCCAAATCTCTCTCTCTCTCTCTCTCTCTCTCTCTCTCTCTCTCTCTCTCTCTCTCTCTCTCTCTCTCTCTCTCTCTCTCCTCTCTCTCTCTCTCTCTCTTTGTGTGTGTGTGTGTGTGTGTGTGTGTGTGTGTGTACATAATATCTGGCTGAGGGCCTCTATATTTGTTCTCATATGCTACAGAAGGAAGAGTCGCTGATGTTGGTGGAACAAGGCACTGATATATGAGTATAGCACAGTGTATGAGCAGGTTTCATGTGCCATCTCTTGTTTTTTTTTTTTTTTTCTTCTGTTGGTTTGTCTTGTCCAACTTCAGTTTCACAGTTTATGTTTTATCTTATTTTATTATGTTATATTAAAAATGAATAGATGAATGAATTAAAATCTAACCAATAGGGTAAAGGCTAACAACTGAACTGTTGTTACCCTGAGAGGAAGAGAGAAAACCAGTTTTCTCCAATGGAGTGATAGTGGGTATATCAACCACTCCAAGGTAGACCTCATGTTCAAGAGTAGTCTACCAACATATAATAAACTGTAGTGTTTTGAGTGGGGTGCTTTAATTGAGTTACAGTTTGGTGGGTTTTTATTTTGTTTATTTTTCTTTTGGGGTGTTGTTTTATTTTGTTTTCTTTGTTTTGTGGTGTTTTATTTGTATTTTTTTTTTTATAAAGAACTTAAAAGTTGAGTGGGCATGGAGGAGAGAGGATCTGGAAGGACTTGAGGGAGTGGAAGAATATGATCAAATATATTTAAATTATAAATTGTTTTAAATAATAAAAATACAATAAATGTGCATATAATATTCTTTTACTTTAGAAAAAGGAGAGAGGCATGTACATGAAGGTTAAGAGAGAAGGTAATGAACATATTGGCTACATTCATTGCAATAAATTCCGACTTATTCTATAATTCAGGAGATTTCTCTTAGTCTGTTTATGCAGTTTTTGATCCCTGTGTGCATCTAGGCTCAACCTACTTTGTTCTCTGGACCTATCAGCAAAATAAATACCCTTTATTTCTCTCTTTCTGTTGCAAAAAGTGATAATGAATAAGATGATAAAAGCACAGCCAAACACTCTAAAGTGATGCTGTTTTCAAGTTTCAACCAAAATGGGTGTTGAGTAATGTTTCATAAGTAATGAGCTTGCTGAAGATTGCTTAAGGAGTTTTGGGCAGTGTTACAGTCTGGGTGATGGATGCTCATTCTACAGAGACCCAAATTTATTACATTTTACATTTAAATAGAAAGTCTAAAAAAGTAAATGCTGGAAAGCAGCATCTATTTACAGTTTATTGGCACTGTAACAACTTTTGAAGTTAGAACTCTCTTTGGGAAAAGCATTCTTACTAGAAAAGAGAGTCAGGGTCTACTATATGGCATCCCATGGATAAATGCCAAGCACAGGAACCAAAGTTGTTCTTGGAATAACTTGTCCCAGATCAGAAGACTCACAATCTGTTATAACCAATTGGTGAGTCTGGTGCTCCCTTATGTCAGTAATTTCCCTGCATTTACCAAATCTACATACCTTAGAAAAATCTTTAGTTCTTAAAATAAAAATAAAGGATATTTTATGATGGTATTATTGTGATGATAATTGTCTATAATTGTAATCAAACTTTCTTTGGACTGCCAACTCCAAAATAATAACATGGAGACTTCTTATTAATTATGAAAGCTTGGCCTTGGCTTAGGCTTGTCCCACCAGCTCTTATAACTTAAATTAACCCATTTATATTAATCTACTCTCTGCCATATGGCTCGTTATGTCTCCTCCATAGTGTATGTCTGACTTCCTCTGTGCCTTGCTGGTGAAATACCCACCTCTTAGATTCCTCCCAGAGTTCCTATCTTTTTCTGAAGTCCCACCTATCCTATGCCTAGCTATTGACCATTCAGCTTTTATTATGCCAATCAGAAGGTGCCTAGGCAAACAAGGTAAAACAGCAACATGTTTTCACACAGTGTGATCAAATATCCTGCAACATATAACACAACACAGGAAGAAGAAGGAATGTATTTTAAATCAAGAAAGACAACTGAGAGTGCAACTCTACTAGACTGTAGCATGTGCACTGAAAGATAACCTGCTTACATGCAAGCTTAACTTTCTCCAAGGACTGCTATTTAGCTCTATTTAAATAAGCAGAATCACACTTTGCAGGTATAAGGACAAACCAATAAAGCCCAGCATTTGCTTTTTAAAGTAGCCTCAATTTCTGCACTGATCAGTAGTTCAGTCAAAAGTATGTGTATCCAAAATGAAATGCAAAATATGAACAAATTGTCCCCCTATATTAAAAATACATAAACACATCCTCACTAAAATGGATAGAGAATTAAGTGCCAAATTAAATAGCTTCAGAAAATAGCAGAGCCTGGAAGACTAAAGGCAATTGTGTTTTCATACATGTTGAATTTAACTGATAACCTTTTTCTCCATAGACATACAGTGAAACAAATATGAAACATATATAGTGGCATCAGCAATTCATAAACAGATGCTGGGCTTTGGAAACGACATGTCTCACTGTTGCAGTGGGAGGTGATGGATAGTCAAGGTCAGGGGACAGAATGATCCACGTGTGAGAAGTGGAGCATCCGTAGGAACTCAGAGTTTTCTATTTAGCTTCATACTGATACAAAAGGTCACATATGGAAATGTTTATAGACATACATGTGTTAGCCTACATACAAATACCTCCTTGATATATCACTTAATTATTGTACAATGTATATAATTTTTATTAGGGACATGTGGAATATTACAAATATTATACTATATCATGAGGTCTCCTGTGAAATTAGAAGCCAGTAAGCTAGCATTTAAATTTTCTGTTTAGTAAAATATTCACATGATCTTGTAAATCTACTTTTTTGAAATGTACTCAAAATAAGTGAAAAGATATGACCACACACATTCAACAATAACAAAAAATGGTATGTTAACACTTATGAGCAAAAGTAGAAATAATACAAATATTCATCATCTGCTGAATAGAATAGACACTGAGTTCATATTTAAATTAAGATTATTAAGCAATATAAATGAATGCAATATGGAGACATTATGCCAAGGAAAATAAATTGGTTATAAAACATCGAAATTCCAATGTAAAATAATCAATGGAAATCACGACAGGTTATTTCTGAAGTTTGGCAGGCAGCATGGGGAAGTGGAATGATTACTTAGGATTACGGGAATTTTATGGTGATAAACTGCTGTATAATTGATCGTGCTGACAATGGAAACCACTGACTTGTGCAAACTAAGAAGGTGAATCATATTCCATGTTCTAGCTCAATAAAACTAGCACAAGAATTAAATAAGGAAAACCAAAGTTTAAGTAGATTTAATTGAAAATGATATATTTTTGTACATGTTTATTTAATCAAAATTTTTACAAATTACATTGTGGATGTGCTGTGGGGCTATAAGAAAATGGGCTAGAGGCAAGATTAATGTAAGATACAGAGATCCAAGAATGTGTTTTTCCATTTTAAGTACCTGAAAAAATATTATGCCATGAAAAGTGCGAATTATACAAAATTCAAATTTCGTTTTCCATAAAAGTTTTATGGAAGCAAGCCACTTTCATGCATATATTGTCAATGATGTTTTCTGCTCCAATAAAGAGGCAAGTAGTTTTAAAAGAGATGTTATGGCCCATATCATCCAAAATATTAATTCTCTTCATTTTTAGGAAAAAAATATTGTCAAATTTTCTACTCATGGCAAAGCAGAGAAATCAGTTGCCAAGTGTGGTAGTCTGTGTTTAAACTAAGGAAGGAACACTGAAGATAGATGGTGATATTGGACCCAGAACAATTACTCTTTGGTCTTTTCCTAAATCATACCCCTCCCTGTGGCCAGAATCTAATTTCTATAATAATTAACAACTCCAACTTCCTCAGTGATCATCCAAGTCTTTTCTATGAAGTAGAATCTATCTAAAATATGCAAAATATTCAAAATATGCTTTAAATTTTAAAATATATTTTATGGTTAGAATTTTTATAAAGACAACTGTAAGGTAAACTAAAATCTGTATCTTTAATATTGAGTGATTGATATTTGAAGATAACACCCCTGTTTATTATGGCCAAAATGATTTAGACTTTGAGGTGTACCAAGAGAAATGAAAAGCTATGATCACACCAAAAGTGTCTTTGAATGTTTGCAGCAGTATTATTTTACTAGCTCTAAGCAGAAATAACCCAAAAATTCATCCCCTCATGACAAGAGCACTAATAGCTGATGTATTTGCACAATGTGATATTTTCAGCAATGTAAAGGAATGTAGTGTCCATACATGATTTAATAAATTCATGATGTCAAGTGAAAGAAGTTGATAATAAACCACTATATGAACTTCAAAGGGAAGCTGAATTATACACACTATATTTTAGTCTCGTAAATGTATGTTATGGGGAAAGATATGGAGATTAATTTTTAAACCCTAAAAATAAATCTGTGAAGCAGCTATTCCAGTTCTTCGCATATGGACAAGGGGAATAATGTCAACATCGGGAATCAGCACAGGCACTCATCCACAGAGATAGGTGCAGTATTACCACTTCTGATACAGCAATGTTTTCCTGGCTTCCTGCTCTACTGCTAGAGTTAAACATTTACAAAAATATATGAAACAGTAACCCAAAGACACTAGGAATACAGAACTTTGTAAAGCACAAAAGAAATATTTTTCTTGGCACCAGATCAATAAAAAGAGTTTGAGAAATATACTAATGTCAAATATTGTAACTATTAAGAAGAACCTATGCACTGAATTGAAAATACAAAAAGAAAGTTGTGATGGTTTATACCCTGAGCTAACTGTAGTGCATTTGAGTTCATACTTGTTTTTTTTTAATTCACAAAATCAGTTATTTTCAACTGACATAAATAGAATCTTTATGATTTAATTGAAAAAAAGTCAAGAACTACTTATGGAACAAACAAAATATTGTCAACATTAAAATAAAATATAGTGATAAAAGCAAGAACCAGATAAGCAAATCACTAACAACTTCAATCCTAATGTAAAATCTAAAAAAAATGATTTCATATAAAATAGTAATAATAGATTTAAAAAAGTTGTATATGGAGGGGATTATAAAAATGTCCAAAGGGTATATATTAACATTTAAATAGGCATATGTTCAGCAAGGTGACTATTGTTTATTGACAATAGTCTGTGCTCTTAAAAATGACAAGTAATTAAGTGAATATTAAATCCTTCCAACACAAAATTATAACCTTGTGATGTAATAAATCAGTTAATTATCTAAGTTTAACCATTCAAAAATGTAGGGAGGAGGAGAAGGAGGAGGATGAGATGGAGGAGGGGATGGAGGAAAAGGAAGAAAGGCAGACAAGGAGAAATAGGAAAGCATGATATGCTTTGTGTTCATATTTTCAGTTTTGGAATAGACTCATTCAAAACTGAGAAACTCTGAAAACAAGTTCTACTTCACTACAGCAGCAGTAGTTTCCAGAAATTAAAGACTAATAAGCATTTTCTAAGTAAATCTTGTAATATTTATGATATATAATAATCATTTTATGAATTATTAAGAAATTATGGAAACTAAGCTGCCAGTAGCCATTGGGAAGAGCTACCAAGGGACGGTAAAAGTCAGGACTCTCCAGCTGTTGTCTCAAGATAGAATGTGGCCTAAGAGAAGGCAGGGCTACTGCAGTGTTTGCCATGAGAAGCAAGGTAGTGTGTGATGTGTAGGGCGCCTTCAGAAGTCAAATCAGACTGAGGGGAGTGTAAGCCCACAAAACAAAGGCAATTCCTTAGGTAACTGGATGGGACGCACACATTCGTGTTATTTACTGATCAGCATACATTATCTCTAATGAAAAATTTTCAAATGACCCAAGAGATATAACACCAATCTAAAATCGAGGTTGTACTCAGTTCAGAGGCATAGAAAGGCCACTAAATAGTCAATTGAAATTGAAAGTAATAATTTTGAAAGCACCTATAAAACATCGAACATCTAGCTATAGTCAATCAGTTAGCACATGTGTAAGTACAAAAAATGCTTCTCTCCATGACATGGTTTGCAGAAGAGACTACTTTCACTTTGTTCAACCATTGAAGTGTCTCCAGAAGTATCTAAAATTTAACATATATAAAGTTTTGTTCTCTGAAGTCATAAAAATATGCAAATTATAAATCTAATATTTATAAAATCTAGAAAGTAGGAATGGAGAGGTTTCTCAGTAAAATGATTGTTGTATAAGCATGAATACCTGAGTTGCATCCTCAAAACCAAAATAAAATAAAAGGCCAGGGTAAGCAGAGGAAGTAGAGACAGGAAGAGCCAGCCCTGAGGCTTGCTTGCCAGAGAGTCTAGCTAAATGAATGAACTTCAGGTTCTGTGGGGGAAAACCTTTGTTTGTACAAAAATAAGGTTTAGAATGAATGAGGAAGACATCTAAAATATAGATTTCTGGCTATCAAACACATGCATGCACCTGCATGTGCACCCTTACACATACATGAAGATACACAGAGGACCACAAACAAAATTATTAAAAAATACATAACTAAGATCTCAGTGTTTTGCTTTCCTTATGCAAACATCAGATGATATCACTGGAGGTATATTCCAGTCTGTCATTATAGTCTCATAGTGAAAACAAATGTATTAGTCTATTGGTGCTACCAACACTTGGGAATCAGTACTTTGCATATATGCTTAACTGGGAGCCCTTTGATTATTTTAATATTTCATGCATTTACCAAGTCTTTCCTGAGTTCATGTCCTCAAACACATCTGAGAAAAATATAATGTAGAGATTGTAATATTATTTCCCTTGACATTTATATTTGTGCAAACTAAAAATTTTTATAGATAGAGGAAGGAGAGACATGAAGTGCAGTTTCAATGTGAAAATGCAAACTACATAGAATAACCAAGATTGCATTAAAGAAGATGGATAAGACAATATACTGAATTTATAAAACAATGTCAATTTACAAAAGTCTTTGCCTTCAGAAGAATTATTATCTAACGAGCCTGACCATGTGTTTCATTGTATTTTACACATCCTGTTTTTGTCTCTTTGTCTTCACAAATACTTCTGTTCATGTCTCACTAGGAGAAGTCACTATATATTTTTATAAAATGTTAAATTTTAAAGACCTAGCATATAACAAGAATCCCCAAGATTTAAAGCTTTCATAAATGGAGTTCATCTTGTAAGATATCTCAAGTCCTCATAGCAACATGAAAAGCCTAAGTCCCCTGCTTATAGGACAATTGCAGATTTTTTGTAAATGTGGCTAAAATACAAATGTAAACCATGTTCCAAATTACCAGTAACAGGACAATAAAAGCTGACCAAGAGTTTGTCAGTCATGAAAATTGGTATAAATTAATCTGTCTTATAAATTTGTAATTAAATACATAATTATAAACTGAGATAATCACAGCATGTATTAACATGCTTGAAATTACTAAAACTCCCCACAATCTGGAAGTAGCCTCCAATTACAACACTTTCCAAATTTATGTGTTCATAAAGTGTATCTATATTACTCTGTAAAGCCATTCTTACATAGAAGTATCATTCTCCTCAACAAATGTTGACATAAAGTTACTCAACCATATTAAGTATCAGTGGAATGATTATCATCAATATATTTCTCATTTCAGAGTCATTCCTCTGTAATATCAGGTTTTTAAAATTACTTTTATTTAATTTTTTTCTTACACTATATTTTTATCATGTTCTTTTCCTCTTCCAACTCTGTCCAATCCTCACTTCCTTCCTACCCAACACAACTTCATGTTCTTCCCATCTCTATGTCAAAAAACAAAACTATAACAAAACAAAAAATAAAATTAAAATCAAAACAAAAATATAAAAACACAATAAGACAAAAATTACCCCCATAAAACAAATCACAATGTACACACAAAACTATAGAGTTCATTTCGTGATGGCCAAAGACTCCTGGGCAGGGACCTGTCTGGAGTGTACTTGATATACACTGTGACACTCGAATGGACAAAACTGATTTTCCCTTTCCCAGAAGGCATCAGTTATGAAAATCTTCTTGGTTAGGGGTGTGAATTTGTGTCGACTTCTCCTTATCAGGCTGCTTGATATTTTTCCTTTTCTGGTTTGAACCTGTGAAGGTCTTGTGCATGCTGTTACAATCTCTGTCAATTCTTATTTGTATTAGTCCCTTTTTTCTGGAAGATGATTTTTTACCACCTTATGCTCTTACAGTCTGTCCACCTCCTTTCTCACATAGATTCCTGAGGAGAGTGGTTTGATAAGGACATATCATTTAGGGATGAATGCTTCAAAGTCTCTCAATGTCTGCACATAGTCCACTGGGTGCTGTCTTAACTATCATCTATTGTAAGGATATGTGTCCCTGGTGACATTGTGACTAATTCTCTCTTCTTTTCTTTCTTTCTTTTTTCTTTAATTTTTTTTTTGAGACAGGGTTTCTCTGTGTAGTTTTGGTGCCTGTCCTGGTGTTTTGGATCTCGCTCTGTAGACCAGGCTGGCCTCGAACTCACAGAGATCTGCCTGGCTCTGCCTCCCCAGTGCTGGGATTAAAGGCATGCACCACCACCGCCCAGCTAACTAATTCTCTGATCTACAAATTCTATAATTTCATTTTCATAGCCACTGAATAATATTCAATTGTGTAAATGTACCACATTTTAATTATCCTTTCATTAGTTAATGGACATCCAGGATGTTCTCAATTTCTGGCTTACTCCCAGTCCAGCATAGTTTGGTCCCTGACAGAGAGTGGTTGTGAGGTTGAAGTAACAAAGCAATGGATACGGACTAGAAGGAGAGGCTGAAAGGACAAACCAGAAGAACTGCAAAGACTTGGGTCTGACAACATAAATCCCACTTGTAGCTGAAGTTTTCCTGGTCCTGCCTGGCCCACAGTTAGGACAAATCTCTCCCACTTGCATCCCCCAAGTAAACACACAGAGACTTATATTACTTATAAACTGTTTGGCCATGGCAGGCTGCTTGCTATCTGTTCTTATATCTTAAATTAACCCATTTCTATAAATCTATGCCTTGTCACATGGCTCATGGCTTGTCACTATCTTACATCATGATTTTCCTTGTGGCTGCTGGCAGTGTCTCCCTATCTCAGCCTTCCACCTCCAAGAATTCTCCTCTCTCTTTGTCCTACCTACACTATCCTTCCTGCCTGGCTACTGGCCAATCAGCATTTTATTTATCATCAATCATATCAATATATATTCACAACATACAGGACATCTCACAGCACCCAATTACGAGGGGATGGGGATGACTGGGAGGAGCAGAGTTTTCTTCGTATGTCCCTTTAAAGACACCTTTTATTTTCTAAGCTCATTTCATTATTTCCTTAGTCTAAACAGCTACTGTGGAACAATACAATGATATTCATGTTTTCAAGTTCTGGATGTTCAGTATGCCACTGGCTTTGTGGTAATGACATCCTCAATTGGTCCAGATACAGGTGGAAATAAGACAAACAATGGATTATGCATGAGGAAAAGCAAGTTTTTCAGTGGATATCAGAAGTCCTTGAAGCTCAGAACTCAATGGATGTATTAAGGTAGTCACCTTAAAGTTGGGAAACACATGCCTGACATTCTCTAAATAGAAATTAGTAAAGGTATAGCCCTCAAACCTGTGTAAAGATCTGTACTTGCACATTTAGAAAAGACTTTTTTGACATGTATGTTCCTATAACATAAGTGCATGAAGAGGTAGAAATTAATAAACTACATGTGACTAAACTAAATACCCTCCAAATCTTTTGATGTAAATTACTTTATCATTTCACATGCTGTAAATGCCTTTGCATAGAGGGTTAAACCCATAAACAAATGAGCTATTGTCTTATTCTTAGTCCCAAGCAAAGGCAAACTACTATGAACATCTGATTTAAGTATTTAAATTTTGACCTGTCATTTCTAAACTTGTCTAATGTGTCAGTCTAGTAAGTTATCAGAGCTTCAGATAGATCTGACACTCTGGGTTCAAGACATAGGTGAGTGCTAGGTTGAATAGCAATGCCTGTAGACTATATGTAATAATTAGTGAACAGATTCTTACAAGACAATGAATGTTTCATGGAACACAAGCCACTTGCTGCTTCATTACATTGGAGGATTTTTTTCTGAGTTCAATTTCCAATACTGTGCCATGTGGCTCTCAGCTGTCACTGTATGTTCTGATACAATCCAATGCCTCTGGCCTCCATGGTTACTTGCATTCATCTGCATATATCCAGATCTACACACACACACACACACACACACACACACACACACACACAATTAATCTGAAAAAAAACTAATAAAAATGAAATGCTTCTGTATGTTTTGAAGTAAAAAAATATGAGAGAAAAGATATTTTATGGCTGATTGTTATAGCAATGCTTTTACTCACCATTTAAATTAATGAATCAACCTACTACTTGTTAGTTACTAACACAGAAATCTGTAAGTGTTACAAGTACTTTGTTTTGCATTTTAAAGTTTCTAAATAAATCAGCTGACCTACCTATCAGGACTCACTCAACTAGTTTATTGCACATTTTTCAACATAATATCCTGTCAAATTTTTCAAGATGATTACTTTCTCATTTATTGCAAATTTAGCATGACTAGATTTGAAGATAGCTGTCAGTGTTAACTGTTCAAGCTGATAGCATAAAAATGTTTTGAGCATCTCTTTTACTGATGAATTTTGTCCCTTCTTTTCTTCTTTGATGAACTCATTTTATTTTTGTTATAAATTTGAATCAATATACTGATCTCAAAATCATCAGGAAAACAGCACATGTGTTCATCAATTCTGGTGTAGCACACAAATAATGAAAGTACCTAGAAACAGAACATAAATACAAGAAAAAATGGGAAAATATCAATGAAAAAAGGATATTCCATCTCGCCAATTTTGAAGCTTTTGAATCAGATTGTTATTATATAGTGTCTTTAAAAATAAATTAAGTACATTATGTACATAGTCTAACCAAACATAATATGTATTTTAAATCAAAATATGGATCTAGAATTTCATTAAAATTTTGTTGATCAAATACTAATATAAATTGTGAAATATATTTTATTAAAGATAACTTAGCTTTCAGCAGATAAAAGGTACTTTTAAAATTTTAAATTATAAAGTATACTTTGCCAGTTACATTTTTGAGAAAACTATAACATTTCCGTTTTATAATACTAAAAATTATGTTGATCCCTTGGCAAATAGGAATTTCATTTATTCCATGATAAGCAATTTAACCAAACAAAAATCTTGTAATAAATTCTGTATTAATTCTAGATTGCTTTGCTGTCTGAGAACTCTACCATGATATAAAAGTTCCCAAAGCCACTCCTGTTATGCAAGATTTCAAGTAATAAAAAGGCCTCCACACATTTTGTGGGAGGTTGAAATCTAGATTTGAACCTAGAAGTTTTTTCTTCCTTTCTTCCTTTATCCTAGCGCCTCTTCTCCCCTTCTTCCTTCCTCCCTCCTTCTCTCCTCCCTTTCATCCCTCCTCACTTGCCACATTTTTGTTAAGATTAAGACAAAATAAAAGAATCCTCATCTTTTATTCTTGTATCTGGTCCTACTTGAAGATGTGTAGCATTTTTTGGCATAAATTGTCATCTCTTATGATAACAAAAACATTCTTTGATTGTATCTACTGTGGAAACTTCCTGAATATAGCTGTCTATTTTTTCTCTAAGTAGAAGGAACACACTCTATAAAACAATGATTAAAAAGGATTGCTAGCAAATGTATACACCAGTAATAAGGCATGTATTACCATTATCATCTATCATTTCCTTGGTTAAAAAAAAATTGTACTGTGGTTTTCCCTGACCGCAGTCACAGGGGCCTCGTCTCCAGCATCACTATCAAGCATGGCAGTAACAGTAACCACAAGGTCCTCACGGCTGCTACACCAGGAGTCTGTGTCGTTCTAAAACTCCAGCCCTGTAGCACCTGGCTATAGCAATCCTATTATTGACCTGTATGCAGCAGGTGATTATAGTGCCATTAAGGTTTGAATATATAATGTCCCCCATAGGCTCATGCATTAGGGGTCTGCTTTGTTATCTGATGAGTTTGGGGGGATTTATTGGATCCCGAGGACTCTGATGTCTTCAATAGATTAATTCCTTACTGGGTTCGTTATATGATGGTTTTATTAGAAGCTATTAGAACATAGGAAGAGGGTCCTGGTCAGACTAAGTAGATCATTGGGGGCAGCTTTTGAAAAATATCTTATTTCCACACCCTAGATACCACTGTTCTTGATAGCTGTGAAAGGATTAGCTTTGATCTACTCTCTTAATCCCGAGGCTTTCCCTAACCACAGGCCACATCTGTGAGACCAAGAAGAAACCTCTGAGACCATGTCCCTAAAATAAGCCTTTCTCACTTTAAAATATTTCAGGTGTTTGTTGTAGGAATGAAGGATGACTGAACACAAATATGAGTACATGTATCACTGGGCCCAGGTGTTAGGGAAGGGTCAACTTTATGTTCATTACACACCAAAAATGTGTGTTTATAAATCCATAAAGGGAATAGAAACAAAGAACTCACTTGGTGTGGTATATTCAAGTCAAAAGAAATACCAAAGGTGAGAGAACCGTATGCCAAGATACACCACCAGTAGATTACATGAGAGAAAGATGGATCAAAATCACAAGAGTAATATAATTCAGAACAGAGACTGTTTTACAAGTGAATATAACATAGGACATGAAGGAAATAAATTTTATGTGACGAAAATGAAAATATATCAATTAGGAACAACCCATCTGTTTGCTCAAATCAATTCTCTAAACTTCACTTCCTCTTCTCAAAAGTTCTTGTTTCAATTCCCTTTGGAATTATATAATGCTTGCAGGATTACTCATATTCTTCCTCATCTAATCTACTTAACTTCATCTCTGACTGTTAAAAATCATGTGCTGAAATGTAGCCCAATTAATAAATTCTTTGCCAAAGTGAAAAAAGGGGAGACAGATCAAAATTAGTAATAGCAAAAATAAGCACAACCACATCTATTGAAGCTGAAACGAGTTTTAGAATTATTAAAATAATGTAAAGTTTCAAATTGTTGTTTGCTATTGTGAGAGGGGCTCATGTAGCCCAAGCTGGCTTTAAATTTGCTATGCAGCTGAAGATGACCTAGAAATTCTAATCCTGTTCCTACATCCCAATGCAGTGTTGTCAATCAAACTCAGACCTTTCTGGAAGCTAGACAGGCACTCTACTGTCTGCGCTACCTGCTCAGAGGAGGCCCAAGTTTATAAACATCTGTTGAACAATTTTGCTAATCAATTATGTTAAGTAAGGAATGTGATTTTCTGTTTTAACAACACCAGTTCAGAATCCTAAAATGCTTTCTACAGTGCAATAAAGGCAATTCCATTCTTGTTCATATCTTGTGCTGACACCAAAATACTATGAGTAGATAGATCACTTTGGAAAAAAAGGCAAACAAATTTGAATACACTTTGTTATTTGGAAAACCATGGGAAAATTTAAAAATATCTGACCTCATATTTGATAATTAAGTATAATAAAATCAATAACAAAACCAATTTCCTTCAGGCTGAATTGGTACTATGTATCAGTAATCTCAGCACTGTGGGAGGTAGAAACAGGGATATAAGGAGTGCAAGGTTATCCATTGCTACTCAGTGAACTTAGGGCCAACCTGACCTACATGAGACTTTGTCTCTAGAAAACAACAGCAAAAAAAAAAAAAAATAACAAATGAAGCTCTGTTTTGAAAATTATTGGCAAGTACATTCTTTAAAGTAATTAAAAATGGCATTAATATGAAAAATAATAGCTTATATTTACACAGGCAAAACTAATGACATGAACAATGATTGGTAAGGTATTCTGCTAAGTGATTAAAGATGTTTGCAATATTTAATGACTGATCGTAGCTAAAAGCAATACTGTGCAACTCCAGTAACATCAGAAAAGATATACAGAGTAATGAATTAAGCAAGCAGTGTCTAGTAGCTCCAATTTAGTGTAATAAATTTTATTGCCTTTGTGCTTAAGAAAAATGCTGGGATTCATTTGTTTTGAATAATTTTCAAATTTATCCAAAAAAAAAGTCTAAAGTAATAAAAAGTTTCTAAAGGACACATTAGAGTATTAATCTCCTAGGACAGTGATCACAGGGTGAAAATTAGAACTAATCACCATTTTCCATTAGGTGTGGGTGCTTCAAGAGTGATTTAATAATAAGCAGTTAGAGCCAGTTGATTATCACTAGTAAAAATCGTCCCCTGCTACTGCTACTGCTGTGTCTGTGTTAAGAACAAAAATTATGAGTTCATCTCATACCCACTTGCTCTAGCATAAATGTGTACCCCCTCAGACTCTCAACAATAGCACAACAATAATTTTGTTGTGTTCACCAAAGAATAAAATTACATGGCCATAATTTTAATTTAAATATAAACAGCCCAATCTACAAACTAAATACTAATTGTACAATATATTTTGAACAATGTCACTGAGATGAAGTAGAAAGAAAAGTCTCACTGTCACAGGCTGTAAGCAATTTGGCTATTAAATTTGATTTCTTGGTTACTCCCATAGATTTTGCCAAAGCTTTAAAAGATGGTTGGATTCCATATATGAAGGAAGAATTTTTTTAAAGATTGAAAGAAAAGCAATAAGCACAGATTATTTTTAGAACCACGATTCAAGTAATTTGGAAGAGTACAGATAAGGATAGGTCCTAGTAAACAGAATTCTTAAGACCTGTATTTATGACCAAGAAGACAAGTTTGCATTACTGTAAGCAAGGCCTAATCTTGGCTAACGCTGGAAATTTGATGAGTGTGTTAAATGTATAATATTAGCTATTCAAACTTTGGATCTATGTCATTGCTTAATTTAAATAGTATAAAGCAGAACATTAGCAACATCTACACCTTCTTAGAGCACCAACAGTCCCCTGGGTAGTTTAATAATGTTAGTAAGTGTCCACTAGTCACTTTCTACCAAAATGGTGACTTCATTCTCATTTCTCTTCCTCACTGTGTGAATCTTTTGACATGCAGTCATAAAGTCCTGTGACAGTTTTCACAAAAGTCATGACACAACTTGATGAAAGGGCAAATATCCAGCCATCATCTTCAATGATGATGAAGATCTATTAATGCTTTCATTATGTGAATTAAATAATCAAACAATGTGATTTTTCCATTTTCCCCAAAATTTACTCATTATTCCAATTTTAGTCTTTTATTCTTTGTTCTACTACCTAAAGTAACACCAGTCTCTATTTTCACAATACAAGATGCTGGTTCCAGATGTGATTTTCAAATAGCCACCAAAACATGCAACTTGTTCTTCTCCTTTTTTTCTCCCAAAATAAAGTTTCTCTATGTAGCTCTGGCTGTCCTGAAACTCTATGTAGACTAGAATAGACTCAAACTCACAGAGATCCACTCGCCTCTGTCTCCAAAGTGCTGGTATTAAAGGAGTGCAACCACAACCGCCTGGCTAAATATGCAACTTTTAAACACTAAATTTATATTAAAATCTTTCCAACAAAGAAAACTGAAGGTACTAATGATTGCATGTGCAAAATTTAACAAAAAAGTTGAGAAAAAAGTTTACTCATAGTCTTGCAAATCAGAAAATAAGGATCATTTCTCTACCATTCATCTAGGTTTACCATTGGTTGGACCACAAAAACCGAAACAAAACAGTTTTAGAAAAAAATTCAGCTACAAAATAATGACAATACAAATACAGTTATAAAAACCTTGGTCAAATAACATCAAACAGAGCCTGAAAATAGATAAAACATAATATGTAAGAAGAGAGTGGAGTTTATTCTAGGAATGTAAGCCTGGTTTCAACATTGAAACTTAATGAATATAATGTACAATATCAAGAGACCACAGGGTGAACAAACATATTTAATGAGGTAAATGAGGTTTAGAAAACACTGATATCATCCATTAAAACAACAGACACAGGAAATTATGACTACCAGGCAACTCCCTCAACCTAATTAAAACTGCTTGTGAAAAATCTGTATTTAACATCAGGTATAAATTCAAGAGATAAATATTTTCTCCTAGAGTTGTGAAGAGGCCAAGAATGTGTTCTCTTGATGCTCTTATTCAGTATTATACTGGATAATCTCTCTCTCTCTCTCTCTCTCTCTCTCTCTCTCTCTCTCTCTCTCTCTCTCTCTCTCTTTCTCTCTCTCTCTCTGTGTGTGTGTGTGTGTGTGTGTGTAAAACCAAATTATAGAAACCATTTTACAAAACAGTATAGCTTTAACTTGGGCTTAAAGAAGAAGCATTGATCTAAAAACTATACAAGAAAACCAATATTACAAAATGTGTTTAATTCCCAAAAACAAAACCATCTCATTAGTCTCGTTTGGCTTGAGCCATTTTCTGTGGAACTCTAACTGGGAGACAGCATGAATTAATCTATTTGAGGTAAAATGATAGGTATCAGTAGCATTCCTATCTAAATGTGTGATTAGGAAGAATCATATACACACAAAATGTTAACTACATGAGGTATTGGATATGTTAATTAGCTTGATTACAGTAATCACTTTATAGTGTATATGCCTATCAAATCATCTCTTTGTATGTTTTAAGTATTTACAATTTTAATGTCTCAATTATACCTTAAAGCAGAAATAACATAGAATAAAAACATCCCAAATAACAGCCACAAAGCTTACTTCTGTTATGTTTGTCATATTTAATATTTTTTCTTTTTGGGTATATCTCCCTGTTTAGGGTATGTGAAAATAGTTTCACTGCTTTGAAAAGATTCATGTATGAATTTCCTATACTGTTACCAATATGATAATATTTATATAGTCCTACAAATATGGCAATATTTAGCTTTATTAAATCAATATTCTTCATATTATAATTTTTATTCTTTCTCACCTGGTTTATTGGCTCTCAAATTTTAGTGTGCATTGTAATCACCTAAAGTGCTTCCTCAAAAACAGACACATTCCACTCCTGGTGTTTGTGGTTTAGCAGGTAATGGGGTGATTGCTACTAGTCTCTGAACACATTCCGAGAATGACTGCTGGAGTACAATACCCGTGTCTTGGTCACCAGAAGATCTGTGTGGGGATGGTGAACAAGCTCAGTATCTTCTTACCTGAGTTTTAACACACTTTCAAGCAAGAACAAAAATTAACAAATTTTTGTATCCAAGAGTGATTGGATAATGTAATATCTTTTAAAATACATCACAGTATATTACTAAAAAATGGTGTATTAAGACAGTTTCCCCTTCTAGATCTATTTTTATTTATGTGTATGCATGTATACACAGGTAGAAAGGGGTATCCCTAGAGCATGGGTTAAAGACACTTATGAACTATCCATTGTAAATGCTGAGAACTGAACTTTAGTCCTCTTCAAAAGCAGCAAGTGAATTTAACTCCTTAACACATTTCCCAAGTCCCCTTCTGTATTATTCAGAGGGCTATGGACTCCACATTGGGTGTTTGCAAAGATATATATTACATTTTTTATATAATCATAATATTGTGAGAAAGTCATGGTACTTTGGGAACAATGATAGCTGATTTTTATTGGGCTCACTGAGATGATTCTGTTCTCATTTAAGACTCTTACTCCTCCCAAAAGAGAAGTACTTATCCCCATCTGATTAACAAAGATGAAAACATAGGTAGATAATGGCACAGTATGGTTCAAAGCTAGAGTATCTGCAAAAGGAAAACACAAATCATTTCAGTACTTTTGATAGGTCCGTTAATATTCAAAACTGTAACATAAAATAAAAAAAAAAAAACAACAACAACATGGTTCTGTTGAAGTGGGAACTATAGATGCACCATGCAAGGAAAACGGAGCTCTTCAGTGCTGAAGCTGCTAGCATGGCCAACACAATCTTCTGTTTTGTATGATATCCACAAATTTAAAACAGACAGTTATGGTATGCTCTGCTCTTACATAAACAACACTGTGATTTATGTAGTTCCTATCATGTATTTTCAACACAGGAAATATTATTATTTCCCATTTATTTCAACCAATAAGACAATAAGTAGAGTTATAAATTCACCCAATCCAAGCAATCAGTTTTCTATATATTATTGACATCTTTCCAGCTGAATAAGAAGACATTCTTGGGAATTAGCATTTTATAAAATATATGACCATAAACATGTAACCTTTTTCTGGCCCACAACTCCAGCAGAAGCACTCTGCTCGACCAGATCCCACCTAGACCACCAGAAGTCCAGTTCCCAACTTGGGTGTAGACCCTCTACCCAAACACAGACCACTTCGATCAGAGTAGCAGAGAGGAAACAGAAACAAAGGAACAAAACATATATCCAACACAGACAAACTCAGAAGTCAGCACCGAGACCTATAATTCCCCAAACCCAGATGCCTAGATGCCAGTGCTTGAACACAATCAACAACAGCCAAGGCAACATGTCACCACGAGATCCCGCTATGCTACTTCAGCAATTCCTGAATATTCTAACACAGCGGAAGCATAAGAAAATGACCTTAAAACCAACTGTATGAAGATGATAGAGGACCATAAAGAGGAAATGAATAAATTCCTTAAATAAGTTGAGGAAAAGACAAACAAAAAAAATTGGAGAAAAAAATGAATCAATACCTTAAAGAACACCAACAAAGCCAAGAAAAGGCAAACAGTTAAAGGAAATTAACAAAACTGTTCAATTCCTGAAAGTGGAAATAGAAGGAATAAAGAAAACAAACTGGGGGAATCCTGGAAGTGGAAAATCTAGGTAAGTGAACAGGAACTACAGACATAAGCATCACCAAACTAAATCCAAGAACACATCAAAAATATCCACTATGATCAAGTGGGCTTTATCTCAGAGGTGCAGGGATGGTTCATCATAGGAAAATCTATCAATAAATCATCCTATAAACAAACTGAGAGAAAGAAAACCACATGATCTTCTCATTAGATGCTGAAAAAGCCTTTTAAAAAGCCAACAGCCTTACATGATAACATTCTCAGCGAGATCAAGGATACAAAGAACATATCTAAATATAATAAAAGCAATATATACCAAGTTGATAGCCAATATCAAAATAAACACAAAGAAACTCAAAGCAGTTCCACTAAAATCAGGAACAAGGCAAGGCTGTGCATGCTCTCCATATTTATTCAATGTAGTACTATAGTTCTAGCTGGAGCAATAAGACAACTGAAGGAGACTAAGGGTTTACAAATTAAAAAGGAAGAAGTTAAAGTATCATTATTTATAATGATAATAGGATAGTATATATAAGATATCCCAAGAATCCTACCAGGGAACTCCTACAAATGATAAACACCTTCAGGGAAGTGTCTGGATACAAGATTAACTCAAGAATCTGTATATACTTATATACAGTATATACCTTTCCTATATACTGATAACAAATGGGCTGAGAAAGAAATCAGGGAAACATCCCTTCACAATAACTACAAATAATATAAAATATTTTGAGGTTACTGTAATAAAGCAGGTGAAAGACTTGTATGAAAAACTTCAAGTCTTTGGAGAAAGAAATTGAACAATATATCAGGAGATGGAAAGATCTCCCATGCTCATCGATTGGTAGGATTAACATAGTAAAAATGTGCATCTTAGCAAAAACAATCTACAGATTCAACACAATTGCCATGCACATTCCAACACAATTCTTTACAGGTTTTGAAGTAACAATCCTTAACTTCACATACAAAAGCAAAATATCCTAGATAGCTAAAACAATCCTGTACAATAAAAGATCTTCCAGAGGTATCACCATTCCTGATTTCAAGCTGTACAGCAGAGCTATAACAATAAAACCCACATCGTTTGGCATAAAAACAGAGAAGTTAATCAATGGAATCAAAGACCCAGACATAAATCCACACACATATGGACACCTGATTCTTGAAGAAGAAGCCAGAAATATAAAATGGAAAAAGAAAGCATCTTCAACAAATTGCTCTGGCTTAACTGGAGGACGGGATATCCATATATACAAATATATCCATATCTACCATCCTGCACAAAACACAAGTCCAAATAGATTGAAGACCTAAACATAAAACCAGATACACTCTACCTGATAGAAGAGAATGTGGGGAATAGTGTAGCTAGAGTTTTCCTGCCTGGCCCACAGTCAGGAAAAATCTCTGTCACCCGCCAGTGCCACAGCCGCTCAGACCCAACCAAGTAAACACAGAGACTTATATTGCTTACAAACTGTATGGCCATAGCAGGCTTCTTGCTTACTGTTCTTGTAGCTTAAATTAATCCATTTCCATAAATCTATACCTTGCCATGTGGCTCCTGGCTTACCTGCATCTTCACATGCTGCTTGTCATGGTGGTGGCTGGCAGTGACTCCTTCCGCCTACCTGTTCTTTCTTTTCTCCTCTCTGTTAGTCCCTCCTATACTTCCTGCCTAGCCACTGGCCAATCAATGTTTTATTTATTGACCAATCAGAGTAATTTGACATACAGACCATCCCACAGCAGAGTAGCCTTGAACACGTTGGCACATGAGACAATTTCCTGACCAAAATACTGATAGCACAGGCACTATGATCAAAAATTAATAAATGAGACCTCATGAAACTAAAAAGCTTTTGTAAGGCAAAGGACACTGTCAACAGGAGAAAATGAGAGCCTGCAGAATGGGAAAAGATTTTCACCAACTCTACATCCAGCAGATGGCTAATATCCAAAATATATAAAGAATTCAATAAATTAGACATCAACAAATCAAATAATCTAATTTTAAAAAATGGGGTACATATCTAAACAGAGAATTCTCAATAGAGAAATCTCAAATGACTGGTAAACACTTAAAGAAATGTTTAATATCTTTAGCCATCAGAGGAATGCAAAACAACTACTTTGGGATTCTATCTTACACCTGCCAGAAAGAATGGCTATAATCAACAAGTGACCTCTCATGTTGGTTGTGAGATGGAGCAAGGGGAACACCCTTCACTGCTGGTGGTGCAAGTACAGCCCCTATGGAAAACAATATGGTGGTTCCTCAGAAAATTGGAAATTGATCTACTTCAAGACCCAGCTATACCACTTTTAGTGCTTTATTTTTGTCCACTTTTAGGTAAAAGATGTTCCATCCTATCACAGGGACACTTGCTCAGTTATGTACATAGCAGCTTTATTCATGATAGGCAGAAACTGGAAACAATCTAGATGTCCCTCAACTGAAGAATGGCTAAAAAAAATATTGTATATTTATACAATAGAGTTTTACTCTGTAGTTAAAAATGATGACATCATGAATTGTGCATGCAAATGGATGCAGTTAGAAAAAAAAAACGTACTGAGTAAGATAACCCTGGCCCAGAAAGATAAACACATGGTATGTACTCACTTATAAGTGGATATTAGCTGTTGAGTAAAGGATAATCATGCTATAATCCACAAGCTAATTAACAAGGAGGGCTCAAAGGGGGACACTTGGGCCTACCTGGGAAGGAGAAATAAGATAGCTGTTGGCAGTGTATTGTGGGTCAGTGGGGTGGGAACTGGAGGGATCAGGCAGAGGGGAGGGGTGGAAGGAGAGAGCACTGGTAGTGGTGACTGAAATTGAGGAGCATTGGGTGGCAATGTGGAATCCTCATGAAGTAGAGACTCCCTGGAATCTTTGAGAGTGACTCTAGCAAAGACTTCTAGTAACATGGTGCCTGAAATGGTCATCTTTTATAACCAGGCAAGATTTTCACAGTGGGACTGGGACATCAACCCACCCACAAATCCTTTAAATTACAGTCTGTCCTACCTGTAAAACCTTCACTAAACTTGTGGGAGTAGTCAACCAATGACTGACCCAGCTTGAGGCCAGTGCCATGAGAGGGAGCCCCTACCTGACACACCCTGGATAATCAAGAGTCAAAGACTAGTTCAGAAACCTAGGTGAGAACCAAAGACAACTAGCACCAAAAAAGTCAATGAAATGACTCCTAACAATATTCTGCTATACTCAGAAATTGGTGTCTAGCCCAATTGTCATCAGAGAGGTATCATCCAGCAACTGATGGCAGCAGATGCAGAGACCTACTGCCAAACACTAGGCAATAGTAAGGGAACTCCACAGAAAAGGGAGAGGAAGGAATGTAGGAAGTAAAGGGGTCAGGGACACCATGAGAACACATGGCCCACAGAATCAACTTAAGTGACAGTCATGAACTCTGTATGGGTCTGACCTAGTTTCTCTTGACACACATTATGCTGTGTAGCTTGGTGTTCTTGTGGGACTACTAGCAGTGTGAGTTGGAGGTTTTTCTGATTCTTTCCTGGTTTTGGTACCATTTTCCTCTTACTGGGTTGTCTTGTCCAGCTTTGATATGTGGTTTCTGACTAGTTTTACTGTAACTTGTTTGTAGCATGAATCTTAAAAGGTCTTATTAATAAGAAACAAACCTGGGCCAGTTATTGGGGTGAACGCTGGAAGATCAGAGAAGCAGAACAAGCCATAGACACCTCACCTTGCCAGTTCCTCAGCTGATCCTGTTTCCTCAGACTGGAAGCATCTGAGTTCTCATCCAAATGGATCTCGGCTGAACTACTGCTCAAAAGCCTAAAATTTAACCAGCCAAAAGCTTCTAGTTTCTGGTTTTCACGCCTTATATACCTTTCTGCTTTTTGCCATCACTTCCTGGGATTTAAGGCTCACTTCCTGGGATTAAAGTCTCTTGTTACCACACCTGGCTGTTTCCAGTGTGGCTTTGAACTCACAGAGATCCAGAGGATCTCTGCCTCTGGAATGCTAGGATTAAAGGCATATGTGCCCCCATTTTCTGGCCTCTGTATCTAGTGGCTGTTCTGTTCTGTGACCCCAGATAAGTTTATTAGGGTATACAATATTTTGGGGAACAGAATATCACCACACTTGTTATGCTGTTAGGTTGACATCTCTGGGAGGCCAGCTCTTTGTTGAAAGAAAATGGAGGAGGAGTGGATTTGGAGATAGTGGAGATGGTGGGGCCTGGGAAGAGTGGAGGGAGGGGAAACTGCAGTTGGAATGTAACGTATGTAAGAAGAATAAACAAAAGAGAAAAGCATGTGAGATCAGTCCAAATATGCTTGTATTTGCTGTTTGTTCTCTACACACTGATCAAATTTCCTTGGTAGAGTCAGTCAAGTTTAGATATAAATTTATATTTAGATAGCATGTCCAGAAATATTCTAGGGTAACCAATTGTAAACATATTTCATGTAAAGATACACTGTAAAGAGCCTCTGACATCTGGTGGCACATAAGATAGTGGTCTGCTGAAGAACAATGACTGCAATTTAGAGAACCTTCCTTCATGGCTATAATTAATATTCTATATAGATTATTGGGTCTTCTTTAGGAAATGTCATAACATAACATGGATACCCTTGCCCATTTATGACTAGCAATTCCATTACAGTGTCAAGATTAAAAAAAATTGATTTACAAATACAATAATCTTTCTATGTACTAACAACAAATATTCTGTGAAAAACATCATAGGCATAATTAACAGTAATAGAAAAAAACATCTAGGAATAAATCTAACCAAGGATGTGAAAAACCTCTGCAATGAAAAAGTTAAACCTCTGAAGAAAGAGATTGAGGAAGACTCTAGAAAATGGAAATGTCTTCAGTATGCTTATTTTAAAGCAAAATTAATATTGTGAAAATGACCATTGCATCAAATCAAGTTACAGATTCAAGGCAATCCTAATCAAAGTCTCTACATCATTCTTCATGGAAATAGGGAAAAAAGTTCATATGGAACCAACAAGAACCCAGGATAGACAAAGTAATCCTGAGCAAAAGATTGTGATGTTGGAGGAATTACTATTCTGGGTTTCATGATAAACCAAAGAGCTACATCAATAAAAAAAAAAAAAATACGGTACTGGCAAAAACCATGTATTTCAATGCAACAAAAATAGAAGACCTAAACGTGAGTTCACTTAACTACAGTCATCTGATATTTGACAAAGCTGCCAAAAACACATCCTGGAGACAAGAGCTTCTTCAACAATGGTCCTGAGAAAATTGAATGTTCACATGAAGAAGACCTGTACCTATGATCCAGCCCATAAATAAATCTCAAATGGATCAAAAACCTTAACCTGGCCGGGCAGTGGTGACGCATGCCTTTAATCCCAGCACTCAGGAGGCAGAGCCAGGTGGATCTCTGTGAGTTCGAGGCCAGCCTGGGCTACCTACCAAGTGAGTCCCAGGAAAGGCGCAAAGCTACACAGAGAAACCCTGTCTCGAAAAACAAACAAAACAAAACAAAACAAAACAAAAACCTTAACCTGAAACCTAAAGTGAAGAACCACTCTAAGAAAACACAGACAAGAAAAAGGACTTTCTGAATAAGACCCTGAATATCTAGTAATTAAGACCAACAACTGACGAGTGAGACCTCTTAAAACTGAAAATCTTGCTGGATTGTGGTGACACACACCTTTAATCCCAGCTCTAAGGAGGCAGCGGCAGGCAGATTTCTGAATTCAAGGCCAGCCTGGTCTACAGGGTGAGTTCCAGTACAGTCAAGGCTACACAGAGAAACCCTGTCTCAAAAAACAAAACAACCAAGCAAAAAAGTAAATAAAAACCTTCTGTGTAGCAAAAAGAACAGTTATTCAAGTGAGAATGATGCCCAGAGAGTGTGAAAGAGTGGTGGCCAGCTATATATACTACAGAGAGTTAACAACCAGGATATATATAAAAAAAAATCAAATAATAGTGTGAAAAAACAAAATACCAATTAAAAACTGGATTATGAATCTTAACTGAGTTTTCAAAAAAAGAAATAAAAATTTCCAAGAAACAGCTCAAAAAGTGTTCAATATCCTTAGCATTTAAGAAAATTAAAACAACTTAGACATTTCATCATCATACCCCAATTAGAACGAGTAAGATGAAGAAAACAACTAACAACAAATACTGCTGAGAATGTTGGGAAAAGGAAATCTTCATTCATAATTGGTGTAATTACAAACTGATAAACCCACCCTGGAAATCAATGTGCAGAGTTCTCAAAAAAGAAAAAACAACTAAAATTAAATCTATGTACAATTACAATACTCCTTACTATATGCTTAAAATACCTGACATCCTATTCCAAGGATACTTGCTCAGACACGGGGGAATAGTTACCAGTAGGACCAATGGTCTTCCCTACCTGTGACATCTATGAATTACAGTAATTGGACCAGCCTAGAAAGAAATCCCCAAAGGTGTAATAGTGACACATCCTATTGGTAACTGAAAAATGTCCAGTTGAACTTAGGACTTCCTCAATAAAAGGGAATTTATGTCTAGTACTGTAAACCTAGTCAGATACCTATTACTAGTGACCAGAGGGCACTGTAATTTCTTACTGCATTCTAAATACATATCATTATAACTACTGATAATTCATAAGTCTAGCTCTCATCAAATAACCTTTTTTTTTTCAACAGAGGTTAGAGACAATTATACAAAGCCGTAGCTGGTCAAAATACAGAAAACAACTGACTGTGTAGTGCCCATCACACATTGTATATATACAACACAATCCCAGACACAAGATTAGGAGACTTCGTGGATGATGAGGAAGAAAGATTGAAAGAGACCACGACTCTTGCTGAGAGACTGTGTCTTCTCTATGTGACAGGGAAACTGCACTCATGAAATTCCAACAACAAACTAGACTAATCAAGACCTGAAGAATGACAGCACGTTGACATGCCAATATGGAGGGGGAAATCTCAAAAGGTCCCACCACCAGATGAAGAGTTACAGGCAGGTAGTGACCCTGAGGGAGAGAAAATTAGTCTTCCCCAGGGAGGATCCCAAAAAGATTATTTAGTAACAGTGGTGAACACTGTATCTAATGGGTTAGCTTGTTATTTATTATCAATGAATATTTTTGTTGTACAAATGAAATCTTTTAGAAGCCAAACAAATCAATGTATGTGCACACAGCTCTGGTACTTTGAGCTGGAATTGTTGAGGAATGCTTAATTTTCTGAGGATCCCAAAAGCACTTTCTGCCTGCTTCGCTATATACTTTTCAGACCTAGGTTAGGCTGGGCCACTCTCCCATCTGCTGAAAAGAATAAGGATCCTATGTTCAATTCAGTGAAAAATAAATGTACAATAAGAGGAGGGGTATACTCAACTCACAGCATGTACTCATATCAAAATGGTGTTATGTAACATGGGTCATGGACAGTGAATGTAATGAAAAGATGTTAAAATGTTTAAATAACAAGCTTTGCTTTCCATAGAAAATCTTTATTCTCACAGGAGGCAAACAGCTAAACTTCTTTTTTCTTTTCTTTCTTAATTGTTCTTTCTTTCTTTCTTTCTTTCTTTCTTTCTTTCTTTCTTTCTTTCTTTCTTTCTTTCTTTCTTTCTTTCCTTCCTTCCTTCCTTCCTTCCTTCCTTCCTTCCTTCCTTCCTTCCTTCCTTCCTTCCTTCTTTCTTTCTTTCTTTCTTTCTTTCTTTCTTTCTTTCTTTCCTATCCTTCTTTTCTTCTTTTTCTGGTAGGGTTCCATTTAAAAGAGACATGTTTCCTGTATTTATAAAAAAGCATAATGGCTTCATTGCAGAAATAAAAAAAATACTATTTTCCTGCCATAGTTCCTCAGTCTGTAAGCATGAAATCACTGCATACATAAATGATGCTATGTTACAAAACTTGATTTTTTAAAAGTGTTGTTTTCTTGTAAAATTCATAATATAAATAAAGAAGTGATCCTATTGTTACTGTGTAAATGAATTCTACTTGGAAATTAGCAGATTTGATTTGATGAAATTAATTGTAACATATCACAGGTCTTAAGTAATAAATGTATGACATTATAATAGTACTTTACATTTATCACAAATATGTTTATTAAAGCAAAAGTAAAATACTTTTATATGAAATAAACTCGATTTTTATTTATTTATTGCTTTCATTAATTGTAGAATATAGAAGATAACAAACAGAATAGCATATAATTAGTACAGACTAGGCTTAAATATGTGATTCAGTTTTTAAGTTTCTAACTTCACATTGCTAAAACTTTTTAATTCAGCAGAAATTGTTCTCTGAGCTTTGCATTTTGAACATCTCCATCTGGAACAACAGGTGCTTGATCGTGTCTCGATACTGAGCACCCACAGGGAGATGCACCTGCTGTAGAGTCGTGTAAACAGGAACTCCACAGTTCAGCTTCTTAAACCAAGGGTGGTCACCCCTTGTCGGCTCAAGTAACTGAATGTGTTTGGGTGGTCATAAGGAGACTGACAACAGAAAAAGTTTCTTAATGCACAAACAAACATTACTTCAAAAGTCAATGAATCCAAAGTGTTACTGGCAACGTGACTTCACTGAAGCCTTGGTTCTGAACACGCATCATAAGCACTTTGCACAGCTCATGCTGCCATGCCTTGAGATACCACCAACACTGTTTAAAATACCTCGGCATGGGTTTAGATTGTGACTATTATAGGCTACGAATTGCAGTGTTTTTAGTGTGAACACAATATTTCCTCCTCTAATAAAAACATAATGGTTTACTTATGGAAAAGTCTTATTCCTCATCATGGAACTGTCAAATCAGTATATCTTTGGATGGGGTTAGGAATATAATATTTTTAAAAATCATTTTTAATTACTGAATTGAATCATGAAAATATTTTTTAATGAATTTTAGCTTAGGGGTAGGACAGAATTTTCAGCAAATTCTGAGATGGTTTTAAAAATACTTCTGCCATTTTGTACTATGAATTTTGGCAAAATGACATTCTAGGCATTGATGATTGCACACTTAAAATATTAAATATCTTGGAAAGATGTTAAAGATGCCCTATACTGTGCAGCACCAAATATTCTGCAAAATTTTATTATTAATGTAAAATTAAATAAGCATATCTCATGAGTAAAACAGAAGGGAGAAAATTTTATGGGATCTCACCTCTAGACAAAGAATTATAGGCAATTAACGACTGATGGGAAAAATATCAATTAGCCTTCCCCAAGAATGAAACCCTCATTGACTGTCCAATGCAGAGTGGATAGCCCTGAAATTATATACATACAAACTACAAAAAATAGATGAAGCAGGCTGTGTTTGTGTATTTATAAATACACACTTATATGTATATACACATTTGTGTGTATAACAATGATAATAAAAGAAAAATAGGCTTTATTCTTGAGAGTGTGTAGGGAACATGTGAGGGTCTGAAGGGAATATAATTGGGAAGGGGTGGGGAGAGTAGAATGGGGAAAGCAATGTAATTATATTTCAACTAAAACATTTTAAAAAAGAAAGTGCAGTGTGTGTGTGTGTGTGTGTGTGTGTGTGTGTGTGTGTAATGTATCCACCCATAATTTGGTTGTGGTAATCATACAAAGAACATGTAAACCACTATCAAGTATACTTTGAAGATATACAATCTTTGTCAATTAAATATTTATAATTTAAAATAGATGGCCAGATTTTACATAAAAATGAATATGTAAAGTATTTTTAGAGAACTATAATGGACATGGTCTAAATCAACAGAGAACTGATCTAGTTTTTAAATAGTTCATTGTAATGCATATTAATGAATGAGTAGAGGGAGATCTATTCTATATCTTAGTGTATAAGCTGCCAGGCTAAGACCAAGTTTTCAGCATGAAATATATAGTTTTTCCCAACTTTTCTAGTATCTTGGTATTCGTTTATATAAAGAAAAATACCACTCTTTTCCCTTTGATGTTCCAAAAATATCCTAGTCAAGAGATTTTATGTTATCCAAAGGTAGTGTTTTAAAGAAATAATATTAAAGCTACAAAACACAACATGTTTTCCTTTAAATTGAAGGCATCTTAGGTGACAAATGATAAGATAATTTCTGTAAGAATCTTCCACAGACTAATTAAATTTTTTTGTCCTTTTTCCATGATAGTTCCCACAATGGACCCAAAAAGCACATTTTAATCATATGCAAGGACATAATTTATTTGTTTTCAAAGGTACTAAGATCACTAATTAGCTTTTTAGATATAAATTCTATTGCTTTAATTTAAATTTTTATTTTTAAATTTGAATTTAAATTTTTATTTTTGTGGGTGCCTCAGAGGATAAGAGCACTTGCTGTTCTTGTGGACCCAAGTTAGGCTCCCAGCATGCATGTGAGGTGCTTCCCAACTATCTCTAATTCTTGTTCCAGGGAGCTGATGCCTCTGACCTCCTCAGACACCTACACTCAAATGAACATATCTCAACACCAACACACAACTACACATAATTTATAAAATTCTAAATCCATTGTGTATGGTCTTTCATAGACTCTTCTCATGAATATATACATTCATAAGCCATTCTGAAGTTAAAGTGAAGGAAGTAAAGGAAGTAGGCTCTTGGTAAAACAGTCCTGAAGCCTTTGTCCAAATGATGTCCAAATGGTAGAGTCATAAAACACACTGTAGGAAGTTAGGAACACAGAATGAATTTCATTCATGGAATTTAGGGTACAAGTAGAGACAAAATTTTAATGAAAAGCAAGTTACAATCCCTTTCATTCACAACAGAAATGATGCAATGAATTAAGAATATGAAGTTCACACCCAATTTGTTTTCACCCACCCTCTTCGCTGAACTACCATTTACTTTTCCCATCCTTTGAAGGAGAAATACTCAGTCTTTTATATCAAGGATCAGCCTTCTGGAACTTGTTCTGTCTGCCTATTTTATACCTTCTTATCATTCCTATTTATACTAAATGAAGTATAAATACATGCTTCATTTATTTCTCAATAACTATCAGCAAGTTCTGTTGTGCCTTCTCATTCCTAGTCTATCTCATCTATGTCTACTTTATCTAAAAAGAGAATTTACCCTGATTTTTTCAGTAACTCACTATTATGTCATCTTCTTAATTGCTATGTTTTAATATACATTTTTAAATATTCTTTCTGGGGTCCATATGATTCCATGGCTCTCAAACTCCTCAGTCCTTATACTTCTAGAGTATCTCAAAATTAGTACTATATATAAGTGCCCACTCCTGTAGAGCACTTCTTGAGAGCTATTAATAAATAAAATTTAAGTTTTGTATTTTATGGGAGAGTAAAGTCAGTTATGTCATAGTTTGACCAATACATAACTTTATACTTAATAAGTTAATAATTGAGAATAATTAATGAATTATGAGCAAGAGAATAATATAATATACTGTCCTTTCCAGATATAGGATCCTTTACAGCTTACGGATAGATGCTAAAAGCCTCATTGTGAACCTACAAATTCCATGTAGCTCTAAATATCCCCTATGACCTAACCAATGGCATCCAAGCCAACTGAATGATAAATATCACTTTTCTTACTCATTAGGTGCAAGCAGAAGTGGGGCACTCTAGCCACAGCACAGTGGACTGTGATAATTGATCAAGCTGTTGGGAATTCTGTGAGCTGTCATGGAAACAACGGTAGCTTGTCATCAGTCATGGCTGCCTTTCTATCCCAGCAATGTCCAGATTATAGCAATTCTCAAATTCCATCGTGTAAATAACTCCACCAGCATAGTTGATTTAAGGCTGCTAATGTGAAATCATGAAATAAACATAGACAGGATTGACTTTCCGTCAGCTCGTCTGTCAAAGTTTAATGTTTGGAAGTAAAGCACTGTTCTTTATGTTAGTAAACTAGGTATGGATTTAATGGATCCCCTGCATTTGCATTGGCTGTTTTATCCTCTTTTTTTTGTTATGAGCCTGGAATGTTTCTTGGAAAATATTTGAAAATTGGCATCCATGACAATATTAACATTTAAGTTGCTAGACCACAGAGGGGACTTACTAGTTTAGAATCAGTTTGACAGAATGGACTTGTACCTGAGTTCAGTGATGGCTTTTTGTCGAATTTCTTCCAATGCTCTTACATGAATAGCTTCCATTCTAGGTAGTGGAAATTTTGTATGTGTTTAAAATTCACAGAACTGTAACAGCTTGGATTCCATGTAACCTTTACTGGATCTTTTTTGTTAGGATAAAACTATGATTTTAATAATGTCTAACTACAAATACTAGGAAATTGATTTATTGTAAACTTTTTAAAATACAATAATAATATTTAATTTTTTAACATAAATTTATTTATTTATTTATTTTACATCCTGGCCACAATTTCCCCTCCCTCCTCTACACTCAGTCCAGCTCCCCAATCCCCCATCTGTTCCCACCTCCAAATCTGCTCCTCCTTCTTTTCTGTTTAGGAAAGGACAACTCTCCCCTGAGTATCAACAAAACAAGACATATCAAGTTGCAGGAAGACTAATCACCTTCTCATGTATTAAGGCTTGGCCAGGTGACCCAGTATGAGGAGTAGGGTCCCAAAATATTGGCCCCTTTTTGTTCATGTGACAAAATACCTGAGAGAAGCAAATTAAAAGAAAGGAAAATTAATCTTTTTACCCCAAATTTTAGAGGTTTCGGGTTGAAGGTTGGCATGCCCTATTGCTTTAGTCTTAAGGCAAAATATTATGGCCTTGAAGATGTATGGTGAACAAGGAAGCCCACCTCAAGGTGGTCAGGAAGCAGAAAGACTGAAAGAAAATACAGAGGCTAAAATATAGCCCTGATGACAGGTCCTCAGTGACTACACTTGCTTCCTCTACCTAGGACCCAACTCTCCATACTGTTATCAAATTATAGACCAACTGATGATTTTATCCATTGATCAGATTAGAGTCCTCACTCCCCAAAAGCTCCAAATGTAAACATACTGCCCTAAATAACCGTTTTTAAAAATTAATTTAAAAATTTTAAATATTGGCATTTTTAATGTTTATTGATTTATTTTATTTTATTTTATTTTACAATACTATTCAGTTCTACATAACAGCCACAGATTCCCTTGTTCTCTCCCTTTCTGCCCCCCTCCCCTTCCCCCAGCCCACCCCCCATTCCCACTTCCTCCAGATCAAGGTCTCCCACAAGGACTGAGATCGACCTGATAGACTCAGTCCAGGTAGGTCCAGTCCCCTCCTCCCAGATTGAGCCAAGCGTCCCTGCATAAGTCCCAGGTTTCAAACAGCTAACTCATGCAACGAGCCCAGCACCTGGTACCACTGCCTAGATGCCTCCCAAACAGATCAAGCCAATCGACTGTCTCACCTATTCAGAGGGCCTGATCCAGTTGGGGGCCCCTCAGCCTTTGGTTCATAGTTCATGTGTTTCCATTCGTTTGGCTATTCGTCCCTGTGCTTTATCCAACCTTGGTTTCAACAATTCTCGCTCATATAAACCCTCCTCTTTCTCACTAATTAGACTCCCAGCGTTCCACCCGGGGCCTAGCCATGGATGTCTGCATCCAGATTCCTCAGTCCTAGGATGGGGTTTCTGGCACAACTATTAGGGTGTTTGGCCATCCCATCACCAGAGTAGGTCAGTTCCGGCTGTCTCTTGACCATTGCCAGCAGTCTTTTGTGTGGGTATATTTGTGGATTTCTGTGGGCCTCTTTAGCACTTTGTTTCTTCCTTTTCTCATGTGGTCTTCATTTACCATGGTCTCCTATTCCTTGTTCTCCCTCTCTTTTCTTGATCCAGCTGGGATCTCCCGCTCTCTTTCCCTTGACCCTTGCCCTTCATTGCTCCCACTCATGTCCAGGATGTTTATTGATTTTGTTCTTTAACAATCTCATACATGTAGAAATTGCATTCTGATTTTTGTACTCTCCTGTCCTCTCTATTTTCCTTCTCACTGTTATTGACCCCACTCCTCCATACAATTCCCTCTCAAACATTCTTTTAGACCAACTGAGTTCAAGCAGTATCTTCTGTGTGACCACTGGTTCAGGGCTGCCCATTGGAACTTGGGCTCCTCAATGGGTACACAACCGAAGAATACACGATTGAATTTCAGCCTCAAAAAGACATTTAAACTTTTCCTGTAAGGATTGGGGAAAATTATAGAAGAGAGGGCATCAAGAATATGAGATCTAGAAGATAATAAGAAGGGTTGTGAAATGTCAGTGTCATTTCATCAGGACACAGCCAATCCATTCATAACTTCTCAACAGTGTGTATAAGACTGGGTTTATCAACAGTAGATCATAGATCTGAGAGAAGCCCAAGGAGTCTTATTTTTCTCTAATAGAAAAATTTTTTAGCACCCAAACTTTAAGAATATAGCATATCCAAATCTCAGCATACCTCACTAGTAACAACCAAAGCAGGCCAGAGACCCAAGCTCACTTCCCTATTAACTTTTTCATGGTTCAGTAAGCATCAGTGTAAACTCTTATAATTGATGTAGTGTAACACTCATGTTAAGAGAAGTGGTGCCAGGAGAACAGTGCCTGTGAGTCACAAGAACTACTGAGTGTACAACTCTAAAACCTAAAGGATCTGGGTGCATTAGATAGGATTGAGAATATGGGTACCATTTGAAGGAAACACAGTGTGTATATTGAATATCTAATTTTCCTCACAAATTATTTATTTAAGCTTTACTTCTAGTGCAATGGTGTTATGAAACAGTATCTTTGGAATGCAATAGGAGCTAGATGAAGTCATGAGAGTTGGGACATTAAGATAGCTGCTGCCTATAAGCTAATAGAAAAGGCTGCTGATAAAATAGACCTTGTTGTCACGTATATCACTGGACATCCCAGCTCCATTTTTTATTAGAATAATAGGACACCTGGTCAATGGCATTTTGCTATGCTAGCATGAGCAGCTAGGAAAAAGAGGCTTTATATGAATAGAATATCTATATTGATTGTGAACCTGGGGAACACTAAATATATCCAGAGAAGAGAGATATTTGGTGAGCACTCTTGGGGAATAACGTAAAGGAATGGGAAAATGTAGTCAGGAAATACTTCTAAACCAGAGTGATTAGAGCAGATCCAAAGTGATAGGCAGGTAATGATTATGACTCTGACATTTAAAATTTTTTATTTTTATTTATTTTTTATTAGTATATTTATTTTACATCCCAGCCACAGCTTCCCCTCATTTTCCTCCTGCTCCCTCCCCCTAATCTTCTCCTTTTCCATCTCCACCCAGGAAAGAGCACGTCTCCCATGAGTATCAATAAAACATGGTATATCAAGTTGCATTAAGACTAAGTACCTCCCCATGTATTAAGGCTCTGCAAGGCAACTCTGTATGAGGAGTAGGGTCCCAAAAGCCAGTAAAAGACTTGGAGGCAGTTCCTGTTCCCCGTTAGGAATCCCACATGAGGACCAAGCTACACAACTGTAACATATATGCACAGTGCCCAGGTCTTACATTGTTTAAGCTTGAAGAAGCTTGGTTGACTTTTCAATATAATGCAGTGAGATATTCCATAAGACTAAGATTCCAGGAAGATCAGTAGTCTTTCAGTGTACAGGGACTGAGATCTCACAACTTAGAGCTGATAAAAGGTCAGGGTCCTAACACGCCAGTTTATGAAATATCAATTACTATCATTTCCTCTCTCTCCTAGCTAGATGCTAGAGGGTTTTTATAACCTCTACAAAGATATATGAGAAATTTCTTACCAGAAGGGGTAAGTTCTTAAAATTCCCTCAGGGTTTAAGAAAGCAAAATTTTATAGTTTCATTTATTATAGAATAAATATAACTTTTATGAAGAATGAAGAATAAAAGGATATTCTATCCATATAAATTACAATTCAGGGAAAATAAAACAGACTGGCTTCTTGCAGCCTCGTTGGAGAGTCAGTGAAAATCTTGTTCCAGTTGCCTTCAATGCAGATTTTCCCATATCTATCTACCTTCATTTTCTCTTTGTTCCCTAGCTCAAACCACCCAACTAACATAATATAGAGACATGATGTATATTTCAAAGATGTTAATAAGGCATGGAAAACAATAAGTAACCATATATCCAGACATACACATCTGTACATGCCATTGGTTTGCCATGTTTACTAAGCCATTAACGAAAAGGAACACCGATCTGCTTGGACAAAGAGAGCAGCTGAGAGCCTTACTCTTTCCTCTCCTATTTATACATTTTTTTTTTTTTTTGGTCTCAAGAAGCCTGAGCAGGAAAGACATGGATGGGAAAACAATGACCCTACAGAACACAAATACCATCAATAACACAGAACAGAATTGTATGGGCTAGTTTTTAACACTAGATACAGGTTAGAGTCATTTTGGAAAAGGAAAACACAATTGAGAAAATGGCCCCACCAGATTGGCCCGTAGGCAGCTCAGAGACATTTTCTTGATTAATGATTGTTGTGGATGTGCCCATTCCATAGACTGTCAAACTGAGTAGATAATCCTGGATGCTACAGAAAAGCAGGCTGAGAAAGCCATTAAGAACAAGCCAGTAAGCAGCCTTCCTCCATGGTCTCTGCATCAATTTCTGCTTTCAGGTTCATGTTTTGCACTCCTGCCCCGACTTACTAATTGATGAACTACAAACTGTACAATGAAATAAAAGCCTTCCTCTCCAAGTTTCTTTTTGTAATGGTGTTTTAGTACAGAAATAAGAACCCTAACTAAGACAAGAATCAAGAATAAAAGAAGATTAAAATAAAGATACAACTTGGGAGGCAGAGGCAAGTGGATTTTTGTGAGTTCGAGGCCAGCCTGGTCTACAGAGCGAGATCCAGGAAATGCACAAAGCTACAGAGAGAAACCCTGTCTCAAAAAACCAAGAGAAAAAAAAAAAAGAAACAAAGGGCAGCAAGTCAAAGAGCAAAAAAATCATATATAAACTATAGATGTTATTTCAATCTGAAACTTTTATGTATGTTGTGGTAGATTTAGTATTTACTAACAAGAATTCCATGCTGACTTTAAAATTAGCCTTGAGAGACACAAACAACTATTAAATAAAATTCAATGTCTAGATTTTGTTGTATTTTTCATTTGACAAATATGAGTAAAACCATATACTCAAACAAAAAAGTTGGCACTGCCCCAGGCACTGTGATCTGAAGATGGTACACCAAATATTGAATTCTACAGTGTGTAAGATCCATGTTTCAGAACAGACTAAAGACAATTCTAGATTGTAGATAGCAGGAATGGGGAAACAAAATGTATTTCTGTGAATGATACTAAATCAAAGTGAGGTACAAAATAATAAATAAATAAACACACAGGACACTAATTATGCTTTCATTCAGTTTAGTATTCTTCTAAAATAGAATTTATGTATTTTAAAATGTTTCCTTCAGTTGATACTTAAAATAATTTCAGATTAAAGGAGTTTGTTTTATGATGAAGCTAGAATTTCCAGATAGATGACCTATTCTATTAGTTGTCTCTTCCATTGGCTTGCAGGCAGTAGTTGTCATGAGGACTCCAAGCTGCCAAAAAGGCCGTCCTTAAATTTGAGGAATTACCTGATATTAGAAAATAGATAGTCAATTTATTAACCAGACAATATACATGAGATAGAAAGCCACAAAGTGTTAAATAATATGAATCTTTCTCTGTCAGTTAATTTACATCTTTTCATACAAAACCTATAATAAAATTTTAGTTTACTTATAAATATTTTGTGGTTGAATATATTGAATTCCTATTTAGAAAAAAAGGCCTAATAAGAATTGAGTATAAATCAACTATCTTCAAAAGGAAGAAATGATATTATCAATTTATCAGATCATTTTCTTCATATTTAGAATTTTATTTCAGTGTATCTTAAATAATAAATAACAGAAACAAATATTTTTCACAGGGGAAATAAATGTCAAAGGCATAGAGACCACTACAGTAATTTCCATCAATGATTTAGACTTCAGTGTCAAACATTTACATAGTTTATATTAAAGTAAACAAATATGCATTTAGTATGATTGAACTGGCATTTTTCCAATGGATAATTTTCTTTAAAAGCTTGCTCAAAATATATCATAAAAGCTTTGGTAAGCCCCTCTCATTGCGATGCTTTTCATCCATGTTTCTGAAAGGCAATTCCACTTCCTGACATTTTTCTGTCTAAGGATTTTATAATTTTATGATCGTTTTATTTACTACATTTTATATATGTGAAAATTTATATTATCTGTACTGATAATATTAACATACACAACTCTTAAATTTTAAGATATAATGTCTATTTTCTACAATCAAATTTTTTATTATTGATTTTTGTCATGAAAAATCAAATGCATAGGAATATAAAATTAAAGATGAATAAATTTATTTTGATTAGCATTAAATGGCTAACATACTACAACATCAAGTTGATAAGAATCTTTTCTTATTGTGAAGCAGCTACATGGTAAATACATTTTTACATTCTTGTTGCATATTTTAAAGTATAATGTGCTTTGATATACATGGGCACTGCAAAATAATTACTACAGTCTGGTTTATTATCCTATTTTAACCTGCTCTATCTCATGTAGTAAGAGTCTTTGAAGTACCCATTTAGATATGTAGGGTTCCAACCACACAATGCAAAATTCATTGTTCCACTATAATTAGGATCACTGTCGTGAATGAACACATTTTATTTTATAAATAAAAGTTTCAAACAAAATGACACCTCCCAAATTTTTTATTCTTGCCCCCACTTGAAATCAGGTCACATGGCATACACTGACATCAATGCTCCAAAGAACCTTCAGGTTGTTGACAAGTACTCAATCCCAGCACTTGTCTGGCAGATGAAGTTTGCAAGTCTTCAATCTGTTCTCCACATCACCTAGCTCCTTGCATTCAGGCAGGACCATCTCAGGAGTAGTCATCATCAGCATGATGTGTCACCGTCAGCACCTTAGGTAGAAATACCCACGTGATGGGATTCAAGTAGGCCATATGTTTCTAATGGAATGCTTTCTATCCCACAGGACTTTGATTAACTTGGCTCCAAGTGCCTTACAGAGCAGAGCTTTCTCACAAACCTGAAATATTTGTATTATGTGTTTGCTCAAAATATTCAAATAGAGATAAAGCTTTCCTTTTCAGATCATTTGATCCTTTAGACATATTTTGACAGTAAGAAATAGACTGATAAACAGACATCTACTTGGAAGATACTTTCGAGAATTTGACTGAGCTAATTATTTACATAGCCATCCATGTCCTTCTGAACTGTTTCAAATATTCTGTCTTTCATACAAAAAGATACATGATAAACTGAAGGTGGGTAACAGATGCTGGATATATGATATGTTTATGATCGATATAGAAAGATAAATATAGTCGTTTGTTTCAATGAGAGATTTTGACATAAGAGTTGTTGAAAACTCATTAATTAACAAACATTCATTCACTCATTGTAAATTCATACATATAATTCATACATACAATATTCATATGTATTGAATAATTTTTCAAACATGGAAGATGGCCATGAAACATTTGATGTAAATCAATGAGTGATACTGTTTGTGTGTCAGTCTTAAGCTTCTCTGATCATTTAACTCTACAGGTAAAGAAAAGAATATTTGAGACTATTTATTAAGAAAATTTGAAATATATTATTATAATTGTTTTTCTTTCATTGTTGAAAAGGAAGGTGAGGGGTAGATAATAATATGATGGATCGTGTTCTAAGTCTAGGGCACTGCACTTGATTTAAATTTTCTGTGGAATCAGTTTATTTAGTCTCTTAAGTCCAATCATAAAGATGTTTCTACTCCTAGAGGATCACCAATCTCTCTACTTGAGAAAAGCAGAGGATGAGCCAACAGTCAATGAGGCCTGGCTTTATTCTTCTAAAGGGCCTTTAAAATGAAAATCAAACCAAAGGGGTAAGTCTGTCCCACGCATATATTTTGAAAGGTACATCTCTGGGTGCTGGTGGCTAATGAGGATATTAGATGACAGGTGGTCCGATGCCCTCTGTGCTCTGAGTTAAACATCACCTAAAGAGCAATGCCTCTCCCACTACTGTAGATTCCCACTCACTTTTTCTTTCTCATCTCCTACTTGTTAAGAAGCTTTATAAAGTACATTAAATGGATTAGTCAATATATCTTATATAGGAAGCTCTTTTAAAACAATATCGGATTGAACAATCTAAAACTAGTTTGTCTAGTTGCTACAAAGACTCTTAATGTGTATTCTCACTCTTTGCCTGAGGTCATCATTGATTAGGATCTGATGAATGTCATTGTGGAACCAAGGGTTGAATGAAGTATTGCTTCCAGGATTGCAAGCTACATCCCCTGAAGTCCAGTAAATGGTATGATATGTAATATAATTGATACTCTTTTTGTGAATTGTGTATTTGAATATTTACTGACTAAATTTCATTGTTTTTCCCTCATCTAGTGTAAACATGCACAGAGCAAGGCCAACTGTCATTGTCAAAGTACTTCCCACGGTCCCTATCATGAGAAGGCTATGATGTGCCTGTGGAGGAGACACACATTATGTAATCATTGTTCTGGCTGGAGTTACAGTGCAGGAGGCTGCAAGTTCAATATAAATGAGTAAATATAAATTTATTAAATGTCTTTAAATAGAAACATGCTCAAAATTAGTGCATATATAGATGTGTTGTTTAGACTATTACTTCAGGCTTGTGGGACCTGGCTCTGTGTCTCCCTAAGCAATGGTTCAATAGTAGTTTATGGCAAGGCTTAAGGTCCTTCTAAATTTTAAAATATTAGTTCTATAATTCATTGAACAAACTTGAAACACAAAAACTGAAAATGTCTGAAAGTATTTTTGGAATATATTATAAAAGAAAAATGACTTCTAAATTTAGGCTTTCTTCCTACCACCAAAAATAAATCATCTAGGCTTTGCTATGCATACTTACAAAGCTGAGACATTTATTTTAGATTCCTTCTATAAATGAAAATTTTAGTTACTTAAAGCTAGAGAGGCTTGGAACTGTTAAAAGCATGAAAATAATACATCAAACATTGATCAATGTGTTAAAAATTATCAGTTTCAGCTATACTAAAATTTTACAAATGTAGTGAAAGTTTACCTTAGCATTTGAGGTAGTTGCTTAAGAAGTGTTATTTACAAATCATGAAAATAACAATTTACTTTGCATTAGAACAACATACAACAGCTAGGAGTAGAATCCCTCAACCCATTGGCTTCTGATAAAGCAAGGAAAACATAGACTTATTAGGGGATTGATCATGCTTGTTAATTTGAAAACTAAAAGTTGGAAATTGAAATTAATTTAGGATACAGATTAATGGAGATGAAAATGATTCATTAAAAGAAAACAATTAATTGAAATAAAACTCATTATATAAATATGAAGGAAACCTGAAGATTGGAGTCTTTTCAAGACCATTCCTTTCTAAGTTTTGTCATTACAAGCCACAGTGAAACCTACTTACAGTTTCATGAAAGTACTGTTTTACTAAAAGAAGTGTCCCCTTTCAAGTTTCCTACTGCAATCTAAAGGTGAGAGCTTCTTGAGGTTCAAATGGCAACTGCAGTCTCTGGGGAAAAGGATCACAGTTCTGCAAGGGATCAGAAGAAAAGGTGACAAGAAGGGGCTTGATCAGAAGAAATCTTCAGGACAGTGTTTATACCGTCCAAACACCATGGAAAGAAGTATGTGATGACTAGCCCTCCTAGACAGCCTCATACAGCTTACATGAAGAGAGACTTATAAAATTCTGTTTTGTTATGAGAATGCATGTCCTAAACAGGGCCTCAGGACTCCTGGATTGCATCATGTCAGTAAAAAAGAGTAATCAGTGAGAAGACATCCAGGTTGTCCGTGTTTCTTAGGAAATTCTTTGGTTTCAATTATAAAAGTTCATCTTCTAGGACAATATTTTTTTCAAATATATCAGAAATATTCATGTACAAAACAACATAAAATTTCTAAAACATGCTCTTTTGTGTTATTATAAATCATTGATTTTTCTTGCCATTTTCAATTTTCCTCATAAATTCCCATATTGGCAATGGGCAGTCTGGAGCCAAAAGGGTCAATTTCTTCATCATATATGACACTGTTCTAACTCCATGGGGCATGAACATAAATGAATATAATTTGGCTTCAGTTATCTCCTATAAAATGCTCTATTCAAATCATAATGTTCTATTCTGCTTGTAGTAAATGGACACAATGCTATCTCTCTGATGATTTTCTGTGAGGAGTCAAGTCAAATGCCAGGAGCAGTGGAACACATCTGCAAAATCATAGAACTAAGGAGGAAGAAGCAGAAGGAGCAGACATTTTGACTGCATATGAAGTTGGAGGTTAGTCTTGAGGTCATAAGATCCTGTCACATAAAACAAAAACAAAAATAACAAAAGAAAGGAAGGATTAAAAAAAAAGGGGTTGTTTAGCATATGTTAAGATCCTCATTTACTGTTTGAACAATGTCTTACTTCCTCTCCATTTTTAAAAATGAATCACTGGGAATGGGAATGGGAAGGGACTTGGCATTTTCTTTCTTCTCTTTTGAATCCCTGGTGAGTGAAGACACTTGATAGTTTAGACTGGAAGCTTAATGATTCTAGCCATGCCTCACTCTTTTGCTGAATTTCAGGAGAAATTTCAAGGTAGGAGGTTGAATCTTCTCTTCACTTTCACATTTTGAAAGTGAGGAATTGTGATTTTTCTATACTCAGCCATCAGAGGACAATGTTTGAGATCTTCACAGCATCAGTGGTTCTCAAACTTTCTCATGTTGCAACCATTTAATACAGTTCCTCATGTTGTGGTTACCTGCAACCATAAAATTATTTCATTCCTACTTTATAACTGTAATTCTGTACAAAAGTGAATAGTAATGTAAATACCTGATATGCGATATATCTAATATGTGACCCAAAGGGATCACGACTTACACAGGGTGACAGCCACTGCTTTAGAGTCTTTCCTGTGCACAAGACCTCCTCCCCAGACATGCTTGATAATAAACACTTAAAAAGCTTGTTTGAGCTGTCTGTAAGTCCATGTTCCTGTGATTTTTTTCCAGTATAACACATTTTATTTCTGTTAATGTAACAATGCTTTCCAAAGAAAATATAATTTTTCTAATCACCAACCTTACATATGCAAAAGCAAGACAGAGAAACATACAAAATGTATATGTACACATTCCCTGTGATTCTTTCAAGATCACTACTTTCCTGGACCTGTGTTTTATCAAAGTCACAGCTCCCTCCTAACACATTTCTTATTGCTATGAGATTATTTCCAGCAGTGCAATGTAAGGAAGAGTTTTTCTCAAATGCCAATATGTCAACTGATAAATAATTCACAATTTCAACAGATCAAATAATACTAGCTTTACATAGTTTGATGTAAGTTTAGAACATTATATTATTAAAGAGACTATATATAAAGTATATATATATATATATTTAAAGTATATATATTTTTTAATATTTTTTAATATTTTAGAGATATTTTAGGTGTTGCCAAGACCACATTTTTATACAGTAATTTAAACAAGTATATATGACAAATGGTAGATATGTAAGTTCTTACCATTATTATGGTCTGTTAATAGCCAGTGGCAGTTCTCTCGCCATTTCAAAGCTCAGATAAGGAGGGCTTTAGAGATAGCTTAGTAGTTACAAGTGCTTGCTGCTCTTCCAGAGAACCTGGCTTCAGTTCCTAGCAACCTCATCAGGTGGCTCCCCTGTCACTCCAACTACAGTAGATCTGACAATCTCTTCTGGACTCTGTGGCACCTAATAAATGTGCATATGTATGTACACATGCGCACATGTACACACATCTACACACACAGAGTTACACGCATGTTCTCTCTCTTAAATAAATAATAGCTGGGCGGTGGTGTCACACACCTTTAATCCCAGCACTCGGGAGGCAGAGCCAGGTGGATCTCTGTGAGTTCGAGGCCAGCCTGGGCTACCAAGTGAGTTCCAGGAAAGGCGCAAAGCCACACAGAGAAACCCTGTCTCAAAAAAAAACAATAAATCCCTAAAGGAAACTTCTGGAAATAAAAAAATAAAAAATAGACAATTCTCCATATGCTTCATTCATTAGCTTAGTCTTATAAATTACACACGAAGAATAATACTTTAAGACACAAAATTCATAAGCTATAACATAAAAACTGAAATTTATCATTAGTTTAAAATCAAATTATTTTAATTTTAAATCATTACAACTATTCATTTATATTCAGTTCATCATTTTTGTTTGACAAATAGGAAGGCATTCATCAATAATAATGTGTCAGTAAATATAATGAAGCACACTATTAGTATATTCTGAAGAATTAAAAGGGTTTTGAATGTGCTAATTTATTAATAACTATTGAAATTGACCTGCTCCCTCTTGAATTGTATCTAAATTTATTAGTGGTTCTGATAATTAAATTAAAATTAGGTCACTTTTGCACACTCAGGAGAGATTAAACAGATGCAAAGTAAATTTTTAATTACATTAGTGTCATCCTTCATTCAACATCCCGTGTGAAACCTTAAGCATTTCATTAAATTATTTTATATCTGTACATAAGAGCTGTAAATAACATTTCCCCCTCACGATAAAAGTTATAATTTCATTCTGAGACCACAAATGTCCAAGGTCTATCCTTTTATTGTGAAGATGTGCTAAAGTTAATGAATACATTACATTACCCAGAGATGAATGTTTTAAATGACATAATATTAATGCACATTAGTAGCTCATTTTCTCTCTAAAGAATTCCCAATCACATCTTTAAAAATGTCTTATGATGACCATGTCACAAGAAATATCTGTAGCACAACAAAAACTGAGGGTAAAATTCTACTTCCTCAGTTCCTGAAACTTAAAACTGTGTCTTGGTGGTTTCCGCTTCTCAAGCAGCTCAGTACTGAAGTACTGAAGGCAAGACTTGGAAATATCATATACCTTATTTCACATCTTCTTGCTAAATATACTGTATTTCCTAGATTTTAGAGAACTGATGTGATTTCATACTCTCTGTCTGTATACAGAATTCTATATTGATTGTTACTCTTCTGTTTATACTTATTGGAACTTTTTGGGACCATGCTAGCTCACTTGTTAATATCCCTCCTCCTTTGGATCACCTGGCAGTCCCTGATCATAGAGTTTACACTGTTTGTAGAGTCACCATTTCCTGAGAATAGACACCATGAATTCATTTTTTAGTTACAAATTTCCTACTAATCTATCAGTCAGTAGTTTAGCAAAAAATTAAATAAATATAATAATGAGATAAATATCTAAAATGTCTTAATTTTTTAAGTTGAAGTCTGTCCTATATTCTGAAAGGTTTTTTTTGCCACAATTGAAAAACAGTAAGAAATTGAAATACCACTTAATACAATTCTCACATCTAAATTTTTTCACAGGGCAGCAAAAAGATATCAGTGAATAACTCATACCATGAAAATAAGGTCTAAAATTCAGTTGATAGTAACACACTGATACCAGTTTTTTAGCTTTGATAGGTCATGTAAGTTGTTAGCCCTAGGTTCTAGTTTTGATGAATGGGATACTATTTGTACAATCTTTGCACTCATTCTGTAAATACATATCATTATATTTACAGAATTATAATTTTAATGTCATTGTAAATAAATAACACATCATCTTTCTCATTTATAATACCAATACTCTGTCCCCAAATAGATAAATAAATTATGTATTAGAAATAAAGTTACGTAGTAAATAAGACAAAATGATAGCCTACAGAATGGAAAAAGATTTTCACCAACTCCACATATGACAGAGGGCTGATCTCCAAAATATATAAAGAAATCAAGAAACTAGACAGCAAAATACCAAAAATCCAATTTAAAAAATGGGCTACAGATCTATATAGAGAATTCTCAACAGAAGAATCTCTCAAATGGCTGAAAGGAATTGTTCAACATCCTTAGTCATCAGGGAAATGCAAACCAAAACCACCCTGAGATATCATCTTACACCTGTCAGAATGGTTAAGATCAAAAACACTGATGAGAGCTTATGTTGGAGAGGATGTGAAGCAAGGGGAACACTCTTCCACTGATGGTCAAGTGCAAACTTGTACAGCCACTTTGGAAATCAGTATGGTGATTTCTCAGAAAACTGGAAATAAATCTACTCAAGACACAATGATACCACTCTTGGGCCTATACCCAAGAGATGCTCAAGCATACTACAAGGACATTTGCCCAACTATGTTTATATCAGCATTATTCATAATAGCCAGAACCTGGAAACAACCTAGATGCCCCTCAACCAAAGAATGGATAAAGAAAATGTGGTACATATACACAATGAAGTATTACTCAGCTGTAAAAAAAAAAAAAAAAAAAAATTGACATTGTGAAATTTGCAGGCAAATGGATGGAACTAGAAAATATCATCCTGAGTGAGGTAACCCAGACTCAGAAAGACAAACATGGTATGTACTCCATGTATCCACTCACTCATAAGTGGATGCTAGATGTAAAGCAAAGGATAATCAGACTACAACCCATAGCTCCAGAGAAGCTAGGAAACAAGGAGGACCCTAAAAGGGATGTACAGATCACATTGACATGGAGAAATAAAGGAGATCTCGATGAGTAAACGGAGGATGAGGAGGGGTGCAATAGTGGGTAGGGGTTGGGGGATGAGAACACGAGGGAATGGGATCGTCAAGCTAAGGGAGGGACGCAGTAGGAGAACAATGAATGAGATATCTTAATAGTGGGAGACATTATGGGGTAAGGGAGAAACCTAGTGCTAGGGACATTCTTAGGAATCCACAAGGATGACCCCAACTTAGACTACTAGCAACAATGGAGAGGGTACCTGAACTGGCCTACCCCAGTAATCAGATTGGTGAATACCATAACTGCCATCATAGAAACTTCATCCAGTAACTGATGGAAGCAGATGCAGAGATCCACAACCATGCACCAGGCCAAGCTCTGAGAGTTCAGTTGAAGAGAGTGAAGAGAGATTACATGAGCAAGGGGGGGTCAAGATCATGATGGGGAAATGTATAGAGACAACTGAACCAACCTCAAGGGAACTCACAAACTTTAGACCAACAGCTGTGGAACCTGCATGGGACTGGACTAGACCCTCTGCATATGGGAGACAATTGTGTAGCTTGGTCTGTTTGAGGGACCCCTGGTAGTGAGATCAGGATCTATCCTTGGTGCATGAGCTGTCTTTCTGGATCTCATTAGTTATGTTTGGACACCTTGCTCAGTCTTGATGCCGGGGGAGGAGCTTGGTCCTGCCTCAACTGAATGTACCAGGCTTAGCAGTCCCCTCATGGGAGAATTTACCTGTTGGAGGAGGGGATGAGGGGGAGGTGCGGGGGAGTCAGAGCTGGAAAGAGAAGGGATGAGAGAGGGATCTGTGGTTAGTATGTAAAATGATTAATTTTTTTAAAAAATAACAGAAAATAGAAAAAAGAAATAACGTGATGGTGGCACTATTTATATGAATATATAGTAATAGAGTTAGAAGTAATAAACAGGAATTCTACAATGGTACACAATAAATCTGTCTCCCAAAATGATAAAAATGAGGGAATTGTAATTATAGAACTAGAATATTTTTATTTTCTCACCTTTTATGTATAGAAATAAAAGAGATATTTCAAAATGATTGTTTTCCAATAATGTTCTAAGAAAAAGAAGAATCAGCAAGGACAAGATGGAAGTGGAGGAGGAAAGTTCATGAGGGAAGCAAGTTAGCAGGGATCAGGTTAGAAATGGAAGCCTAAGAAGAATAAGCGTAAAAGGAAATTCATGACTAATACAATATGCCAACCAAATGTCCCGCACTAAAATGAAACTGTTAGTCTGACTTTTAAATTATACAAGAAATATAGCTAATTATAGTTTCTCCAAATCACATAGACACTGAAAGACGATTCTTTTCTTCCAATGAGCTCATGGAGACTTACACACGAGTACATACATGCACACACACACACACACACACACACACACACACACATACATACACACACACACACACATACACACACACACACACACACACACACACACCTCTGTACTTTGGAAATTATAGATTACTTTATACATGTGATTAGAATTTGAGGTAGTTTTCTATACTGAGTCTTAGGCCAACCTGAGATATGTATTGAGTTTAAGACCAGCCATAACTACATGTGAGGTTATGTTGGAAAACAATTAAGGCTGAAGTAGTAGTCTTTTTCATTGGTCTTTAAAGTCTCAAGCAGCAAAAAGTTAGGAAGAATGGGGACATGGATTAAGATTAAATTTATACTAAGGTGTAGGGTTACCATCTTGTCTGTTTAGATGATAAATGGACATTGGTCTCAAAAAGTTGTCAGTTTTTAAAATGTTTTCTTTGTAATTGCTATGCTGTCATATTAACTCTAACATAAACTAGAAATTGGGTCAACTTTTAATTTCTAAACACATGTGCATTAGCTTCTTCCAAATATATTTGATCCTATGCTTAAATATAAAGCAAAGGGCTGGAGAGATGGTGCATCCATTAAGAGCCCTTTATAGCCTTAAGAGCCTCAGATTAGTTCCCAGCACCCATATCAGGACACTAACAACTGCCTGTAACTCCTGCCCCAGGAGATGTCTTCTGGCTTTCACGGGTACTCAAACATACATTGTAGACACACAATGCAGATAGATATACATGCAAAAAAAACTTTAAAATAACCTTCAATATAAAACAAATAAAATTTTAGAAGAACTAAGTTAGACATCTTAGTATTTAACCTCTCACAACAATCAGATCTCAATATTTTTGAATAACTGAAGGACACAGCTAGATAAATCCTTGCTTGTTTCCATAGCTAGGCAATGACAGAGAAAGAGACATGTAAGATAAACATACTCATTCTCATCCAAATGAAAATTCAGAACCACTAAAACCACAAAATTTTAAAAACATCTGCTTCTGTGTTCCTGCTCTGTACCACCATAGTCTCAAGGAGAAAGAAATATCTAAATAACCCCACAACCAGTGCTTTTGACACTGAATGAATCTATGAAGCTTCCTTCCAGGCCTGAAAGTTTATACACTTTCAGTACCTATGAAAGTTGTTCTGAACTTTATTTGAACTTCAAAGATATATTTCTAACAGTTATCATTATCACTATACTTGCTTTATGCACCTGAGAATAATAATAGATACCCCTCAATATATCAAATCACCATTAACAATGCTACATGAATGCTGCAACTAATTTATTTATGAGGCAGATGTTAATGGAATTTATATATTAGGACTTCATTTTAAGTGCATATGAACCAAGTTGTTCCATGATATTTTCTTCATTCATAAATATAGGGATTGTACTCCCTGTTTCCCCAGCCCTTCTGGATGCTTCTTGCTGCTCTCTAGCCTACTTTGTCCTGGATGCAGCTTTCTTTAGGAATTTTTTCACAAGATTTCTGGCATCTGCCTTTCTCTTCCCCAGTGCTTTGGTTATAGATATACATCACCATGTCTAGCTTTAATAGTGAGTACTCAGATTCAGGTCCTCATGTTTGCACAGCAAGAACATCATCCAATGAACTACACACACATCCAGCCAAATCTTTTTAATCCCAGAGAAGGCTGCGGAAATTCTTGTGAGAGGACACAGAAAAATATCAAGGAGAATGTCGAGTAGGACGGTGAAGGATTGCTCATTCTTCTCAAAAGAGAAAGCTATCACTTATTTGCCTGTCTTTAGGCCAGACATTTTGATTGAGGTTAAATGAAAAGAAAAGAAAAAAAAAAGAAATCTTTCTTTGGAGAAATAATTTGATTGCATGTTTAGGTACATGTGTGAGTGTGTGTGTATGAGGGGGATGCATGTGTGTACAGGTGCATGTGTCTGTGTGTATACATATATATTGTATATGTTTAAGTGTGTGTATGCATGTGTGTATAGGGTGTTTATGTGTGTAGGGGCTTCAAATTAATGGAGTATTGTGAAAGAAGAGGAAGAAAAATATGTACTAGAAACAGCTGAAGAATTGTCTTCCTTGTGGGGCTAAGAAAGTGTTAGTGGTCATCCTCAGTCACTCAGGAAAGTAGGGGAGGAGCCCACCTGTATTAACATTTGACTTAAAAAACAAGTGCAAATCAAAGGCACGTATAAACAAGGAGGCTTTAGGTATCACAGTTTTCCATAGATACTTTAGATCCAGAGACATATATATTATATGATATGGGTGTTATCTAAGGAGAGGAATTCCCTGAAAATATCCTAATATTTGCAGGACTTGAGAAAGTAGCAACACAGCAGAAGAGATGGAGTGCAGTTCTGTGGTGTACAGCACTGAACTGGCTGATGCTCAAAAAATCAGGTAGATATCTCTGTTGTCCTGTTGCTACGTCCATTTAACCTCAGTAGAAAGACACCAGAATCTCTGGTGAATCATAAATATGAGTTTGCATAGTATTAGTAATATTACTAATTTTTTCACAACCAATACCAAAAAGTAAATTTCAGTTGGCAAAATGATGTCAGCCAGGCCATAGTAAACCAGATTACTTGAAAGTTGCAATGGGATATATGGTAGAATAATTATTCTTTTTTTATTTTATAATTTAATTTAATTTTACATACCAGCCACGGATTCCATTGTCCTCCCTGCCCCCCCACCCTCCCCCCATTCCCATCTCCTCCAGGGCAAGGACTCCCCTGGGGATTCAGCTCAGCCTGGTAGATTCAGTCTAGGCAGGTCCAGTCCCCTTCTCCCTTCACCCAGGCTGAGCAAATGTCCCTGCATAGGCGCCAGGCTCCAAACAGCCAGCTCATGCACTAAGGACAGGTCCTGGTCCCACTGCATGGGGGCCCCCCAAACAGTTCAAGCTAATCAAATGTCTCACTTATCCAGAGGGCCTGATCCAGTTGGGGGCTCCTCAGCTATTGGTTCACAGTTCATGTGTTTCCACTAGTTTGACTATTTGTCCCTGTGCTTTTTCCAATCATGATCTCAACATCTCTCACTCATACAAACCCTACTCTTTCCCGCCGATTGGACTCCTGGAGCTCCACCAGGGGCGTGGCCATGGATCTCTGCACCTGCTTCCATCAGTCTTTGGATGAGAGTGTTAGCATGACAGTTAGGGTGTTTGGCCATTCGATCACCAGAGTAGGTCAGTTCGGGCTTTCTCTAGACCATTGTCAGTAGTCTATTGTGGGGGTATCTTTGTGGATTTCTGGGGACCTCTCTAGTACTTCACTTCTTCCTATTCCCATGGGGTCCTCATTTATCATGGTCTCTCTTTCCTTGTTCTCGCTCTCTGTTCTTGATCCAGCTGGGATCTTCAGTTCCCCTAAGCTCTCTTTCCCTTGACCCTTGTTGCCCTTCATTATCCCCCTCACGTCCAGTTTGCTCATGTAGATCTTATCCATTTCTTTGTCGTTGGACGATCTCTGTGTCTTTCTTAGGGTCCTTATTACCGGGTAGCCTCCCTGGAGTTATGAGTAGCAGTCTAGTCATCCTTTGTTTTACATCTAGTATCCTCCTATGAGTGAGTACATACCATGTTGGAGATGGAGCTGGCCTCAGATCCGCCTTCCTCTGCTGGGATCAAAGGCCTTTTTATGCATCTTAAGTACTACATAAGCCTCCCTTTGTGACTGCAATGAATCTAATCTATGAAAAACCAGCTGCTGAACTCCCATCCGGACCAGAGGTGAGTACCTGAGGTCATACCCAGGGAAGTCTGCCCCTAGGTCCTATCCCTGGGCACCAGCCTTTCCAGGGGAAGACCCACACAACTCTGCCCACCAGCCTTTCCAGGGGAAGACCTGCCCAACTCCGCCCCAGTTACCAGCCAGAGGGCAGGGCTCCCTCCGGAAGGTTCTCATTCTCCAAGACCCCCCAGCAGACCCTGCAATCTATATTCCCTGCCCCCACACCCATCTACCCAAGACCCCCTCCCCCCATTTCCTGACAATTATTCTTTTAAAGTACAGGAAAGTTTCATCAGAGGACTTGAAGGCTTCTGCATAGTTCCCACTCAGCCAGGAATTACTGTGCATTTGAACAAAAGACAGTTTTCATTAAGTTAATCTCTAAGATGGAATATTGCAAAATCTTCAATGGTCTCCAAGATCCTTTTCTGGAAAGTTCCTAAAATACCACACCATGAAGGCTGAATGCTTTCTAAAAAATTATAAATCACATAAAGATAATTTCCTTCTAAAAGCTGGCCCCTATCTTCTTAGAAACCCTGAGATAAAGCCTCAGTATCGAGCCCAAGCCTTATAAAGCCCTGCTCACTGTCCTTTTTTGCATGCTAGCATACTACACTCACTTCCTACCATACTGACTTAATTTGTTCCTCAACACAGTGAGGCTATTCCCTAAGCTCAGAGTGTCCTTCCCTCTTCCATGTCCAGTCTGCCATCTGCAAGCTGCAGATGTTCTCTCCGTGTGCACTACTGTGCTCCCCACTTGAACACTTGATTACAGGTTACCTGAAAGTTGCAATGGGTACTTTTCAATGCACACAAAAGCCCACTCCCAAAGTCATTGCATCACATCTTAAGTCTTTATGTAGGATTTATCTCTATCTACTTCTTTTTTGATGGCCTATGCACTTGATTTATGTCCTGCTCCGCTCCCGTCACTAAAGTCAAAGTTAACAATTATTAATTAAATGAACAAAATGTTTTTATGCTTTGACTTCTAGTTTTCGATGGCGTTATTTCTAATCAATTTATGTAATAGGTCATAGGTTACATGTATATTCAAGTAAAGACAAAAAAAAATCCTTCCCTACAAAACTTCTAATCATCTTTTCCTATCTTGCAAAAGAAACACACACAAGAAAGGACTGTATTCATGATGGAGTATTATTTTAACTAATAGTAAGGTTATAAGAGATTATTCGAAGTTATTTAAATTTCATTATCAAATAATTATATTAAGAATTCAAATAAATCTGCTTTAAGGAATTACCAGCACTTAGATGATACTAGATGTCAATGAATCTTTACTTACACTTTAGTCAGTTTTGCTTCTGGGCAAACAAACCACACTTAAGAGCAGGTCCCATGCCCAGCTGTAGGTGGCCAATACCAAATGAACTCAGTGGAATTTTTGAGGTTCGTTTTGTCCTTTTTTTTTTTTCCATCTCCTAATGCTTTTTCCAGGCATTTATTTTTTATCCTTTTTGCCTATATTATTATGGTTTCTACTATTATGTCTTTATGGAGTTTCTGTGTATGCAAATATGTATGTATCTCCATTTATGTTTCTTCCTTTTCTTTAGCTCTTTTTTCTGTTTGTTTTTTTAATGCAGGTTTCTTTGTTTTTAACCTTATCTTCTTTCATTTACTTTTTTCCCTTTTTAAAAAAAATGTCCTTTTCTAATGAAAGAGAACAAAAAATGGTATGGGTTTGAGTGGGTAGGTAAATGGGGATGATCTTGGAGAAGCTAGAAAGAAGAGAAACCATAATCAGAATAAACTTTATAAGAAACCATGTGTTATCAATTTTAAAATCTAACTTAACAAAAAACTTTGTAGTTTATTATTTCCATCCAATTTTATCTGATAAAAGGGTACTAGAATTGTCAAAATTATAAGAGCTGTCATAAATTTACTTATGATAGTTCCATCACGAAACATCAAATAATAAATTCTATTTCTCTGATGGGAAAGAAGGTATAATACTATCAATTTCCAGTGTTCATTGTTTTATAGTTTAAGAAAATGAAAGTATACCCTCTCCAGGATAGAGATCAATAACACCACAGAAACACAAAAATTGTGAAATGGGAATTCTGTGTATATATTTACACTATCTTTTCCCCATAATTGGATTCAAGAAATCTTTGATCTCAAGAACATGAAACTGAATTGGATGTGCTGAAGTTTAGCTTGTAGTGCTAATAAAAGTGTTTAATAAACAATTAAGTTAGACAAACATGCTATAAAGAAAAATAAATTATTCAAATCATAGTTAATTAGAAGTAGTCCAACTGCCAATGTTTTCCTAACCTAATAAGTTCTCTGTTTAATTGCATGTAATAATGTTGTAAGTCTTAGTACTCTGTAGTTTTCATTATTCTGTGATTCAGACAGGGTTCATAATTGGCTCCAATTAGAAAGATTTTATTGATAAATATAAAATATCCATCCAAGGAATTGTGCCTACAGAATTGTGTCAATTACTTTCTATCAGTGATGAGGTATGCAAAACCCATAATTAAATATCACTCTTCTAGGAGACAAAGGGTGAAAGAATAACATTGCTACTTATGTATTCCCTTCCTCCCATTATCTAATGTAAGTCTCAGCTAGATAATCACACTGCTGTCACCAGACTGTCAACACATCTGAAAAGTAAGATTCTGGCAGTGTTGGCAACAGGTCCTTCCCTAACCAACAGAAAAGTGGGCCATGATAATTGAGACAGAAAAAAATAAACAGATACCTCCATTGACATGCACATCTTGTTTACAGTCTCTTTAAAAAAGCTTTTAACTCAAAAGGTTTTGAGAGAAACATCAATCCTGCATTAGGATATGTGACAAATTGCAGGAATTCATATTGATTAGATGATTTCTTTCAGAAGTGAGTCTGTTATTAGGAAAACATATTTACAAAAACAACATGCATGCTGTTAGGTTATTATCCTCATTAAGTGTGCTACAATTTGCAATTATGCTGAAAGCCTAGGAAAAGCTGTGCATTAGAAAATTGACACTGCTATAGGCATCCCATATTTTTATTCTTTTAGGTTCTAGATTATGAATGATAGGAACACAGACGGAAGCAGTTTTTTGTAACAAAATGTTGATAAAGTCTAAAGTAAATACAAACAGAAGCAGCAGAAATTGCAATGATTTATGTTATTTGATATTAGTAAGATGCTAGCAACCTCTTTACAAAAAATGACACACTGACATAATGTCAATATAAGAGGCCACAACTGGAACTAATTCACACACACACACACACACACACACACACACACATACACACACACACACACACACACACACAGATATTCTCAATAACATACCACCAGCACACATACGTTTTTATACATGCACATACAAGCATAAACACATACAATTATAACACATCAGTATATTCACTCTAATACAAATGACATTTTTATAATATCAATCATACACATAGATGCATAGACAAATATAAAGACATACACATTTATACCCATTCGAGCATGGACTCCACCAAACCTTCACAGACATACCTAAGCACAAATATAAATTCACAGATGAACATACCAAGAAACAAGCAAAGGCAAACACACAGATATATATGCACATAAAATACAGATACAATAATCCTTAAGTATTATGTATATATATATACATATATACATACATATATATGTATGTATGTATATGCATTCATATACAGGCACTCAGAGTCAGTGAAAGACAAAAATATACAATGAAACAGACACACAGAAGCAACGACAGATATATACAGAATGATACACAGATACACAGACATATGCACATAGATCCATACTTGTACACATAAACACAGACACATACAAAGAACTACAAGACCATAGGCAATGAAAGGTTACTTATCTGTAGGAGCTACAAACTGAAAAGTATGTTGTGGATTTACTTCTCAAGTGTCTAATTCAGTAATACATGGTCATAAATGTTCAGTGAGTAATAAAAACTTTAGTGTTGTAAATAACAGGAAACATGTTTAAGAGAAATAAGGAAGAAGAGAGGACAGAGTGTAGCTGGAGTTTTCTCTCCGGGTCCCACCAAACCCCAGCACTCTGACAGCCCACTTATAAAATAAACACACAGACGCTTATATTATTTACAAACTGTATGGCCGTGGCAGGCTTCTTGCTAACTGTTCTTATAGCTTAAATTAACCCTTTCTATAAATTTATACCTTGCCACGTGGCTCGTGGCTTACCGGCATCTTCACATGCTGCTTCTCATGGCAGGGGCTGGCAGTGTCTCCCCCACTCAGTCTTCCACTTCCCAAAATTCTCCTCTCTCCTTATCCCTCCTATACTTCCCACCTGGCCACTGGCCAATCAGTGTTTTATTTATACAGAACGATATCCACAGCAACAGAAAGTCCAAGAGTGAAATAAAACAAGATAAACTTTTTTGCTCATGTAGATTCTAGGTACAATGAAGAACTCTTAGGAGCGTAAGTGGACTGTCACTTGTGGGAATGGTTCTATTGGCTTTAGTGTCGGGCTGCCCCCAATTGCTGTGCTAAAATTTTAATTTTTATGGCTTTGGTATATGAAGGTTGAACCTCTGGACAATGATTAGGTAAAGAAGGTGGGGCCCAAAATTTGGCATTGATGTACTATGGAATAATCTTTGTTACTGTAAATATGTATTACTCTCATTGATTAATAAAGAGCTGACTGGCCTATAACTGGGCAGGAAAAGATTGAGGAGGAGAGCCAGACTAGGAGGATGCTGGGAAGAAGAAGGGAGAATCTTGAGAGTTGCCAGCCAGACACAGAGGAAGCAGGATGTGTACAAAATGAGGTAATAAGCCATGAGCCATGTGGCAAAAGTAGATTAATATAAATGGTTAATTTAAATTTTTTTTTTTTTTTTGGTTTTTCGAGACAGGGTTTCTCTGTGTAGCTTTGTGCCTTTCCTGGGACTCACTTGGTAGCCCAGGCTGGCCTCGAACTCGCAGAGATCCGCCTGGCTCTGCCTCCCGAGTGCTGGGATTAAAGGCGTGTGCCACCACCGCCCGGCAATTTAAATTTTAAGAGTTGGCTAGCAACAAACCTGAGCTATTGGCCAAGCATTTATAATTAATATTGAGTCTCCATGTCAATTATTTGAGAACTTTCAGGTCAGGGAAGCCTAGGAAAGACTCTGGTCCCCATATGACCATACAACTAGAAAGACAATCAGAAAGAAAGCCTTCACCAGAGCAGCATCTACTGGTGCCATGAATTTGATTCTTAGTCTCTAGAATTCTGATAAGTAAATTTGTACTGTTTATAAACCTCAAGACTATCACTAATTACAGAAGTCCAAATGAACAAGGACATTGGTTAAATGTATCCCACAATTCTTGGTCATATTCCACATTTTAAGCAAAAGTTTTATAGAGTCACCACCGAAGGTAATGGACAGCAGGCCAAACAGCTTTGTCAGGCTGTTCCCTCCTGGCTCAAAGAATTTAAAAAGCAGGATGATCCTTAATGGCTGTTGTTACTTGGGGATTGAATTAAAATAATTGCTCAAATTCCCAAGAGAAGCCACCTTTGTAATTCTTAAGCACTGTTAATCTGGATTTGCTGAATCTTGCAAAGATTTGAGTTTTGTAATCTTCTTGCAGAAGGATTTTGAATTCATACTGTATACAAATGGTTTTCAAAAATATTTTAGGTCAGAGTTATTTACTGAAGTTTTTAATACAAAGGAAGACAAAAAACAGAGTGCAAATAGGACTTTTTAAAAATCAATTTAAAGACTATGCTAAATAAATATGGCTTCAAATACTCATGATATTTAGAACTTTTAATAACAAAATTGAAAGAAGCAATAACATAATAAAAATATTCATGGAAAACTGATGTCTGAATATACATTTTATATATACTCATAACCTGCTCAGCCCAAAGGGAAGTTTAAGAATACATGCACGCGCGCGCACACACACACACACACACACACACACACACACACACACACACACACACACATCTATGCAGGAAACCAAATAGCTCATCATTTAGTTAGTGACTAGTGAATGATTTCTACTTAATAGAATTTATTGTAAATTTAGAGCACACACATTTAAGAAAATATGAAGAGTGCTTGCTTTTAACTCTTATGAGGTAGAAATATAGACGAATAAGTTATAATTGTACCATGATTATAACCAATATTTACAATGAGGACTAAAGGAACTTGTAGGGGGTACTGCAAATTTTGGAAGAATGTCAAGACAGATCTACTAGAAAAAGTGATTTCATATCTACATGAAAAAAATTATCAGCAGTTAATCAAATAAATAGGAGTAGGAGAGACAGCAGAGAAGAGAAACCTAGATAGCTTAAGTGTCAAAAAATGAGTAAAAGAAAAAAAAAAAAGAAGACACAATTTTAGAACTAGTCCACCCATTGTTGCAAACCAGAGAAAAATATTGGGTAACAGAGAGCGTGAAGCTTGTGAGTGACACTGAGGATATAATGACGACAGGTGGTGGTTCCACAGACTGACTAGGTCAGCTATCCACAAAACAGACAGAGAGGAGGATAAGAGATCATAAACTGCATGGTCATTCCTATTCCAGATTCTTTTGTTTTTCTTTTTCCCCTTTTATTAAACATAGATTATTTTTTATAAATATATCCTGATCATATTTTCCAAACTCTATTCCTCTATGTTCCTCCACTTTTCCCCTTCCCTCAAGATCCACTCTTTCTTTCTCTCATTAGGAAAGAACAGGCTTCTAAGTGATAACAACCAAATATGACAAAATAAAATATAATAAGATGAAGCCAAAGCCATCATATCGAACTTAGACATGGCAACTCAACAGGAGGAAAAGAGTCCCAAGAGCAGACTCATTCTCACAGTCAGGAATCCCATAAAAATACTGAGCTAAAAGCTATTATATATATATAAAATATCCAGTCTCATGTAGGCCCTATGCTTTCTGATTCAGTCTCTGATCTCATTTGTGCTTTGATTAGTTGATTCAGAAGGCCTGGTTCTCCTGGTGTCCTCATCCTCTCTAGCTATTACAATCTTTTTTACTCTTCTTTGGGATTTCTTGGACTCTAAGGGGATGGATTTGATGGAGATTTCCCATTTAGAATCTCTCTCTACTTAAAGTCTGGCTGTAGTTCTCTGCATCTGTTTCGATCTGTTGCCAGAGGAAACCACTCTGGTGATAACTGTATAAAGCACTGATCAATGAGTATAGCAGAATATCATTAGGAGTAATTTTATTGATACTTTTATTTTTAAGACCAGTAGTGTTTGGTTTCACCTTAGGTCTCTGAGCTATCTATGTCTCTGGTTCTTGGTTACCCAAGCAGTGTTGGGTATAAGTTGCTTCTCTTGGAGTGGACCTTAAGTCAAATCAGACATTGGTTGGCAACTCCTACAAGTTCTGGACCAACATTTCCTTAGCATATTTTGCAGGCATGACAGATTGTAAGCCAAAGGTTGTATGACTAGGTTGGTGTTTATATTTCTCTTTCAGTAGCCTGCAGAATACTTTCCCATACCAAAAAGAGTAGAACATAGGGGTGAAGGCTACATATAAGCACCAGCTTGACTTCTTCTCCATGTTCAATGAGTTGTGTGGGTGTTATCCTCAGCAATGGGGCTAGGCTGTTAAGTTTTTGGAGAGCATTCCTTTGTCTTAGCAACAGCCTGGGTTGTCTTGGGATTTCCTGGGGACTCCCTTGGCCAAAAAATCAATTTAATGCAACCCAGTCCTGCCACTGGAAGTCTTGCCTGGCAAAAATAGATGGCCAGTTGAAAGTCCTTATTACCCATTACTAGGAGCCTTCATTAGGATCACCTTCATACACTTCAGGAAGTTTCCACTGCAATAAGTTTTTCACATCATCCCTCAAATGTCCCCATTTCCACCCATCTCTCCCCATACTCTCTCCCTCTACCTCATCTCCTCCACACCTGATCTCCTGCTCCTTCCCCTATCCACCTCCAGTCTACCCATAAAAGTTATACTATTTCCCTCTCCCAAGGAGATCAATACATCCCTCCATATAACCCTGTTTTTTATCTAATCTCTCTGGGTCTATGGATTGTAGCTTGTTTATTCTTTACTAAATGGATAATGTCTACTTAATGCACATGCTGTATTCACACTGAAATAAATACCTTGAAAATTATGCTTATTTTTGTGGGGAAATGTAAGTCTAAAAACTGGAGGGCAACATGTTATTAAAATGTTTGTAATTTCATTTTTAGACAGTCTTGACTAGACATTTACATTAGTGAAAGTGAAAAGGGGTAAGGGAAATAATTTAAAGATGAAATTAAATAAAATAAACAGATTAAATAAAATCTGTTTTGTTTGCTTTTTTATTGCTGTGTTAAACATTATGACTGAAAGAAACTTGAAGCAGAAATGGCCTTCCCTTCAAATTATAATCCTTCACTGTCCATCATTGGGGGAGCTATATCAGTTATTCATCTATTGCTGTGATAAAACACCATGGCCAAGGAAACTTGTAAAAGGAAGGACTTATTTTGGCTTATAGTTCCAAAGGGATAAGGGTGCATTACCATCCCAGTGGGGAAGCATGACAGCAGAAAGGGATGGCCACTGGAGCATCAAGCTGAGAACTCATATCTTAAACTAAATGGGGAGCAGACAGAGATAACTCAAAAATGGCGCTAGTCCTTGGACTAGAAAAATCTGCCCCCAATGACGTTTCCTTGAGCAAGGTCACACTTCCTGAGCCTCTCCATACAGAACCACCAACTGGGGAACAAATATGCAAATGCCAGAGGCTATGGAAGACATCTCTACCACAGCAGAAGACAAGGCAGGAACTAAAACAAGAACTTGGAGCAGAAACTGAAGCAGAGACCATGAAGAAACACTGCTTACTGACTTGTTTCCTGGGTTTACTCGGTGATCATTTTTAGTCATCACAGTCCCACCTGCTTAGAGATGGCACCAACCACAGTGGACTAGGCCTTTGTACATCAACTAACAATTAAGAAGATGCTCACAGACTTGTTCACAGACCAATATAACAGAGGCAACTCTTCAGTTGAGAGTTCCTTTTCCTGGTCACTCTAGTTCGTGTCAAGCTGACAAAAAAATAACCTGCATAATAGTCCTACCAAGGATGGAGATGAGACCAAGAGAAGAACTGGAAGAATTAGATCGAGCAGGATGTGTATCTTTGCATCTGGATGGGCTGAGTAAAGGCATAGATAGAAACCAGTCCAATTGCAAAACATTTATTATCAAGCTGAAGGAACCCTGTTAGACAGTCTCAAGGTAAAGTGAGAATTGAGATTATTGTTTTGAGTGATGAGAAAAATGGTAGGTCAGAGGTTAACTGAGAGAGAAGAAGGTTGAAAGCAATATAAGAGAGTACTTGTGGGCTCCAGATGAAGTTCAAAATACTTCAGAAAAGACCTGTGTGCGTGTGACAGAGAACACCCAGCCTGAATTACACGCAGGTAAATACATGGAGAGTCAGAGAACTAGAGAGAAAATCTATGTGTATATGAAGTGTTATTAATTAGAAACAAAACTGAAACCTCCACGTTATAGTAACAGTATTAATAATACCAGAATTCTATGAATATTCAGCACTTCCCATGAGCAAGGCTGTAATGAAGATTGAGAAATCTTGCTCAGTGTAAGACTTTGCTCTGCTTTCCTTATACAGAACAGTACTCTATTTTGCACATGTTTTGTACTTGTGCATTCGTACACTAAAGCACTAAAACGTAAGATAATATTCACCAATGTGAAGCAGAAAGGGTTAGTACTCTGGAAATTTAGGAGTGAACCTGGTTTAGTTGGCAATAAGAGACTTCAGGACAGGCAGAAGTGGAATTTTAAAACATAAGCCACAAGGGGACTGAGGGTAGACTCAGTTAAGGACAGCATAAGCATTGGAACCTCAGTGCTAACCTCAGCGCTCAAGGAAAACACTGGATGTACAGTGTACCAACAGTATTGGGGAGGCAGCAGCAGGAGGATCACTGGGGCTTTCTTGTCAGACAGACTGGCTAAATTCATGAGCATCATGTTCAAGGAGAGACTCTGCCTCAAAAAATAAGAAGGAGTGGAGCAAAATAAAGGAAGATACCTGGCATCAACTCCACCCCCACCCCACCCTCTGTCTCTGTCTCTGTCTCTGTCTCTCTCTCTCTCTCTCTCTCTCTCTCTCTCTCTCTCACACACACACACACACACACACACACGTATGTTTCCACCTGAACTATGAAGAGACAGCAGTCTACTGTGGGGGCATCACTATTTTTTTATCTGTATATATTAAAATGTAAGAGCTTAGTCATCCCTCTAGCGTCAGCTGCTGGCAAGGTTTTGGCAGGAGTACTGGCTTGGCCTCAGGCAATCTATGACAATCTAGGCAACATATTAAGAAAGTGTATACCAAAAATGTATTAAGTTCTGTAGATTAGTTGCAAAATAATAAATGTACAAAATGTCTTTCAGTATAATTATTTTCAAGACAATGAGTTTATTTACAAGTTGGCTACAATTTCTTATCTATCCATAAAAATATGTATACATGACAGTATTAAATTATTTTTTCATGTTATATTCTGTATGTTGAAGCATTAATATACTCACTAACAAGCATAAATCAAGTCCAAGCTACACCTTTATACAAAATATAAATTAACTGATATATACATGTATATATATATATATATATATATATATATATATATATATATATCAAAACTTATTGGTATATATCTATGTATCAGTATACTATATTAATGAATTCTATTTTTGGTATATTATTGATGTCTTGACATAAATATCTTCTTGTTATTACATTGTATCAGGGTATGATGATATTTGGCTCAAGATATATAATTTTGTTGACTTACATAAATTAAGAATTTGTCATTTCAGGTTTTTATACAATTTTGATTCTGCACTGATTATTCAAGAATTATTTAGTACTGTGAAAATAGCTATCACTTATTTTGCATTTCTTGTACTTTTTTGGTAATAATGAATCATCTCCTCTTCCTTACACTTCTTAGATATTATGCCAGTAAAGAAAGGAAGCATTTCAGAACTGAGAGTGAAGTCAAGGGCACATACTAAAGTCAGCTGGGAGAAGCTATTACTGTCTACCTTAAGGACAATTTAAGCTTGAAAATGAATATTGAAGGTTTAGCTAAACAAGTCTGTCAATACAGAGAAGTACTATGTATTTCACTCATACATGGGATCTACAAAAGTCTGTGTCAGGATTTGAGAGCAAAGTTGGAGAGTACAGGAGAGGATTATGGGAGAGTAGTGGGAAAAGGTTCATCAGTTGTACCAAGAGAAGGTATAAAGAAGGAAGTTTTTCCACCATGCTCAGGGGATTGAGTGCTCAAAAAGAGGATGCGTAATAAGATTACCCAATAGAACCAGAAGAGACTTGCAGACCAAGAGATGCACACAATCTAATACAGAAAGATAAGAAATAGTAAAAAAGAAAAACTGGGTGACATTGTCCTCCAAAAGTTCAAAAGTCATCAACTACTGAATTAAAAAAAAAACTGAAATAAGCAAAAAGTCAGATGAATATCACAAAATTTTCCTAGTAAAATGATCAATGACCCCAAAGAAGATACAAACAACCAAATTAATTCAATTCAGGATAGAGAGGGGAAAATAACAACAGAGAAAAAAGTCACCAAAATAGATGAGAAAATAAACACCATGGAAGTCCATGACACAGGATAATTTCAAGAAGGAAGCTGAAATTTTGAATATATAATGTTGGAAATGAAATTTTTCACTGAGTCACATCGAAACCACCAGGGAAAGCAGTACCAATAGACTGAACAGAATGATTTCAGGGATGGAAGATTACTATAATCAAACTTCGAAGAAGAAATGCTACATTCAAAGATCAATTAAGCAGAAAGAAAATTGAGTGAACAAGAGCACAATATCCAAGAACTCTGCAATATGATCAAGAGAACAGACATAAGAATCCCCTGGATGGAAGTCTGAGATGCTGGGATAAAGGCTAAATGCTAAGCTCTGCCACAGGAAATGGAAACAATCTAATGTCCTTCAACTGACAAGTGGATAATGAAGATGTGGTGCATATGCACTATGGAATACTATTAACGCTGTAAAGAAAAAAGAAATGCCGTTCCTTGCTGCAGGCTACATTGGGTGAGCTAGCCAAGGCAGTGCTGGAGTGCTTTCCTGGGTAGTGATGATGAGGGAAAGCTGGCAGACTGACCAACCCAGCTACCACCAAGACCCATAACCAGGGCTATGAGTGAGCCGACTTCAACATCCACCTCATCTATGAACGGTTGGAGCATGTGAAGTGGACAAACCTACAGATCCAAAACTGCAACAAGCACTCTTAACTGCAATCCATCTCTCCAACCACAAAACATATGTAAAGTTTGTATGCTTTTGCATGACACAAAATTAAATAAGATAAATAAAATTATCTAAATAATAAATAAAATTAACAAAAATTTAAAATTTCTAATGGAGCTCATAAATTAGAGTAAAGAATAAGAAATTTATTTTTAAAGATGGATGATTATACTAAAAGGAAGTAGCTATTTTAGTAACCTTTACCCAAACACACAGCATCAAAATACAATTACATTACCAGTATTTATTTGAACTGTATATATTAGATCAGCTATGCACATTTTCAAGCCAAGTGCCAGATTAGTCATTAAATTGCTTTCACATTTCTTTTGGAGGCTATTTAAGGTGACTAATTAAATATTGTTCATGGTAAACTTCTAATTAGAGTGATGGAATATTATTCATGGAGAATATCAATGTGGAAACAGCAGACTGCTTTGTATGGTTACCATCAAGTAGCTTATTCCTACTTCCTAGTCAGGAGCATCCACTCCTCAAATGTAAGAACTGAACTATTAAAAAGCAAAATTCTGAGAATGAGAATATATCTTAAATATTCAATTTTATGTTATCACTTTCATTACTAGTATTATCAGATAACATGAAGACCAAATGAGGAGACCAAGAGGAAGTGTAGGTGAGAAAGTATATGCCTTTCAAAATGCTAGTGAGCCACAAACACACTCAGCATTAACTTTAAGTGATAATAAAGCTCAATGTACCGAGTTTGGAATATGATAAACTAAGTAATAACTACACAAAATAATTATATTTTGAAGAGCACCCCTAGAAATAAAAGAGTATTTGCATGTCAATAAGGGAATATAGAACATGCTTTCCTGTAGTGATTCTTTGCTGCAATAGGTGAATGATGAGTGCTTATCTTTATATGGTAGAAACAAATTGAACTCACATATTTTGAACATATTTTAAATCTTTGATGTCTCCTTTAAATTCTGGTTTTTAATTTGGATAGGCTGGAGCCAACAGAAGTCTCTTTAGAGAATTGACATTTCAATCTAGTTCTTCATTCTTTGGGGGGGGGTAATTTCGTCAGTATTTGCATGGATATAAAAATGATAAATGAGTTCAAATTGCCTATATTTTAGCTTTTTGAATTTAAATGACAAGTCATTTACCAATACAGCTTCAGGTAATTTTACTAAGAGAGGAAGATTGCCAATATTTTACATTTTATGTTGTGGCACTTCCCTCACAAATGTTCTGTGCTGTTCAGCTGCTGTCAGATAAAACCTTGAACTCGGATGGATTCTGCCTCACATCAGTATGTGAAAGCAGACCTCCACACTGATCTGACACTTCACATTGTACAAACAGGACTCCATGTGTAATGTTGTAATGACTATGACACATGTAGTGTCAGGAGAGAGAAAGACAGAGAATACATACTAATAAAATAAGAATATCAAGAATGAAATTCAGAATATTCACATGGACTGTGTTTAATTAAAGTGATATAAAGAAGTACCATTCAGTGCAAAGATTTCACTCAGTTTCTCATTTCTAAGAAACCCAAAGGAACCACCCAAAGCATGTGCACAAGTATTCACAATAGCTCTGTTCTATTTATTTACTTGAGACTTCTGTGCATGAATACTGTACGCATATCATTTCCACCCTTCCCTTATTCTCCCACTCCCCTCAAACTCAAGACCTCTTATTCTTTATTATCTTAATCACCAAGTGAAGTATGTCTACAAATGCAATATCATTCAGCTATGCACTTGAGAATTGATATAGATAAACATTCTTAAACCTCAAACACACCTGAGGTATAAGGGTCAGACACATAAGACAACACATCACATGACAACACATCATATGATCCATTTGCATAATATATTCAGAAAAGATAAATTCATAAAGATTGGGAGCAGAGAGTTACAGGATGCAGCGGTAGAAAATGGGTGATGACGTGATTGGAGATATGGGAGTATTTGAAGATGATGAAAATGTTTCAAACCAGAAAACATGATAGCTGTACAACACTATGAATATAAATGCCACTGAAGTGTACACTTAGGATTGTTAACTTTGTATTATGTTGCTTTCACTTCAATAAAAATTTATATAAATTCTCAATGTTTTAAAAAGAACTACCATGGCTTTTGGTACTGAAGAGACAGCAGTAAAATAATAAATTTATCCTTCTGAGGTTTCAACTGAGCAAACCTTAGAGAAATAATACCAAAGTACATATTATCATGCATAGTACTTGATGTCTGAATAAATACATTCCTAGGAAACAAACCCAAATTAAATCAATTCCATAGGATGCCATTTTCACATAACTGTGAAGGCAGTCAGTTCCTCTCATCAGAGATCCACGGCTGCTCTCTGATTCTCTGCTAGTGTCCAGATGTCATGAAGTCTTTCACAAGTGATCAGACCCTGAGGATGACTGTACTCCTTTCCAAAACCAAAAAGGGGCGGGTGCTTTAAAATTCCAAGTGGTCTGCTAAAAAATATTCTATCAGCTCAGTCATTTCCCCACAGTAATAAAAAGCCATCTTGAAACCTTTTTTAATTAAAATTTTTTTATTCATTTTACATACCAACTACTGATCCCCCTCTCATCCCTTTTCCCACTCCCCCCAGCCTCTCCCTATCTCCTACTCCAAAAGGGTAAGGCCACCCATGGGGAGTCAGCAAAGCCTGGTACATTAAGTTAAGGCAGGACCAAGCCCTACCCCCTGTGACAGGGTGAACAAGGTTTCCCCCCTTAGGGCTCCAGAAAGCTAGCTTATGCTGGAAATCATTCTTAAGATGCTTCCCTGGTTGCTCTGAAAGAAGAGGTGATATATATCATTTACTTTTATATATGTGTATACACATGTACATATGCAATTTCTTTACATTGCTATTCTCATGAATATATGTATGTGTAGTGGGTAGCCATTCCAACCTTGATCTGGAAGTTCCAACCCCCGTTGAGGCTTCAGTAACCGTCACATGTACAAGACGGGGCCAAAAGAGGACCCTGAAGACCCGAGATCCGGATGCGCCATCTCTCTTGGTTCCTGGACCCTGGACGCTGGAGGTAGACCGAGCAGAGTTCTCCAGAGAACACCGCCAGACTGCGCTATGTCTTTCACAAACCCTGTAACCTACCTATCCCTTCATTTGTAAGTTATGCCGCTAAATAAACTTCCCTTTTAACTATGTGGAGTGGCCTTAATAATTACACCAATATGTATGTATGTGGTAGTATATATATGTACCTGTTCATGTGTTTATGTTTGATTATATAAATACATTTTCACAGTGTGTGAGAATGCATGTGTGTGTGTGAGAGAGAGAGAGAGAGAGTGAAAGAGAGAGAGAGACAGAGAGAGACAGAAACAGAGACAGAGACAGAGACAGAGAGAATCAACTCCTACGCTATATGGATTAGCATCCATGAAGTTTACATGTAGGGCCGTTAAGTGCAAGCATAGATTATACACACATAGTTAAAGAAGAACATGGTCTTGACCTCTACCATTATACTTGGGAACCTCAAATACTAGAGAAGGAAAAAATTTAATACATTACAGTGCATAAAAGAAATATTGTTATGGATATCTAAGTAACAATATTAGCAATGCCTTCAAGCAAAGACAGAATCGGTAGCAAGTAATTATGTGTGGCTAGAGTATATAGCACAAAAGAAAAAAAGGTAGCATAGGGAAAAAATAGATGGCATAATAAGAGACACATTACCATAAACACACAATAGAAAGGCACAGCATAGTAGACACACTATAGTATATGTATAATAACAGACAAACAAGACAAGGGCTGATTTAAAGTGATCATGAAGTGCTAACTGTAGCTGGAGGGCTTCTCTCCAGGTTCCCCAAGCCCCACAGTCCCACAATCCACGTATAAAATAATCACTCAGACGCTTATATCACTTATAAACTGTATGGCCATGGCAGACTTCTTTCTAACTGTTCTTATATCTTAAATTAACCCATTTTTATAAATCTATAGCTTGCCACGTGGCTGGTGGCTTACCAGAGTCTTTACATGTTGCTTCTCCTGGCGGTGGCTACAGTGTCTCTCTCCTCAGCCTTCTGCTTCCCAGAATTCTCCTCTCTCCTTGTCCCACCTACTTCCTGCCTGGCAACCTACTTCCTGCCTGGTCACTGGCCATCAGTGTTTTATTTATATAAAGCAATATCCACAGCAGCTAACAGGTTCAGATTTTGTATGGAACAGAGTCCTGTCCGCTAACCAAATTTGGAAACAAATGAAACAAACAGGGCACTTCATTAGTTACTCATGCTTCTTCAAAACTAAGTTACAGAGGATCAGGTTTTCTCAGCTTAGAAAGAACTTCCTGTCCTAACCAGTTGCAGCCAGACAGTTTGGTTCTATGTCACTTAATATCACTAATATCACAATATTTGTGTGTGTGTGTGTGTGTGTGTGTGTGTGTGTGTGTGTGTGTGTGTGTAAGAGAGAGAGAGAGAGAGAGAGAGAGAGAGAGAGAGAGAGAGAGAGAGAGAGAGAGAGAGAGACTCTTTTCATGGATATCCATGACTTAACTCAATAATTATCCAGTGTATTTACAAAAGATAATTCCTAAGAAGAGTAATGAGGAAATGCTCCTTAATCACAATGTTGGCTAGTACTGGTGCTAAGCTTAAACTTGAGACAAGATTACTGTATTCACTTAACCATAATGCAGTGATATTCTTGCAAGGTCTTCTTGTATGATCCCTTAAAGATTTTGTGTCAAGGCAATACATGTGGCATATGTCCTCAAGAAAATGAGCCCGAGGAGGTCTTAAATATGACACTAGCCTGGGAAATAAAAAGCGATCTGGTCTCCAAACCAACAAAAAAGTCTGTGTAGAGTGCTTGCTGACAGGGAAGCATTTGTCAGATTAATCAAATCTCACTTTTAAACACTAAAATCTCTTAAAGCTTCAGGTATCTATTAAAATTAATGCATCACAAAATCATACTTGGAAATCTATAGATTCTACACAAGTATTGTCTTGACATTGACTTTGAAATGTTTTGCTGATTAGGTGCACTGATATATTGTTGTGAATTAGACAGCCCTTTTTATTTAATTTTTTCTCATTTTACATACCAACCACAGTGATCCCTCCCCCCTTCTCCCGCTACCCCTGCCACCTCCTCTCCACCCTCAACCATTCTTCAGAGAGGGTAAAGCCTCCATTTGGGAGGGAACAAAGTCTGGCATACAAAGTTGAGGCAGGACCAAGCCCCCTCCCTTTTCTATCCTTTCAATGACACATAAAAATATTATTTTTACACATGAGTGATAGCTAACTTTTCTTTGTAAATAAACTCAAATGACACCTGCTATGGTTTACTTTGAGCTGTGGGAATATCCTGAGAACGGAGCAAAGAGGTTCCAGTCTTATGCAACTCTCAACACCAAGTAAAGATATTGACTGAGTAAAATATTTGCTGAGATATATAGTTAAATTGTGGATATGTGTTATGAGGTGGAAACCACAATAATTTTAAGGAAAAATAACTATCCTGTCGAAGGTAGAATTAACTTCCTAGTACTGAAAAAGAATTCAAAGATATTATTAACAACCCTTAAAATCTTTAAAACTGAATAGATACAAAATAATTCTGAATATTATTATTAAAATTCTTAAGAGAGTGAAATTGACCCTAATTTGAAGAGAAATAAAAAAACCAAGTAAAGGTTCATATTAATTGTGAATTTTTAAAAATTGAGAAAACAGGAGAAAAAGGACATAATTACACATAATTTATTTACTATCATGGTTCTCTACACCCTCTGACTCCTTGATTTTGTTCTCCTTAGTCCATTTCAGCATGTTCCATGGAAACTGCATCAAAATCCCTGGCTTAAACAGTATCTCTTTTCAGAAAATTTTTTTCCAAACTCTACTCTCCTAGCCAAGAGAAGTTGGTCTTTGGTCTAAGTATACAATGTACTTCTTATGTCTTCCTTGAGGCACTCATTAGATAAGATTATACATAGCATGCATCGATGCTTTTCCTGTTCCACTGTGCGGTGTCTTTATAGCATAAGATACCTGTGGTGTTTTTCACAAGGCAACAGCTGTTACATGAACAATTCTCCTGTGCATCCTTGGTGGCTATTATGCAAAAGAAGAATATATTTTTATCTAAATTTATTACCACTGTGTCCAAAGTATGTTGTGGTGAGCCAAAGATTATAATTATCCCACTCAGAAATACCTTGGGAATTCAAGTTATCTATGCACCTGTGTTTGAATGCACCACTGAGCATAAATATCAGTACAGCTTTGAAAATTTCTCTTAATGAAAAAATATAGTTTTAAATAGGTCATTCAGATGTTGGAGTTTTACATGAAATGTTTTCCATACACCCATGTATTTGAACACATAGTCCCCAGGTGGTAGCTCTGTTTGGGAAGGTTGTGGAAATTTTAACAGATGAACCCTTGCTGGAGGATATGGGTACTAGCTGTGTACCTTGAGGCTCATATTAAGATTATTACCTTTTGGGTCTCTACTTCTAGTTCCACCCAGATGTGAGGGACAAAAACTTCCCAACCACATGTTCCTGACACAATGAGTCACCTGTTTTCATGTCTTCCCTATCATGATGGAATACATCTTCTGAAACTGAGTGAGAGGTATTTGCCCATTATTCTATTACATCTATGAGAGAGTAACTAATACTCCACACTCAGTTGAAGAACTATAGATCTATGCAGATAAATGTCTTGTTGAAGGAAAATGTTTCTTGATTTCTAATGTCTTCAACTACAAACATTCAAAAATATGAAAGAGTTGATATCTCAAAGGAAAGATGCATATGAAGGGAAGATATATATGAAAATCATGTATAATATTTATAAAAAGATGGATGGTACAAGGGCAATCTACTTATCAATTTAAATAACTAAAATTATCATAGTGATTTTATAATCTTTATATTTTGACAGTACAATTTTGACTATGACAGTATATTAACAATAACTATAGTGGAATGTTATTTTAACTTATTTTGGTATTGATGTAGGGTGTGTGTTTTCTCCCAGCTGAATTTGCTGAAATAATATGACTCTAAGCACACATGCAAGCACACACATATGCATATTTTACTGGGAACACAATACAGAGAATTTGACGTTTAATTTTGTATCTTTCTTCTATTATAATTTAAGTTTAAAGTATGTAAGTAATTTTTAATTAGCCTCCTAAGAATCAAACAATGGGGTTTGAAAGACTTCCAGAGACTGCTACAGCTTTCTACCCACTCAGTCAGTTCTTGTATTAACCTCTACATAGACAATAAATGGTTGTTTTTTTTCAATTCATATATTGAAATTATTCATAAATACTGTCTTTATTATTATTTTTCATGTTCAACATTTCTCATAGTTGTAGAAAACAGTGTACATTTTTAAAAGAACAGAAATCCCAGAAAAAAATAATTTTAGAAAAATGTGAGATAACAAAAGAACAAAGCTGTTCTTCAGTCAATGCTAAAAGGCACTGAAGGGTATTTTAAGTCAACCCTCACCTCTCGTGGGAACAATACAGGTTGAGTTGTTCTGTAAGAGCAAAAACACTCAACCCTAAGAGAACTTATTTACAACTTCTCTTACTGTCTTCATGGATCTATATACTGATAAAAGGTTAGAATTCATGTAATATGAATGTATACCAAAATAAAGGTGGCAACATGGAGACCCTGTGGTTTTGAATGGTCTCAATTTAACTTGTGTCCCTATAAGTCTATACAAATATTATGCATCAAATAAATGTAAACATATGAATGCAAATTCACATAAGTAATGTTTAAAATGCATGAGAACTATAATTATTATTTAAAATAAACTTACTTTAAAAATTGAGAAGAGACATCTAAAAAAGCATGTTAGTTGTCTCAGCAAGAGATAAAGGGACATTGACCTAAATATTTTACCCATACGCTATAAATAATGCACTTTTAACCAAGAGAAAGAAAAGAAGTACCTCAGGGGGATGAAAATAAAAAAAGAAATGGAAAACAAGAAAGAAAAAAAGTATGGATTTCTTTATATGTAAATATTGGTATTGTTTAAAATAATGAATTTTAAATATTTCAGGTAAAAAAAATAGAAAATTAAAAGATTTTAAGGTATATTCACTAAATGGGATGACAATATCAAATTTTATTCTAAAATTTCATACTATTTCATATGTTCAGAATATTGAAATAGTCATTTAGCATATAAGGGTGTTCTGGCCAGGGCAGATTATGGGTGTAATGGAGGTCTTATATAATTAAGACATTTAGTGATGAGATGGCTGCCTAATTTAGAATCACATGCTTTAATGCTTATATGATAAAGATGCCTAACAACTTATTTCCCTAGGTGGGAAGCACAGGACTGCAAAATGCGGGTTCAAGATCAATATCTTTAAGGAATGTTACAGCAATCCTTTCCCACAGTTTAATGAGAATTGTTGTGGAATATTGTTTTAAGATGTGTTACATTTGCTAATGCTGTGGAATATTAATTTTAATGATGCTAATATGTGTTGTATTCTTCTATGTTGCATTTGTTTAACTCTGTGAAGCTGTGTTTCTTTGCTTGTCTAAAATACCTGATTGGTCTAATAAAGAGCTGAACAGCCAATGGCAAGGCAGGAGGAAGGATAGGTGGGGCTGGTAGGCAGAGAAAATAAATAGGAGGAGCAATGTGGGGGTGGGGGAAGGTATCAAGGTGTGAGGAAAGAAGGCGTCAGCCACCTAGCCACACAGCATGCCACAGAGAAAGAAGAAAAGAAAGGTATACAGAAATAGAGAAAGGTAAAAACTTTTTGCCCAGAGGCAAAAAGTAGATGGGATAATTTAAGAAAAGCTGGCTGGAAATAAAGCTAAGGTCGGGTGTTAATAAGAAAGAATAAGCCTCTGTGTGTTTATTTGGGAGCTGGGTGGCAGGCCTCCCCAAAACCAAAGAGTTAAAAAAAAAATCCAAAACCAACTACAGAGAATTATCTTTTTCTGTGCTTCATAAAACTCAGAGAATCCCTCCAAGAATCCACAGACATTTTAGTTCACTAGACCATCCACTGAATCCAATGCATCTAAATAAAAAGAAAGATCCATGCCTTACCTGTCTTTACATCTCCAGCAGAGTGTTGAGCTTAAATGTTTGACAGACCTTAAAAGAAATGATATTGAAGCATGGGAACAACCTAAGGCTAGGGACTGGCAGATGAAAATGTATAAAGACTGGCTTCTGGGGCTCAGTATGCCACTGCTTTTAAGGACATGCCAGCTTTAAAACTTCTCAGGGAGCTGCAGACACACGGAACCAATGTGGCTCAGCTTCTCTTCCAACAATATCATCTTCTTCTTTTCCTTACACACATAATTCCCAAGAGTAGTCACAGTAGACCTTCCACATGCAGACCTTCTGGTACATTCTGCATTGGGGCATAGGAAGCCCTTGCATTTTAATTGAGCCTCAATCCAGTCTGGCAAGCATTGTTTTCCTTCAGTCTCCAAAGAGTTGTTTACAGTGTAGTTTTTAAATAGCTCATCCAAGGACACACAGAGAGCATACAGCAGAAGAATTAACCAGAAGGACAGTACAAAGGGCTAAAAGTCTAAGGCACCTGAAAAATGGGTGAAAATTTGGAGACATGTTTCAAACACTGCTATGCTACCATCCTAGATTACATGCAACTGAATATTACTTCATGAAATTATGCTTAGTAAGTTTACAACTCAATAAAATATGGTTAAGAAGAGCAATGAGGCTGAGCGGTTGTGGCGCATGCCTTTAATCCCAGCACTCAGGAGGCAGAGGCAGGAGGATCTCTGTGAGTTCGAGGCCAGCCTGGGCTACCAAGTGAGTTCCAGGAAAGGAGTAAAGCTACACAGAGAAACCCTGTCTCGATAAAAGAAGGAGGAGGAGGAGGAGGAGGAGGAGGAGAGATGTGACTAGTGATCTCAACTGGAAATATTAGATTTGAATAGAAAACATTGGTGTAGTTGGGTTATAAACTCCACATTGTACTGGCTAGTCTTATGTAAACTTGACACAAGCTGGAGTCACTGGAGAGGAGGGAGCCTCAATTGAGAAAATACTTCCATAAGCTTATCCTACAGGCAAGCCAGTAGAGCATTTCTTAATTAGTGATTGTGGGTGTGGCTACCCTTAGACAGGTGGTCTGTTTTCTGTAAGAAAACATGTCCAAGCCACGGGGAGCAAGCCAGTAGGCAGCACTTCTCTTTGGACTCTGAATCAGCTCCTGCCCCTGGGATCCTGCACTGTTTGAGTTCTTGTCCTGACTTCCCTAGATGATGAACAGTGATATGGAAGAGTAAATAAACCACATAAACTTTTTCCACCCCAAGTTGCTTTAGTCACAGTTTTTCATCACAGTAATAAGAAACTGTAACTAAGACAGTGATGTAATATTATGAGAGTCACACTTTGGCAGAACTTTATTTAGCATGTAGCAAATTTGAAGCAGAAAAGTACATAGGACAAATCCCAAATGTGAATTCACATTGCTCCTTCTGCATTTGTGCTCTCTAGTGATTTTTTACATTAGAAAAAAAACTATAACTTCAACTGGCTCCCAAGAATAAACACTCCACATACCCCCTCCCACCTAATCTGCTTATAGGCAGAAATTAGAGAAAAGTACCCATGGACTATTGGCAAGTGTACAGGTATCAGAGACCAAAAAAAACGCCTCTTAATTTTTTTTCCTTTTGCATCTTAATCCTACTCAGAGCAAGGAACCAGAGTGGGAGTACTTCCCAGCAATGTGCGCTCTGCATTGTTCTCAAGACAGCATGAGAATTGGATTATAGGCTTTAACTTTATTTGGGATAATTTTTTGGCTGCTATTTTGCTTAAAATACATTGTATTGCATTATTATTAACTCACACAGTTTTCTATAATAAAAATATGATTGCTTAAAAGTTATTTCTAATGTTCTACTTCCACCACCACGTGCCAAGAGTTGTCACAAAATGTCAGAGAGAAAGCTCTTTGTAAGGCAAATCTATTAGATTTTTGCCATGCCATTAAACAATTTTTAAAATATTTCATGAAATATCAGAAAAAGAAAAACTTATAATTTGAAAATCATTTTTGAAGACTAATTTACATACTCTTCCTGAAGCAGAAGTCCTCACAAATTGCACCTCATATGCAGGACTGATGGGTCTAGAAAACTAGTGTACAATCTGTTAGAATTTCAAGACAAACTCAAATGCCGTTAGTATGCAGACATAAACCAGGTTCAAACCCAGGAAAGCACACAGCATCAAGCTCTTTAAATTAGACTAAGTAAGATAATGAAACTTCTGTTTTAGTAATATCACAATTTTTACAACTATTACTCCCATGACAGGAACAATCAGTACCATTAAAATGAGCAAATCACTGTGCTATGGTATCAGGAATACATATCTAGAACGTTTAAGCCTTGATTTGCCAACACTGAGTTTACCAGAAATGTAATATACATTCATTTTATTTTCAATTTACATATTTCAAGCACAAGAACATTCATTTCTTTCTTTCAATTTCACTTTTTATTAAATTTATTTTTTCCAGCATGATCACAGTTTCCCTCCTTCCCTGCTCTCTCCCAGGTCCTCTCTCCAACCCCACCACCATCTACTCCCTCTCTCTTCCCTTCAAAAAAGAGAAGGCCTCCCGTGTACATCAGCCAACCATGGTATATCAAGTTGTGGTAAGACGAGACGAGGCACCTTTTTTCCTAGTAAGAGTGGACTAGGCAACCCAGTAGGAAGAAAGGGTCCCAAAAGGAGATGACAGAGTCAGAGACAGCCCCTGACCCCACTGTTAGGAGCTCCACAAGAAGACTTTGAACATTAATTTCTAAGTATTAAAATGACTGAGTTGTTACTGATGCTAGTAGATCTTACGTAATTTGTCAAACTGTGAATGAGATTAACCTCTCACATTGTAACCTTGCTGAAACCCAGAAATATATCTGTTCCTTCTCTTTTCTCAAAAATACTTAGGCTAGCACTCATATCACACGACTATTATTTCACTCAATTTATTCACAGTTACAGAATTTTTACCCATCTCACAAGAGTTAGAAATGATAAGTTTATTTGGTTTAGTAATTTACAAAGGGATATCTATTTAATGTGAAGTATGTTACAGAATATTCTTGAGTTTAACTGTAATTTAATTTCAAATTTGGTTTTCTTTATTGTCATTAAACATAGGTTCTCATGGTTTAACAGATATTTTAAATACATACATGTCTAAACCTGAGATATTAACTATTTAATACATGAAAAATAATGTTTTAAAAATAAGGTAATTTTTATTCTTATACATGTTCTAACAGAATACTGCATGAAAAGTATGCAAATTTTACACAACTTTACAGTTTTATACTAAGCCTAAATTTATCTGAAATTAAAAGGCTAGCAAATACAGAACATTTAACCTTTAGTTCTATTTATAAGACAACATCCATGGGTAAACGGAGTCCAACAGGAAAGTGTACTTAAACAAATTATATAATACCTGCAAATCATGCCTATTTAAAATTGTGCCCCTATATTTATTGTGAGGTATAACATTAGATTGAATGTGAAAATGTTCCATTCATTAGGTTAGAATAAAAGGTAAATTAAAGCTAGGTGTACAGTTAATACAAATAACTTTTCTGAAGAATACTACCAACACAGTTGCATATGGATATCCTCTCATCAGAACAATTTAATCTTTTCACTGGAATCTGTTAGACACTTTGATGTATAAAATTGTGTACATAAGAATAAAACTCTTGCCTGCGGTTGCTGTCCCTTTGACTTGGAGAAGCAGCTGTCATTGCTACCAAGGTACAGAGATTCAGTTAAGAGGGTGCGAGACACATTATTTTATAGGCAGCTCATCTTTTTAGTTTCCATGGAGAAATGTCTGAGTTTCTATCAAGTCTCAAAGCTGATGTTTACACCTTTCAGTTGTACTTTATTACACCTATAACAATCGCTACTTTATTTACATTTTACCTGAATTCCTACATTCCCTAAAACAATGTCATAAGCCTAGATTTTCCCTCCTAAGTATTGCCCACTGCAATGAGACTTAAAACCTGATGTTGCCTCAGAGTAGAAAAATTCCATGGAATGTATGGTCAATGGCATTAGGGTGTTAAGACAACTGACACTAGAAGACAAACATTGGTGCTTTGGTTTTAGGTAGAGAAAAATCTATTAAACAATGTATACACTCTGCTATATTTTTATAAAATACAAAAGCATTCACGTCTTTCACACTGATGAAAATACAAAAGTTGCCCTGTAAAATCTACATAATGACAACTGTAATAATCAGTAAGAGGGGTGGCTGTAAGGGAGTCTAATTTCTTTACAGTTTTCAATGCTATATGAATTTTACCTTAAAAACTGTGCTCATTTTTATAAGCATAGAAAAAATGAAATACTTTTAAAAGAGTAGGACTTAAGCAATCCCTAAGTTAAAACAAAAGTAGACAGAAGCATTCTGCAGCTGAAATCTGAATAATCCAAAGGTAATGATAATCCCCAAATGAATTATGTGGGGTTTTGGTTTCTTTGATTTTTGTTTCTTAAAATGCCTAGACTAGTTACTAGGTGAAGTGATATCTTGTTTGCCTACTACTAAAGGAATTGACACAGTTGATAAAGGTATTTCAGCCATGCTGCTGCTTTTTTCCACTCTACCACCACCAAATCAACTCTATATTCTGAAATGCAAAGTAGAACTAATTGCTACAACTTTGCTCTAGTAGGAGATTCATGATAATTCAAAATGTTTAGTTCAGTGATGGCAAATGGCCCTCTATCATGCTATGATTATTTCAGAAGGAAAGGCTTTACCTTAAATGCTCTTCAGTGGTTTTAAGTTTCATGTTTTCAATACAAAAACCCTAAATTATCAACATTTCATAAACAATAATAACTAATGTTTTATAAGATGACAAATAAGCTTAATCAGTTTCTCAAAAGGCAGATTCAAACATGGAGAAATTATGTGTATGTATGTAGACATTTCTAGCTATAATGTACTAATGTTAAAATTATCTTAAAGGTGTTCTTGATCCACTCCTTAGCATATCAATCAAAAAGTAAAATAAAATGGAAAGAGAAATCAGAAAAAAAATACACTTTACCCATTCATTGGAATTCTCTATTTTTTTTCAGGATTTTAATCAGAATTACTTTCAATCAAAATTGAAAATATTTGGACAAAGTTTGTTCAAAGAGCATCTTTTTGTTTAAAATTGGAGTTCCTTAAAGAAACAAAGAAAAATATTGATTAAATGATATGCAATGAATCAAATAAAACATTTTATAATTAAATCAAAATTGTAGTTTACATGTGAGATTTTATAAAATAAATTCATGATTGTGGAATAATTGAGAAAAATTAATCTAATGAATGAACAAAATATGATCAAAATCTGAAAAAAGATATACTTAAAGTATTATACATAACAAAAGGGGGAGGGAAGACACAAGCCTTATTTAAGATTTGTGAATAAATCTTATTAATAAAGGAATTTTTAATAAGCCATCACAGTGGAAATATAAGACATTATATGAATATAGGCATATATAATTTAAAGGTCAGAAGAGGTAGTTACCAATCCACTTAAAAATGATCATAAGCAATGCATGAAGGTACTCCACTCACTGAACATGACAGCATAGCTCTTCTCTGCTGCCCAAAGTCCTCCTTCATGCATTTTTTTGCTTCTGCTTCTATGTAGTATTTTGCCTCTATTTCTGCCCCCTGACAATCTAGAAAATACCTCCACAAAAGTGATTAATTTGAACTAACTTGACATACTTTATAGACTTGTAGCCATGAGGAACTTTGTGTTTCACATCAGTTAAGTGCCATGTAGACTACAGCTTTTTATATTACCTATTGAATCCTTTCCTCAGATTAGTCACCCAACAACTTCCAACCCTTTGAAAACTTCCTGGCTCTCAATAATAGAAACTTTCATACTTTCCCATTATCTTCCCTCATCCTGGGCTCATGTGAGTCTCCCCTCATACCAACTGTGTATTTTTATGGCTAATTCCTTAGTAGTGTTTCCAAGCACCTAAACAAGGCAATACCTTAGCACAACTAAGATGCAATTAGTGACAATATAACATTTTTCCAACTACTGCAAGTGAATAAAAAAAATATAGTTGTTGGAAAATTTGATTTATAAAAGCAAACACTATAAACCATGTAACAGTAAATATGTAATATGTATACATGGAACATTAGAAGTTAGATTTATCTAACAAATTTAAGCATGAGAATACTTAATGTAAGTGAAAACTGCCTATTTCAGCAGGAATAAACAGATCACAGATTCAAACATCTAAAAAAGACAGATTAAGTTATTAAAGACCTATATATAAAAATGTTGAAATAGCTCATTCTACAATTGGAATTGAAAATAATAATTTATTTTACTTCAGGAGATAATTTCTTAAATGAGACATAAAAACGTAAGTCAAAAAGAGAATAAATGTGTTTTTATTAATATCTAAAATATTATTAGTAAAACACATCATAAGAAAAATTAAAGGAAAACCATTACTTTAGATCAGATTAGTATTCAAATGGATGGAACTCCTCTGAGTAGATATCGTTCAATGTATAAAGTACAAGCAAAAAGACCTGAATTTGGACCTTCAGAACCTAAAATCAAGGTGAGGCTGAGACCTTCTGTAATCCCACCTATAGGGAGGTACACAGGATGATCTAGATGTTGCCAACCAGCTAGTTTTAGTACATGGGTGAGCTCTAGGTTCACTAAGAGGCCTAGTGCCCAAATACTAGGTGAGGAAGAAACTCAGACTTGACCTTGAATGTCCACACTTATATGCAAACATATGTGCATGAACCCCCATACACACATGAACTTGAATGCCTTCATAATATGTGTGCATTCGTACATACACACACACACACACACACACACACACACACACACACACACACACATACACACCTGGGTAATAAATACATGACCTCACAAGACCAGGCCAGTGCTCTTTTACTGAGTTACAATTACAGCCCAGTGAGTGTGACTTTGCAAGCCGAAATCTTACAATGGCCATTAATGAAGTGTGGCTTATTTATAGAACACCAGGTAAAATGATTTTTGAAGTGAAAAAAAACTAGATATGTATCTTCATATTACAATTTGCATTAGTAAATTCTCCCTAAAACTCCTGTGCATAATTTTATCAAGAGGTTCAAATGGGTTTTCAACATTTAACATTTTCCTGATTAAAAATAAAAGGAGAAAAACAGTACTAAGCAATGTTTGTAAATGTGGGTAGTTTATAAACAGAGGTTCACGATTCCCTGTAATTTATAGTAAATTTAAAACATTACAATAAAAAGCTAAATGCAACAATGGTGGACATTGTGGACAGCTTTGTATTGCCACTGTAATTTTAATTAAAATTTTAGGTAATGGGAAACTGTGGGAAAAGTTAAGAGGGGAGGGAGAATTACAGGTTTTTAACTGAAATTTAGAAAAGCAATCTTGCCAGAGATATAAGGGTAATCCAACAGAAAAAAAAATCATTAAAGTCATGGCAATTCCTGAACTTTAAATTAGAGCTGGAAAACATTTGTCTGTGAAAGAAGTGAGGCTTTTAAACTCAATGTACAGCCCCTGGGAGACATCATGATGTCTGGATGCTGTGAGATAAAGGAAAACCCAGTTCTCCCTCTCAGGCCTTGCACTAAAGAGTTTTAGAGAGGTGGGACTAGAGATGCTGGGTAATGCACTGTATTTAGACTCCAATAACAAGCAGTACTGGGCAGGAAATACTTCACAGAAATTGGAACATGCAAAACTGAAGATTGAAAGTGTGAACAAATTTTTTTGCAGTAGAGAGTTGTTCAGTTTCCATGAGTTTTTAAGCTTTCTGTTGTCTGTGTCCTTGTTGATAACCAGTTTAATTCATGATGGTCTGATAGAATGCAGGTATTTATTTTAACTTTTATGTATCTGTTGAGGCTTGCTTTGTGGCCGAGTATGCGATCAATTTTGGAGAAAGTTCAATGAGGTACAGAGAAGAAGGTATATTCTTTGCATTTGGGTGAAATGTTCTGTAAATACCTGTTAGGTTCATTTGGAGGACAGGGCCCTCTAAATCAACTGAGCAAAAATCATATGAACACATAGAATGAAGCAACCAACACAGGTTGACACGGGTCTGCACCAAGTCTTCTGCATATATAACTTTCAGTTTAGTATTTTTATGGGACTCCTCAAAGTGTGAAAGAGTGGGTCTATGATTCTTGTGCCTTCTCTTAGGAGTCTTTTCCTTTTGTTGATGGACCTCATCCAACTTTGACATGATGGTGTTTGTTTTGACTTAATATATGTATTTTGTTACGTTTTGTTGTTACCTCTTAGAAACCTGTTCTCTTCTAATGAGAGACAGAGAGTGAATCCAGATAGGAATAGAGGTGAAGAGGAACTATGAGGAGTAGAGGGAGGAAAAACTATAAATCAGGATATATTGTATGAGAAAAGGGTGTGTTTTTAATAAATGGGGGGAGCAATAAAAATAGAAACTAGAAAAAAACAGAAATAGGAAAAAAGAAGAAAAAAGTGTGAACAGAACTTAAAGTGTCTAATCAACGGAGATGTTTTTATGGGATGAGAATAAAACTATGGAGGCTCAAAATTAAAGGATCCTAAGAAAATAGAAAACAATTTTTAAAAGCAGACCAGTGGGGGAATTCTTGTAGCAGTTTGGCAGAAGGACTCCTGGCCACTTGTTGCTGTGTGATCACCAAGTACCAACAGCAGAGGAAGAGTCCTTAGAGAATTCGTGGAAGGTGAACTATAAATAGAGGGATTCTTAGGTGATACTGTACTTCTGGGGTGCCACCAATGAAGGTGAAATAAAAAAAAAAATACTTGTGAGTAACTGAACAGAGTGTTATGTTAATTAGGCAAAAGCCTGCAGCCATACCATTCTAGTTAAGGATACCTGGAATTCTCAAGCCAAGGTGCAACCAATTTATGATGCTGGCAACCTCCACACAGCTCCCATATTTTTTTTTGCCAGTATCAATACATGTGAATAACATTGTTACAGTAATATGTCAGCAACACTTAGTCATATAATGTTGTGCTACCTGCCTGCCTGTGTTGTGCTAAACATAAATCCAACAAAAAATTGTTTACTAAAGGCAAAGAGGAAGATAATTAATGTCCCAAGGAGCTACAATTCAATACAAAACATTCCAAATAGGTGGTACTGCTTATTTGTGGAGTGCCAAATCAGTATTTGTTGTTTTGAAACTGAAATAGCAACAGGTTAAAGGATACTTAGTTTTCCATGTCTATGGGATGCTGCCATTTGGAATTTGACACTTTAGGTAACTTCTATTAAAAATCTGTTTCCTCTGTTCTTTCCTTATGGAAGGCCAATAAACATTTTTGTTTGCTTTTAATAAAGCTAATTTTAGTGCTTTCCCAGAAATTTTAAAAATGGGTATGGTTAAAATTATAAAATGTACATTATGAAAAGTTAAGCATTGACTAGCTCCTTTTAGCTAAGCCATGGCATTTTCTAGCCAATTGCTCTCCATATCACACTACATTCCCTGAGAATAGCTGTCATAATTCATTGGCCTTATATAAAACATAAAATTATCATGTATTAAGATCATTTTTCTTAGATATAAAATGAAGCAAGCTATTCACCCCAATACATAAAGAAACCCCAAACATACCTACATACAATAAAAATAAGGACACTGTTCTAAAGAACTAGTATTCATATAAATACAGTCAACATACGCCTGTTTATATTTCTACCCTCCTAGCAATCTGACTGAAATCATTATTTACATAACATTTTAAAAACCTGAAATAGTTAATGAGACCAAAGGAAAATATAGAGGATTACAATCCTAGGGGAATTTAAGAAAAACTGAAATGATATGGACAGGGTAAGATGGTCTTTCAGAATTCCTGCTTCTGAAAGTGGTCTGTCAGATACTCTAGGCCTGTAACCAATTTGAATGCACCAACAATGCTGAGAAACATTAGGTGACAGTCCAGGCTGCCAGCTGTCTTGGTCTACTCTTGCAAGATTCCGGAAAGTTGCTTGCATCCATCTACCATTTCTCAGGTACCATTATGTTCCTCCTCAGGTCTTTGATGGGATTGAAGACTAACAGTTATAGTTACAACTTAGTATATATAATATCTTAGATAGAACATATTAAGTATTAGATTCAGGTTCTTTAGGATAGGACACCTTTGAATGATCTTTATAACATGCCGTTTACCTATGCTCTATACTTCTCTGGATTTTAGTATGTGTTTCTTGCTTGATATTGTTTGCATTGGTTGTAGTTACATCTTATCTAGGTCATTATCCCTCATTATTTCTGGACAATATTTGATAACCATTCCTTTGTATATAGTCTTGTATTAGTTTAGAACCTTCTTATTTAGACAGAAAGGGGGAGATGTAGTGGGTAGCCATTCCAGCTTGGATCTGGAAGTTCCAACCCCCATTGAGACTCTGGCAACTGTCACGCCTATGAGGTGGGGCGAGGGGAGGCGCCTGGGGACCCGAGAGTTGGATGGGCCAGCGCTCTCTCTGTGCACTCGCTCGGTTCCGGGACGCTGAACGGTGAAGGTGGACTGTGCAGAGCTCCAGAGAACACCGCTGGACTGCGTTACACCTTCCCCAGACCCTGCGACCTACCCATTACTTAATTTGTGAGTTACGCCATTAAATAAATATCCTTTTAACTACATGGAGTGGCCAAAATAATTTCTCCAATACTAGTCTCTGTAGCTATAGCTATTTGGACATCCACCAGGCATAGAGCTCACTATCCTATGTGTTGTCCACTGGGTAAAAACCTATATTCCATGAACCCGGGCGAAAAAGGAAAGGTGCTGTGCTATATGAGACAGTCTGGTGAGGTTAACATTTAATTACTTTGTTAAACATATGGAAATGTTAAAACAGCTTTCGCTATGCTTCTTAAGTGGTTAAGGAATTTACTTCAGATGTTTATCTCTGGCTACATTTCTTGGAAAATTAAGGTAGAAGATGGAGAGTCCTCATTAACTAAAAGAGAGCCACGTTCATGTCCAATTCTGTTATACGGCAAGGTGCTCTAGTTTGCTTTCTACTGCAATGGTAAACAATACCATAACCCAAAGCAACTTGGGAAGCAGAAGGTTCATTCAGCTTACAGCTTAGCTTAGAGGTCATCACAAAGTTCAATCAGCACAAGAGCCTGAAGCAGGAGCCAGAGCAGAGATCATGGCAGGACACTGCTTACTAGCTTCCTTGCCTTGCCTTGCTTGGCTACCTTTACAGAGCTCAAGTCCACATTCCTAAGACTGGTATGGCCCAAAGTAGATTGGGCCCTCCTGTATTAACTGATAATCAAAAATGCCTCATGGGCAATTCCACTGGCCTCTGGTCTTACACAGGAATGTGCTTGCACACAAACACCATACACACACACACACACTTACTTAAAAATCCAAATACATAACAAATTCAAATAACAATAGAAAGAAAACAAAGATCCCAGTTAAAAATAGACAAGTATACGAGAAAATTTTCATAACAGTTAACAATCAGCAACATGTAAATGAAAACACCAATGACACATTGCTTCACATCTATTAGAAAGGTTAACATCAAAAGACAGACGATAAAAAGTGCTGGTGAGGCTACAGATAAAAAGCAGTAGTAGTGCATTATTGGTGGCAAATAAAATAATGATACTATGACAAAAGAATATTTTAATCATAAGATTGACAAAGGAACTAATACATATATCGCTCTCATTACTGGGTATACATCTAAAGGAAAGAACATCACATATCAAGGAGACATGTGCATTCCCATGTTCCTTGCAGCATCACTCACAATATTATGTATGTATCAACCTCAGTGTCAATTAATAGATAAATACATATGTGAATGAAAGCATAATAATATTATTTAGTCTTTAAAAAGAAGTAAATGAGAAAAAACAAAGATAAACATGGAGGGTTGATTATATAAAAATAAGCCAGGAACAGACAAATGCAGGCTGGTCTCATTTATATGTAGTATCTAAAGGAGTCTATATAAAATTCACAGATAGGAAAATAGTAGTTTCCAGAGGTTGAAGAGTAAGGAGAGTATAGAAGTCATTGGTCAAAGTGTACAAAAATTCATTTCTCTGCTAAACATAAGCTGGACAGACTCAGAAAAGTAGGGCCAAATGAAAGGATCTGACACTTATGCCAAAAGCAAGAGCCATCAAAGGGAAACTTGATAAATTCATCCCATCAAAACTAAAACATTTCTACTTTGAAGGATTCTATTATGATAATGAGGAGACCAATATTGGTAGGCAGAAATACTTACAAACGACCTGCCTTTGACAAAGAACTAACTCCTTGCTTCAAAAAAAAAAAAAAAAAAATTCAAATTCTGTAGAAATGTAATCAAATTGGACTTAAGGCCTGTTTGGAAGGAGGTAATTCATGCCTGATACAGCAAGTTGAATCTACATAATGCATTGGGCTGTCTGCTTAAAATCTCCCCAAGGAGAAGTTATTCAATGTTTTCTATACACACTCAAATGTGAGGTAATATGTGAGGTGATAGACATGGTAATTAGCTTGATGGTGGTAATCATTTCACATTGTATACACTTATCAAAACATCACCTTATTTAGCTTGAATACACAAAATTTTTGTTGATTATAACTCAAACTAAGTGATATATATATATGTGAAAACTCAGGATTGTTTTCTAGAGGGATGTCTGAACCATTTCAAATTCCCACTGGCAGTGTCCCTGAGGCCTAGTTTTGTTGCATACTTGGTGGTGTTTGGTGATGTCATTGTTTTATTATTTATTACCAACTTGTATATAGTCATGTATCACTGTTGGAAATTCAACTTCCTAATGGTTAATGATGGTAAACCTCAAACATCTGTTCATCAATTTGCTATAAATGCCTATTTTTGTCTTTTTACAATTTCATTCATTTTTTCACTTTCATATGAGCACTATATTTACATTGTTTCCCCCTCCTCCCTCAGCTTTTCCCGTGATCACCTGTTCCCTCTCAAATTCCTCAGTGTAGTTTTCTGTAATGTTCTCCATATGCTATAAAAAAGAACCTTCCTTGAGGAGGGTGAGACCTACAGTTATCCGTGGGATGAGGTTATGTACTGAGGATGCTGTTAGAGACTGTACTGATTTGGGGAGGCAGCGGCAGTAGATTCTCCTCTAGGTTGCATGGCCTCACCAGCCCTGGGCAGTGAGTCTAGTTAACAGTATCAGGCATGAATTCCCTCCTTCCAAGCAGGCCTTAAGTCCAATTTGATTACATTTCTATAGAATTTGAAATTTTTTTTTGAAGCAAGGAGTTAGTTCTTTGTCAAAGGCAGGTCGTTTGTAAGTATTTCTGCCTACCAATATTGGTCTCCTCATTATCATAATAGAATCCTTCAAAGTAGAAATGTTTTAGTTTTGATGGGATGAATTTATCAAGTTTCCCTTTGATGGCTCTTGCTTTTGGCATAAGTGTCAGATCCTTTTATTTGGCCCTACTTTTCAATAATTTTTTTCATGATTTTATAAAATGTTTTACAGTTTAAATTTCACTCGTAAATCTCTGGTCTTTTAAGTTTGAAAGTGTGAAGTTGATGTTGATCCTCACATAGTTTATTTAGGGATATCCAATTATGGCAGCATCTACTGAACAAATCTTTGTCAGAAATATGGTATGACTTTGGGTCAGAATTTCTCCTTTTCTGAAGTTCTGGAAACTCATCTTGGGGCTTAAAACCATTTCCTTAATAATATCATACAAATGGTTGTTTATATCAAAGTTTCTATGTATCTCCTTAAATGAACAAGACTTTATTAATGAGATTCTTAGACTTTAATACAAGCAAGTATTGAGCGAAGGCAAAAATGATTTCCAATGGTCACATCTTTCTAGGAAAAGTTCTTAATATTCATGGCTCAAGATAGTATACTAATATATTGATCCTAAAATGTAAGCGTTTCCTCCAATAATGTCATCTAGTCATGTCTATGCATTTGTTGCAAGCAACAAAATATGCCACTGTAAAAGGAAAGGAATTTCACAGTTTTCAAACTATTCTTAATTAGGAATGGCTAGAGAACAAAGTTTAAGAATAAGCAAATGCAGGTGACTACAATAGCCTTCAAGTAGCTTGATGATGTTTTTGTCTTTTGACAGTAGTGGCAATGACCCCCATTGCTTCTATGACACTCCTCCATAAACAAGTTGATATGATAGAAATAATTGTTTCGTTTCCACTGTAAAAACAAAAACAAAAAACAAACAAACAAAAAACCCACTTTTTTTTCTACTTCAAAAGGTTCCCTGGGTTCATATGACTGATAAATACCAGCTTATGTTCACATGCCCTAGGTACAAAGTAAATGAAGCAAGAATACACTTGGTATTTCTTCTATACTGCAAAAAAATACTTAGCCATCTTCCACTAGAGTACTCTCCAACTAGCCACAAACTTTCTTTGTATTCCAAGGTTTCTTCATTGTATAACAATAGCTACCAACCCTAGCATCATATGAAAAACACCAAGAGAATAATGAAAGCTTGTGCTCATATGTCAGGCCAGTCCCATGAGAAAAGATCAGGCATAAGAATAAAGCTCGGGGGCTGGAGAGATGGCTCAGAGGTTAAGAGCACCGACTGCTCTTCCAGAGGTCCTGAGTTCAATTCCCAGCACCCACATAGTGGCTCAGAACCATCTGTAATGAGATCTGGTGCCCTCTTCTGTATAAATAATAAATAAATAAATATTTAAAAAAAAGAATAAAGCTCCATAGTTAACTGGAATATTTGCACATGGCTTTTTAAAATTAAAGTGTATATAATTATACACAGTGTAGGTAAACAAAAAATGTGGGTTTACGACAGAACACAATCCATGAATGAAGCTGTGTGAGGAGATGAATGAAGCTGTGTGAGACCTTGTGAGAAAATTCCAAGTAAACAAGACAAGAGTTTTGTAATCTCTGCTCTTCCATAACACTGGTTGTTCTTGGAGTGTGCTTTTGTGCCCCCCTCAGTGTAGTGGATAGGAGTGAGCATGCTTCAAATTATTCATTACAGCTGGCTATTGTTATTTGCTTATCTGCCTCTATGGAAAAACATGTTTTTGCAGTGTATGGCTTGTCCTTATGACTGTACACTTGACTCACGAGACTCTGCTTAACCCTCAGAGCATATGTTGTCTGGTCTGGTGGTCTGAATAAAGTTAGCTATTGTGTGAGAGTTTAGTCCAACTCATTTTTAGGCCCTGCTCTCCCATGTTTATGCTACCAACTAGAGTGGCAACAGATTTAGTCTTGTTCTTTTTTTTTTTTGTATTTATTTTACAATACTATCCAGTTATACATAATAGCCACAGATTCCCTTGTTCTCTCCCTTCCTGCCCCCCTCCCCCCAGCCCACTCCCCCCCCATTCCCACCTCCTCCAGATCAAGGTCTCCCCGAGGACTGGGATCGACCTGATAGACTCAGTCCAGGCAGGTCCAGTCCCCTCCTCCCAGATTGAGCCAAGCGTCCCTGCATAAGTCCCAGGTTTCAAACAGCTAACTCATGCAACGAGCCCAGGACCTGACACCACTGCCTAGATGCCCCCAAACAGATCAAGCCAATCGACTGTCTCACCTATTCAGAGGGCCTGATCCAGTTGGGGGACCCTCAGCCTTTGGTTCATAGTTCATGTGTTTCCATTCATTTGGTTATTTGTCCCTGTGCTTTATCCAACCTTGGTTTCAACAATTTTCGCTCATATAAACCCTCCTCTTTTTCACTAATTAGACTCCCAGCGCTCTACCAGGGGCCTAGCCGTGGATGTCTACATCCAGATTCCTCAGTCCTTGGATGGGGTTTCTGGCACAACTATTATGGTGTTTGGCCATCCCATCACCAGAGTAGGTCAGTTCCGGCTGTCTCTCGACCATTGCCAGCAGTCTTTTGTGGGGGTATCTTTGTGGATTTCTGTGGGCCTCTTTAGCTCTTTGTTTCTTCCTTTTCTCATGTGGTCTTCATTTACCATGGTCTCCTATTCCTTGTTCTCCCTCTCTTTTCTTGATCCAGCTAGGGTCTCCCGCTCTCTTTCCCTCGACCCTCGCCCTTCATTGCTCCCACTCATGTCCAGGCCGTTCATGTAGATCTCTTCCATTTCTCCGTGTCTTTCTTGGGGTCCCGTTTTCCAGGTAGCCTCACAATGACCAACAGTCCAATTGAGAAATGGGCTTTAGAACTAAACAGAGAATTCTCAACAGAGGAAACTCAAATGTCTGAAAGACATTTAAGGAATTGCTCAACATCCCTAATCATCAGGGAAATGCAAATCAAAACAACTCTGAGATACCACCTTACACCTGTCAGAGTGGCTAAGATCAAAAACACTGAAGACACTTTATGCTGGAGAGGATGTGGAACTAGGGGAACTCTCCTCCACTGCTGGTGGGAATGCAAGCTTGTACAACCACTTTGGAAATCAATATGGCGCTTTCTTAGAAAATTGGGAATCAATCTCCCCCAAGATCCAGCTATACCACTTTTGGGCATATACCCAAGAAATGCTCAATCATACCACAAGAGCACTTGCTCAGCTATGTTCATATCAGCATTGTTTGTAATCACCAAAACCTGGAAACAACCCAGATGCCCTTCAACTGAAGAATGGATAAATAAATTGTGGCACACATACACAATGGAATACTACTCAGCAGAGAAAAACAATGACATCATGAGGTTTGCAGACAAATGGAATGGATCTAGAAAAAATCATCCTGAGTGAGGTAACCCAGATTCAGAAAGACAAATATGGTATGTACTCACTCATAGGAAGATGCTAGATGTGGAACAAGGATGACTGGACTGCTACTCACATCATTAGTCTTATTCTTAATTCCGAATTGTTCTTATGTGTTATATGTATTTTGCACAGGCACTTAGTGGTTCATGGTTAGAGTAAACGTCACAAATGAGCACTAGAATGCTTTTGCTTAGAGGACATACCTGGTCAATACTGAAACATTCTGAAGTATAAGAGTCTATAAAACATTAGGAAAATGACAGATAATACAAAAGCATTGGTTCTAGGTCCTTAAAGCACTCAGGGAAATGTGTTTCTATTTACTGGTAAGTTAAACTACAATAAGACACGTTTGTCAAAGTAACTTCAACTATGAAAAGTGCACTTTTATTCCTATTTTTTGAAATGTGAGAAAATTTCCCAGATTCCTATAAAAAAGCTAAATATAGTATTTCATTGATTTATCCCTCTAAAAATGATAGTGATTTAGAAAATTATACCAATTGTCAATTTTAGGGCTAATATAATACCTATTTTGTTTTATAAAATAAGGAATACTTCAAGCATGCAACACTGTATAATAAAATTGCTCCTAGTGGCATAAGTATTTTTGAACCTGTAGCAGTGGTAAGTAAAAGTACCATTTAATAGTTTGTGTATTCAAAAGGTTTTTTTTGAAAATACATACTTATCACACTTAATAGTTATATGATATATTAGTGTTTAATATATGTATTATTATGTGTATATATGTATGTGAATACACATACATATGTACACATACATACACCTTTCAAATCATAGTACGTAGTTAGAGAAAAGCAACACCACATTTACAATTGAAAATTAAAGCTGGACAGTGGTGGCACATGCCTTTAATCCCAGCACTTGGGAGTTCAAGGACAGCCTGGTCTACAGAGAAAGTTCCAGGACATCCAGATCTACTCAGAGAAACCTTGTCTCAAACAAACAAACAAACAAACAAACAAACACATTATTTGACATGTATAAATTTAAATGTGATGTATTATAGATATGAACATGTAGAGTAATATAGCACCTAGAGCAATTTTCTCTTAATTTTGTTTTGTTTTGTTTTTTGAGACAGGGTTTCTCTGTGTAGCCCTGGCTGTTCTGGAACTTGCTCTGTAGACCAAGCTGGCCTCAAACTCAGAGATCTGCTCTGCCTTAGCCTCCAGAGTGCTGGGATTAAAGTGTACTCCAGCACTACCCAGCTAATATTTTTTGATAATTTAAAAAAATAAGAAAAATGTGAAGGATATCAATTAAATACTTCAGCATCAATACTGGACCCTTAAAAGCAATAATCAAAACAAACAACAACAACAGAGCGACATATGGCACAATATAGGACTTAATACTTTTAAATCTTGGGACCCATTGTTACATCGCTTGCTATATGATTACATCACTATGTACTTCCACTTGATTCTCAGTTCCCAGTAAGCTAGTACAATTTCTAAATGTATTTCCTTTAAGTGAACTCACTTTAATTCACATTAACTT